>NC_059387.1:16607031-17243698 GCF_019703515.2 Myxocyprinus asiaticus
ATTTCAGAATGCCACTGGAATCTATGAGAACAAATGAATAGAGCATAGCGGATTATTCATTGCATACATTATAGAAGGGTGTGCACAATATACTGTACATTTCATGCATCATAAGAATTGAATAAATACATTGTTTTAAGTATAAGATTCACATCATAACCTAGTCATAACATAAAAACCTAAATAGTTCCATCTAGTGGTGATGGGCTGCTTGTGGATATCATACAGCATGTATACAGTATAATGCATAACAGGCCTATAATTTGTTTGATTGGCCAAACTAATAAAATCTGCAGACAGCAACACAGCCAAGTTCAACCTTCCTTCACATTTTGAAAGGAAAAGGTGAAATGTGGTATTATATTTCCCATTTGTTATGATTTATACAGGTGGATATAGCACTCAAAATAAAAAAATTAAAAAATTAAAAATACTACATGTATGGAGAAAAACTACAGAACAGTTTCCTAATCTTGTTTTAGTTCTATACCTGGAATAATTAAAACAAACATTTTAGTGAAATGTAATTCCAACATTTTAAAAATTCTGTAAATGGCCAACAGAGATCAGTATTGGTCCATAATACAACACTATGAAAAGTCCATTAAACAGGCCCTCATTTCTGAATCAACAAAGCTGCAACTTCATTTTGACACTCACTTTCAGTAAGGTTTTCTTTTTTTTTTTTTTTTTTTTTTTTGGTAATTTACACATAATAATAATATGTTGTTTCAGTAAATGCTTAATTGAGCAATCTGCTCTTTTCTTTCTCTGTGTTTGTGTTGAGCAAAAAACGTCCAAAATGCTTAAGTAAATTCTTGAAATACTCTGTATGTTTAACCTTCCTTTATTCAGATGGAACACATTTTCATTAATATGGAGCTGTGTTTTCGGGCATTAACCCACAAGGAAGTCCAAATTTTTGCAGACCAAAATACATTTCAGAAACAAAAATTTCCATGAACAGGAAGGAACTGTAGGTCCAAAGCCAACAGCACTTCACGGAGGGTTTCTTTGTAGTTTAACCAAAAGCACTAACTGCATTCTATGGCGGGCCAAGATTTGGAGAACATTCTGAGCTTATTTGTTATCTAATATCCATTCACTCAACAGCAAAGAGGAAGACATTTTAAAAAGAGCCTATTACTTTGATTATCAGTTTAACATCTGTTTTGTTTTGGTTTCATTCAAAACAAGTAGGCCATTTACTGTAATCTCATGTCTTGTTAGCTTTATCTAGGTACAATTAAAAAAACTTTGTGGAATAAAACAGCCCAGTTTATAAAATAAATATAGAATTTAACAACGATAGCTGGATCTAAATAGGCCTTCTAAACTCTCACATTTACTACAAGAGGATATGAAAATGTTTTATGTTTACACTGGAATTGCAAGAACCTTGCCACACTCTTTTTCCGTCCACTTCCTTTGAAGATGGCTTCCAATTCATAGTGCCAAGTCACTGCCTTGTGCTCAGTGTAATCCACAACGTGATTCAATGTAGTCAGTATTAGTGTCACAGAGCATGAGAGACTGTGAGAAAGTTTGGTGGTGCTCTGAAGGTCACTGTGAATATTACAGGGTGTGTGATCTGCTTGGCTGGAGACTTCCTGTTGGGACAGTTGGGGGAGATGACACAGTTTTCTTTTAGGCAGGTGATAGAGTTTCCGAACAAGAGCAAGGCGCTCTATCTCCCGAGTGAATGGAGCCTCTTTGTGGCTGGATGTGCTCACAGAGGAAGGTCAAACCAGGGAAGGGAGGAGAGGAGGAGGGGTGTGGGGGGTGGTGATGAGATCGAGCACTGACAAGAATACATTTCACCAGTTCCCTCTCTTCCTATTGATTATTTTTCCTCTATTTCATTTTTTTTTCTTTTTTCCTTTCTTCTCTTCTTGATTATTTTGTAAGTCTGAGGAGTGGCATTGGCAAAAACATTCAGTGTCGCACTTTTAATCAGGACCAGTGTCCTGATTAGAAGAGCGATTCAGGGCACTGATATTTTCTTGCGAGGTATGCACCCTTCTCTCCTCATTGGTTACAAGAAAAGGAAGGGAACCTCAACATTTGTCGACCAAACAAAAGGGTTTAGGTAAGCTCCTGAATGGCATTGTTGTTCACAATGGTGCACATTTTGTTGTGCAAAACAAAATGTCTTTTCTCCAGGGCTAAGGTGTGTTTCAGAATAATGTCACCTGTGAAAATGTTCCAGGTGTCAGCTTTCACAACACGAAGATGGTACAGAATATAATCACCAATGCTCTGTTCAAAAAGTACCCACTGTAAAAGTAAAAAAAAAAAAAAAAAAAAAAAAAAAGGAGGCACCATTTGAGGTTCCTCAGAATGCCACACTGGTGAAACCTTTTGGAAGTGGGCAGTTCACCGAGGAGCCAACATGATCACACTGGAAATTGACATGTTGTTTCGGAAAGTTCATGTACCCTCATATTGCCCCATTCAGTCGAGTAACTAACAAGCACCATCCCCAATCAGACATTTTCGCACCAGTTTAAGGTTGAGAATATTTCCTTCTAGTGCTACTGATAGTGTGTTGCACAAGCAACCTCCAAGACACAGGTTCTGGTCCAATGGGAACATAAAAAATTCAAACAAATAAACAATGGTGAGTGCAATATAGAGGTAGCATTTTTGCTCTAAAATTACATTTAACTCCACTTTAGGTCAGGTTTAGGTTTGGGGTTAGGTGGTGGAGTTAAGAAAATATGCAATCCTGTTCACTGTATTACATCATTTACAATTTACAAAAATAAAACATACTTTTGATGCCAATCTGTGGTTATTTCACCCGGAAACTGGAGCTTGTACGTTCAACAACACTTCCAGCTTCGGCCACTGGAGGGGCAGTGATTTGAATTTCGGTAAATACAGAACAATTTCAGCTAAGCAACTTTTGACCGACTGTTGCAGAATACACAGTGAGATCAGTCTAGAGGAGCTTACAAAATGGAACTCAAAAGTTCCTTTAAACTCTAAAGACTGTCAATTGTTCCTTCACCCTTCTGAAAAGACCATCTTAACCAACATGTAATTCCCATGCTAGTCAAAACTGGTTAGTGCTGGTCTAGCTGGTGGACCTGCACGGCCACATTTTTTACCAGGAAAATGTAGCTGGTGCAGCTGGTCGACCAATATTCTTTTTCTGGTAATTCCGCTAAGCCAAGGAAGTCTTGCTGTTTAGGCTAGTCAAAAAGCCTTGTTGGAACACCAGTACACCAGCATTCTCTTGAGGGTTCCTCCAGTTTGGCAGTCTGAGGAACATCAAATGGTGCCTTTCTTTTCTTTGTAAAAATCTTTTTATTTTTACAGTCACAAAATGGACTGAAATGTTGTTTAGACTTTTATAAGGTGCAGTTCTGTCCAGGATAGATAAGGTTATCAACTTAGACAGACACCTGCCTTCTGAAAGAGGAACTGCAATGGAACATCCTTTCCTTCTTTCTCTTTTTCTTTCCATTCTTTATGGGACAGTTTCATTACCAATATCTATGGGCTGCCTGAAAATCTTTCATGCAGTCAGCGAGCCATTTCCCCTCCAGACACATACTTTCTCATCCATCAAGTGATGCTACAATGGTGGCCACTGGTTGACAATAGGGATAATTTTTTTCTCTCACAATGGCTTTTGGTTCACCTCTTTTGACTAGACTCTGGCTACTATAGGCTACTATAAATACTCCCTGTTCCCATTGCTTTGGTTCACAGACACTGCTCAGAGCAAAGATGAGGCCTAGTGTGGCTTTAGGCTTGAGCTGTCAGCGATCCACAGGGATTAGTAAGTCATAGTCACTGTATTGTTCTCCAGGCTCCAATGGGCACATGGAACTCTGGCCTTTGTCTCAGAGTCCCTTGTGAACTTCAGAGATGGTAACAAAGGTGTGACACACCTGTGAGTGTGGATTAAACTTCCTCCCTTTTAGTCATAGCCCTTGGCTGTGTTCACCACATCAAACAAATAATTTTCCCGGCACCTTGCTACTCATTGGTTCTTTAGTAGGCAATTACTTACTTGAGCAACCCACAAAAATGAGATAGTACTCTCACATAAATACATCCTTTCCTTTTTATACCTTCTACCTAGGGCTGTTACAAAAATGACATTTTGGCTAACATTTACCTGTGATTAATGATTAAATTGTCTGTTTTGTTCACGTCACTTACAATTTAAGCTTAATACACATCAAGTCATTTATTCACACTGAACTTGCAGTTATACAATAAAATGAACTACTTCCTTTGAGGCTTTGTAAACAAATATTGCACAGGAGTATTCACAATTTTATAATTATTTTAAAATAAAACTAATTACAAATGTTTAAATTCTTTATCTTTTGGGTCTACTTTAGTCCACTTTCCATTCATACTGACTTTTTTGGAACCTAGCCAACCAGAATATTATATTATAGCAACATTATCTTGATTGATTGATTGTTGTTCTAATTACAAATATTAAAATATTATGAATTATATTATAGTAATTTATTTCTGTCCTTAAGAAATAACCTTATGTCCTTAATTTTAAGGTGGTCTGACCTGTAATGGCTAAAAATATTTGCCATAATTTTACACAAAAATTAAAATAAAAACATTCAGGACGGCTCCTAAATGATTAGTTTGCAGGTTAAATACGGGTCACATAGCACAAGAATAAGGTTTTATTTAACGGCACTGACCACCTCTGTGGCTAATTAAATAAAAAAAACCGCCCTTACAGCAAATTCCAGCCAACTTATTCACTGAACAAAAACAAATTTCTCAGTAATTTTCTCCTGATCATTAGTCTTATTTTGACAAGTGAGTAATGAGCTATGACTTCAAAAGAAAAAAAGGCTCTGTCATACATTTTGATGGAGATGTCTAAACAACTACAATGCTAATTCAATGCTCTTCATGGTGAACTTTCAGTGACACCACCATTTCTCCATCAGAGAAATTTCATGGATATCAAGTATTGTAGTCTCCAAACATTGTGTTTGACCAGTGTATTATCATTATTGAATTTCTTTGAATGGTCAAACAAATGGCATAGTTTAAGGCCTCAGTATTGACAGAAGAAAGACAATATTATCATGTACTCTTAGATTCTAACCATTTTTTAAACATCATTAAAACTTGACAAGTAAAAGAGACAACACAAAAATCGCAACATTTAGACTCTTCATTTAGAAACTCATAGCAACAACTAAACAACCGTTCAATGTTTGACTTTACTGATATTGCTTGACCACACCTGTCGATAACCATAAATCACCATTGGTTGTATGATTAGCAGTGGTGTTTGCTCACATAAGCATCACTGTTTCTTTTGCTCATATTTCAAAATAGAATTAAACTTATGTACATAACTTGCACCATTTGTGCAATGGACATGAATGACATCTCAAATCGTACAGCTTGTTGAGAGTTAATCTGAGTTATGGTTTTCGCCTTGTGGACAACAAAATGGAAAAAAAAAAAAGAAAAAAGAAAACCTGCACAGACTATAAGAGTGATATACAGTATATATGGACTAGAATGTCATAGATTTATTGGCCTCTTTTTACTTGGACTAGCAAGTAAAAACTGAGCAAATACCTAGATCACCATAGCAACCACATAGCAGATGCCCTAGTAACCACCCAGAATACCATAGCAACCACCTAGCAATGCCCTAGCAATAATTCAGAACACGTTAGTAACCTCTTGGCAATGCCCTGGCAACAACCTAGAACAGCCTAGCATTGTGGCGACACATACATTTTCTTCAGAAAGTGTAAATGTAGTTTATGCTCATTCTCCTACATTTAAACACTATAAACAGTGACTTTCATATTTCTGGTAGATACTTAAGCCATTATTGGGATAATCAATAAGCATTAATGCTGAGACTGGATACGTGGTCCATATTATTGAGGTCAGTTTTACCTCAGCGTAGACGGTCATTGTCCTACATTATGCATTTTGTGAGTCATTGGCTGTATGTTTGTCTCCCTTACTTCAGCTCATTGACATTTGTGTGACATGCACCAGTTTGTAGGCCATCATATTTTATTCACACACATCCATAAATAACTTATCACAGGCTACACAGACTATATACCTTATTAATTGCATGCAATATATTACACGTCTGGTGCGTGTGTATATGTGGAGGGCCAAAGGGTGGTGGCGCGACCTCATGTGCTGCTGGAGGTATATTGGGACATCAAAGGGTCACAGTTGGAGTCAGGGGTATAAAAAGTACTCAGAAATTATACTTAAGTGAAAGTATGGATACTGAGTAAAAATTTTACTCAATTAAAAGTCCAAGTATCTAGCCAAAAACATACTTGAGTGAAAGTAAAAAAGTATTCACATTATATTGTACTTACAGTGAGTATTAAAAAAGTAAAAAGTACATTTTTTCCTAGCTTGAATGAAACGGAGTAAGTGAATGAAGTGGAGTGGCAATAATTTTCCCTCCGTGCTCAAAGCATTCTCTAATCACTCCGCTCAAGCTCCACTCCAGGTTGTCCATTTCCCGCTCTTCGCTCCCTCCTGAATTACAGAAACCCCACTCTGTGTTCACTCCATGGCAAAATTAGCACCAAACTACCTCTCCACTGTAAAGTTATTTCAGTATGCTTTTAAATATCACAACCTTCCATGCAGAAGATGTATTAAATGAAAAATAGATGCACAATACTAAAAGAAAAGCTACAATGTGCTTTATTGGAAAACTAACATTAGCCCAAGGCTAAATTAATTTATTTTGATAGCTTACTTTTGAAAGATATCGGCAGCATTCTCTGGGTTTGATCAATTCAATAAATTACTAGACGAAAAAAAAAAATGAAATTAAAAATATAAATTACCAAATGAAAAAAAAAAGATCATCAAATTTATAAATTACAAAAAAAAACAAAAAAAAAATGTATTCATTATTATTAGGCCTATGTATTATTGCCTAATTATTGCCTATTATTTTCTATTATTGCACTTCTTTAAATTAACCTTGCCCAATATATTCTGTGAATGAAAACACTTTTTGTTTTTAATCAAAACTAGATAAGACTATCAAAACTATATGTCTAATGCAGAGTTCACTTTTAGAAATACTAGCTTTTGAATTTTTTTAAAATTTTAAATTTACCTCGCTCTGTTCGCGATTGCTGAGCTTATTCATCTGCAAATGAATAACACATAAATTAGCCTACGGCACTAAAATAAATTTAGATGGCAACTGATTAAAGTCAAACTACGCAATATTAACATATTGATTAGTTCAGTTGGTGTAGGTTGTTAAAATTTCTATTTCTATTTAATGCGGGACATAATATCCTACAGTTAAGATTGCGATGCACAAAATTAGAATGATAATATGATTATTCAAAATATTTAATAGGGGAGATATATATAAACTCAGCAACAAAAGAAACATCCTCTCACTTTCAACTGCTTTTATTTTCAGCAAACTTAACGTGTAAATATTTGTATAAACATAAAAAGATTCAACAACTAAGACATAAACTGAACAAGTTTCTCAGACATGTGACTAACAGAAATGGAATAATGTGTCCCTGAACAAAGAGGGGGTCAAAATCAAAAGTAACATTTGTGTATCTGTATCTGTATCTGTTGTGGCCACCAGCTGCATTAAGTACAGCAGTGCATCTCCTCCTCATGGACTGCACCAGATTTGCCCTTTCTTGCTGTGAGATGTTACCCCACTCTTCAACCAAGGCACTTGCAAGTTCCCGGAACATTTCTGGGGGGAATGGCCCTAGCCCTCACCTTCCGATCCAACAGGTTCCTGACGTGCTCAATGGGACTGAGATCCAGGCTCTTCGCTGACCATGGCAGAACACTGACATTCCTGTCTTTCAGGAAATCACACACAGAACGAGCAGTATGGCTGGTGGCATTGTCATGCTGGAGGGTCATGTCAGGATGAGCCTGCAGGAAGGGTACCACATGAGGGAGGAGGATGTCTTCCCTGTAATGCACAGCGTTGAGATTGCCTGCAATGACAATAAGCTCAGTCTGATGATGCAGTGACACACCGCCCCAGACCATGACGGACCCTCCACCTCCAAATCGATCCCGGTCCAGAGTACAGGCCTCGGTGTAATGCTCATTCCTTCGATGATAAATGCGAGTCCGACCATCACCCCTGGTGAGACAAAACCGCACTCGTCAGTGAAGAGCATTTTTTGCCAGTCCTGTCTGATCCAGCGAAGGTGACTTTGTGCCCATAGGTGATGTTGTTGCCGGTGATGTCTGGTATGGACCTGCCTTACAACAGGCCTACAAGACCTCAGTCCAGCCTCTCTCAGCCTATTGTGGACAGTCTGAGCACTGATGGAGGGATTGTGTGTTCCTGGTGTAACTCAGGCAGTTGTTGTTGCCATCCTGTACCTGTCCTGCAGGTGTGTTATTTGGATGTACCGATCCTGTGCAGGTGTTGTTACACATGGTCTGCCACTGCGAGGATGATCAGCTGTCCTTCCTGTCTCCCTGTAGTGCTGTCTCACAGTACGGATATTGCAATTTATTGCCCTGGCCACATCTGTAGTCCTCATGCCTCCATGCAGCTTACCTAAGGCACGTTCACGCAGATGAGAAGGGACCCTGGGCATCTTTCTTTTGGTGTTTTTCAGAGTCAGTAGAAAGGTCTATTTAGTGTCCTAAGTTTTTATAACTGTGACCTTAATTGCCTACCGTTTGTAAGCTGTTAGTGTCTTAACGACCATTCCACAGGTGCATGTTCATTAATTGTTTATGGCTCATTGAACAAGCATGGAAAACATTGTTTAAACCCTTTACAATTAAGATCTCTAAAGTTATTTGGATTTTTACAAAATTATCTATAAAATACAGTGTCCTGAAAAAGGGCGATTTCTTTTTTTGCTGAGTTTATATATTTCTGACCTTTAGATTTTCTCTCCACATTGAACAGATTATCATCGTGTTCTCTGGACGTCTTTTAGGATTTCACAACAAACATTTGATCGTGGCAATCACCTCCCCACTCGTGTTCTTCTTCGCCGTCCCGTCATTAATTTTCAATATATGCCAGTTGATGTAGTAATAAAGACACAAGCATGTAGTTAACACAAGCTTTACTGCAAGATTAACTAAATAATCGGGAGCATGAACACAGAAAGTGAAAGTAACCTTTGCGCTGGAGGTCTAATATTACCAAGTGCAGCTATATTTTAAATTGTATTTTATTTTCATCAAATTCTTTCTGGTTATATCAGAAATTCCATCATTCCTTCATGCCAGTAGTGTTTAACACAGCTTAACACGTGGTGAATTATTGTATTATGGGCCATTAACAGGTGTTGCACCCGTGATGGAGCATTAGTTGAGCACTCTTGGAGTGAGAGAAAACAATGACGCTGCGATTTTTTAAAAACCCGCTCCTCACTCCAGGCAAAATAATGCCGCTCCACTCCTCACTCCACTCACATACTCTAGAATGAAATCAAGAGAGAAGATTGTGTGAGAGAGGATGATGTTAAATTCGATTGGTTTGTTAATTCACCTTTTTACTGTTTCCGACGACTGTCATTTCTCCCCTAGTGGCATTTGCAACCTGGTCATAGAATCATCTTACAATAACAAAATTTTTGCAAAACAATTTTTATGTGGCCTGTTGTACTGGTGGAATGAACACTAGAGGCGCTAAAACAACAATGATCTGCAAAATGTAATGAGTACTTTTCAAGTTTAAATAAAATTGTAAGGAGTAAAAAGTACTATTTTTTTCTTTGGAAATGTAATTAAGTAAAAGTATTCAGTTTAAATTGCACTAGAGTAAAGTACAAATCCCAAAAAATAATACTTAAGTATAATACTTAATTACTCAATTACTTTACATCCCTGATTGGAGTGCTTGGTACTGTTGACAGTGCAGCCAGTTAGCAACCACTGATGGATCTAATACATGCCTCTGAGACCAGGAGCCTCTTGGGCTGATAGTGTATCGGATGGCCTGTTAATTATACTGACTTCAAAAGAGCAGGCGCTGATGTCTGTGTGTCACTGTGGGTGAGTGATTGTTCTCATGACAGTATGTGTGAGAGTGTGTCTGTATGTAGACAGGTAGGTAGCGTCTGTCATTGTGAATGAGGCTTGTGTGTGTGTGTGTGTGTGATTTCTACATGTGTGGGAATTCAGGATTTGGTCAATGGGGCAGTCAAATATCTTGAATTTTAAAGGTGAAATGTGTCATTTTTTTCATCTCTTTAAAAGGATTGCTCACGCAAAAATGCAAATTCATTATTTACCCCATTTTTTTTTTACTTTTGACTTCCTATCAGAAGGAGACATTAAGCAAAATGTTGATCAAAGTCACCATGCACTTTCATTATATGGAGAGAAAAAAAAAATGCGATAAAGAGAAAGGTAACCAGGGTCAGAAATTATTGGGGGCTCGGGGCAAAAATGCCACTGAAAGTGACAATTTGGGGGCAAAAAATGCCCATACTGAGTTCTTCTGTTTTATTTGTAACATCTGATGTATTTCTTCATATTCTATTCTAGGTAGGCCTATATGTATTATTGCACAAAACATAAGATATAATTACTCGGACAGAGAATTTATGCAAACTAATTGATTCAATTCAAGTATTTGACATTACTTTTTAAATGGTTAGAAAAAAATGCCCTCATAAAGGTAAAAATGCCCTTGAAAACCAATTCCAGGGGGAAAATATTGGCCCTTAATGGAAAAATTAATTTCTGACACCAAGGGCGTAGGTTTGGTTTGAAAGTTGGTAGGGACATATTGCAAGGAGGACAGTAATCAAAAACAACTGTGCTGAGAAAAATAACAGTTGCCACATTACAATGTCGTTTGTGCACTACTTCACAAGATGTCTGAAAATAAATAATATTACTAAGAATTTTTAATAGTCATTAAAATGAAAATAAAACATATAAAGTTAAAATTAAAGTATTTTCTAAGTAGTAAAATTGCCCAAATGTTGGTTGGGACATTTTCAATTTTCTGAAAGTTGATGGGGACATGTCCCTAACATCCATACCTAAATCTACACCTAAGTACCCCTACTGCCACACAATTGGATTAGCCTGATTAGTCTGTCATAATCCTACAGGAAGGAATTGATTATTTTCTTTTCTATTGTCTTTGTTGTAAGGGTAGTAACCTGACCAAAGGAATTTGCAAACAACACCTAACCACAACATTAAATTCTCCCTACAGAGCTCTATCATATCTCTACCTCAGACAGAGAGCCACTCGAATATATTGTCATATGTAGATTACATTGAGCTGTTACTCACTACGGACCTATTAGAAGTGATCACCCCAGATATTTGTCAGCATCTGTGAGTCAACCCAAGTCATCCATCTTCTTCAGGAAGGCACCTGGCTTAGGACAAATCAATTACAAGCACATCTGGGCTGTAAGTCTGAAGGTGTGCATATGTGCGTTTTCATCTATGTGCGTTCAAATTATGTATAAGTTTGTGTCTAGGTGATGCCAAGAGTGTGTTTTAACAGTAGCTGTGGTATTGTTTGCATTATGTCATGAGTGTAAATGCTGTGGCAAGGGCAGGATCGACAGAGGCCCCTGATCCCCTCCCTGGCTTGGGACCTCAGGGTCTCTAGGGGTGCTCAGAGGCCATGAGATCAAAGCCCTAGCATGGGGGTGAGTGAGCAGAGATGAGGGCTGACTGTTTGCCCAGCAACTGGTGCACAAAGAGACAAACAACAAGGTCCAAGGCTACCTCAGAATCTACGCCAACAGACAGCTAATCCAGAGAGGTATAGCAAGGCCATGCATGACAGAGAAAGACGGATTGTTTTTGACCACAAGAACACATTTTTCTTCAACAGCTCCTTCATTGATGGATTTTTGTGACCACGTGGAAGGCTTGCTTTTGTGTATCATATTATCAAGGGATCCTTTAGCTTTTCTTTGGTCTGGAAGCTTTGACCATTTAACGAAATCCCCACCCCCAACCTAATATATATTTGGGTTTTAAGAGAAAATGTTCTGTCCAGGTCAGAAAACACCAGGTAGAGTACAGAAGATAGACAGCACACTGCTCTTTTAGGCTCATCATAGGCTCTCATAGGCTTGTAGTTATACCCTTCATTTTGAGTGAATAAAGCTGATAAATGGAACACTTACTAATTGTATCTGAGTGAAACAAATACAAAATCTTGATTCATATTTTAAAAGATTTTTATTTCAGAACAGAAATGCAGGGCTCCAGATTGCGACTAAAATGGTCGCAAATTTTAAAAAATCTAGTCACCATTTGTTTGTCGGAAATATGCGGTTTCGTCAGATCATATTGTGAGTTCTTGAATTACATCTTTAGATCACACGCCAATGTGTCTTTCCCCACTTTTTTCCTTTTTATAACTGGTGCTTCTCAATCTAGTTAGGCTGTGTCTTTTCTAGACCAGTCCTTCTGAGGCTGAAGGCTCCTCCTAATCATTCAGCGCTAAAATGAGACGGTCTAGTAAGTGTGCATGGCTAAGTCATAAAGGTTATTGCCTCCACAGTCACAGTGCGAAAACTTTGAAGAGAGAAAAAGTGACATCGGAGGAAGAAACCAGGACAGTGCAACAGCACGCAAAAGGACTCGTTTTCCACATTTTTTTAATTTTTTTTTATAGATTGGGACATGTGCAAGGGAATGCTTGATGAATCCACCACAATATGGCGAACAAAGGCAATGAAACGAGGCATTCACAATTGAGACGGCCTTGGATGGTTCTATTACTTTTTAAAACTAACAGTTGATTGATTCTTTTCTTTCTTTTCTTCGTCTGTCTATCTTCCTTCTGAACAACCATCAAACAAATCTGTAATTTGGCAACTAAAAACAGCCATTGGCTCGGTAGACATTTTTTTTAGTCTGGAGTCCTGAAATGTCCAGCGGGCAGATGAAAAATGAGCTAAATGTCCCAAACACTACCGTTGAAAAGCTCCCCACATATACAGCATCTAGGGATCAGAGACTTAGTGATGGTCTGTTTTGACTTGCATGCAATCATCTTGCAACCATTTTGTAATGCCCTAGCAACCACCTAGCAAAACCCTAAAAAACAAGTATCATGAAAATGCAATACTTTTTTTATTTATTCATTTATTCAGTATTGTGGAGAATCCAAAGTCTTTTTGACCAAATACAAGAATAAGAATCTTTAAGCCGTAAGGAGTAAAAATTTAAACCCAAACTGAACAGGAGGGATATCCGGTAGAAAACATAAAAAAATATTTTAATGTTTTTTTTTTTTTTTTTATTAAAACACCATTCATTACAACAAATCTTATTTATGAATATGTATCTTCAACATTGCCATATAAACATCCAGTAAAGAAATTATTCAGACGTTAAATCAGTAATCACTTTGACGAATTTGGTGAGTCATGTTAGACTTAACATCAATAACTCGAGAAATACGTTTTTTTCGTCTATTTACGCCTTATTATTTCATGGTACCCAGTCTTTCTATCTCATTTTCAATTCACACTGCAAACAACTTAGGTATGAAAACATTTCTTGAGCCCGTTTACATGCAAACCAATATGCTGATAAAAATCAGACAATGCAAGAAAACGGCATTTACATGGGATTTGAAATAATCTAGTTATTCTCTGCTTTTGACGTCGAACCATGAAGAGGTATGCACAAAACACATGGTACATAAGCCGGTAAGAACGGCGGTTACGGTGTTTACAGGCCACGTGAAATTGGGGTAATTGGCCAAAGTCTTTCTGTGTGAAATGGTATATTCTTATGCCGTTTATAAACGTACACTGTTGAAGGAAAGCCGTTTAATGCATTTACACGACCACACACGTTGTTGGATTAAGCACTGTGATATACCATAATGAAAACTTTAGGTAAATAGATGTCTTCCTATCCATTAAGTATCTATTCCTATTATATCTATTCTTATCTATTTTCTACCGCTCATGCATATTATGGCTTAGATCAGTTCTTAGCTCAGTTCTTTCTATAATATATATATATATATATATATATATATATATATATTGCAAAAAATTATTCAGATGAACATAGAACAAAAGCATAATACCACAAACCCTATCCCAAACGTTTTTTCAAAAACTAAAGATTTACGTTAGCAATCTGGGGGCTTAAAAACAAATCAACCCTGTTAAGCTCAACCTACTGTAGTTCATACCTTACAATTCATCAGTTCCCCAGAGCCAAATATCAGCACACTGCTTTCGAGATCACTGCTCCAATGTTTTTTATTCATCTGATGGCAAAAAAAAAAAAAAAAAAGAAAAAAAAAAGACACTGTATCCCCAATGATTCATGACGACTTACTTTCCTCTCTTCCCTTTACAAGGTGACAAACCCTTACCAATATCTGAGTTCTATCTCCCTATAGATATGAAGTGCTCATATGCTCTCCTCCGTGGACTCTACAGTCTCTATGCCTTTTCCACATGTCGATGTGGGCTTAATTACTCCACTCAGCTGTGCCTTACGCCTACGGCTGTCTGCATCTGTAACTGTGTGGGAAAAGAAAGACTATGCACGGGCTGCGCCGAAAACCTTGCGGGCTAACAGCCATGGCATAACTCTCTCCGTTTCACTGTGATGTGTAATCGCTGTCTATGAAATTAATATGATTGATTGCAAATCTTAGATGTCTTGTTGCTTTGTTTCACCGACATTGTTATTAAGTCTTGTGCACTACAGAAAGTGTTGCTGGAGTACTTATAAGTTGGAGACATACTGCATGCTTCTTGTCCAAAAAACAATGAAAATTTTGTCATGAGACAAACACTAAACCTCATTGGTCTCATCACCAAACGTCATGACATCATGACCCATCAACCAAAGAGGTTTGATGTCATTGACATATCGGCATATTTGATTTGGGCTCTGTATACACTGATCAATGAGTTGATTTGATTTGAGAGTGAATAACAACTCACATTTCGGTCTGTTCATTGTACAAAGTTATTGTATGCCTTCAGAAGACTTGGTATATGATTTAAGCTCTAAAGTAAGGCACGAAACACTGCTTATAAACATAATCAACGTTTGCAACATTCTTTAAAAAGTATTCTTTTTTTTTTCTTCTGCAGAAGAAAGTCAAATGGGTTTGGACTGACATGAGGAGTAAATAATGACAGATTTATTTTTTATTTTGTTTTACTTTTGGTTGAACTATTCCTTTAACCAGTGAGGAGTGAAACCTAAAACAACTACACCAATATGTCTGTTATGTAGGGGCCAACCAACAAAAAGTAATAAAATATGAAATAAAACACCCTTTGTGTGTTTATTATGCAGACTTTGGTGCAGAACTTTGACAGGCTGTCTCGCTTGGGATGGTGAGATAAGATTGCCCCATGACCTTTCCCTCTGATTGGACACACAGTGCCTTCTTCTTGGCACATCCAGCACTGGGTGGCACCCAAGAGCCAGGCAGAAAAGGTATTGGGTTGCACACAGACACTGGCTCACATGTTTTAGCAATTTCCTTTGCCTTCCGTGAAATTATGCAAATATTTTAGTCCCGTTTCCTTGAGTCTGGAACAGTAATTAAGACTGTCTGTTTCACTTAATGATGGCCACAAAAGTCACTTGCAGACAGCCTTCACTGGATGTAAGGATTTATGCTAGTGGTGCACAGATCAGGAAATTTGAGGCAGATAACAATCACCGATTTTTTAACACTAAGATTGGCCGATACCAATACCGATTTTTTTTTTTTAAAGTGCTCTTAGCCACACTTTTGCAAGTTATATTCTGCAGTTATGTTTATGCCCAATACAGCAAAATTACATTAATTGTGAATTGCTAACATTTATTTGTATTGAAAACAGTTATGAATAGTTCTGTTGTCAATATCAAAGGTCATTGTGACATACTGGCAACCAGTAAAAACCATGAGGTCCTCACACACAGCAGAGATGCATTCAAAAATAAGAAAGTTGTCTATTACAAGCTCCAAAACTGCTCCTGTGAGGAATCATTAGTATTTATGATTTGTTTACTGCCTTTGCCGTTTTGTTGCAATACAAATCACTAATTATTAAGCAAATGCATTATTTAAGGTTTAACAGTTATATCTGTTATTAGTGGCATTGCGACCAACATCAATCTGATTTAAATTGGGATCCTCAGTTAAATTGGGAATAGTGCTGATGTGAGTGACTGATGAGATATTGAAAGCACCTGGAGAGCGAGCTTGTTTGATTGACACAGAGAGTTCATGTTGAAGGGGGAGAAGCTAATAGCGCTCATGATCACTAAAACAGGCTCTATCTCCACACACCCTCTTATTGTAATGAATCACATTACATCACGTTTACTCAGATTTGAAATCGCATGTTTATTTGTTGTTTAATTCATTTTTATGTACATTTGCAGTCTCTTTATCCTCTCCATGCTCACTGTGCAGGGAGTCAGTATAACTACCGTAATGACAGGTAGTTGGGCAGCTTAATATTCATACACGTGTCATTCTTACACGTTTTAAAACAAACCGGCATATTCATCTGAATTACAGAATGTCTGAAAGTTTAAATTCGTGAATGCTTTGAATTGCCAGAGACCACACTGTATGCTTCAGGGGCAGAGCAAGCACTCATTCTTTAGAGTAGCCATGTATGTGTGATTCCCTGCATGCTGCAAAAAAGATCGGCCCTAAATCTAGGCACGATCGTCCAATTGCCAATCATGGATGTAAGACGGAAATCAGCCGATTTAGATCGGTGGTCGATTGATCGGTGCACCCATGAAATAAAATGCCAGTAAAGTCACAAGGTTAAACCTATTTCAGACTGGAGGTTGAATAGTTGAAGAGTGGAGAGTATTTCCAGAGCTCCCTCACTTTGATAAATTTCACAGTTACTGTAGAGTTGAAACAAAAGAATTGACCCATGCAGATCTTGGACACCTTCAGGTCCTGAATTGAGCACAATCCCAACGTGATTTTCAGCTGTTTCAATTCTGTTGTAATGACAGTTTGAAAGATCTGAGCAAAGCCTCCAAGAAATGCAGTTGTAGACAGCTCAAATTCAGACAATAGACAAATGCAGACAATACAAAAAGAAATACAGTAGGTGCAGTTAAGCCTTACTGTGGGAAACTGCTAGGCCTGTTACATCAATTAGAGTGACTAATCTGCTGCAAGGGTCTTAAAAGACTATGCAGGATGGGTTAAGTTCAGCTCATATATTGGAAGGCTCTAAAAGCAGAGTAGTTTCCCTTTTTCACTGCTTTTCCTTCTTAAAAGATCTATTGGCTCAAAAATACCCGATCATCACTGCTGTCACAATGGGTTAAGCGGAATTTCTGAGTGAAATTGTTGGAGTGACTTAATAGTGAATAATAGTCAGTGAATTAATATATCACTCTAAGTTCAAAGGTAGATAGAGAAGTAGCCCTTAGAAATTAATCTTGATCAGACTGAGACCTTTCGGAGAGCAAAGCATGTAATTGGATTAGTGAGTGTAACAACTCCATTAACTATCAAACAGTATTGATCAAAGGAATGGTGAAGAAGGGGTCAAAAGTGAAATATTATTATGAAATATAACCTGTAATTACAAAACCTGTAGGCAGTCGACAAGTTGGGCAAGTTAAAATAAAATGCTTTGTAACAAACATCCAGCTTACTTTACTTCTCTTTGACATTTGATCATAAAGCAGATTTTATGGCATATTGCTGGTATACACAAAAAATTATTTTGACTCGTCATTTCTTTTCTTAAAAAAAAAAGCAAAAACGTCTCGGTTACATGAAGCGAAACCCTGGTTCCCTGAGTGGGAACGAGACGATGCGTAGTCACATTGGGACACACCCTGAGTGTCACGTGGTCTGAAGCCCTTATACAATCATGCCAGTGTATTGGCTGATGGCGCTTAAGTGACGCCCCTAGGGAGCTATGTCACGGGCTCCATAAAGGTGCTCGATTCACGCCACTGAGTCCGATTTTCTGAAGGCACGAACCTATGCAGCTGCTAGAGAGTATGGCCAGCTTATGCAGCATCTCGTTCCCACTCAGGGAACCAGGGTTACGCTTCACGTAACCGAGACGTTCCCTTTCGTAGGAACTCGAGTTGCGTAGTCGCATTGGGAACTATATACATTCACACCATGCAAACAGTAGCTGCCAACTGTCTACGCCCATGTGGCAAGCATATAGCGGCACACAAGTGAGCTAAAGTATCTGAATAAAACAGAGGGAATTATGAGTTTATTCCTGTTCCAACAGAGAGAACCTGGGAAGCAGGAGTCAAACCCTCGACCAGATTATAAAATCTAACAAACTTATGTGGAGAGGACCATCCGGCCACCATACAAATGTCCTCTAAGGATGCACCTCTAGCCAAAGAACATGAGGATGCCTTGCTCCTCGTAGAATGAGCTCAAATACCCGAAGGCAAAGGTAAACTGAGCACTTCGTAAGCACTTGAAATTGCATCAACTAGCCAATGAGACTGAACTGGGCAAAGCATATGCAAACTTTCATGCTCCTCCGACTCAAATGTGGGAGGACAGAAAGCCTAAAAATGTCAAATCTGCGAGCTAAATGATGTAGAAATGACCTTGGGCAAATTGCCCAAACGAGGTCTTAACACCACCCTTGAACACCCTGACACAAAATCCATACATAAGGGATTAACCGACAGGGCATAGAAATCACTAACCCTTTTAAACAAGGACAATGCCACCAGCAGGGCTGTTTTAAGAGTCAGAAACTTATCAGCGACTGTTGCCAAGGGCTCAAATGGAGCACCCGAGAGCACCTCCATAACAACAGATAAATCCCATAAAGGAACGTGGACGGGACAAAAAGGTCTAAGCCTGCGTACCCCGCACATAAAATGAGAGACAAGTAAATGTCTACCAACAGAGACTCCATTGATAAGCGCATGCTCATCCACTATAGCGGCAATATACATTTTAAGCATTGCCGGGGCAACCCAAAATACTCTTGCAAAAAAATCCAGCACTTTACCGACAGGGCAGTGAACTGGATCTTCACCTCGCGCTGTACACCAAGAAGCAAAAATATGCCACTTGAACATATAAATCTTCCTAGTTGATGGAGCTCTAGCATTCAGAATGGTATCAACCACAGTGGGGGATAACCCATCATTCAAAAGAGCAACCCATTGAGGGGCCATACCCATAACCTCCACAAGTCTGGCCGGGGGTGCCAAATGCTGCCCCGAGCCTGAGACAACATGTCTGTTCTGACTGAAATCTCCCAAAGCACTTTATCCAGGAGAGAAACCAGAGTCGAAAACCATACTTGAGATGGCCAAAACGGCACCACTAACAGAAGCTAAACCCGATCCTCCCGAACTCTCTGCAGAACTGTATGCAACAGACTGAACAGTGGAAATGCGTAAAGATGCGTTGTCGGCCACTGATGCGCCACCGCATCGATACCCAGTGGTGCCGGGGGCGAGAGGGAAAACCAGATTTTTTTAACACTAAGATCAGCCAATACCAATAATGATTTTTTTTAAAGTGCCCTTAGCCACACTTTTGTTATATTCTGCAGTTATGTTTATGCCCTACACAGTAAAATTACATTTATTGTGAATTGTTAACATTTATTTGTATTGAAAACAGTTATGAATAGTTCTGTTGTCAATATCAAAGGTCACTGTGACATACTGACAACCAGTAAAAACCATGAGGGCCTCACACACAGCAGAGATACGTTCAAAAATAAGAATGTTGTCTATTACAAGCTCCAAAACTGCTCCTGTGAGGAATCATTAGTATTTATGATTTGTTTACTGCCTTTGCCGTTTTGTTGCAATACAAATCACTAGTTATTAAGCAAATGCGTTAAGGTTTAACAGTTATATCTGTTATTAGTGGCATTGTGACCAACATCAGTCTGATTTAAATTTGGATCCTCAGTTAAATTGGGAATAGTGCTGATGTGAGTGACTGATGGGATATTGAAAGCACCTGGAGAGTGAGCTTGTTTGATTGACACAGAGAGCACTCATGTTGAAGGGGGAGAAGCTAATAGCGCTCATGATCAATCAATCAGGCTCTATCGCTCCACATACCCTCTGATTGTAATGACTCACATTACATCACGTATACTCAGATTTGAAATTGCATGTTTATTTGTTGTTTAATTCATTTTTATGTACATTTGCAGTCTCTTTATCCTCTCCATACTCACTGTGCAGGGAGTCAGAATAACTACCGTAATGACTCTAGAAAATGGGCAGCTTAATATTCATACACATGTTATTCTTACACGTTTTAAAACAAACCAGCATATTCACCTAATTACAGCATGTCTGAAAGTTTAAATTCGTGAATGCTTAGAAATGCCACCAACTCACAATGTGGTCTCTGGAGGGTATACTTCAGGGGCTGAGCAAGTGCTTATTCATTAGAGTAGCCATGTACACTATATTGCCAAAAGTATTCGCTCACCCATCCAAATAATTGAATTCAGGTGTTCCAATCACTTCCATGGCCACAGGTGTATAAAATGAAGCACCTAGGCATGCAGACTGCTTCTAAAAACATTTGTGAAAGAATGGGCCGCTCTCAGGAGCTCAGTGAATTCCAGCGTGGTACTGTGATAGGATGCCACCTGTGCACCAAGTCCAGTCGTGAAATTTCCTCGCTACTAAATATTCCACAGTCAACTGTCAGTGGTATTATAACAAAGTGGAAGCGATTGGGAATGACAGCAACTCAGCCACGAAGTGGTAGGCCACATAAAATGACAGAGCGGGGTCAGCGGATGCTGAGGCGCATAGTGTGCAGAGGTCACCAACTTTCTGCAGAGTCAAATGCTACAGACCTCCAAAGTTCATATGGCCTTCAGATTAGCTCAAGAACAGTGCGTAGAGAGCTTCATGGAATGGGTTTCCATGGCCGAGCAGCTGCATCCAAGCCATACATCACCAAGTGCAATGCAAAGCGTCGGATGCAGTGGTGTAAAGCACGCCGCCACTGGACTCTAGAGCAGTGGAGACATGTACTCTGGAGTGACAAATCATGCTTCTCCATCTGGCAATCTGATGGACGAGTCTGGGTTTGGCAGTTGCCAGGAGAACGGTACTTGTCTGACTGCATTGTGCCAACTGTGAAGTTTGGTGGAGGGGAGATTATGGTGTGGGGTTGTTTTTCAGGAGCTGGGCTTGGCCCCTTAGTTCCAGTGAAAGGAACTCTGAATGCTTCAGCATACCAAGAGATTTTGGACAATTCCATGTTCCCAACTTTGTGGGAACAGTTTGGGGATAGCCCCTTCCTGTTCCAACATGACTGCGCACCAGTGCACAAAGCAAGGTCCATAAAGACATGGATGAGCGAGTTTGGTGTGGAAGAACTTGACTGGCCTGCACAGAGTCCTGACCTCAACCCGATAGAGCACCTTTGGGATGAATTAGAGCGAAGACTGCGAGCCAGGCCTTCTCGTCCAACATCAGTGTCTGACCTCACAAATGCGCTTCTGGAAGAATGGTCAAAAATTCCCATAAACACACTCCTAAACCTTGTGGAAAGCCTTCCCAGAAGAGTTGAAGCTGTTATAGCTGCAAAGGGTAGGCTGACATCATATTAAAACCTATGGATTAAGAATGGGATGTCACTTAAGTTCATATGCATTTAAAGGCAAATGAGCGAATACTTTTGGCAATATAGTGTATGTGTGATTCCCTGCGTGCTGCAAAAAAGATTGGCCCTAAATCTAGGCGCGATTGGCCGATCGCCGATCATGGATTTAAGACGAAAATAGGCCGATTTAGATTGGTGGTCGATCGATCGGTGCACCCCTAATTTATGCCAGTAATGTCACAAGGTTAAACCTATTTCAGACTGGAGGTTGAATAGTTGAAGAGTGGAAAGTATTTTCAGAGTTCCCTCACTTAAACTTCACAGTTATTGTAGAGTTGAAACAAAAGAAATGACCCATGCATATCTTGGACACCTTCAGGTCCTGAATTAAGCACAATTCCAACGTGATTTTCAGCTGTTTCAATTCTGTTGTAATGACAGTTTGAAAGATCTGAGCACAGTCTCCTACAATACTCCAAGAAATGCAGTTGTAAACAGCTCAAATTCAGACAAAAGTTTAATGCAGACAATATAAAAAGAAATACAGTAGGTGCAGTTAAGCCTTACTGTGGGAAACTGCTAGGCCTGTTACATCAATTAGAGTGACTAATCTACTGCAAGAGTTTTAAAAGACTATGCAGGATGGGTTAAGTTCAACTCATATATTGGATGGCTCTAAAGGCAGAGTAGTTTCCCTTTTCATTGCTTTTCCTTCTTAAAAGATCTATTGGCTCAAAAATACCCGATCATCACTGTTGTCACAATGGGTTAAGCAGAATTTCTGAGTGAAATCGTTGGAGGTCAGTGAATTAATATATCACTCTAAGTTCAAATGTAGATAGAGAATTAGCCCTTAGAAATTAATCTTGATCAGACCGAGACCTTTCAGAGAGGAAAGCATTTAATTGGATTAGTGAGTGTAACAACTCCAAATAACTATCAAACAGTACTGATCAAAGCAATGGTGAAGAAGGGGTCAGCAGTGAAACATTATTATGAAATATAACCTGTAATTACAAAACCTGTAGGCAATCGACAAGTTGGGCAAGTTAAAATAAAACACTTTGTAACAAACATCCAGCTTACTTTACTTCTCTTTGACATTTGATCATAAAGCAGTTTTTTGTGGCATAATGCTGATACACACAAAAAAATGTCTTTAAAAAAAAGCAAAAATGTCTCGGTTACATGAAGCGTAACCCTGGTTCCCTGAGTAGAGACGAGATGCTTCGTAGTTGCAGTGGGACACGCCCTGAGTGTCACGTAGCCTGAATCATGCCAGTTTATTGACTGATGGCGCTTAAGCAATGCCCCTAGGGAGCTACGTAATGGGCTCCATAAAGGCGCTCACTTCACGCCATCAAGTCAGATTTTCTGCATGAAGGCACGAGCCTATGCAGCTTTTAGAGAGTATGGCCAGTTTATGCAGCGTCTCGTTCCCACTCAGAGAACCAGGGTTAGGCTTCACGTAACCAAGACGTTCCCTTTTGTAGGAACTGGAGCTGCGTAGTCGCATTTGGAACAATATACATTTACGCCATGCGAACAGTAGCTGCCAACTGTCTAAGCCCATGTGGCAAGAATATAGCGGCACAAAAGTGAGCTAAAGCGTCTGAATAAAACAGAGGGAATTACGAGTTTATTCCTGTTCCAACAGAGAGAACCTGGGAAGCAGGAGTCAAACCCTCGCTCAGATTATAAAATGTAGCAAGGATGCACCTCTAGCCAAAGCCCATGAGGATTCCATGCTCTTCATAGAATGATCTCGAATACCCAAAGGTGAAGGTAAACCATGCGCATTGTAAGCTCTTGAAATTGCATCAATGAGACAGTCTATGCTTGGACACTGAACTCCCCTGTTGCGGCCACCAAAGCACACAAACAACTGCTCTGACTTATACCACTGGCTAGTATGGTCAACATAAACTCACAGCACCTGAACTGGGCAAAGCATTTGCAATCTTTCGTGCTCCTCCATCTCAAATGGGGGAGGATAGAAAGCCTAAAATGAATAGCCTGCGAACAAAATGATGTAGAAATGACCTTGGGCAAATTGCCCAAACGAGTTCTTAACACCACCCTTGAACATCCTGGCGCAAAATCCATTAGGGATTAACCAACAGGGCATAGAAATCACTAACCCTTTGAAACAACAAAAATGCCACCAGCAAGGCCATTTTAAGAGTCAGAAACTTATCAGCGACTGTTGCCAAGGGCCAAGGACATTGGGGGATAACCCATCATTCAAAAGAGCACATCATTGAGGGGCCATACCCATAACTTCCACAAGATGTCTGTTCTGACTGGAATCTCCCAAGGCACTTTCTCCAGGAGAGAGACCAGAGTCGAAAACCATACTTGAGATGGCCAAAATGGCGCCACTAATAGAGGCCGAACCCGATCCTCCCAAACTCTCTGCAGAACTGCGTGCAGCAGACTGATCAGTGAAAATGCGTAAAGATGTGTTGTTGACCACATCGTTGCCCAGCAGAAAACCAGAGGGGACAGTGTGATGTCTCACTCGAAGCGAACAGATCCATTTCCGTTCTGCCGAACCTTCTTCAGATTTGTTCCATAGTCTGAGGATGCAATGTCCACTCTCTGGGCATCAAGCCCTGTCTGGACAAGAGATCCACCCCCAAATTCAACCGGCCTGGAACATGCACGGCTTGTAGAGACTGCACATTGTCCCATGCCCACAGAAGAATGCGCCATGCCAGCCTCAGCATGGCATGAGAACGCACTCCTCCCTGGCGATTGATATAGGACACCACCGTCCTATTGTCCGACCAGATAAGGACATGGCTGCCCTGAATCTCTGGGAGGAAAAATTTTAACACCAGCAGCACCATGAACATCTCCAGACAGTTTATGTGCCAATATTGCCACTGGCCCATTCAGACCCCATAGGCTGGACGACCCTCATATACAGCCCCCCAACACATGGAGGAGGCGTCTGTTGTTATAACTTTGCGGCAACACACCTGTCCCAATGGAACACCTGACATCAGAAGGCAGGTCTGTTTCCATGGTAACAGAGTTCGGTAGCACCCACGCGTCACTTTGAAGAGACGGAATGCCTGCGTCAGTGGTTGAAGTCCCTTTATGGATTTCATCCAGCACTGAAAAGGTCTCGCATGCAACATGCCTAGGGTAATGACAGCGGAATCCGTGATCATGAGCCCCAAAAGCCTGTGAAATGTTCTTTCAGGGAGAACGCGTCCCACTCTGAACATTGCTAGAAACCGGCAGAATGACAGAATGCAAGCTGGAGACAGATGTGCCTGCATCACCCGCGAATCTAGCTCCACCCCTAGAAACAGAGTATGTTGCCATGGCAACAGGACAATCTTGTCTAGGTTTACACACAGCCCTAGATTGCTCAGATGGATGAGAATGACATCTCGATGATGGGCAGCCAAAGTGTCCGAGCGGGCTAGCACCAACCAATTGTCAAGATAATTCAAAACACGGATGCCCTGATGCCTCAAGTGCATCAAAGCCGCATCCACGCATTTTGTGAAAGTGCATGGTGCCAGTGCAATTCTGAGTGGCAGGATGCAAAATTGATAAACTTTGCCCCCGAAAGAGAATCTGAGAAAGCACCTGTGCTTCAGCGCAATCTGAATATGGAAATAAGCATCCTTCAAATCTATTGTCACAAACAAGTCCCCTGGCTGCACTTGTGGCATTATTTGCTTCTGCGTCAGCATTCTGAATTTACATTTCATTAGTTTGGAATTCAAACGTCTCAAATCCAGAATGGGACGCGAGCTGCCGTCTTTTTTCAGGTCCAGAAAATAACGTCTGTAAAAACCACACTCTCTCTGAGAAGGGGGAATCTCCTAGAATGAAATTCCCAAATCAAAAACTGTGCTTCTTGAACAGAAACGTCTGTCGGAACGACCCCGCTGAACACCAGCGGAGTTGCCTTAATTGAATTATGTAACTATGCTTTATCATTCGAAGTACCGAGTTTGAAATGCCCTTCAGCTGCTGCCAAGCTGACAGACGGGCAGACAGAGCGATTAATGCATGGCTTTTGCCTGCAGCGTGACCTGTAACCACTAGATGGCATGCTTGGCTTACTTTTGGCGACTGCCCCTGAACCAGCGGCACAGCGGAGGGAAGTCTTTGCTCCTCTACTACTGAGGCTGGTTGAAGGGAATTTGATCATGTTTTTGCCTTTATTGTACTCAGTCATAAAAGATGAGATGATTTTTCTGCAGGGACGCTGACAGAATAAACCTTTTCCCTGGTTAATATATTGGGGGAAATGTTTATTTGGGAAAACTGGTTCGCCACAGCGGCCGTAGCTGCGTGCAATTAGCTGCGTGCGTAGACTGCACTTTATCCGGCCAGTCCAGGAGCAAATTTTCCACTGCATGTGTAATAACCTCCAGCAATTCCACATAAGTTGCCGAAGATCTGGAAATTTGACCACTAGGAGGCAAGGCTTCAGCCTGGCCACTGGCGCGATCATCGGAATCCGATGCCACCATAGACATGGCGTCCTCATCCTCAGTGTCGAAGGAAACCGCAGTGCAGGTCTCAGGGCTAGGACACAAATGCTCACATGTAAATTCCACAGGAGAACATCTAGCCGAATCCGGGGAGAGTGACAGAGAGAACTGTAGGTCGGCTTGCTGCTCAACTCCCATCTCCTCGGTGTCCGCGCCGGCCTCCCACAAGTCAAACGGCTGCGTGGCACTGGCAGATACGCGTTCTGCACCAGCAAGCAGCTTGAACGAATTTCCAAAGGAGGTGAGCCTCTCACGGAGCATCCTGACATTCATTAAATCACACTGTGGGCAATCCGAACTCTTCAACGTGGCCTCCGTGTGGCGAAAACCCAGACAGGCAATACACATGTCGTGTGAATCTTCACCAACGATGATCCGTATGCATGGAGGTAAGCACTTCCTAAATTCCATCCTGTGTTACCACTCAAAAGGGAGAATAATAATGATCCTTGTTTCGATGTGAATCATTGGTACAACACGGGCCAGACGAGATCGTGCACTGAAGAACAGAAAATCTGACTCAATGGCGCAAAGCGAGCGCCATTATGGAGCCTGTGACGTAGCTCCCTAGGAGCGTTGCTTAAGTGCCATCAGCCAATAAATTGGCATGACTGTATAAGGGTTTCAGACCAAGTGACACTCAGGTGTCCCAATGCCACTACGCAGCTTGAGTTCCTACGAAAGGGAACTGAAGTTACAGTGTGGTACTTACAATGGGAGTGAATATTATAGACATAGTCAACACATTGATCAAAGGAAACAAAGGATTCTGATCAGAAGAATAGACCTGGGGGAGGAAGGGGGGGGGGGTAAAGTTCAAAGGGGAGCTAGCTATTTCTCTCTCTCTTCATGTCCAGGTGGTCTATAGACACCTGTGTTTTCTTTGTGTGCTTGTCATCTGTCTTTGAAAGACTTTGTTAGGTTGCCAGAGTGTGGACAATCCAGTGTGGTTCTGATGATGGACTTTCTGTCCCTCTGTCCTCTGCCCTTCACTGGGAGTCAGTGTTATAACCTTGACATAGCCATGTCTACACCCCCCACAGTCCTCATCAAAACCCTGGGAAACCACTTATTTGCTCTTTAATCTTTTGTGTGCAGACCCTTGAATTAGAGGGTGATGACTCAGTTGTTCAAATTATGTAGAGTTCTCTTCAAATAAATATGTGGCTAGTCAGCTACCATTGGTTACAGAATACCCAGTGTTAATTTTGCAACGAAATTACTGACGAAAGTTGTGGTTGACAAAAGGCTTATTTTTGTCAACGATAATGAAGACGAGGCTAAAAAGACGCATTATTATCACAATTAAATGATATTAATTAAAACATACTGTTGACAAAATATAACAATAATTTTAATGAAGACGAGGCTAAAAGACAGATTACGGTGATAATGAAATTATTTCAAATTAAACAAAGTGTTGCTGCAAATATTAAGAGAAAAAAAATATATATATTTTCATCTACTAAAATTGCATGCCATTTCAGTCAGAGTAAAATGAATATAAATGAATATGATATTTAAAGGACATTTAAAATAAAAACTAAAACTGTGTGTAAAACGAACACTGAGGGGGATTGTTCTACAAATAAACAAGTCTGAAGTTTTTGAGGACCAGAAATATTTTATCCTCAGATTGTTTTCTCCCACTTTTACTGTTCTGGGCTCCTAACAAAATCCCAGCCAACACTTTCTAACCTCATTTTAGAACTTTTTGTCTAAAATTATTCCTTTACAAAGTAAACGTGAATGCTGAAAGTGAGCAGGTGTAATCTGTGGCACTGTTATAAATGATGTCCTAGAGGCATGTGTCTGAATGCATATGTGCGTGACTCCTCATACACATACAGACAAATGCAAGTGTAAGTGTGTGTGCTGGGGAGGTGTCCAAGAGTGTAACCTGACCAAGACTATTGTCTTGGCCCTTGAGAGAGTCATCACTCACACACTGCACTGATGAGCCACCCCTAACCACTGCCATCTTAAGAGTTGAAGGTATGAACATGAAAGGACTCACATTGTTGATGAGATGTTCTTGTGGGTTGCTCAGGGCAATGTAGCTTCTGCCCTAAAAAACAGTGATAATGGAGTAAAGTAACAGGTAAACACAATGAAGAAAAACAGGTGTAGGTTGGAGACATTGAATGGAAAGATGGACATTTTTGACCCCACTTCTAAGATTCAGTTTGTATGATTTTGTTGTCTAATAGGCTATTTTCAAATGAACTTTTTGTTTTGCGACCCTTCTTTTTTCATAGAAAGGAATGTCATACCTTCAGTGAGATCTCTTCAGAGGCAGTAATTTAAGACATCATAGGTGCGCTCCCAATGCGAAGCGTGTTTAAAAGGTAGGTATCTTAATGATGCTGCCTTTTAAGATATCGTGTTTTGGCCAAATTCATGGTAGCATTACATGTTTCCTTCCCTGGGTAAGCGATCCTAGCATGCACGTGATGAGCTCGACAGAAAAATATGTCCAAGATGGCGGATGAAGCGAGATACATTTTTATTATAAATACAATTTTAATCCATTCAATACTGAAAAGTATTGAATTAAAATAGTTTAATATCACAGAAAACTGAGTATTTTACCTAAAATGAGTGTGTGCTATGCGTCTTTAGGCTCATTACAGTATTGTGTATTTCCTCTCATGTCACCTTTATTGAAACAGAGACTATTTAGCAGAGATGGGGCACACCGCACTTCAATTAAAATAGGTGTTTCTCAATGCAAAAACGCGTTCTGGTTTTTGCGTTCTTTTGAAAATCAGTCTTGCCTTACTACCATGATAAAGAGCGAACTCAGAAGACATGAGGACTTAAAACGCATCTTTGCGAGTTTTGAGACTGTGCTGCAAAATGTAGTTTCAACAGCCACTTAACTATTTTCTTTTTTTGGAGGTGGGTGATGACATCAAACAAGTCCAAAAGAATGTAAGAACACAACAAGAACGGACACTGAAAAACAGCCAATGAATGGGAGAAACTGGAACGCCCAGCAGTCAACGGATGTAGAAAGGAAGTCCCGTATTACTGGTAAAAGAGCCAACCACCTTTTATATACAGACATTGCCTGTCAATCAATTCGAGAACATGCATGTGCATTAGCTAGACAATCCGGGAAACTTTAGTTTTTTAGCATAATCTGAGGTAAAGAAGCACATTTTATGATACCAGTGTTGTCAAATTATAGATTTTAAATATGTTCTTTGATCGTAATCTTGACCAACCATTTTGGAGATTTCTGTCTTTCCCCATTCAAGTAGATTATTTTAATTATGCGAGGAGTTGCCGCTGCAGAGCATCCCAAATCGCTCTCTTTTGAGACATTAATTCAGTAAGGATGCTGCCATAGAAGACAGCTGCCTTGAAGGTAGGAGACAAGGCAGCACACTAAGTTGTGAAACAGACCCTATGTTTCACTTGCTCTTGTTTGTCCCAGTGTCCTTGGACTTTATACTGACACCTACCAGCATGGATGCATAATTAATTAATTAATTAATTAATTAGTTTATGTATTTATTTATATTTTGCTAATGTTTCACACTGGAGCTGTTTGTCTTTTATTTTTCATATCTCTGCCTCATACTCTACACATTAATAAAACTGAAATTATTGGATTCAATCCCAATGAAGTTTTCTGTTTTGTTGATTGTTGCTATAATAATAATAATAATAATAATAATAATAATAATAATATGACTGGTCATGTGATATCATCATGAGGGGAGTAAGCTCTACCGTTTTTTAAGGCTACTGATATAACTAAAGTCTTCATCTCATGTAATTTTAAAATAACTTATTTCTTTGTTATGCTTTTGTAATGAGGAAAATCCTCCGTGCACCTGAATGAAGCGCGTTCACGCACATTACGCGAGAGATTACTTCCTCCAGTACTGCGGAGCGAGCACACACATATTCCCACCTTTACGCTTGAGAAAAACTTTGCTGTGACGTCTGTATTTATTGTTCGTGAGGAGAAAGCACATTACTCATAGTAATATAAAGTAATTACGACCCTACTTGATATGCTCAACATCACAAGCCCCTGCCACCCCCATATTCCTCCTTTATATTTACCCTGCATCCGGAGTCGGAGCGTGTTGATAAATGAGAATGAGTCCAGGGACTCTCCGTTAAGGACCGAGCCGCGCGATTTATGATGGGGCTCTTTATGATGATTAATATGGCTCCTCCGTCCACCGCAGCAGATCGCGCTTAGGGGCTAAACTCCTTGAGCGCCAGACGGGCTGTTTGGACAGGCAGATAACATCAAAGCGGCCTGCTGCTAATGTTAAGAAAATACGGCCTTCTGGGTCAGTGCAAATGAATCCACAAGGAGCCCGAAACTGTTTTTAATGACAGTCCCATCTATATATTATTACTTGTGCGCAGATTGGAACGTAGAGGGCAGGTTAATGGCATTTGTAAATGTCTTTGTTGTCGGCTCACGGCCTCCTGGTTGACACGATTATGATTTCACTGCAGGTTTATGAATGTGCTGTGAACTCCGGGTGCAGACATATCTGCCATATTTAAAAAGCTGTTCATTATCCCCTTAATTACATAACGCCATAGCTGACTGGACTAGCTGATTTTCAGTTATGAAACTATTGGTAGTGAAATTAGTCATTTGGTTTGAGACAGTAGCTCTAGTTTATTGCAAAATAATTATTACATAGGCCTACATAGGATATACAGGCATGTATTCTAAGGAGGCTGCAATTAAAATGCTTTTTTTCAGTGAATTGACAAGCTTAAAGAATAGTTCACCTGACCTAAAAATTAAAATTCTCTCATAATTCTCTCCTAATGTAGATGTGTATGACTTTTTTTCATCTGCTGAACACAAGTTATGATTTTTAGAAGAATATCTCACCTTTGGTTGACCACCAATGTAAGTGAAAGGTGGCCAAACTTGGAAGGTCCAAAGAGCACATAAAGGCAGCATAAAAGCAATCCATATGACTCCAGTGGTTTAATCCATATCTTAAGCGATATGGTAGGTATAGGTGAGAAACAGATAAACATTTAAGTCCTTTTTACTATAAATTCTCCTCCCTACCCAGTAGGTGGCGATAAGCACAAAGAATGCAAATCGCCAAGAACAAAATAATGTGAAAGTGAAAGTAGAGATTTACAGTATACAATGACTTATATATTGATTTGTTTCTCATCCACACCTTTCATATAACTTCAGAAGATAGATTTAACCACTGTATTCATATGGATTTCTTTTATGATGCCTTTATATGCTTTTTGAAGTTTCAAAGTTCTGGCCACCATTCACTTTCACTGAATGGACCAACAGAGCTCTTCTAAAAATCTTTGTTTGTGTTCTGCAGAAGAAAGAAAGTCACACATCTGGGATGGCATGAGGGTGAGTAAATGATAAGAGAATCTAAATATTTGGTTGAAATATCCCTTTAAGTGACAGAGGATGGCCATTTCCAATTTAATATTAAATCAAAACATGCTTCTCAATATTGTTTAGTATTATTTATTTTACACTATTACTTCATGGTCTACTTTTACAAATAAAGCAATGATTTCTTCATTTTAGAGTTACTACTACTTCTATGAATGGCCTCATGCAAGGATGTAAACAAATATTTTAAGACGTCATTGTCTATGGTGGTTACAGTCCTGGCCCCATGGCCAGTTGATTGATGAACGGATAATTAAAACATTACAGGTCAGTAAGTTTTTATCCATCCAAATAAATAAATAAAACACAAATGTACATGTGTATTAACAGGGCACCCATGTATTAATACTTTCAAACACATATTGACATTTGCCACAATACTGTATATATGCTCCATGTTCCACTGGCAAGATTGCAGGTGAGCAAGATACATCCATGCCCACATTCACACCTGTCCCATTGATCAATTGTGTTTCTGACAGGTGTGGCCAGAGGTGATAGAATCTGTGTTTGATCTCACCATGCTGGTCAAGAGAACAACCTTAGACTGAGGCCATGCTGTCAATATCACAGCTGGGAATGCAGCTTTTCTCAGGTAAGAGCATTCCCAGACACCACATCACCCATCTCGAACCTTAATGACTCAAATGTGTTCAGAAAACTTCTGACATGTTAACATTTGTAACCCAACATCTTTTTGTTGCTGTTTAATGCTACTTTTTAAATTGCCCTCTAAGATGGTTAGGTAGAAGTCCATTCATATGTCATAAATGAGTTATGTAATCATATTTGGAATTCTTGTCAATCTGAAAAAAACGAAAAAACAGGAGGGTGGGAGTCTGTGTGTGCGGCATGCACCCACTCAAGCTGTGGTATGTCACTGAAAGCAACACACACTTCCTAAAGCTACTGATGAGAGACTTCTCTTTTTCCCTCTCTAACCACTACTTAAAGCCTCTACTTAAGTATACCAATTTAGCTGAATTCATGAAATCAATGGCTCACTGTTAGCTACCCATTGATGTAGAACTATGGCGGTGACTGCCCTTTCCCATGCTTCCATTCCGGGACCTCTGCGGCTCACAAACAGAGAGAACACCTGTTTCCAGCTAGCCCAGTCCCCCAGCACCTGAAATCTTAGCAATGGCTCAGGCTATTGAGAGGCTGCCTCATGATAAGCCCGCCCCAGAGATGGATGGCGGAAACTCGATAATGAAAGGGGATGCCTAATAGATGAATCTGGTGCAATTTGCCAATACACGCCCTGTCTTTCTCAGGAAAATTATCCACACTTTCAATAGGAAGGCCATTGTCTTGGGAGAGTTTGTGCTTTATCTGTGTATTCATTATCTGTATTACAACAGCATAATGGGCTACTGGCTGGAGAGGAAGGCGTGTGGGTCTAGATCGGGGAGGCGGGGGGCGGGATGTGCATTGACGTGAAATTAAAAGTAGCTCTGCTGTCATTGGCATAAATCTGTGTTATTATATCTGGTGGGAAACCCCAAGTTTCCTGCCGAAATACCTTGGGCTTGAAAGAATAAATCTTTATTGCAAAACAGAATCATATGCCTTGATCTTGCCTTTTTGAGTGGTTGGAATGTCTGTGCATACCTCTGTTTGGTAGCGCATGGTTAAACTCCAAAGTGAAAGGAAATTGATTCAGACATTAAAATCTAAAGTGGAAGTGGTTTAATGAATGCATTATTTCAGTTGCGGGTAATCAGAATATCAGAAATCATACTGAAAAAAAGTTAGAATGAAACTATTTTGTTCCTTTCAATTTTGCTTCAGATTTTATATATATATATATATATATATATATATATATATATATATATATATATATATATATATATATACAGGTGCTGGTCATATAATTAGAATATCATCAAAAAGTTGATTTATTTCACTAATTCCATTCAAAAAGTGAAACTTGTATATTATATTCATTCATTACACTCAGACTGATATATTTCAAATGTTTATTTCTTTTAATTTTGATGATTATAATTGACAACTAAGGAAAATCCCAAATTCAGTATCTCAGAAAATTAGAATATTGTGAAAAGGTTCAATATTGAAGACACCTGGTGCCACACTCTAATCAGCTAATTAACTCAAAACACCTGCAAAGGCCTTTAAATGGTCTCTCAGTCTAGTTCTGTACGCTACACAATCATGGGGAAGACTGCTGACTTGACAGTTGTCCAAAAGACGACCATTGACACGTTGCACAAGGAGGGCAAGACACAAAAGGTCATTGCAAAAGAGGCTGGCTGTTCACAGAGCTCTGTGTCCAAGCACATTAATAGAGAGGCAAAGGGAAGGAAAAGATGTGGTAGAAAAAAGTGTACAAGCAATAGGGATAACCGCACCCTGGAGAGGATTGTGAAACAAAACCCATTCAAAAATGTGGGGGAGAACCACTACGCACAGACGTATGCAAGACAGGGGTTTCAGCTGTTGCATTCCTTGTGTCAAGCCACTCTTGAACAGACAGCGTCTGAAGCGTCTCGCCTGGGCTAAAGACAAAAAGGACTGGACTGCTGCTGAGTGGTCCAAAGTTATGTTCTCTGATGAAAGTAAATTTTGCATTTCCTTTGGAAATCAGGGTCCCAGAGTCTGGAGGAAGAGAGGAGAGGCACACAATCCACGTTGCTTGAGGTCCAGTGTAAAGTTTCCACAGTCAGTGATGGTTTGGGGTGCCATGTCATCTGCTGGTGTTGGTCCACTGTGTTTTCTGAGGTCCAAGGTCAACGCAGCCGTATACCAGGAAGTTTTAGAGCACTTCATGCTTCCTGCTGCTGACCAACTTTATGGAGATGCAGATTTCATTTTCCAACAGGACTTGGCACCTGCACACAGTGCCAAAGCAACCAGTATCTGGTTTAAGGACCATGGTATCCCTGTTCTTAATTGGCCAGCAAACTCGCCTGACCTTAACCCCATAGAAAATCTATGGGGTATTGTGAAGAGGAAGATGCGATATGCCAGACCCAACAATGCAGAAGAGCTGAAGGCCACTATCAGAGCAACCTGGGCTCTCATAACACCTGAGCAGTGCCACAGACTGATCGACTCCATGCCATGCCGCATTGCTGCAGTAATTCAGGCAAAAGGAGCTCCAACTAAGTATTGAGTGCTGTACATGCTCATACTTTTCATGTTCATACTTTTCAGTTGGCCAAGATCTCTAAAAATCCTTTCTTTGTATTGGTCTTAAGTAATATTCTAATTTTCTGAGATACTGAATTTGGGATTTTCCTTAGTTGTCAGTTATAATCATCAAAATTAAAAGAAATAAACATTTGAAATATATCAGTCTGAGTGTAATGAATGAATATAATATACAAGTTTCACTTTTTGAATGGAATTAGTGAAATAAATCAACTTTTTGATGATATTCTAATTATATGACCAGCACCTGTATATATATATATATATATATATATATATATATATATATATAATTCAGTGACTTTTGGCTGAAGGAAGTTTTTATCTTTCTGTCTGTGCAAATGTAAACACTTTTACAGGCTTTATCATGAAAATTGATCACAGGGTGGTGTTATGGGGTAGTTTTCCTAAAATTTTTAATTATTTTGTCATTTACTCACCCTTACATCATTCTAAACTGCATTCTTTCTTCCACGGAACATTAGGAGAAATTTTGAAGAATGTTGATGCTGCTTTTTTTTCTTCTATGCAAAGATGCTAGTTCAGTTAGTTGGAGACACCCGCTAAATGCTACAAAAAGTCAATGAAAGAAAATACCCCTAGAGCCTGCAAGAGCGGGGGCTCAAGATGGCTCACTGATTGATAACACGGTTACAGACCGAGGTACGGAAACGACTATGAACAATGAGAGCACAGCACACGAGATATCAATGACAGCAGCAAAACGCAAGCTCCAGATGTGTATTTGTGGTTGGAAGAAAATAACATCAGCGAAGGGCTTGAGGATCCACCAAGGGAGAAAAAGGTGCTTGAGAGAGCAGAGACAAGGGCCTCGCATTGACCAGTACTTCTTACGAGGCAACCGGTCAAATCGGTCGAGTGAAGCACAGCGACAGGACACAAACCAAAGTTCGCAGAGCGTCAGCACCCCTGTCACTAGAGAGAGAGAGATACAAGCACTGAAATGTCGGTGGAGGAGCCCATGCAACCACAAATACCTCCAAGGGAGAAAAAGATCGAAGGTCGCAAACCTGGTGAGAAGTGGCCCAAAGCTGTCGATAAAAAACTCAAATCTTGGAGCAAAAAGCAGGCACAGCAGTGGAAAATCTTGAAAGTATGGGCGGAATAATTTACAACTACGGAGAAGAGTGCTTTGGAGTGACTAAAGGGAGAAGTGGAAAGAAACTACCAGCACCAGCCAAGTCCAGGAGGCAGCAAAAGATCGAGAGGCTAGTCAGTGAGAGGAGACAGATGAAAAAACAGTGGAAAAGAGCTGAGAGAGAAGGTCTCATGCCACTCCAAGTGGACATTAAGAGCCGGCTGGTGATTTTGCGAAGGGCAGAGAACTTGAGGAACTTCGCAAGACGAAATAACATGCAAGAACACATTTCTATAAAGACCCTTTCAAGTTCATCAAAGACCTCTTCGCAAAGGAAAAAAGCAGAACTTTGAAAACATCAAGGCAGGAACTGGAAAAACACCTGGAAAACATCCACCACGACATAAAAAGGCATGAGCAGATAGTCATCCCACCGGACATCCCGCCATTTCAACCACCTGAATTCAACCTGGACACTAGCCCTCCTAAATGGAAAGAGGTAGAAAACACGGTCCGGAGAGCAAGAGCAGCATCGGAGCAGCATCGACTTAACGGAGTGCCATATAAGCTCTACAAGAATGTACCGGATGTCCTACGCTTTCTGTGGAGGCTCATGAGGGTAGTATGACAGAAGCAAAGAATACCCAAGGCTTGGCAAAAGGCTGGCAGCATGCTAATACCAAAAGAAAAGGGTGCATTAGACATCAGCCAATTCCAGCCAATCTGCCTTCTCAGCGTTGAGGGGAAAATCTTTTTCAACATAGTAGCACAGAGGCTGTCTGCCTACCTGGAAAGAAACAAGTACATTGATACATCTGTACAGAAAGCAGGAATTCCAGGATTGTCTGGCTGCTTGGAGCATACAAACATGATCTGGCACCAGATCCAAGCAGCCAAGAAGGACAAGAGAGACCTACATGTGGTTTTCCTCAACTTGACCAATGCATTTGGCTCAGTTCCCCATGATCTTCTCTGGGAATCTTTTTTTTAAAGACCTACAGTTGTTCTTCACAACAGCCAACTTCACCACAACATGGCAGTGCTTGGAAGTAGGCATCATGGCAGGCTGCACAGTTTCACCCCTGGTTTTCACAATGGCCATGGAAGTCATTATCAGGGCCTCAAAATGTGTGGTTGGTGGGGAACAAACCAGGGCCGGACTCCGTCTTCCACCTATCAGAGCATACATGGACAACATGACAACTCTGACCACTACTGCAGCATGCACTAAGTGGCTACTTGGAAATCTGCAGGAGAACATCAAGTGGGAATTTGAATGAAATGAAAATCAAGCCAAGCAAATCTCGAAGCATCTCCATAGTCAAGGGGGTGCTTAGAGACACAAGGTTCTGCATCAGGGATGACCTAATACCCACAGTGTCTGAGCAGCCTGTCAAAAGCCTAGGCAGATGGTACAACTCAAGCTTAAAGGATAAAGAGCAGGTGCAACAACTAAGGCAAGAGATTGTTAACGGCCTGGACAACATCAACAAGACTCTACTGCCTGGGTAATTGAAGCTCCGGTGCCTAGAGTTTGGACTCCCCCGGATATTGTGGTCACTTACCGTGTATGAAGTCCCATTAACAACTGTGGAGAAGATGGAGCAAACCATCACTTCATACGCAAAAAACTGGCTCGGTGTCCCACGGTGTCTAACTAACATCAGCCTCTATGGCAAGGGGTCCTGGAACTACCTCTCACTAGTCTAACCGAGGAATACAAGTGTTCTAAAGTAAGACTACAGTTGACACTGAAGGACTCCAGACACAAGACCATCAGTACTGCTGCACTGCCCCTAGTAACTGGGCGGAAGTGGACACCATCCAACGCAGTGCAGCAAGCTACATCAGCCCTGAAGCTCAAAGACATTGTGGGGCAGGTCCAGCAGGGAAGAGGAGGTTTTGGCCTGAAAGCAAGTAAACCAACCTGGCGAAAGGCTACAACATCAGACCGGAGAACACTGGTGGTCGAGGAGGTCCGTTGACAGGAGGAGTTTTTGAGAAGAGCGAAGGCTGTCTCTCTTGTTAAGCAGGGGCAATGGATGCGGTGGGAAGGTGTGGAGAGGAGAAAGATCAGTTGGAGGGAGCTATGGGAAATGGAAGCAAACAAGTTTAGCTTTATCATCAGAGCAATGTATGACATGCTTCCATCACCAACGAATCGCCATCAGTGATACGGCGAGGATCCAACCTGTTCCCTCTGCCCAACTCCAGCAACTCTCAAACACATCATGACAGGCTGTAAGACTAGCCTCACACAAGGGAGATACACCTGTAGACACAATCATGTCCTCAAGACCCGGGTAATAGCTTTGGAGAGCAAGCGGAGGGCGACCAACTCCCAGCCACTAAGAGCAAGCAATCCCCCAAAGGCAACAATATTTGTCAGAGAAGGGCAGAAAACACCCAAACATCCTTCCACCAAGTCAGAAGCAGGACAACTATGCATGGCCTGCGACGGGAAAATGCTGGCAGACATCGGCCAACAGCTAATCTTTCCACCGGAGTACTCTGGTCCCCCTCACTTAAGATGGTTTACATCATAGAGCTCACAGTCCCATGGGAGAAATCAGTTTAGGAGGCCTATGAGCGAAAGAAGCTGCGCTATGCAGAGCTAGCAGCAGAAGCGAAGCAGCGTGGCTGGAACACCAAAGTTTATCCAGTTGAAGTGGGATGCAGAGGATTTGTGGCGTCATCTATCATCAGACTGTTGAAAGAACTTGGAATCCACGGTCAGGCTTTGCGTAAGACCATCAGAGAAGTCTCAGAGGTGGCGGAAAGAAGTAGCCAGTGGATTTGGCCCAAGCGGAATGACCCGTGCTGGGCCCCAAGTAAAGCAACATAAACCACTCAAGAACTCCCACCTGTCAACCTTTCAGCCAGCTGCAGACTTCACCAACAGGGTGAATTTCGGGAATGGTTGAGCATGGGACACAAGCTGAGGACTGATCATCCTGCAGCAGGCCACCCTTGTGGAGGGTGTATAGTGCTGAAAGGCCGAAACACGCAACGATGCAAGGGCACACTACTGATGATGTGTCCTGTGCCTAATTGACCCGAAATGGTACCCTGGCCAAGATTTACCTCCCACACAACTTGGAGAATCCCCAACAGTTGATCGTCTACCACTCCCAACAACAAGGCAAATCTCGGAAAAGTGCTCACCACCTATTGGCACAAGGGTCAGTTCTAACATCTTGTCCAGTGTTTTTGATTCTGTGAATGATCTGTATTCAATGACTGAGGCTGTCCGTCCCCTAACATTCTGCCTAAAATCTTTTTATGTTCTGCAAAAGAAAGAGAGTCATATGTTGTTCCAAGTAAATGATGACCAAATTTTCATTTTCGGTGAGCTATTCCTTATGTTCTAAGTTGTATTTTAAAAATAACAATGATAGAGATCTGCCTTGAGTTAATGTCTAATTTATTTGTCATATTGTGTTTATGAAGGACATACTGAATTATTCACATACAGTCCCATACTATATACAGTACAGTGACTGTACTTACCATAGTTTAAACTTTGGGACTTGACTATTTGACAAGATTGGTCATATTTTACTTACCCCTCCTGAGGGTGAGTAACCTTCTTCATACCTGCTTTGATGTCCATGGGATGTTGAAGCACAATTTGTAATTATCGCTGAGCCAACCTCTACACATTCAACCTCCTTCCTGAATTTGTTTTTTAACCTTTTTTTAACCTCAACTGTCGCAAAAAATCAGTTTGGCCAAACTGCAACTGACTAAGAATTGAGATTCAAGAATAAAGCAATAAACAATTAGATGCTGTGCATTACTGTGATTTTACTATAGTTAAGAGGTGTACTATGTGAAGTGGAGTGCTTAATACTTGAATACCATGGCAAAATCACTGTAACACACAGCCTCTTGTGGCTAAAGGCAAAGCGTTGCTATGTGTTTTGTGTGCTGAGTGTTCTGAATGGTTGTTAGTACATTGCTGTGCAGTTGCTAGGGTGTTCTGGGTATTTGCTAGGTGGCTGCTTACTGGCCCAAGTTAAAAAAAAGCCCACCCCCCAAGTCTCTATGATATTCTGGTTCCTTTATATGGCCTGGCTTCCTCATTCAATGTACTGTACAACCTAATCTCATAGAATGAACGTTATTATAACAAAATCTTGCAAACTGACTTTTACGTGCCGTGTTCTACATTTCACTGCAGTTTCCTGTTTTGTTCACTTTCACAAAAATCACGACCACAATGGCTGATTATGCTAGGGATAATCCAGGGCTAGGTGTGCTAAACAATTTTAATGCATAAAGTGGAGGTGAAGAACCACGCGACCTCCGCGAAGTGCATTCAAATCGTTCAATGCACACCTACCTGTGGATTATCCCACTTATAACATAGTCACTTTCCAGCATTGATTAATTAAATCTTTCATTGATTTTTACAGTGCAAATTTTTACTGGGAGGGTAAAAAATAATATATATAATGTTTTATCTACAGGTTGTTAGATCTAGAGTTCTGCCCATTCTAAATCAGATACAGAGATAAAGTACTGCAATAATATCACATTTATTTGAATGAATTAAATAAAAAGCTGTACGGATTATTGGAAAAATGGACATTCATTTTTTGGTGACCAAACACTCTTTAAAAACTGTGAATTTAAATACTCAATCCAGAAATAATAATAGCGTAATAATGTAGAAGTGTTGGCACTATATTTAATTTCTATTCTTTATCATTTTCACAATAAAAAGGAAAAGCGGTGTTGCTTATGTAACAGTTGTAAAAGTGGCACTTAATGTTCATGATGAGGGGAAAACTTTGACCTCTGAGACCTCTTGACCATTGGTATGGAATCCATTAAGGCTGCATGATTGATTAAATTAAGAATGAAATCACGATGTGGCCTTGCATGATTACTAAACTGCAAAAGGCTGCAGTTCATAAAACATCTCCATTCAAAGCTTCAGCCAGCGATGTGTGATCGCAGGGTGCCCTAAAGCGGATATAGGTGCACATGTTGAGCATGGCAGCAGTAATAGATGATATTTATCATATTCCAATTTCAATCATACTGACTCACTGTACTGACAGCCCAGAGTCTTCTGAACTGAGATCAGTTGGTTTAAATAAATTTAAGTTATGCGTTGCGTATAGCGGAGCAAAAATATAATGTCCATATATGTGTACGCTGGGTCGCAGGAGGTTAAAAGGTCCCGGTTACCTTTTCTCCCCCTCTGTGCAAAAAAGCTGAATTTCAAACCATACATTTCTTACATGCGCTTTGGGTGAGTAATATGGGGCTGATGAATACCGTTGTCTTTTCCTGCATATGGACGCTATAGGACACCATCCGGGTGTCACGTGGTCTGAAGCCCTTATACAATCATGCCAATGTATATAATTAACCGATGCCCCTAGGGAGCTATGTCACGGGCTCCATAAAAGTGCTCGCTTTCACGCCATCGAGTCACATTTTCTGCAAGAGGCACGAGCCTATGAAGTTACTAGAGAGTATGGCCAGCTATGCAGTGTCTCGTTCCCACTCAGGGAACCAAGGTTAGGTACATAATCAAGATGTTCCCTTTCGTAGGAACTCTATGCTGCGTATGAACGCTATGGGAACGATATACATTGACGCCATGCGAACAGTAGCTGCCAACTGTCTAAGCCCGTGTGGCATACGGTGATGCACAAGTGAGCTAAAGCATCGAATAAAAGAAATTATGGATTTACACCTGTTCCAACAGAGAGAACCTGGGAAGCAGGAATCAACCCCTCATCCAGATTATAAAATCTAACAAATGTATGTGGAGCGGACCATCCTGCCACCATACAAAGGTCCTCCAAGGACGCACCTCTAGCCAAAGCCCATGAGGATGCCATGCTCCTCGTAGAATAGGCTTGAATACCTGAGGGCGAAGTTGAAATGCACGCTTCATAAGCACTCGAAATTGCATCAATAAACCAATGTGACAGTCTTTGCTTGGACACCGAAACACCTCTGTTGCGGCCACCAAAGCACACAAACAACTGCTCTGATTTATGCCATTGGCTAGTACGGTCAACATAAACTCACAACGCCTGAACTGGGCAAAGCATATGTAACCTTTTATGCTCCTCTGACTCAAATGGGGGAAGAGAGAAGGAATGTAAATGAATGGTCCGTGAGCAAAATGATGTAGAAATAACCTTGGGCAAATAGCCCAAACGAGGTCTTAACACAAACTTTGCACACACTGGCACAAAATCTATACACAAGGGATTGATCAACAGGGCATGCAAATCACCGGCTGTCTTAAACGATGCCAACACCACTAGCAGGGCCGTTTTAAGAGTCAAAAATAAGTCAATAACTGTTGTCAAAGGCTCAAACAGAGCACCCGAGAGCACCTCTAACACAACAGATAAATCCCATAAAGGTACACGGACAGGATGAAAAGGTCAAAGCCTGCGTACCCCATGCATAAAACGAGAGACAAGAGAATGTCTATGAACAGAGTCTCCATTGATAAGTGCATGTTCAACCGCAATAGCGGCAACATAGATTTTAAGCATTGCCGGGGTAACCCCGGCCCGAAACGCTCCTGCAAAAATTTCCAGCACTGTACCGAGAGGGCAACACACCTGTCCCAACGGAAAGCAGATAGCAGAAAGCAGGTCCGTTTCCATGGCAACAGAGCCTGGTAGCACCCACACGTCACTCTGAAGGTCCCTTTGTGGAGTTCATCCAGCACTGAAAAAGGTCTTGCATGCAACAAGCCCAGGGGTATGACAATGGACGCCGCGATCGTGAGTCCCAAAAGCCTGTGAAATGTTCTCACAGGGAAAACACGTCCCACTCTGAACATCGCTAGATACTGGTAATTACAAAACGCAAGCTGGAGACAGGCATGCCTGCATCCCCTGCAAGTCTAGCTCCATACCTAGAAACATAGTATGTTGCCTTGGCAACAGGACGCTCTTGTATATGTTCACTTGCAGCCCTAGGTTGCTCAAATGGCTGAGAATGACATCTCGGTGTTGGGCAGCCAGACTCTCTGAGAGAGCTAACACCAAAAAAACATCGAGATTGAAGCCTCAAGGGCATCAGAGCTGCATTCATGTATTTAGTGAAAGTGTGTGGTGCAAGAGTATGTCTGAACAGAAGGATGCAAAATTGGTTCGCCTTGCTCCCAAAAGCAAATCAGAGAAAGCACATGTGCTTCGGCGCAGTCTGAATATGGAAATAAGCATCCTTCAAATCTATTGTCACAAACCAGTCCCCCGGCTGTACCTGTGACATTATTTGTTTCTGCGTCAATCTTCTGAATTGACATTTCATTAGAGTGAAATTCAAATCCTCTGAAATCCAAAATGGGACGCAAGCCGCCATGATATAACCATGCTCTATCATTTGAATGACCCTTTTCTAAATGTTTTGCAACTGCTACTAAGCCACCAGATGAGCAGAAAGAGGAATTAATGTATGGCTTTCTCCTGTAGCACAATGTGTAACTGCTAGATGGCACCCTTGGCTTACTTTTTACTTCTACAGTCAGCGGCACAGCGGAAGGAGACCACTGTGCCTTTGCTACTGCGGGCAATTTAATGAAAATAAATAATACTTTGCCTGCATTATATCCAGGCATGTATAAAAATGTCCTGAAGTGTCTACAGCATAAAACACCATCTTCCCTGGCATGTTGAATGGGGAAGTACAGTACTGTACAAAACATTTGTCTTAAGATGGTTATTTATATCTTCAGCTTTAGTGTGTCAATAGGAAATATAAATGTTAGACTCCCAAACATTACTTTTGCAAATAGTAAAGAATAGAAGAACAGGGAGCCCTGCAACAGATGTCATGGCCCCCACAAAGCCCCCCACTGAACATCGTGTCAGTCTGAGATTACATAAAGAGACAGAAGCAATTGAGACAGCCTAAAGAGATAGAAGAACTGTGGCGAATTCTCCAAAAAGCTTGGAACATTCTATTTGCCAGCAACCAAGAAAAACTGTGTCCAGGTATACCTAGGAGGATTGGTTTGAATTGGGGATATTGGGAACAACTGGTCAGCCGCAACGGCCCTAGCATTCCTGTGGGGGGACAGCGTGTAGTGCTTGTGACTGTGTGCTTTGTGTACACTTGTGCTTGTTGAACATCAAATTCTGTTAATCATGTCTCGAGACCCTTGGTCATGGAGACAAAGGCTGAATTCGGGATGCAATCTCTCAATGTTCGCTCCCCAGTGCAAGCTGCAGGGGGAAACTGAACTATATTCTGGTTGTCGGGCTTTTGAGGCATGTACAATGATCAACTCATCTCGATACTGACCGAAGGGCAAACAGGGGAGAAACGGATACATTTTTATGGTCCAGTTTCGTTCACTGAATGGGGGCTCACCCTTCATTACACAGCAAGCCCGTAAGGCACGTGTGTAGACATATTTTTAGTGTACATTGAGTTATATTATGCGTGCCCCGAGACCGAGGCAGAGGCAAAACTCAAGCTGAAAATATGCAATGCTCGTTCACCAGCACAAATTACTCAGGGGAAACTGAGTTAAATAGTTGTACTGAAAAACAGGTTAGACACTAAACCAGTCCCAGCATATACAAGGGGGAACAACATGTAGTACTTGAGACAAAGTGCTTTTGCTCACTGGATAGAGAATTTAGTTGAGAATGCTCAACATTAATTCACAACGTTATTCACGGGGGGAGACAGACACAATGTTGAGTGTTGTAGGCGTGAAGAATGGCATATTTTACTCGATAGTGAACACAGCTTCATCAGTAAATACCTTAGCAGGCTTCAGCTGTTTGGAAGAATGCGGTTCTCTGAATGATGCCAATCCAAACCCCAAGCACTCGTCTGTGAGACGCGATACATGTGTGGGGGAGCATTTGCTAACCTTGATTCGTAGAAGGAGGCACAAAATCTGTTGTCTATCACCCTTGCATACAAAAGCATTGCCTTGACCAACTCGGGGGAAATCAAGGGAAAGTACAAATGGAGCTGGTGAACTCAAAAAGGCACTCCTTAACATGATACACTTGGTTGGACTGCAAAACGATTGTGTGTAGATCCAACAGCTGTCTGAAAAGAGCGACATCCATGCCGCCATAAAAAAATTGAGCAGAGATAGCAGTGTGCATCTCCTCTCTTACCAGAACGCCCGCGTGATCCACAAAATGGGCAAAAGAAAAAATTTGTTACAATATCTCGCATCTCCTGACAGAATCCCAAGAGAATATGGAACCGACGAAGCACTTCACCATAACTCAGATGGACAGTAAGCTCCTATTCCAGCCCCCTCGTTCTGTGGCCAGGCTCACCGGTCCATGCAGGATCCCCTCCATCGCAAACAGCGCTCAGAACGGGGAGGAGAGTGATAGAGAGGCCAAGGCCGCTCCTCCATTGCCTTATTCATAGGCATTCTCCCAGAAAGACACAGAAAAAAAACAATAGGGACAAAGGGCCCATTTTGTTTTCCTACCATCCAACGATGAATTCTCTCATATAGCGTTTCTTAATGGCGATGGCTCACGACGTGTGTGGCTCTCACATGTGTTTTTCATCTGAAAATGGCCACCGAGCTAGGCCCCAGAGCATGTCTGACAAGACTTACACATTTGCTCAGGAGGAGGGTGACAAACATGAGGAAGATTCTGGTGTCTGTTCGCACTCCTATCTTCTCAGACACAAAGCCAAAATCCCAAACAGCTCCAGCATACAGAGCTCCAAATCTGGAGGCCGTAGAACTGGAAAAGTGGGGATAGCGCCTCGCGGCAAGAAATTGCAAGCCTCGACGAATCACTGATGTCCTTGTCGGTCCCTTGTAATGTTTGGAAAACCACATTGAAATTGCTCTGAAATTTCCATGTTTACCACTCAAAAGGGAGAAAAATAATCCTCGCTTCGACTTGAGTCGCTAGAAACAAACACAGACTTTGACAGTTCATGCATAGAAGAACAGAAAATCTGAACCGATGGCTCAAAATCGAGCACCTTTATGGAGCCCGTGACGTAGCTCCCTAGGGGTGTCGCTTAAGCGCTTTCAGCCAATAAATTCATATAGCGTTCATATGCAGCATAAAGTTCCTATGAAAAGGAATGCAATTGGTTAGGTTTAGGTTAAAGTTTAGATTAGGGAGGTACGTTTTACTCATTAGAACATCTGTCTAATATTCACCTTTTAAACCTTGTCACTCGCTTTTGGTGCCCCCTGCTGGATGTTTAACTGGGAAACTGCAGTGAAACATTTAATAAGGCACGTAATTTTGTTTTGCAAAAATGTTGCCATGGTTACGTAATGTTCATGAGATCAGGCTGTCAATGAAAGTCTATGGATTTTTTTTTTTCACCATTATTATCTTTTTTAGACTGTAATGCAAGTAATGCACACCTCTCCTTAACAGGCTGCAGGGTGTGAGGTATCATTCATGTTCATAGCTCAAATGATGCCGGATGATTTAGAATTATATTCCAGTATGAGTGACACTAATGCAGATCTGATAAAAACCTTTAAATTTAAAAACTTCTTTAAATTTCATCAATAAAGGTTGTTTTTAACCACCTAGTTTGACAGCTTAGTGTTAGAATCTAATTTATTCTCCTCTCTCTCCATCTCCTAAAAACTATTAGGCCCATTGCTTTTGTGGTGCATTGGTATCCTAAGGGGGGATATCTTGTTGAAGACGACCCGTTAAACTGTCCTCACCTTTCCACATGGCCTCTGCATTAGGGTATAGACTTTTGTTTCCTCTCTGAAGCACCCTTCCTCGCCTGCTGGAATGACTGTTGGTCTGCTGCATGTGTGAATGTGTTGAAGGGGAATTTTAAGGGCATATTCTGAGTATTGATCAAAAGAATCAATCAAAGAGAGGGAGAGAGACATAATCTTTTAACACTGCAGACATACAGTCGTGATGGGCACTTATCAGGAGTAAAGAAACAATGTCTAATACATTCACTCGAGAAGACAGAGCAGTTTCTTTCTCATTCTCGATCTCCTTCCTCTTTCCTCCCCTAAGTCCCTGGGGCTCTGTTAAGGATGCTATCACTCTCTACAGGTCTCTTCATCAAACGCTGCCACCCCATTTCTCTCTCACAGTCGTAGACACACTGCTAGGCTCTTCATACCTCAATAGGTGTATTGTAGATATAGAGAATGAAGATAATGCTAAAGACATTGCATTAGCAGGGAACACACATAGTAATTAAATGTATCGCTTTGTATACATACGTACAGTATACATACTGTATATATACTATACATATACAAATATTGGAAGACTGGGACTATTTGTTACACTTTTTACTCCAGTGAATATTTTAATGGTGGGTTTATTTTTGAAAGTCAATTTCTGCATAGTTGCATGCTGTACCTTAAATTCGTGGCTACAAAAATGCTATTGAACCTTTCCACCATTATTGCCCAGAAAAAAAAAGATAATAGATCATTGACCACACGTTGACCTTTTTTCACAGCATGCCCCGATGGCGGGGTATGTTGTCATACTATATGGGTTAAGTTGTCACAATGGAACCTGCCATTAAACCACTGACGTATGTTCTATGTGCACACTGGAGGGTGACGGGAACAGCCAAAACAAAATGTATGCCTTTTTTTAATCTACATCTGAATTAAACTCCCTATCATAGACTTTTCAGCAAAATGTAATAAGTAAAACAATCATGAGGTACCAAATAATTCATGAAGCAGCAAAAATGTAAACGTTAACACACAAAAATAGGAAAATAGTTTTTGCCAACAAATGTTGTAATTGATAAATTATATTATTTTATGACATTTAAAAGACATGTGACAACCTGCCCGATAAAAATGAGATAGCATGCTCCAACCTGACTTTTGTCAAAATACCTTTGTTCTAAGAACACATTTAAACCTCTTGGTAAAAATCTTCCTTCTTGATACCTGACCCTTGTCTGAATAGTGTGATTAGATAATTTTTGCTTTGTTTACCCAAGAGGTTTAAAAAAATATGATAGTGAAAATTTACTTTGGAGGTTAGTATTCTCAAAAATTATAATTTAGGAGAATTTTAAACAAAGTGTTTGAAAGCAACATCCAAAACCTCTAATAGAGAAAACATACATTTGCACAATTGGACATTTGACAAATCTTTCCAAATCTTATTGGTACTAAGATATAGCCCTTGTGACAACTTACTCGTGTGACAGCAAGCCCCAGCCTCCCTTCTCTGTTTCTTGCATCTCCACATGGTAAATGCATTGGTTTCTTTCCTACATTATTTGAAGTATAAGAAAGACTCTCAATTTACTAGTTTCCAAATTCATGAGTAGGCCCACATGGAATCGGCACCTGCGGAATTCTGCAGAAAGCCCTGCAGATTTCCGCAGAATTGGAATGCCCATCGTTCAAAAAGTTTTTTACATACTTAAGCTAATTTGATAATGCTTTCAGATACAACTGTAGTCTCCGCTCTGTTTAACACTTTTACCATGTTTAAATCCATTCTGAAGAATTCTGCAATTCTCCCACAAATCCACATAGAAAATGCCAAAAAAGTCCACAGATTTAGTAAGTCTTTTAAATAGTGAAAAAAAACTGCACCTGTATGTCCAGCCTAGCAAATGCCACTGGTCTAATTCAACATTGAACCCTACCTATTGTTCATAAGCATACTATGATGCACAAGTGTCTCAAGACCACTTGAGTGGATAACCATATGCTGTCACAAAAGACCAACAGAGCCTAGTATTGAGTGCTGAGCTGAGCTGGGAGTTGTGTGGGAGTCAGGGAGTGGGAGGATGGGGAGAGATGAGGGACGGCTGGGGTGTGGGAGGGCTTGTCAAGGTTTTTAAGGAAGGTTACAAATCAAGGATTTCTGAACCAAGCCTTCTTCTCGGATTCATTCTCTGGAGTAAAAGTGTGTGTGAGAAGAAAGCGTGTTAACTGGGCCGTCCGGCTCTTTATTGGAGCACTGGTTAAATCAATGGCATATGTTGAGGGTGACTGTGTTGCCAAGCTGTCAGAATCTATGCTGCACCTTCTTCAACTGGCACCAGTCCATTTAGCCACACTCCATCCATCACAACCAGCGGTGGGGTAAACAAACTCACACCCGCAAAATGTCAAAGATGTCAAGGGATGTCAAGATGTCAGTGGGTTGCTCAATGAACGCAAGAGATTATGATCTGAAAAAGAGGCAAAGACACAAAATAGATTTTAATTGTTGCTTGTGTCTTCCCAAACACTGAAATGCTTTGTACTCATAATCTATCTATGTGACTGTAATGGAGTACCGCTGTGTTGGAACCACAAAGCAAGTCAGCGACCAAATCTCATGTTGCATTGCTGCACAAGAGTGGCATTTCCATTAATTTATTTTACAATTTTAGGAGCTATTTTTTGTACAAATGATGATACTGTAAATCTAAACTTTAACCTCTGTTAGGCGCCAACGAATAATGCGAAGTTCTGAGACATCCAGTTACGTCAGCAATGAGCACTAATCCATTTTCCTCTGTAGATGAAGCACTCACTGTAATGATGATGATTTGTTCTTTTAGTTTGCCAGTTTATGTCTCAATGGATTGATTATCGTTTGGGGAGATAGCCATATGAATCTAACTTGTTTATGGAAAGACAGATAGAAAGCAAATGAAATTTTTTCATTTATCTTGAAATCATGATTAGATCTCGATGAAATATAGCCCTTGATTTTTTTTGCTTCTTATGACTATGATTTCGTTAATTACGTAAAAGTAGATTTTTTTGTGTGCGCTGCATATTTGGACCCAACAGCCTAAATGGTGTTCAATTAGTTCCACAAGGCTCTCTTCGATGGATAGGCCTCCAGCCTGATTACATTGAATAGTGGGTATTTCCTGTGTTTAAACCCACATATGGATTGAGTAAGGCAGTGGCTGTGAGACTACTGTTTCTCTCCGCTACATCATTTCTTGTTCAAAAAGCAAGAAAGTATTCTGCACTCTCTCTCTTTATTTTATTTCACCATGTCTGCTGTCCAAAAACTGTGGGAGGTTTTGGCCTGGAGGCAATTGTAGGGTGCAGCCAATGCAAATTTCTTGAGACAAGTGTGGCTAAATGTAGTTTATTTCCCAGGATCCCTCAATGTTTGAGTCTCTGAGCCACACCTACGTACCCGTGGCCTGCAGGCATATGCTTATTTGTACATTAACTTTTACAGTGGCTTATTCTAATTTAAAAAAAAAAAATGCATGTGACACATAAGTGGGGTCTGTTGGAAATCCTCCTTATGCAACCAGAAGCGTCACAATCAAGTTCGTTCCGCAGTGTGTGCTGGCGTTGGGTTTTATGACTGGATTCATTTCAGCTCCATCAAGCTAAATACTGTGCCTATCCCATGAGTCAGTAGTCTAGGAACAGCCCACCATAAAATTAGCTGGAACCATAACCAGTCTAATGACTAAACATGATGGGACATATTTATAATTTTTTTGCAAAAGGCAAAATATGTGTTTAGGACTGAGAGAGGTGAACATGACGTGTATGGTAACACTTTGGCCACAATTCACCTGTAGGTTTTGTGATTCTAGGTGGATCATATTTACATTGTTTTTCATACGTTGTACACACATAATGCAAATGGCTTGGTAGAGTGAAATGAGAGATTGAGGGTGGGTGTTAGAGCCATTTTGGTTGCTTAAACCTGAACAAGGTCATTCAGAAGTAAAATTTATTTACACTGTCCCATTATTTAAAGATCTTTTTTATTTTTTGTAATTCTGAATTTCACTGTTAATATAGTTAGAATATTACCGAGCTTCCAATTGCCAACATGGTATACAAGTATTGCTATAAAAAAAAAAAAAAAATGAAAAGTTGCAAATCTAAAATCTGTTTGAATGAGCTGCACTCAAAATATTTGTAGAATGCCAATAAACCAGCCTGGTCTCATGAAATTTACATGGAACATTGCAACGTTTTTGTAAAACTGAAATTACGTTCTTCATTACACGTTTGGCTGCAGTTCTCATGTGACATTTCCAGCAGGGGTCACCAAAACTGAGCCAAATATTGTTGTAAGATGAGGTTTTTAAGGTAAATTTTAGATGGAGGTTTTAATAAGTAAAACGTACCTCAGTGTTTCCCATTAATTACCAAGACTGTGGTGCACCCCTCTGGTAATATTATTACCAGCGGCTCTGACAACGTAACTATTTTCAGCATCTGAGGAGCAAGTTCAACACAGGAAACCACTTTTGCTTCATTTCTTTGATGGCTCACAGAGCTCGACATTAACGCTTGTCCGGGATAAGTGGATTTTTGAAGGGGCAAGTGAAAGAGAATTGTACTTGCCTGACCGGACAAGCAGACTGATTAAAACGTCAATAACAAAAAATAACCAGCTATATTTGTCATAGCCAAGGCCTGTTTCACTTATAAGAAAGTTCATATTCTTATTCTGCTTTTGAAAATAATCCAGAGTGCATAATTTTATAATTCGCTAGCGATCTAGTAAAAGCTGCGCCCTGTTTGATTGACAGGCTGCGTATGTGTGTGTGCTGAACATATGCGTGTGTTCCGAAAATGCTGAATGGTCAAATACATTTCATAATTCCGCCAAAATGCCTGTCTTGGTGAGGTATTCATGTAAACACAGAGAGTGATGTCTAAAGTGAACGTAAACAGTGGAGAAAAAAATTGATTTGTATTGCAATGTTGGACATGTAAGTATAAATATAAGATAATAGACCTGCTGCTGTCTAGTATGTCATTATAATAATCAAACAACCACAAAAAGAAAACAAGAAAACACTCACTGCTCTTGACTGCGTAACTTTAGTAGCTTTAAAAAGTATTAATGTATTATAATCATAAAGTAAAGACCAGTAGAAGTTTTATGTTGCATTTCATTCTGAATGTTTACTTGATAGCCTACTACTGTTAAAAACTTTTAAAACTGTTAAAAAAAGCACTAAATTTACTTAATTTGTATTTTTTGTTCTATTATTTTTTATCTATTTCTATTTATTGCTGTTTTTTTATTGTTATTTTGTTATTGTTTGTTTACTAGTCTTGAATAATTCAGAACTTGAAACCATTCTTCCATAATTAACATATTAGTTAGTGTTATTATTTGTTGTGGTATTGAAGCTGGTATTGAAAATCGTCAAATTTCACTACCGACTGCTGAAACTTTGGTATTGTGATAATGTATAGCATTTATTGTACATGGTTGATCTTGCTGCAATAACATGATGAAAAAGTAGATCTCATTCCGTAGACGTGTGAGCACCCCTGCTGTAAATTTTGGCGATGGAGGCTTTCCTTTATTTGACTACCATACATGACATAAAATAATTACCATATGACAATAGCCTCCTCCCCTACTCAGTGCAGTTTGCATTTCTGTTGCAGAGAATTGAATTGATTGCATAGGTGCACTGTTAGTTGGGCATTGGTCATAAATGTAGAAAAATATATAACATAAACTTTGAGCATGTAACTTAAATGTCTTTTTTCTCTCCGGACAAGTAACTTCTTACTCTGACAAGTGAATGACCAATTTACTTGTTCAGAGGACAAGCACGTGACAGTGCTTAATGTCGAGCCCTGGCTCAAACGTATGTTCAAGTCCTTCCATATCTGTCACTCACTCGAAGTTGTGTCGATGTAGTGACACTAGGGGTCACTCTTGGGAGCCCGAGACACCTCTGGTCTTTGATAAAAGGCCAATGAAAATTGGCGAGTGGTATTTGCATGCCACTCTCCCGGACATACGGGTATAAAAGGAGCTGATATGCAACCACTCATTTAGATTTTCTCTTCGGAGCCGAACGATCATGCTCACTGAGCTGAATTCCCACGACTGTTCATTCATCTCTGCTGGATCTGACAGCGCATTTCAGCGGCTTCTCCCTCCTCTGCACTGGTGCACTGCAGAGAATGCCCCTGGGTGCTTCGGCAGAAATAAGAGTATATTTCTCTTAAAGAGTATATTTCTCTAAAAGAGCGGCACACACGGAACGTCTTTTTTAAGATGCGTCTTTTTAAAGATGCCTTTCCGATTGTGTGTTATTCCTGGTTGCGCTTGTTATCTCTCGCCTTCTGATGGTCATGATCACTGTCTTTCGTGTCTGGGCACTGCTCATGTGGAGACAGCATTCGTGGATGGTCATGTACTCATTGCGAGGACATGTCCATGGCAACGATGCGGTCGCGGCTCGCCTTCGTAAGAAAGCAAGCCACCCCAGAGGCTCCCCACCTTGGTCCTTTTACCCACGGGTATGAGGCCAGAGCGGCTAGCACTGGGAGCGATTTGGGGACCCCAATGGGACCGCCTCCGCCGGGTATCCCCCTGCAGACCTCCCATTCCCCAGCACGCTCGTCTGCCCCGATCGGGCTTCCAGATGAGTCCACCAGCTCGTCTCACGGCGAGTTCGACTTCTTATTCGGAGCCCGCGAAAGTGATGAGCTCTCGAGTGCAGCATCGGAGAGCGGGCTCATCCAGTCGTATGTGGAAGCCTCAGCTGGGCTCCTCCCTTCGGGGACGATTGCCCAGTCACAGGCTGACGCGGAGATGACGACATGCTTTCCCGGGCAGCCACGAGCGTCGGCTAGAGTAGAACCCTCTGCTCTTCCCTGAACCCTTGCGGCTCGATGATTGGTTCCTTGGCTTGCGGCGCTGCTCAAAGCCATACGGAGGTCACGGCGCGGTCTCTCGGGCTTCCTGCGGTTTGCATTCGAGGGTCAGGCATAACAGTACAAGGTCCTCCCTTTCGACCTGTCCCTGTCTCCTCGCATCTTCACGAAGGTCGCAGAGGCAGCCATTGCCCCACTAAGGGAGGTGGGCATTCGCATTCTCAACTATCTCGACGACTGGCTAATTTTAGCTCACTCTTGGGACATGTTGTGCGCACACAGGAACTTGGTGCTCTCCACCTCAGCCGACTACGGCTTTGGGTCAACTGGGAAAATAGCAAGCTCCTCCCAGTTCAGAGCATCTGTTTTCTCGGTTTGGAGTTGGACTCAGTCTCTTTGACAGCGCGCCTCACGAACGAGTGCACCCAGTCGGTGTTGGCCTGTTTGAAGGCATTCAAACAGAAAACAGCAGTTCCACTGAAACTTTTTCAGAGGCTCCTGGGGCATATGGCATCCTCAGCAGTGGCCACCCCGCTCGGGTTGATGCATATGAGACCACTTCAGCACTGGCTTCAGACTCGAGTCCCGAGATGGGCATGGCGCCATGGGACACATCGTGTGGTCATCACACCGATCTGTCACCGTCTTTTCAGCCCTTGGACCGACCTCTCATTTCTATGGGCAGGTGTTCCCCTAGAACTGGTCTCCAGGCGCATCGTGGTCACGACGGATGCTTCCAAAATGGGCCGGGGCACTGTTTGCAATGGGCACGCAGCCGCTGGCTTGTGGATGAGCCCACGACTGCATTGGCACATCAACTGCCTCGAGTTGTTGGCAATTCTGCTCGCCCTGCAGAGGTTTCGACCGTTGATCCAGGGCAAGCACGTGTTAGTTCAGACAGACAACACGGCAACGGTAGCATATGTCAACTGCCAAGGTGGTCTGCGCTCTTGTTGTGTCACAACTCGCCCGCCGTCTCCTCCACTGGAGTCAGCAGGACTTCAAGTCGCTGCGAGCCACTTACATCCCGGGCAACCTCAACACTACAGCGGACGTGCTGTCATGACAAGTTACCCTCAGGGGAGAGTGGAGACTCCACCCTCAGGTGCCCCAGCTGATTTGGAGTCGATTCGGACAGGCACAGGTGCACCTGTTCATCTCTTAAGAATCCTCCCCACTGCCTGCTCTGGTACGCCCTGACCGAGGTCCCCCTTGGCATAAACGCGCTGGCACACAGCTGGCCCCCTGGCATACGCAAATGCGTTTCCCCTAGTGAGCCTACTTGCACGGGCCCTGTGCAAGGTCAGGGAGGACGAGGAGCAGGTTGTCCTGGTAGCACCCTACTGTCCCACCCAGACGTGATTCTTGGACCTCACGCTTGGACCTCACGCTCCTCCCGGCGAATTCCCTGGAAGGACCTTCTTTCTCAGGGACGGGGCACCATCTGGCACCCGTGACCAGACTTCTGGAATCTCCATGTCTGGCTCCTGGATGGGACCTGCGGTGGTAGACAAGATCACTCAGGCTAGGGCCCCCTTTATGAGGCACCTGTATGCTTTGAAGTGGCGTCTGTTCGCTAAGTGGTTTTCTTCCCAATGCAAAGACCCCCAGAGATGCACAGTCAGATTGGTGCTTTCCTTCCTGCAGGAGAGGTTGGAGGGGCAGCTGTCCCTCTCCACCTTGAAGGTGTATGTAGCAGCTATTTCGGCTCATCACGATGCAGTAGATGGTAAGTACTTGGGGAAGCATGACTTGATCATCAGGTTCCTGAGAGGTGCTAAGAGGTTGAACCCCTCTAGACCGCACCTCGTCCCCCCGTGGGATCCTCATAGAGGGAACCCTAGCCTGAGTGATCGTGTCTACCACCGCAGGCGGTAGGCCACTTAAGTCCTCCGCGTCCCATCCAAGGGCCAGACATGGAGATTCCAGACTGCCTCGGTCAGGGCGTACCAAAGTGGGCAGTGGGAGGATTCCTGGGAAGCAAACAGGTCTACCTGTGCTCAACTGAATCGACTCCAAATCAGCTGGACCCTGAGGGTAACCTGATGTGACAGCGCATCTGCTGCGGTGTTGAGGTCGCCTGGGATGTGAGTGGACTTGAGGCGCTGCTGACTCCAGAGGAGGAGACGGTGGGCGAGTTGTAACATGCAATGGGAACGTAGACTGCCTTGGCAGTTGATGTATGCTACTGTCGCTGTGTTGTCCGTCCGGACCAACACGTGCTTGCCCTGGATCAATGGCTGAAACCTCCGCAGGGCGAGCAGTACTGCCAACAACTCTAGGCAGTTGATGTGCCAATGCAGCCACAGGCCAGTCCAGGAGCCGGCAGCTGTGTGCCCGTTGCATACGGCACCCCAGCTTGTCTTGGAGGAGTCTGTTGCATCAACCTGAGCGGTGTGGCCGCCGCTGAGGTTGCCATATGCCCCAGGAGCCTCTGAAAGTGTTTCAGTGGAACCGCTGTTCTCAGTCTGAATGCCTTCAGACAGTTCAGCACCGACTGTGTGCGCTCGTTCGTGAGGTGCGCTGTCATCGAGACTGAGTCCAACTCCAAACCGAGAAAAGAGATGCTCTGACCGGAGAGAGCTTGCTCTTTTCCCAGTTGACCCGAAGCCCCAGTTTTGGTACGATGAAGTAAGGGCTGTAGAACCCTTTTTTCATCTCGGCTGGAGGGACAGGCTCTATCGCGCCCTTGCGCAGAAGGGTAGTGATCTCCACATGCAAGGTAGCGGCCCTTCACCGTTCTCACCCTTCACTGAGGTGAAGCGGACGCCGCTGAACCTGGGCGGGCACCTGGTGAACTGAATCGCGTAGCTGAGTTGGACGGTCCAGACCAGCCATCGCGACGGGTTGGAAAGTGTGAGCCACGCGCCCAAATTCCGGGCGAGGGGGACCAAGGGAATGATCACATTGGACGTACCGGCGGGTGGGGCCTCGCGGTGGGGCGGAGCTGGAGGTGCCATGTCTAGGGGATCCGAGCCCCGTGGCCGTGCTGAGTCCAGGGAAATCGAAGCACTTACCTGGCTCCTGCCACCCACCATAAGATTGGCAGAAGGGGGGGAGGAGGAGTCTCATCCCCGTAGTCCAGCGGACCCAACCTCATGTGGCCATGTTTGTGCCACAGCTGGGTGCACAGGGGCGGGGGGACCGCCGCTGGAACGCCATACCTGGAAAGATGAGATGGTGGATGGTGGTCGTAATGACAGCTGTGCACACTAGACATGTGACCCAGGGAACAAGGAAACTGCTCTTTTGCTGAACTTTTGGGTACCACAGTCCCTTGGGCATATGGCACAATTAAATGAAAACAATACAAAACAAAAGATTCTCCTCCCAGCCCTCCACTGGGGGATGGAGTGGTCTGCTTACCAGCTCCAGTGTAGCAGGTCTTCTTGCCCCTGGGTCGCCGTCTCAGGGGCACTTTGAAGCCTTCCTCGGGTTCTTAGCGGCCGGCTGTGAGACGGGTGGCGTCTGCTTCCTGCGCTGGGCTCTATGCCGGGGCCGGGCCATGGCAGCATGCTGCGGCAGAGCCGATGTCATTGCAGCAGGAGGACGCCCTTGGTGATGAGCAGACAGGGTACGGGGTCTTGCGCTGCGCCGGGGCAGGATGTGACGGATGGCTTCCGTCTGCTGCTTCACCGCCGAGAACTGCTGGGCAAAGTCCTCTGGGTCTACAGAGAGCCCCCTTTGAGCCTTTGCAGTCAGCCGAGCTTAAGGCACTCTCCTTCAAGACTGCCCTCCTGACTGCACTCACTTCCATCAAGAGGGTAGGAGACCTGCAAGTGTTCTCTGTCAGCGAAACGTGCCTGGAGTTCGGTCCGGGCTACTCTCACGTGATCCTGAGACCCCGACCGGGCTATGTGCCCAAGGTTCCCATGGCCCCTTTTAGGGATCAGGTGGTGAACCTGCAAGCGCTACCCCAGAAGGAGGCCGACCCAGCCCTGTCGTTGCTGTGTCCGATGCGCGCTTCATGCATCTATTTGGATCACACGCAGAGCTTTAGGATCTCTGAGCAGCTCTTTGTCTGCTTTGGTGCACAGCGGAAAGGAAGCGCTGTCTCCAAGCAGAGGATCGCCCACTGGCTCATTGACGCCATAACTATGGCATATCACGCCCAGGACATGCCGCCCCCTGTAGGGCTACGAGCCCATTCTACCAGGGGTGTAGCGGCCTCCTGGGTCCTGGCCAGGGGTGCCTCTCTAACAGACATTTGCAGAGCAGCGGGCTGGGCAACACCCAACACGTTTGCAAGGTTCTACAACCTCCGGATGGAACCGGTTTTGTTCCAGGTAGTGGCACGCAATACAAGCGGATAAGCCCGGGATAGCCGGCCAGGTGTATCACTTGCACATAGCGCCTTCCACCTCCTTTTTAGCTGAAGACATGCGCCATTAATTCCCAGTAGTGATCACAAACTTTGTTCCCTGGTTGTCCTCCTCCAAGCCCTGTGGCAGTCGAGTTTTTGGAGAGACTCGCTGCCGGCCCAGTACACATGCTAACTAAGAGTCCTGTTTGGGGTAGGTGCTCCGCATGTGGTGGATCCCTGTAAGGCTAACCCCTAGTTCGTTCCCTGTTGGCAAACTGCATCTTCCTTGGGCAGAGCCCCTCTGCCCCAGTCTCCATGTTTGTAGTAACTCCTCGCCCGTTGGGTAGGATCTACCTTGAAGACTCTCCACATGGTCGGAAAGAGGGGGAAAAGAGGCCATGACTGGGTTAGCCTGTCTCTATCTTTTGGGTAGTCGACTTGTCCCAAAGGGCCGTTCAACACTCATAACTATGTTGGGGGAGGTTACGTGTCAACCTGGTGTGCTGGCTATGAGGCACACAGTAGTCTGCCCACCACACACCGCCAGTTCATGTAACACAGTTCAGCCAGTTGTGGCATTTCGTATAGGGACCCCTAGTGTCACTACATCGACACAACGTCGAGTGAGTGACAGATAGGGAACGTCATGGCTACTTGTGTAACCTCCGTTCCCTGATGGAGGGAACGAGACATTGTGTCCCTCCTGCCACAACGCTGAACTACCCGCTGAAATGGCCGGACCTTGTCTCGGCTCCTCAGCATAAAACCTGAATGAGTGGTTGCATACCAGCTCCTTTTATACCTGTATGTCTGGGGGAGTGACATGAAAATACCACTCACCAATTCTCATTGGCCTTTTAAAAAAAGATCAGAGGTGTTTGGGGCTCCCAAGAGTGACCCCTAGTGTCACTACATCGACACAAAGTCTCGTTCCCTCCATCAGGGAACTGAGGTTACGAAAGTAACCATGACGTTATTTAAAATGCATATTCGAAAAAAGGACAAGAAAAAGAAAGCACAGTTTTGCTGGACTTGAACTGTGGCCGTAGAGTCCAAAGTCCAATGCTCTATCAGGTGAGCTACCAAGCAAGGTAATAACGTAGGAATATGTGTTATATGTAGGTTGGTCTGTAATACAAGTTTTAAAATGTTTCGTTTTTCAAATCATGCGATAAAGTAAACGTTTTTTGATATCATAACATAGCGGGGGGTGAGTAATAGAGCAAAAATTGCGTTTTTATCAAATCTAAATCAGCAATTGTACTCATGATTTGTGTGACAATGATTAAACAACACAGCTGTTGTAGCACCTCTAGTGTTCATTTCACCAGGAAACTGCAGCAAAACTTAGAAAGCGGCACGTACAAGTCAGTTTGCAAAAATACATATAGAGTAACAGACCAGGTTGCAATAAACACACCTGTGTAACCACATATTCTAAAGAGTTCAACAATCTTGTTCTGTAAGAAAAAATGCCATAAATAATTTTCCATAGGGGAATTCAAATAAATTCAAATAACTTTTATTGTCACACAACCATATACACAAGTGCAATAGTGGGTAAAATTCTTGGGTGCAGTTCCAAGCAACATAGCAGTCATGACAGTGATGAGACATACACCAATTTACAATAAACATCAGATTTACACATCACAATTTACATATCTAATATACACATATTTACACACAACACAATATACAAATAATAATATACAATGTACAGTATACAATACACACAATATAGAATACACATACACACAATATAGAATACACATTATACAATAAAAATAGTATATATAGTATATATAAAATATACAGTAGGTTGTATTGTACTGTATTGACATTCAGGCTGTCGGTTGATAGTCAGTTGCCAGTGTGTTGTTAAGAGAGAATATAATTTATGACAGTCCAATGTGAGATAATAAGATTAATAAAGTGCAGTGCTGATGTATATTGATCATGAGAGATCAAGAGTTCAAAAGTCTGATTGCTTGGGGGAAGAAGCTGTCATGAAGTCGGCTGGTGCATGTCCTGATGCTGCGATACCGCCTGCCTGATGGTAGCAGTGAGAGCAGCCCATGGCTTGGGTGGCTGGAGTCTCTGATGATCCTCCAAGCTTTTTTCACACACCGCCTGGTATATATGTCCTGGAGGGAGGGAAGCTTACGTCCGATGATGTGTCTGGCAGATCGCACCACCCTTTGCAGGGCTTTGCGGTTGTGGGTGGTGCTATTGCCGTTCCAGGCAGTGATGCAGCCAGTCGGGATGCTCTCTACAGTGCTGGTGTAGAACCGTGTGAGGATGTGGTGGTTCATTCCAAACTTCCTCAGCCATCTCAGGAAGAAGAGGCCTGATGAGCCTTCTTCACAACGGCCTCAGTGTGGACAGACCATGTGAGTTCCTCTGTGATGTGGACACTGAGGAACTTGAAGCTGCTGACTCTCTCCACCAGTACTCCATTGATGGTGATGGGACTGTGTTCTCTGTCTCTTCTCCTGAAGTCAACCACAAGCTCCTTTGTCTTGCTGACATTGAGGGAGAGGTTGTGCTCCTGACACCAGCATGTCAGAGTGTGCACCTCCTCTCTCTAGGTCATTTCATCATTGTCAGTGATCAGACCTACCACGTCGTATCATCAGCAAACTTAATGATGGCATTGGAGCTGTGTGTTGCCACACAGTCATGTGTGTACAGGGAATACAGCAGTGGGCTGAGAACACAGCCCTGCGGGGCTCCAGTGTTGAGGGTCAGTGATGAGGAGATATTGCTGCCCATTCTAACCATCTGGCGTCTGCTTGACAGGAAGTCCAGGAGCCAGCTGCACAGTGAGCTGTTTAAGCCCAGAGCCCGGAGTTTCACATAAAGCTTGGAGGGCACTATGGTGTTGAATGCTGAGCTTTAGTCTACAAACATCATTCTCACATAAGTGTTTTTTCCAGGTGGGAGAGAACAGTGTGTATTGTAGATGCAATGGCATCATCAGTGGAGCAGTTGTTGCGGTAAGCAAACTGCAATAGGTCCAGTGAGGGAGGCAGCACAGAGCAGATGTAATCTCTAATTAGTCTCTCAAAGCATTTGCTGATTAATGGGGTCAGAGCAACAGGACGCCAGTCATTTAAGCAAGTGATTTTGGATTGCTTTGGTACAGGTACAATGGTGGACGTTTTAAAGCATGTAGGGACCACAGACAAGGAGAGGGAAAGGTTGAAAATGTCCGTAAAAACACCAGCCAGTTGGTTCGCGCATGCTCTGTTGACGCGGCACGGAATGCCGTCTGGACCAGCGGCTTTACGGATATTCACCCGTCGGAAGTATCGTGTTACATCCGCTACAGAGATGGAGAGTGAACTAACCTGTGTAGCTTCGGCCGCGAGAGCTCTCTCTGCGAGGGCAGTGTTATTTCCCTCGAAACGAGCATAAAAAGTATTTAGCTCATCCGGGAGAGAAGCAGCGGTGTTCACGGCAGATTTTTTATTCCCTTTAAAGTCCCCATATGCTTCTAGAGTTGGTGGTGTTAAACTGTCCTTCAATCTTGTCCCTGTACTGGCGTTTGGCTGCTCTGATAGTTTTGCGGAGTGCATAACTGGCTTGTTTATGCTCCTCCGCGTTCCCTGAATTAAAAGTGGAGGTCCGCGCATCAAGTGCAGCGCAAACAAAGCTATTTATCCATGGTTTCTGGTTGGGGTAGATCTGTATTGTTTTGGTCGGAACAACATCATCTACGCACTTTCTGATGAAACACGTTACGCTATCAGCGTAAATCTCGATGTCATCATCAGAGGCGGACCGGAACATCTCCCAGTCCGTGTGATCAAAACAGTCTTGTAGCATGGAATCTGATTGGTCCGACCAGCACTGGATCATTCTGAGGGTGGGTGCTTCCTGTTTCAGTTTCTGCCTGTAAGCGGGCAGAAGCAGAATGGAAGAGTGGTCCGATTTGCCAAATGGTGGGCGGGGGAGGGATTTGTAGCCATCCCGGAAGGGAGAGTAGCAATGGTCCAAAACCCGGTCCCCTCGTGTGTTGAAACTGATGTTTTGGTGGTATTTTGGTGCAATGTATTTAAAATTGGCTTTGTTAAAGTCCCTGGTCACAATGAATGCGGCCTCAGGGTGCACGGTTTCCTGCTCACTTATACTCCCATACAGTTCCTTGAGTGCCCGGTCTGTGTCGGCTTGTGGCTGGATGTACACAGCAGTGATAATGACCACTGTGAATTCCCTCGGTAGCCAGAATATTCGACACAGAAGCATGAGAAATTCAGGAGAGCAGAAAGACTTGATAGAATGTACGTTCCTCTGATCATAATACATACACCACCACCTCTGCTTTTACCTGAGAGGTCTTTCGCTCTGTCCGCTCGGTGCACAGAGAACCCCGTGGGTTCGATGGCTGAATCTTGAATCTCAGCAGACATCCAAGTTTCTGTAAGGCAGATAATGCAGCAGTCCCTCGTCTCTCGTTGGAAAGAGATCCACGCTCTCAGCTCGCAGAGCTTGTTGTCCAGAGACTGAACATTTGCCAGTAGAATACTGGGTAGTGGGGGTCGATTTGCGCGACGTCTTACTCTGATGAGAACGTCGGCTCTATTTCCCCTTTTCCTTCTGTGTTTCCGCGGCCGGGCTGCCCAGACAAAGGGCTCCGCTGGCGTGTATGTAAACAGCGGGTCGGAATTGAGGAATTTAAAGTCCGGTTTTCGGTGTGCTATTGCAGAACCAATGTCCAAAAGTGTTTGTCTGTCGTAGACAATAAGGCAGACAACATCCAAGACAAAAAACATTAGAATTGTAAACAAAACAAACAAAAAACTGCAGTGTTGTGTCGGAGCTCGCAACGAAGCAGCCATACTCGGCGCCATCTCATTGATTATGAGGTTGTTACTTGATGGTATATACTTCTGTTGATGCCATCGATCTGTGTTATTTCAACATATATATATATATATATATATATATATATATATATATATATATATATATATATACAGTTGTGCTCAAAAGTTTGCATACCCTTGGAGAATTGGAAATATATGTACCATTTTTAAAGAAAACATGAGCGAGCAGGCAAAACACATTTCTTTTATTTCTTATGGGATTCATATTCAACTGTAGGTTGTAACAGAATGGCACAATCATAAAACAAAACATGGCAACAAAGAAAAAAATGAAATGACCCCTGTTCAAAGGTCTGCATACCCTTAGTTCTTAATACTGTGTATTGCCCCCTTTAGCATCAATGACAGCTTGCAGTCTTTTAATAGTTGTCTATGAGGCCCCAAATTCTTGCAGGTGATATAGCTGCCCATTCGTCTTGGCAAAATGCCTCCAGGTCATGCAAAGTCTTTGGTCTTCTTGCATGAACCACACGTTTGAGATCTCCCCAGAGTGGCTCGATGATATTAAGGTCAGGAGACTGTGATGGCCACTCCATAACATTCACCTTTTTCTGCTATAACCACTGGAGGGTCAACTTGGCCTTGTGCTTAGGGTCATTGTCATGCTGGAAAGTCCAAGAGTGTCCCATGCGCAGCTTTCATGCAGAAGAATGCAAATTTTCTGCCAGTATTTTCTGCTAACATGCTGCATTCATCTTGCCATCAATTTTCATAAGATTCCCCATGCCTTTAGAGCTCACACACCCCCAAAACATCAGTGAGCCACCACCATGCTTCACAGTGGGGATGGTATTCTTTTCACTATAGGCCTTGTTGACCCCTCTCCAAACATAGCGCTTATGGTTGTGACCATAAAGTTCTATTTTGGTCTCGTCACTCCAATACAGTGTGCCAGAAGCTGTAAGGCGTGTCAAGGTGTTGTCAGGCATATTGTAACCGGGCTTTTTTGTGGCATTGGCGCAGTAAAGGCTTCTTTCTGGCAACTTGACAATGCAGCTCATTTTTGTTCAAGTATCGTCATATTGTGCTCCTTGAAACAATCACTTGTCTTTTTCTAGAGCAGCCTGTATTTCTCCTGAGTTTACCTGTGGGTTTTTCTTTGTATCCCGAACAATTCTTCTGGCAGTTGTGGCTGAAATCTTTTTTGGTGTACCTGACCTTGGCTTGGTATCAAGAGATCCCCGAATTTTCCACTTTTTAATAAGTGATTGAACAGTACTGACTGGCATTTTCAAGGCTTTGGATATCTTTTTATATCCTTTTCCATCTTTATAAAGTTCCAGTACCTTGTTACGCAGGTCTTTTGACAGTTCTTTTCTGCTCCCCATGGCTCAGTATCTAGCCTGCTCAGTGCATCCACGTGAGAGCTAACAAACTCATTGACTATTTATACACAGACACTAATTGCAATTTAAAAAGCCACAGGTGTGGGAAATTAACCTTTATTTGTCATTTAAACCTGTGTGTGTCACCTTGTGTGTCTGTAACAAGGCCAAACATTCAAGGGTATGTAAACTTTTAATCAGGGCCATTTGGGTGATTTCTGTTATTATTATGATTTAAAAAGGAGTCAAACAACTATGTGATAATAAATGGCTTCATATGATCACTATCCTTAAATAAAAGATCAGCATATTTTCAAAATCAATGCCAAAATGTCACAATTTCTGCCAGGGTATGCAAACTTTTGAGCACAACTACATACATATACATACATACAGGGTTGGGAGGGTTACTTTTGAAATGTATTCCACTACAGATTACAGAATAATGCTGTAAAATGTCATTTGTAACGTATTTCGTTAGATTACTCAAGGTCAGTAACGTATTCTAAATACTTTGGATTACTTGTTCAGCACTGGTGGATTTTTTCACTTGTTTTGACTATAAAAACTCTGCCAGTACAGTAAGACAAAATATACATGTTAAAAATACATTCTCTGAAAAACCTAAATATCTTATGCAGTGTAGTTTCTAAAACAAGATTAATCAAATTGATCTTGTTTTAAGGATTTTTAGATATTTTTACAGGAAAACAATACAAAAATTATTATCAAGAATATGATTTTTGCCCTAATATCAAAGGTCTTACTAGAAAAAAAGAAATTATGATCCAACATGAATTTTCTTGAAAAAAAAAATATGATCGTGCCTGGTAACGTGCATGTAAAATGGCTAGAAATAGCATTTTAGCTTAGCGTAAAGCTGACAATTTACACAAGGTTTATTTCTATATTTGTGCTCCAAACTTACTTCAAACTTACTTCTCTGTCTGCTCGTATGAATATAACACTTCATAAGAAAGTGTTTCACCGCTGTTCAAATGCACTTTGGATCGCATCCTTTATATGTATAAATGTTTTCCATCTGAAAGGACTAAATATTAAATGAAACAAATGACAATAAAATGCAAAGTAATCATAATTATAATTATAATTATAATTATAATTTTTAATTATAATTTAATTATAATTTTTTATAAATTTCTTTATTTATCACACATTATACATTTGCACATATACAGTGAAATTCTTCTTTTTCACATATCCCAGCTAGGCTGGGGTCAGAGTGCAGGGTCACTTTTCAGTAATCAAAATACTTTTTAAATGTAACTGTATTCTAAATACCAATGATTAAAATTGTGTCTGTAGTGCAATACTGTTACTTATATTTTGTATTTTAAATATGCAATCCCGTTACATGTATTCCGTTACTCTCCAACCCTGTATATACATCATTCACAAAGCTTCATAAGATTGTAGTTCATTCCCTCATGTCAGACGTCAAGGAAACAGTCTCGTACCTTTGCTGTCTTGTCCAATTTTCAAATACTTGCTTCAAATCAAAGTTTGTAATGTTGTGATTCACTTAAGAGATTGTTGCTTTGCTTCATGACTTAGAACTCATTTATGAAGGATTTTCTGAAATCCCTATAAAAAAAAATAAAAATAAAAAGAATGGGAATAATAGGCTATTTACAGAACCAAGACGGCTGAAAAAGTGGACGAATACTGTTGGCTCTAATGTGCCAACTAAGTTGCTTCATTACTCCAGGCTAATGAATTATAATACTTGAAAGTATTCTGAGGTATGTTTATTCTGATGTATTTATTTTAGTCCACTTTAAGGTATTGAAGTTTAAAACAATAGAATTCTTATTACACATGTTTTCATACATCACACGTATGAGACTTATTCACTAAACTGGAAAACACTCTGAGCTATAAATCATCAAATGAGATATGATTAATACTAAATTTACATACTCAGTCCTCAAATGTGTGAAAACATGGTCTAACTCCACACATGCAATCCATATGCATCCTTCAAAAATAACCCATAACAAACACTCAATTTTAACCTATGACTCTTGTGAACACATATTTAATGCAATTTAACAAAATTTTGTGTAGAATTTTAGATTTTCCCAAATAATTCTCAACCGATGAACAAAACCAGGAGCTCTCTTGCACAATGTATGTTCTCATGCTTCTAACACGAGAGAGTGCCGGAAAGCAAGTGTTGCAAAACTCTGGCCTCGCAAAACTCCGGTCTTAAAGGGGCCACTTCCAATTTATGACTAGAGTTAAATCACATGAAATTTCTCCACTTGACTACATTATTAATAATTTGCTTTGTGTTGTGCCTTCAAACTTCTGTGGAAAAATCATTAACACACAACCTCTCGTGGCATTTTAGTTTAATACATTTTACTTTAATTACCTCTTGGATAAATATATGACTTCAAGGTAACAGAGTGGAATAATTGTTTAGCAACTAAGGAACATTAATGTCATTTAATCAGCATGTCAACATGCTTGGGTTAGGATGCAACTGTCTCTGTCTGCTGTCTTCCATGTTATCAAAATGAGACATTGTTTGCTAAGGGTTGGGCCCAAGAACATTGCCAGTCAACGCCTGACTGTCTTTTTCGTCACTTTATTGTGGTAAACGGAAACAAGGGAAAAGGTCAAACACAGTTCACTGCTTGCTCATTATTACTTTATAATTAAGAACATTTTTAGGGTAGATTCTTAACATAAGAGTTTTTTGTTGTCTTTTTGATTATCTTGTTATATTGCTTTGTACATTTGCATTTTAATGTTGCACGCTGCAAGGGAGACTTACTGCTCAATTTAGATCCCTTATTAAAGGTTAAGCAAAGATAAACAACACCCTATTATTCTCTTTCACTGGCCAAACAATTATGACACAATCAAAAGAGTGAAATGGAATCTGCAATACATATTGCATTAAATGGATTTTTTAATCTTCTCCTCGATGAAAGTCCTAAAAACATTTGTTTATTGTATAATTTTGCTGGTTCATTTTAAGCATACTGCAGCAGTGATATTTGGTTAAGGTTTGCAGCTCATTATTTTCCAGTATGGCCTTTGATGAGGTTTAAATCGAAGCACGCTTTCTGCTGTGTTTCCCCCCCCCTACCTGTGAAAGTATTTACTTTGGCTCTCAACCCTTACACCACATCTCAAAACCCAAACTAACAGAGTATTTGGATAGGCAAAGCAGCTTATTAACATTTCTCAGTGACCTCAACCATCCAAATGCTCTGTGTTATCTTTTTTTTTTTTTTTTTTTTTTTTTTTTTAGCAAATTCCTAACATAGAAATAACATGCTCAGTCATTGAAAAAATCAAAAATGTTCCTGAAATTAAAGGCGGCAAAACGCACATTACATGTGTGCTACCAGTTATGATTTTCACATTCAATTTAAAAATACAGGTTTTGCTCAAGTTTATTTTTTTGCATTTGTTTTTAGTCTGTTGTTATTTTTTTATCTTTAAGTCCTTGAGTTACAAAGTAATGGAGACATTTTTATTGTTACCCGCATATCAAAAGTGACAAGGTGTCTACCTCAACCATTATCCATGTTCAATTTCGTGATAGCGTTATCACAAGATGTGGAAGTCGTCTTTACATCCTTATGTGACTTTAGCAGTTATGCTGTTATGATAAACATGTATCGTTGATGAAACAAAGGATTGAAACAGGGCAAAATAACAAGGAGAAATGAAATGACCAACTAATCACCTAAGAAGCTGATTCTCCCTTTTGTGTATGGAAAGATAATATACTTTTCACCAAGTGTATTTTATTTTATATGTTCAGAAATTTGATAGGACCTATAATTCAAAACATCTGTGTTGAAAAATTATAAACAGCACGAAAAACTTTTGTGCTGTTTAGCCACAATAACTTAGCAGTCACAAAAAAAACAGATGTTGCATCAGATTCCCAATATAATAAAATGAAAAATGCATGTTACAGAATAAGTTATGTCCAAAACTGTCCCTTTCCACTGAAAAAAACAAAAATCAATTGCTATAACGTTATATTTTACAATTGTATATAAATCAAAAGTTGTAGACACACCGAGACTAAAAGCGTTTAGTCTGCTGGTGCTCCATTTAAGTAGCGGTCAGAGCACTGGGTGATACTTCTGTCAATTTCACTTCCTCCAGGTCTCCTCCCCTCGACGAGATCTGATACAGCTTCAGGAAACTGCCAATAAGAGCCCTATCAGATCAACAAGGACAAGGGAAAAGACATGAAAGGAAATTCACAAGTCTTTTTCTCCTTTCCTAACTCTCTCCCTCCCTTTTCCCTCTCGACAATTTTTTATTTTTTTTTGCCTTTGACACATCTGTATATCAACACACAGTAGTAGCACATAGGAGTCTTGTAGACTTGGAGGCCCATAAGCGATTTAAACGCACTAGATCAGTCATTTAACACTAAGAGGATGGTCTGCAATCGGATCCCTGAACATCTCTGAGAACATGCAAACATGCCCACTGATCACATCAATAACAAAGTTATTGATCATAGAGTTCAGACTAATCAAATCGAGCCTTGCTTTGTTTGAAGTTAAATATGGGCTGCAGTGCTGATTATCTGTTCCACTTTTGGACTTTGGTGCAGGACACCCACTCAAACTTACATGGAGGGAAAGTGTTATTTGTATTGTTAAATTTACATTAAGCCCATTTTAATTGCATCAGCTGCTAAACAGATCTCACAATAATGGCCCTAACCGAGAAAATTGCAATCATCTGTGGAAGGGCCTGCAGTATAATGGACAAACCCAATTAATCTAATCTTGTTGTGTTCCATTATGGCTGCACTTTATCATTTCAACAGATGGAGCATGAAGAAATTAAGAATGTGCTCCTGCCAAGCAGTGCTCACTCACAGAAGCATTTCTCTCTCATGGTACAGTGTTTGCATCTGAAGCTGTCTATATATCCTTCTAAAGAAGTGATCTCCTTACAGATGAATAATGCAATCTTAACTGATTCTCGACAAGAGATTAATTGAGTAGTTGGATAAGGCAAGTGGGATAGATTAACAGTTTTACATCTACAATAAAAATGACTGGAGCTGCGGGGTTAATGCCAGGTCATCCAAGCGGTACTATTTCTAATGCTCAGCTGTAACTGATGAGGTCTATTTGAATCGTGATGATCACATCAGAAAATAAGCAAATTTCCTGAAATGAGTGCAAAATGAATGGTCTGTGTGGATGAAGTTAATTTTTTGTAACTTTTGTTTTTTTTACAATGAAGATTTTAATCATAATTTAATGAAAGTCAAAAAAATAAAAATAAAAATAAAAAATAAAAAATCTAAGCACATAGAAAAAGGTCATTTATGAGACCATCATAGTTTCTGAGGTTACATATTTTGCAACGTATTTGAAGGAACATCCTCTAGGGGGCACATTACATTCAATATTAAATAAAAGAGTGGATGGGCTACCTTGCTGTTTTATAGCAGTAATTTTGCAAATATTAGAACTCCTGAAGGCCCTAACTATAGACATTGATTCAATTATATTTAAGGCATAAATATAATTGCATTTTGTTTTAAGGATCCACGCATGCATATGAGAAGTAAATTGGTGCATTTTATTAATTTAAAAAATGCATACCAATCCGAATGACTACATCTGAATAATAAAAAAGCCAAACAAAGGTAATGTAAATTATAAAAAAGTACAGAAGCAGCAAGACACAACCAATCTACCTGCTCTTAAACAAATCATTAAATGAATAATTAACAGAGAAATAAACATTGTAATTTGAGTAACAACCTGGCTAAAAAATGTATCACATGCAACTAATTAAGCTGGTACACTTATATAAAGCACAAATCAGTCAGTCACATTTATTTATATAGCACATTTAAAAACAACAATTGTGCTGTACAATTAAACCAGTTAAAAAAGAAATATAGCATTACAAGATTTCCCAAAGCAAAGCATACACAAAGAGAGATTAAACAAATACACAAGACAATATGAGAACTAATGAGAAATTAAAGAATACTTTTGATCTTGTGAGGCATCTCTTCTCAGTAGTACTGCCTGGTATTTCACCATTCCGTAAGAGGAAAAATGCCCTGCAATGTTTTCGAATACCCCTAATTTTTTCAGCTGCCATTGGCACTGATATGGTATTGCACTTATTATTTCACCTAGAAGTGTCCTTCTTTTAGCAAATCACCCACCCTAGAGCAACATATTTACATTAGACTATACAAGACCCCCTCAAACTTATTGTACCTTCTTTCACTTTAAATTTAATTTAGAGTTTTGTTGTTGTTGAAGATGACTTGAAGATGTTAATTGTTTTATTTTGTTGACCTTAAGTGCTTGCCAAAACTGTAGTCAAGCAGTACAAATACAGTAAAATGATCTGTGTTTTCTCTGCAGTACCTGTCTGAGCAATAAACTCTTGAAGTCTGTGCACAAATGCCATCACATCTGTGCATGCTAACTTGATAGAGAAAAAAAAAATTTCTCCTCTTACAAATTGTTCTACCTTACTTTAAATGATACACTCAGGTAGTCTTTGAGTCTTTGAAAAGTCTTTGACAGTGGTGGTAAGCTGAATAAATTGTGTGCAGATGAGCAATAATAATTTAGACCCCCTATGGAAAATAACGATTTAGAGTATTTAAAAAAACAAAAACAAAAAAACAATAGGAATACAGGGGCCTACAGTCTTACACCAGACAATATGTATCATGGGCCTGTACATGCTATGAAAGTAAATATTTAGCTGCTGTGAATCTGTGAATGCTGTTTTTAAAACGTAGTTATATTTGACTGTTCTAGTCTACATTTATTTTTCGTTAATTATAATGGACAGCATTGTAAAAAGCAAAAATTACATTCTTAAAAAGCATTAAAGTTTTAATGTATTTTGAGGAAATATTGTATAACAAATGTTTTTAAAATTTCATTTAATTTAAACAATTTTGTGTGTCTCATTTGCTATCATTTAATTGTATTGCATTTTGGAATTATATTGGTCATCGGTCTCGGTTCTCTCTAGATGTTGGCATTGCCCATTGGAGAAAAAAAAAAAGCTCATGGAAGTTGACAACTATTTTCAGTATAATTATTGAACTTGTATACATACATCATTAATGGACCTCAGGTTAAAACCAGTTAATGTTACATTCACTGGGTCCTTGCATAATTTTGGTGTAGTGAAAAAAAATGGAATTATGCTAGAATACAGTATTTGTGTTCTCTCAGATTAGCATGACATATAAGATTGAATTCATGGTATCAGATTAACCGAACATGTTTTAGTCCACTGGAACAGTGGTCATTGGGTTTTGTTTCATTGTACCATGTATGGTTGACACCCTAGCCCTCCCTCTGGTTAGGCATGTAGTGTCATCAAGGCTATGTCGTCTCATTACCCGGGTGAGTTCAAGGTTGGGCTGCAGTAGAAGTGGATATGTGCAATAATTTATATCTAAACTGAAAGGCTTGTTTACTACTTGATCATACTCAATACATTTCTGTCATTTTACTGTTTTTGGTTTGTCTGGTAATACAGATGTCTGGCATAAAAAAAAAATTAAAAAAAAAAAAAAACAGACTTTACAACTGCCATTAGTAAAATACTATAATGATAATTAGCACTTTTAGAGAGTAGTGAAATGGATTGTATTGTTAATCAATGTTTTTAATATAGGTTCATACCCATAAAACATATTTAAGACCCCAGTATTGCAGAGTAACCTGCACACAATGAGGCAATATCTGTATCTCCAAATGAGTTCAATTCAGTGACAAAAAATTTTAATTCTCCATGTTATCTATTCATGCAATGGTAGTTTTATGTTTGGATCAAATTTAGATTCATCCCAAACTGTAATTTACATTTTCAGACCTTTATCTGTATTATGGACCATTACATTACATTATCATTAAGGGTAATATATGGTGTTATTCTCTATTGGTGTGTAGTTTCGTGTTGGAGAGCAATATACTTGAAGCACTCAGAGTGATAACTGCATCAATTCCAAGACCCACAAAGCATTTCATCAAATGAATTTTCCTTAATCAAAATGTGTTTTGGTCCTACTTTGAAGTTTCTTCTTTTTCTGCTTTTACTGGCTTGCTGTGTTCTCTCTTTCAGAGCAGTGTCCTTGGGCAGCCTTTCATGTACTGTGAAAATAGCATGCTCCATTTATCTTGAATTGTCTTCATGTGTTGGTTGAGGTCTAGGCCTCCACTCTTAAAGACCTCTGCTCTGCTCTGCACTACTTTGTGTCTGTGACTTATCATCTCAGTCAATATTATGTAGAAACTGATTAGCGTTTTTCACCAACTTCTGTCTTCAAGAACTTAAGTTTTTGAAACAAATATAGCTGATATAAGCACATTATTTTAGTAGGTAATCTGTCTGTACCACACTGATATTTTTCCCAGAGTCATGTTGTGGATTACCTTTTTAAACATGAATGCTAGTTTGCTATACAGTGGCCCCAAAATGTATTTGGACACTTAAGTTACACATAGAAATGTATGAATGTCATTGCATTGGATAACAAAATATCAAACCAATTGGCATCTGCAAACAAATGATGCTACAGATTTTCTCAGAACTAACTTCACTTTTCTGAGGCATTTTTGCAATGACTTTTAAACAACTGATGTCAAGGTGATTTGAAGTGGATGTATGAAGTCATTTCCTCTCAAGTTCTCACAGGTGTCCATGAAGAGTAACCAGAGGTGTTGTTCATCACAATAACTTTGGACATGTTCCACTAACGTTTGACAGCAAGAAAGTGTCCAGAAATGTTGTCTTCATTTTGAACTATTTTTGTGAACTATTTTGCTTGAAAACTGTGTTTGTGCTATCTTGCTTGAAAATAAATGCCACTTTGATATTTTCTTATCTAACATTTTAAGTGTGGATTCAGTGTCCATATATCTTTTGGAGCTGCTGTATGTAGACTGTGAGAGGTTTTTGGTAACGTGGTGACTTTTTTAGGATGAGGTCAGAGCATTTACACTAGGCTAAGGAAACTCAGTATCTATTACATGTCATGGTTTTATCCTAACACCCATGTGATCAGCAATAATTGTCTTAAACTAGTATGATGTTCAAAAAGGAAAAAAGTATGTACCCAGCGCCAGATGTATGTTTCAATATTGTGTTATATCTCAGTTCGTAGCATTGTCCACGCCACCTTTCTTCTCTGGTGTTTTCTTTCAGTCTTAAAGTCTGTTGTTTCAGTGAGACTAATTTGCTGTCAGACATGCAGTGCTTTTGCAAAAGCAGGCAGACTCCAGAAATTAATTTATCCAAATAACCAAGCCCTCCTGGGCCATTGAGATGGGGACACAGAATGGCCTAAGAAGGCAAAGCCCTCTTTTGAAGTCTGGAATGTTTTGACTGACTTAAAACAGGCAACTGGAATGAACAGATCATTTTCACTGACCCAAGGGATTTTTAACCATTTTCATACACTACGAACAAAACAAAGAGTGAATGCCTTGACTGATATGTGTAGAGCTGGCAATCACAAGGCAATGAGAACAATGTGAAATTGATTTGAAGTGGAAAGTTGAGGATGTTTTGTGAATTTTGTCAACAATGGGGGCATAAAAAGCATTTTGCGTGTGGAGATGATGTTTTCTAGAAATTTAATGGAAATCTAGCATTTGCTTGAACCATGAAGAAGCTATTCATGCATATAAAGCCCCATTGTACCTTAAATAAATCAAGGTACATTTGATTTTTTTTTCTCCCAAAACAATAAATAGCATCAAAAACTACCACAGTATATTCCTAAACACCTGTTTGTCACTATACACTGCTAAATATTCCTGATCCATGAGATAATTGCTTGTAATGTCTAAAGGTTGATTTTGAGGTAATTTGATCTAATATTTAATATTTATTATAATGTTGCAAATGTATGTGGCTAATGAATATCCTTAAAATCATCACATTTATTTTGAGACAAAATACTTATTTTTCATTTTTAACTTTGTTCAAGGTGATTATATCAAAACAATTTCAGTATCTGTCCAATAAGTGAAAGGAAAGTATTTGGGGTAAAAAACCCCATGTTGCAGGGGCTAAAGGCCCCTATTAAGCACATTGTTTTTAATAAGTGATATGGATAGATTTGCTATGAAGAATGTTCAAAGTGGGCTCACATTGACTGATCCAATCACAACGGAGATTCATTTTCTTGTAGAATACTTGAGATGTTATGGAATGCAGAATGTGTTTGAAATGAACAGAAAATGGTGCACCCTTTTCTTAAGTGGTTATTTTAAATTAGTATCTTAATTTGTTACTCAAAAAAGCTTCTTGCTGTCTCAAAAGTATTTGCATAAGTTAACAAATTTTACCCTACAACTATTGCCCGATATCCACATTATATCATTATAACACTTCTGGGGGCTTTTAGTCTAGAAATAAAAAGAATCATTTATATATACCGTATATATATATATATATATATATATATATATATATATATATATATATATATATATATAATAATTATTTATTATTATTATTATTATTAGTGGATATTTTGTAATTGCTTTGGATAACATATTTTTAACTGTATTTCCAAAGATTTCCTTGTGGTATGCTTATTGAAGTAATCTAGATATAGTATAAAACAGTGACTGCCAGTTTATGTTCGTACTTGTATTGTTGTTTTGACATTTCAGTTACATTCTAATCTTTTATCCTTAGCTCCCTGCTGAGCCATTGTGACAAACACAGTAAATTTAATCTCTTAAAGTTGCTTTTGTAAGAACGTGTCTACCAAGACAATTTATTATTCTGAACACAAAACATAATTTAATGTTGTTACAGTATTTTTTAAAACACTGAATTTCTATTAATTGTTCATTTAAGGAACTTTTGGAAATGTGCACATACCATATTTCCTATTGCTAATCAACAACTGTGTTTAGCAATGTGAAGGCATGTTTTAAAGGTATTTATTCATAATTTGTATTTAACACAATTAGTTGGCAGCAGAAAAATAACAAGGAATGCCATAAATCATCCTTATTAAAACTTGTATATGTGACAATTATTGGCAGTTTAAACAAGCTTGAAAAAAAAAAAAAAAAAAAAAAAAACAGGCAGCCTTGAGTAAGGGGCACTTAAGTTTCCACCTTAATAAATAATTCACTACTCTACTGTCATGAGTTGCAGTGGGTTGAAATCCCTAATGACAGCTTTTTATAACCTATGACTCAGCTAGCCATTATGCTCCTGACATCTTGACACTGACCACATCCCTTCAGCCATATCACTGTTCTCTCTTTCTCTCTACACAGCTCCTTATTCTTGAGTGCATCGATGAATTCGCTAAGCACTCAACTCTGTCTATGAACTGAGTAGTGGTCGACTGATATATCGCCGAGGCCGATATATCGTTCGATATTCTGAATTTTTTAATTATCGGCATTGGCCGATAAATTTTTCCCTTTGGCCGATTTGTTTCTTGAGGGCACTGAGAATCACCTGCTTGCATATGAAGTGACTGAGACATGTAAGCAACCAGTCACAGTTCATTTTGTTGTTACGTGCCATCGTGTTACTACAATAATAGGCCAGTGCAACACAGTCTCATTTAAACGGTCCACATATCAGAGCATAATGTTAAAGTGCTCGCCTGTTTCATTCTCCCTCTCTCTCCTCAACAGTTCCATGTAACCTTTAAATGTCTTGTCTAATGAAAAAAAAAAAATATCAATACAACTAATATCATATACTGTCTGCAAATATGCACATATCTCATTTACACAAATGTAATAAACCAACCTCACACAACTTCAGCAGATTCAGCATTCTGTGGAGTGCTCATTTATTTACCTCTAAAGCACATATTCCAACAGTCTCTCCTCAACAGTTCCCTGTAACTTTTCTAATGATAAAAGGCAAATATCAATAAAACTTCTATTATATACCATCTGCAAATATGCAGATATGTCATTTAAACAGATAAAATTCAGAAACCTCATGAAAATCCAGCGTTTACTTCCCGTCGAGCACTCATCAATAACTTCCTCTGAAGCACATATTCTATCAGCCAGAATCAAAAACTTCAGGATCAGGATCAAAGGTTCCTCTGATTCACAAATCATGACGGTCAGTCCATGACAATTCAAGCAGGCGATCCAGGCCGTTTAAACTGTCAGGAGATTGCAGCTCACGCTGGATCCACACGAGCGCGTGAGTGCAACTTCAAAGTAAAAGCGCTTCACGTGTGCTAAGAGTCAATCTCTTATTCCCTATGCACTGTATGTGCAATTGGTTTGATTTGGTATTTTTGAGAAAATGCGATTGCTAACATGCCATCCATGTGCAGATAAATCACAAAAATTTGTTGACTAAACAGATATCAGAAGAAACTACTACCAGTTAAAATACAATATTATTAATAAGAGTTTATTCATTTTTTAGCAGTTTAATGTTTATGTTATTTACTATATTAAATTGTGTGATATGTCGGCTACCCTAAGCTCTGGATATCGGCATCGGCCATTAAAAAAACCATATCGGTCGATCACTAGAACTGAGTGTTGTGAATACTTGGCCATTAATGCGGTGAATGATTAAGATGGATATTTACAGTGTCTGGCTGAAGTTTCAACTTTATTTTTGCCCTTTTTTTTTTTTTTTTTATTGATTATACGATATTATGTCACATGTTTTAATCTACAACAGACAGCAAAAAGCGCAGTTTGGAGGTTAATTTTTCTTTGTACAATGCAGAAACAAACTATTAATTAACCACAAGGTTAACTCATTTTTACCAAATTGTCATCTTACTCTTTTAGTTTGTTTCACCTAAAGGTTTGTAAGTAAGACACAGGAAAATGTAATTGTTTAGAAGCTGCTCTTTTATAGCTAGAGCTTTGCTCTCAGTTATGTTTCACTTAAGGATACATTTTGTCTCAGATATTCCTTCTGAAATTCCTTAGGAGAATTAAAAATAGACACAAATGAGAATTGTTCACTTAGTAAATGTAGAGCTATAATTTTAAATTGAATAGTATAGCCCAGACAGTTTGGTCGTGGTAGAATTTGATGAGAAATATTTGAGTTCATACTGAAATCTTTAACTTCTGATTGCAGACTTGGTATCTTTGCAAATATGAGCACAGTTTGAGACCTTTTCTGAAACTCTATAGGCATTATGTTGTCTAAACAAGCAAAAGTCTCAATTTGCTGTCTATTTAACCACAGTGCAGTCTAGAAGAGATAACTGAGATATTAAAGAGATCTCATTTGTGAATTTTCCATCCATGGGTTCTTCCTCTACTGAAGTACATTGAGGTGAGACAAAAATGCATCCTTGAATAGGTTAGTGTAAATCTTTTCTCTGTTCTCTAATTTGCCAAAAAATAGTCTCCCCAATGTCTCTCTTTTTAAATACATATCAACATAAATAATTATTCAGTAAATTAAATTTTAAATTTAAAAAAAAAATAAGGTAACCGCTGGTATATCGCTGTAAGTTTGCAGAATTTTTGCCCTTTTGAACGTATAGTGAAATAAAAGGCTGTAAATAGAACAAATAACTCTGAGCTTTATTGAGTCATTCCCACAAGTTAACCCTAGGATATAAATCTGGTGGTGGTGATTAAGCTTTTGACAGTAGAGTTAGCACAATGTAATTGACAAGGCAAGTTGACCTGCAGAGTAATTTACTGTACAGTTTGCAGGTGTGATGTCCTACTGAGCGAGAGACCACCGTAGGAACTGACGAAACTATTTGCTAGTATAACACTTGTGAGAGAAGTCTGTGGTCAAAGCAATCACTGCTACCTGAGTATATATATATCACTCCTGGACTACACTGATTTTATCCAGTTCATAATTATCTTATTTTGTTGTACGAGAGATTGATGACCATTTTTTTCAACCTTTTTATTGTTAACCTTATTACGTCATTCACCTCTTTCTCTCGCTGCTAACTATTAATTATGAAATACTGTAGGTCTCGGCTATTTCATTTTACAGCCTCTTCCTGTTAAACATGGTGTGAAGGACTGCTGTTTTTAAATAGGTGTGTAAAGGCAATGTGGACATAGTGCCCCCAGCCTCCAATCTTTCGCCCATTATGTCATATGGGGGTGTTAAAAAAGAAATGCGCTCCTGTAGTTTTTTCCTTTTTCATCCAGTTTGGAATGCCCAATTCCCAGTGCACTTTTTTTTTTTTTAAGTCCTCGTGGTGGCGTAGTGATTCGCCTCAATCCGGGTGGCGGAGGATGAATCCCAGTTGCCTCAGCGTCTGAGACCATCAACCTGTGCATCTTATCACGTGGCTTGTTGAGCGCATTGCCACGGAGACATAGCACGTGTGGAGGCTTCACGCCATCCACCGCGGCATCCACGCTCAACTCACCACGCGCCCCACCGAGAACGAACCACATTATAGCGACCACGAGGAGGTTACCCCATGTGACTCTACCCACCCTAGCAACCGGGCCAATTTGTTTGCTTAGGAAACCTGGCTGGAGTCACTCAGCTCCTGCAGTTTTGTTGCTTACTTGCACGTGCGTGGTATCAATGTACAATTCACAATCTGCACGTAAATGTCAGCAACTGTTGGCTACACGTTTGCTTTTCCATTATCATATTGTTCATTTTATCTCATTGTTTTCATTGTTTTAATTTGTTTTGTTTTTTTTCAGGTTTGAATTAGATTTTGAATCACAGATTATCAGTGTAGTCTCATACATTTGAAATCAACTGTATTTGTAACCTTCACACTTTTTAGATTCATTTGCAATCTCTTGAGGAGTTTGTGTTTTGCCTTATGAGTAAGTGTGTCTGGGAGCACACTGCCCCCCTTCATGAGGCAGTCAGCTTGTGCAGATGATTATATTGCTGGAGGTAGAACAGGGATTGTTTCCCTGTATGTCACGGGCTTATCGGCTTCTTGTTTAGGTCACATCATTTGCTATCCTGCTGAGACCTCTGGAATAACTTACGCAACCTTGATCCCTACTGTCAGCACCTCTCTCAAAGTGTGAAGTGATTTCAGCAAGGACTCTTTCGGCTGGAAACACTTGTGTTTCTTTTTAAATTTAGTCTTTAAAATGGGAGCTTGCCCGAAATAACAAATGTCATTTCCACCTACTGAGACGCAAAGAACGTTTTTAGCAAACTATGGACAAAAAAGTTGTGGGGCCAGTGAAGTCAGCAGCAGGGTAGAACGTGAATAAGTGTGTGTTACTTTGCTGTTACCACTTATAGCTGTAATGCTGTAATGTGAATGTGCAGCATTGCACCCGTTTCATTCCAACAGTGTGTGTGTGTGTGTGTGTGTGTGTGTGTGTGTGTGTGTGTGTGTGTGTGTGTGTGTGCAGCTTCTGTTGTTAAAAGAGACTTTTATCAGTGTTTGTACAGACATTATATAAATATGTACACCTAATATATAGCAGGGGTATTCAATTAAAGTTTCAGTGGTCCACGCTCTAATTTTCCTTCCCAGCAACAATCAAAGGACCTATAATAAATTGCATTACATTAACGTTTCAGGAGTCAATATGTTGTATGGCTATATGAAGCATACCACAATGTGCATTTCAATAAAATTAATTGTGAATTTTCTAGTACACAGTCATAATGCCTTTTAAAAGAAATGATAAATCCAAAATAGTAGTCTCTCCAAAATGCTAATTTGTCCAGTATCCAGATTTGAAATTAATAATTCATTCGATTTATTTGTAGTTTTTTTCCACAATACAAATCATTCCAAAGCATCTTTACAGAGAATAGAAAGGTGCCTTACATGTCCCCAGTGATAAAGCCAGTGGTGACTAGTCTCGGCAAGGAAAAACTTTATGAGTTTACATTGTGAAATGCATGTTTTCATGGTGGACTCTATATGCTGCTATTGATGCTCCATTTCTCCATGTGAAAAAAACTCTGTTTATAATTAATCCAGTAAAGCCTGACATATGAAACAAGTGTCAGAAATTTTTATTTTTTTTTTACATTAAACTGTTTTTATACCATTAGACAAACTACAAAAAGTCACTTTTTTATGTATCATATTTGATACATTATGCTTTAAAGGTCATTATCCTCCTGAGGCCCAGCAATGCATTTTTGTGCAAGACATTTTTTATTAAAATTTTTCTTAGACCATACATGCTACAGTGGTAAATCTTGGGGAATTATCAGAGGGCTCCCTGGGCTTTTCAGAGATACCAGATGTTTGAGAGTTTGGCCATGACAACTTCCACTGCTTGGTCTATAAATATGGATTAAAATGTATCACAGTTCAATTCAGCACATAAAATACAATATGAATAAAATAAAAAAAAAATTCAATAAACAATTGTTATCATATGTATTTTATGCACCAAGCAATATATTGCTATTTAAAAAAGGGAAACTGTAAAACCTTTTTCGCTGCATCTCAGGAAATTAAGATGACATCATAATAGCTTGTAGTGTAAAATCTCTATATTGGCAGAGCAGGCTGCGTAGATGAAAATACACAAACTATTAGTTCACATTTAAAATATATCTTATAAAAATTATTTGTCAGAATTTTCAAAGCTCTGTGATTTTTTTTTTAAATTAATTTTATTTTTTTGTGGTGGGCATGAATGGAATAAAAGCCTGTTGTATCATATTTGATGACATGGATTTCAACAGGCCATTTCATAAAATAATATACAACATTTTTACCAAGCATAAGTTGCTTATTTATACCCCAGTGCACATAGTGGCAGATATTATTTGCACCCCAACCCTGGTGCAAATAATGGTAGATACTAATTGCACCCTGGTGCACATAGTATCAGATGCTTTTTGCACCCTGGTGCAAATAATGATATATGCTATTTACACCCAGTACAAATAGTGGGAAATCTTATTTGCACCCCAACCTTGGTGCATATAGTGGTAGATAGTAATTGCACCCTTGTGCAAATAGTTTCAGATACTATTTGCACCCATATATAAATACTAACATACAGTATGGGCATCACTGCAGTGTGATTATTGTGTTTATTTAGTGTCCCACAAACAAATTATATTAACCTCTACCCCTAAGCCTAACCTTACCTTACCTTAGAAAAAATAACCTTGGTTTTACTACAGTAACCATGGTTTCAAGTGGGAACGAGTGCGATCGACAGACCCCGCCTCTGGATCAAACCCTTCTCTGCACTCCCTGAAAAAAACAGTTGTATAGAAGTATCGATATTGGTACGGTATCAACGATATTGGACTTGAAATTATTGGTATCAGATCAAAAAGAAAATAAGTGGTATCGCCCATCCCTAGTACACATTCAAACACCGTCTTTACACCCCAAGCCACTGCAGTGACATCTATTGGTTAGTCTGTCGGATATGTCTGTGGTTCCACCAGACTATTGGTTAAATAGCTGTCCTGTGTAACAGATGCTATTCACACCAGGGTGCAAATAGACACTCTGTAAAATTTAACACTAATAAGACATAATAGTAAAGGTAGAAATAACACTGTGCTACATTCTCACCGAAACCCATGTCTATTGTTTCATCTTTATGGTTGTGAAAGGCACGGTTGGTTTATTATCATCAAAATTAATTTGAATAGTCATATGGGTGGATCTTTAGTCTATGCAATCTTATAACACAACAGGTCCTCATTAACACTAAACTGTACTACAGACACTGTTTTGCAGTGTTTGTGTTCTCACTGGCTCTTTAAACTGGGCAAATACTCATCACAACAACCCTTTACCACACAATAATGTTGACCGACAATTGCAGAGTCTATTTATCCCTTATGTAACCCCTCTGACCACACTCACAAACTTAGAGTGGCTGTTGCTGCCTGCTTATTTACAAATCAGGGACCAAAGGCAGCAGTTCAGAAGTTCACTTTTTGGAAGCCAGCCGGAAATGCATGAGGGTGATGACGTTTTTCAGGAACAGGTGGTCAGAGTGACATAATTTTGGCCCAGTGTTGAGATCCTGAGATATTATACCACCATTATATTGCCAGAAACATTACCTTCCTGACAATGCATATGAATAATCTGTCATTAGAACATTTGCTAAAGTGTGCTTTTAGAATGGGGACAAAATAATCTCTTCAACCATTAATAACTAATTTATTTTGAAAGTTGCACTTCTGCAGTTTAAGACCCATCTCGGTTGTGAAAATGCTTTGGCTGAGAAAACTATTTATGATCATACACTGTTAACTACTGGCACGTACACTTTGGACTGGAATGCCATTCAGAATGCAGAAAATATATTTAGTTCTCACCAGCAGAGAGCAAAAGGCACCAGTGGGTCTAGCTCAACATGAGAACAGTTATTTTTACCACAGTATGGACTTTCAATTATGGTAATGTGTTTTCTAGCCCCTTAAAGAACACTTAGACCAATTAATGTCTTGCCATTTGCTGAAATGAAATATGACTGAAGATTTTCTGACAGATGCAAACACAAATCAAAGACAGAAGTGATCAGAGATATAATGTAAAAAATGTTAATGCAACAGATTTGATAATACTGTCATCATAAAATTAAATGAAAAAAGTAAATTAAATTTAAACTGTCTAATGTATATCTATATTCTATTACAGTAATATTTGTGATAAACTAAAAATGAGCATTAAACTAAAATACAATATTAGGTCTACGTTAATATCAACCAAAGCTAAAGAAGCTTAAATTAAGCTAAATGTTTCATTGTCCCTTCTTCATTCAGATGGATTTAGGGAAATTTAAAAGGACAAGTATATGACTGTGTGTTAATAATGATTATATAAATGGTTTGCAATGTAAGCATCATAACTAAGAATATAAATGTGTCAATATTGTACTATACACATGTTATTATAGGCCAGGCTTAAATGCAACACTCAGTTTTATACTACCTGTAACAAGTGGTCCCTGCTTCATTTCTCTGTTCTTGGCCTGGAAAGGGTTGAAGAATCTTGTTCTGTAATGTGTAAAAGGATTATGGTGTATGTTTAAATACTGTATAATATGTTAAAATCTACACTCACCGGCCACTTTATTAGGTACACCTGTACATCTACTTATTCATGCGATTATCTGATCAGCCAATCGTGAGGCAGCAGTGTTATATATAAAATCATGCAGATATGGATCAGGAGCTTCAGTTAATGTTCACATCAACCATCAGAATGGGAAAACAATGTGATTTCAGTGATTTGGACCTTGACGTGATTGTTGGTGCCAGACGTGCTGGTTTGAGTATTTCTGTAACTGCTGATCTCCTGGGATTTTCACACACAACAGTCTCTAGAGTGTAAAGAGTATGGTGCTAAAAACAAAAAACAAACAGTGAGCAGCAGTTCTGTGGACAAAAAGGCCTTGTTGATGAGAGAGGTCAACGGAGAATGGCCAGAATGGTTCGAGCTGACAGAAAGGCTACAGTAACTCAGATAACCCCTCTGTACAATTGTTGTGAGCAGAATAGCATCTCAGAATGCACATCATGTCAAACCTTGAGGCGGATGGGCTACAACAGCAGAAGACCACGTTGTGTTCCACTTCTGTTAGCCAAGAACAGAAAACTGAGGCTGCAATGGGCCTACCATCTGTGTACCTCAGCAGAAATCCAAATTTGTCAGACCAGGTTATGTTTTTTCAATCGTCTACTGTCCAGTTTTGGTGAGTCTATTCCCACTGCAGCCTCAGTTTCCTGTTCTTAGCTGACAGTAGTGGTACCCGGAGGGGTCTTCTGCTGCTGTAGCCCATCTGCCTCAACGTTCGACATGTTATATGTTCAGAAATGCTTTTCTGCATAGAACTGTTGTAACACATGTTTATTTGGGTTACTGACACCTTCCTGTCAGCTTGGACCAGTCTGGCCATTCTCCTCTGCCCTCTGTCATTAACAAGCTGTTTTCGCCCACAGAACTGCCGCTTGCTGGATGTTTTTTGTTTTTCGCACCATTCTCTTTACACTCTAGAGACTGTTGCACGTGAAAATCCCAGGGCCATTCTGATGGTTGATATGAACATTAACTGAAGCTCCTGACCCATATCTGCTTTTATACATTACACTGCTGCCACATGATTGGCTGATTACATAATCACATGAATCAGTAGATGTACAGGTGTACCTAATAAAGTGGCCGGTGAGTGTATATAAATGCCATTTCTGCATGCACAAGCTGTTCTATAGGAGATGTTCATTGATTAGAGGCAGAAGGAGGAGCAGGAACTAGAATGAGGAGGAAGTACACACCAAATTAAACGGTAAAATTCTCAGCTGCTGCCAGTCTCAATGTACTGTATATACAGTATCAGTTGCATTACTGTAACTGCCCATCACCTTAAGGTGCCAAGGTCTGTTAGAGACTTCCCAAAGAGGATTAAGTAAGCCATCATTATTGCAAAATAACCCTCCTGACAGGGTGATCAGGGCTTGTCAGGTCTTGTATCACCCTGATCCCTTTTGCCTCGAATCACCCTGTCCCTTCTGCTGTGTTAGCCTGCTTACTGCAATGACTACTTACCAAATAAATAAATAGATGATCATTATCTTATTATGTGAGCAGAAAGAGACTGCAGAGTGATATGAGATATGAAAGTAGCACAAGAATGTAAGAAATCGGTTGCCTGGGACAACAATCAATTATAAAGTTTAATGGTCAATATAAAACAATGCTTGACCATAAAATGCTTTGATTGACCAATAAGAATCATGTGTGTAATAATTTCTAATTGACATGCATTGCTTTTAGCTATTACTATTTAGCTATTTAATATTATATTTCTTTTTTAAGTAAGACAATCTGACAAGATGAATAAATCATTGATGTATTCATTCATTCTCTTTCTGTGCGTCAGTCTTCCTTATTTTCTTCCTTTCTTGTTATTAGTGAATTTGTATAGACAGGGCAACAACAATACAACAAATCCTTGCCTATTTAACTGCACCTGTAAAAGTGTTGTCAGTTCTCTCTCCATTCTATTTTCCAAAGCTTAGCAAGTCCACCAGGTCAAACAGGGATAAAATGTGAACAATGCACAGACTTACCTGAATGGCAGGAACATACTAGTGCGGTTTTGTGTACCTAAGCAACTGAAATCCCTGTGTTTGTATTGACTCACATTCAAGCTGTTCCCAAAATGTCAGTCATTCTGTTTATTTGCTGTAGTAGTTGCTGTAGTCATATTGGCATGTTTGATTTGTGTCAATGAAATGGCACGGCAAGTTGGAAACTACTCAGTGATCTACTGATTTTAAGTTCAAATTATTTCAGTTAATTTGCAAAAAATAAAAACAGTTCATCCAAAAAATGAAATGACATTCTGTCTACCAAGGAACACATAAGGAAAAGTTTGGCAGAATGACACTCTCAGTCACCATTCCATTGTATGGAATAAAAAAAGAAAATGCAATTAAAGTGAATGGTGACTAAGGCTCCATTCTGCCTATTGTCTCTTTTTGTATTTTATTGTGGACCGAATTTTCATTTTTGGGTGAACTGTCCCTTCAAATGTACATTTTTAAAAGTTGTATTTCAGATGAATGAAAAGAAATTACAAGCTTTTGGAAAGTTATTTTAGGCAACGCAACATTGTCACAATTTAATACAATAAGAGGTTTTACCAAACACATCGAGAAGTCATACAGACTAACTACCTGAGGAGTATCAGATCAAAATATTTTGAGTTTAAATATAATACCAGGATTCAGAAAAACTTCCTGCAAGTTAGATAAATTTCCTGTGATTTATTTTCAAGTTTTAATTGGCTTGGAGGAGCCTCCTTATTAGACTTCCAAACCCATTGAGATAATGAAACCTTTACCCTCCAGGCAGGCATCTTTTTTTCCAATGACAGTAATTTACATATGATTTATTTAGAGAACAAGAGGCTCTGCTAATTTTATTTGGAGATTTTCCTTTGTTTTAAGAATCATTAGCAGCTCAGCCTAATCTAATTTTGACAATTTCATCAGGCCATTTTGGAAAACCTCTCCGAGCTCATCAGAAAGATGCATTTATTGCTAAGTGTGCTCTATTGCATTAGCACGCAATAAAGCAACCAGGGACTGCTACAGACGTTTGAGTGGAATTCAGTTAACACTCTGCCAATTGGTTTTTTATTGGGACGCAATCAATTTTTATTCATTTTAAAACCAAAAGGCCTTCTTTCATTGTATGCCATCTCCAGCTTATTATGAGGCTAAACAAATTACGCAGTTGTTTGCACAAAATGCTAATGTTTATGGCCATGATTTCCTCTTAAATTGAAGCCTATGCCCGAATATACGTTATGCTGAAATGAGATTCAAAGGCTTATTGTCCTTTGCTTCATATTATTCAAGGAGCTTTCTTTACCATGCTAATAGTCCTTAATAGGAAAACTGTAATAAATGTGTATATCAAACTTATAAATGTATGATTATACTTACTATGTACATTATACCACATGCTTATACTGAATGAGCACTTATAAAGAGGAAGTCTTGTCCAAACACCTTTCCATTGTTTTGTTTTTTTGTTTTCTCTTTAGCCATGTTCATGATTTAAACATTACCTGTAACGTTATCCAGGTATTGTAATGTGTCGTGGCGTGACATTCTCAAACAGTCATGCGTGACTCATTCGAACATTCCTCTACTAATCAAGCAGCATGCAGTACTGTGACTCGACGTAAATCCACCTGTTATGATATAATTTCGTATGGGGTGAGCGTGTGTGTGAAAAACCTTTAACATTCGATATCTCGATGGCACAAAATGGCTTCAGCTGGAACATTACCTAGATGTGATCACAGGCTCAGAGGAATTTCTTGGCTTCTTAAGTGCTCCTGAAGACAAGAGAGACGAAAAAAGCTCCCCGCAAAGAAGGCCTCCTAATGGCTCCCACAAGACTGTGATAGCATTTATTTTTCAGATCAGATGTATAAGTTGTACCCTTCATAATTCGTACAAAGCCACATTTGACCTCAGTGCAAGTAGTTTCTATAGAGCATACTTTTCCTTTTTGGTAAACTATCGTTTTTGGTTTTCCCAACTGGATTTGCTTTAGGACTCAAATTTTACATTGGACATCAAGTGGCAACCCAACACAGTACAATATTATATGTTTAATTTAGTCAGAGTCTTATGTTCTTTTACCTTGCATAGCTTTAGCTAGCTTCTACCAAGTAAGAAATACATTTGCGGCAAAAAACAGTACAGTTTGATTGGATGCACAGCTTTTGACGTCAGCAACAAATGATATGGGATGTGTCTTCTGTATAAATCTTAATATTATTTTAAAACTATTTCATATTAAGTTGCATTTTAAGTTGCAATACTCAGATGCATGACTAAATATTTAGTTGCTTTTTATGATTTGCACTTAGCATTGTTTTTCCATTCAGTCCCCTACCCTATCACAACAGACCTACTGTACGACCTATTTTTGGGTCATAACCCACCATTGAGAACTACTGTTTTAAATGAGACATTTGGCTTAGCCTGCCTGATAAGCCGTGGCATTGAAATGCTTTCAACACATTGATGAGATGACAACCTATCATTCATTTGTTCTTATTCAGAAAAATCCATTAAATAATGTGTGTGCTCATGTGTATAACCTCCCACCCGTGTGCCCCCTCAGCCCATTAGCAAACAGTATCTCACAGACCTCCAAGGTGCTTGGGCTTTCATTTAATTAAATGATCTCATAATTAAATCTCCTGTAATGAGATTAATTTTAATTATTTATCAAGGGCCGATTTGAGTGAGAGACAGCATGAATAATTGATTGCACCTTTAAACATTTTGTAAAAAGTACAATTTATTAAGGAGACAACAGCTGACTGTGCTTGGGGTCATTGATGCTGGTTGTAGGTGCCCTAAGGGTCAAACAGAGGCCGGATTGGTCAGTTTAATGCTTTTTTAGCTCTGATAGCTAGAGCGATGCATTGAGTTAGGCTTTGTTTTTGTGGGGTGGCATGGCTCAGTAATCTTTAATTCAGTGTTTATCATTTTGTGATCGAGTCTATCTGTTTAAATGACATTTTATGATAAAAAAATTAAAAAAAAATGAAAACAAATCTGTCGAAGTTTAGTAAACATCTTTTTTAATTTTCATTTAAAAAAAAGAAAAAAGTTTGTGTTGAATATTTTGAATTACGTTGTTTACAGTATGTCATAAATATGCTGTTTTGTGCTCATCATGTTACTCCATGCGGCAGGGAGCTCTAACTAGTTGGCATTGGCACCGGTTGGGCGTGTTCCTGTGCATGACAGATTGCACCACGGTAACTTAATCTTGTATTTCAAATTCTGATCTCCTAGAGGGATAAAAATAAGAAACAACATTTGCACTCTTCTGCCTAATCAGCCACTTTCCTTCATGTATTAGAGATGTGTCTATGGTGGCCGTAGACAAGAATGTTGACTGCATAGCAGGCTGCCTCCTTTTATTAGAGGTTTTCAATATCTGATCAATTATTCAGGCCCAGAGCAGCCGTTTGGTGGGACAGGATTTCAGCTAGCTTGTAATTTTGTAAAAAGCATAGTCATCATGTGATGGGTCATTCATCATGGCGGTAAATGCTGAAGAACCTCAGGAGACAGAGAACTGAGGGAGTGAGTGTCACTTTGTCAAAGACTTAATTTGGTACCATTACTAGACTTTTCTATGTCTGAAAGTAAAGGGATAGTTTACCCAAAAATTAAAATTTGGTCATCATTTACTCATTCCAGACCTTTATTCATTTTTTTCTTCTATGAAACACAAAAGGAGAAGTTTAGCAGAATGTTGACACTGCTCTTTTTCATATAATGAAAGTGAATAGTGACTATGGGATTTCAAGCTCTAAAAATGCTGAAAAGCACCATAAAAGTAGTCCATGTGACTTACAATAGTGTAGCATTTCAATAAATCATACAGTAGCGTTTTGTGAGGAAAAGACCTATTTTTTTTGTCATTATTCACTGATAATCTTGTCCTTCGCCACAGAAAATATTACAACCTGATCTCAAAAGCCCCCTTTCATCTATCTGGTCGAACGGTTCTCTCTGCGAAACCATGCCGTTCTGTGTTGATCTGGGTTACGGTTTCTTTTTTTCGACTGTGGTGCTTGAATGTACAAGCATGAATGAACAAATATGCCAATTGGCGATGCCGTGAGAGGTAAACATTGTAGCGAGTGTGCTATGGAGGATAATCACACTTTCCAGTTATTAGAACTTCTTTTTCCCCTGGTTTTTACTCAGCTGCACAGGAAACCCATGTCCCATGTCACAAAAAAGAAAGCAAGGAGAAAAAGCTGAGAAGTTTACCATAATTTGCTGAGGGGTTGTTCATGCCACCTGACATGGACACAGAGAAAGGTAAAAAGTTCCCAGACTAGCTAAAAATGACATTTATTGAAAAAATATTATAAGAGTTTTAATGAGCTAGCTAGCCTAATCTACCTCCCTGATGAAAAAGACATTTAAAAAAATAATGTACTATACTAGTTAATCATCACAAACTCATTAAGATACACCAAACATACACTATTTTTAATTACATTTTATTAACCTCACCATAGTGAAATTTGTCAGTTACGTAGAAACAAATGAGTTACCTTGGCGTTGGCAAATTGACAATCGAGAGTCGGCACAAACTAAAGCCTTTACACCGGCATGGTTGAGCTCGGTTAGCTAACTGTGCTGAGAAATCTGGGCCGGGAATGGCTTTAATCATGCCGAGCTGAACAGTGCTCAAGTGGAAATGCTGCTGGAACCGTTCCTCACCTTGCTCGGAACCGTTTGGCTCAATTATGGAAAAGCAGCTAATGAGTCAGGTTACTATACCTTAATTTCTGCAAAAAAATTTTTACATGGCACCTTATGCGTATTGCGGCAGTATTTTTGTGAAATAAACACTAGAGGCGCTACAGTAACAATCACTTTTATTCACTTTCACACGAATCATGAGTAAAACGGCAGATTGTCAGTTCATAAACGTACTTTGCGTCATGTACCTAAGTCAATGTTATCTTATGACATCAAAAAACTTTTACTATAGCGCTTGACTTGTAAGGTGATTTAATTCAATGTTTGTATTACATAGCCAACTACATTTACAGGCTTATTCTAGTGTGATCAAGATGTGCAGGAGAGTGTTGCACTTACAACACAAAGGACCAGGGTATGAGTCCTTAAGAGCATGCAAGCCGACACATGAGTCAAAACTGTCATAGAAGCACCACAAAATAGAAACATAATCTGTTAGGGAGAACATTTAACTCCCATTTAATGCCACACAGTGGATATTTCACCTTAGAACTGCCATTGTGTGCAATGAACCATGTAATATTATTTTGCAAAAATGCAGCCAAAGTCATGTCATTTTCATTAGATCAGGTTGGTATTTTTAAATACAGTGCATCAAGACATGACATGCCAGGATTGACTTCAATGATCCCAAAAAAAAAAATTTCTTGTACCTTATGTCTAGTAACTGATCATGATGCACCAAATTTGAATATGCACATTTTCAAATCACATAAATTACATTTCAGATCTACAGGCAAAATGGAATATGTTCCAAGGAGTTCCAAGAATATGTTCCAATAGAGCCCTCAAGTTGCATGGAGTATTGTTATGGTACTTCTATTGTGATATTTATTAATTTATTTTTGTCAGATTTGGAGCTTGATGACTCATGGTTATCATTCACTTTCATTAAATGGAAAAGAACAGCTTCAACATTCTACCTAACATCTCAATTTGTGGTCAGTAGAAGAAAGAGAGTCATATGGGTCTAGAACAACATTATTATGACAGATTCTTTTTTTATTTTATTTTTTTATTTATTCTTTTTAATTTTTTTTTTTTTTGTGTGTGAACTGTCCCTTGCAATTCAGTTTGGAAGGCACTTTGTGGAAGGTAGTATTTGCACACAGGTATGGTCCAGCAATAGCTTAATATAATATTATTGTCTCAAATAGAACACCATTAATCCTTGTCATTTTTCAAAATCAATTTCCAATTACAAAACTGGCCTTACCTCACTAATCCACTATTCTGATATGCTTCTAAAGACAGAAATGACAGCTGTCTATGCTGAGTACCCATTAACATTGAAGCTGGATGTCATTTCCATTCTTCTTGCAAGGCTAAGGCAGGTGCGGCCAAGAGAGAGAACAATTCCAGTTCAGTGAATGAACAAACCCCCAATTACCTTGTATGTCCCTCTGGTAGCTTTCATTCAAGCAAATGGTTCCTCTAATTGGCCTGACCAGTCCTACCTGTTTCACATCCAAAGCCTGGACTATTCCTCTGCATTGTATCCACGGCAACTGGAAGTTTTGCGGCCTATAAAAAGTTGCGAGTCTTGTAACCGAGACTTGGCAGGGAGTGTTACCATGGTGCACTTCTCTATTTATAGATCAATCTAGCAGTGAGCACCAACTTAGGCCTATACCTCTTAATTTCTCAGTGGCGACACTTTGAATACCTGTTTTCTAAGCAATTGTTTAAAAAAGAACTGTTTTGCAGTGTTTTGTTGTTAAGGATTACACAAAGAATAAGATGACACAGTTTATTAAGTCCCTCAATAGACTTGTTTGTATAGAATATGATATTTGTGACAAATCAATTTTCCCTGTTAGCCTTTAATGTCTTTTCGGGTGTCGGTGGCAGTGAGTGTACACTTAGCAGAATTATATGTTAGCCATCTGAGTGCAAAGTTAGTCATCTTTCTCGTAGTTTATCTTCATTTATGAAAGCCACACACTCGGCATGTGGACAGGCTGGTTATGTTATTTGATGCAGGGGATTTTATAACCCTGTCTGAAGGCATTTAAGTTGGCCAGGCATCATCCTTATTCTCTTTTTCTTTTCCTGTGTTTTTCCACAAAATGAAAAGTGTGACTCAACGTCTTCAATAAACATTTTACTCACAATAAATCAACTGAAGAGCAGCATGGATTCTGTGAGCCCCATTTTTCACCCTGCAAATGTTTTGATGTTCAGTATTGTAGTGAAAGTTTCATAGTGTCTCTGTCTCTCAATCGTGTTGAACAATAAAAGTGATCTACTGTCACCTGTTTTTGCTTTACTTTTTTGTTTGTAAAAAGGTGATTCTTCAATTGGGGTATTTTTGACAACTCAAAATCTTGAAAAATTAAGCTTCTTTATACTATGTTTTATTCATGTTAAAACATTTATCACATGTCCTGGAATAAAGATCAGATCATGACCTTGATCAACCTTCAGTGGATTCTGGTATGGTGTGAATTGGTAGCTGTGATACTAATGAAAACTTTTCTTGGAAAAATAAGTAGAAAATAGTTGTTAAGAATTTGACTCCTAAAAATGTTTCGTAAATCCAAAGATCTCTGGAAAATGTACACTTTTTATAAAAACACTTTATAAATTATTATAGGATAGGTTAAACAGAAACTTTCCCCTAATAGAAGAATTCCCCTAAAACACATTTCACTTAGTTAGCTGGACCCCTACATTATAAGATGATGTCTGTCACTTGCCCTCACCCTGATGACTGCTTCCTGTTAGCATTTTGTTGTTATATTTCCATGAGCTGACAATCAGAGTACAGTAGGCAACGTTCAGTTTAAGTTTAATAGGGCCTGTGGAGAGGATGTGTCATCAGGTAACTTCAAATACTGGTTTGAAACAACTTTTCATCATTGGAGTATCCATTACGAGGAATCCACCCTGCACATCCCTTTCAGACGCGGTGATCTGATACACACCAGTGAAGTCATGGAGCAAGTAGACTACATGCAACTGAGCAATAAAACCCCTTTCCCTGTGGTTTAGGAGCCCAAAAAGAAATCACATGTGATCATGTGTGTTTGTAAAGAAAGTTCAGCTGATATAGACATCTGGAATATGAACATCTCCGCTTTATTTGAACCTTGCTATAGGGGCTCTACTTTTAAGTTTGTTACTCTTCAGAGTATGTCCATGGCACCCCACTGGTGTAAATGTGGGATTTGGGCCATCATGTCAATCACTGGGGGCCTACATATATAAGACATGGCTTGACATATTTACGAAGAGTTCAAAGAGCATTAGCCTGAAATCCCACAATGCTATTTCCATTTCCTCATAGAGGAAATCACCTTTGGAGCGCTGTGGCAGCCATGCTGAACACATGAAGGGGAAATAAGCAAGGAAAATTGGCACGTTAATCCGAGATCTCCCAAAAACTGTAGGGAGAATTCACTAAGAATTAATTGTGTCTGCTGATAGCATGGTTCCTTTTCAAGCGCTGGCTGCGTTGTTTTACCGCCTGGTTCACTTAAAGGAATGGTGCAAACATGCCCAATAATGTAGTTCTGAAGACAATTTTCACGGTGCAATTCCCAATCTTGCAAGTCGGTTCTAAGTATTAGGTTGTGAGGAATGCAGCAGATTTCCAGGCTCTTTAAAATGCATCTGGATATATGCCCAGTCATAATGTTCTTATCCATCATTTGATCATAATTATTATTTCATGAGTCACTGCCACTATGATTAAAGATGCACACAAACACCTCTTTATTATAACAATCTGTTGTTAAAAGAGGTGTGTTTGCACTGAAAAGCATTACAATGACTTAATGTATATATTCTTGGCACAGCACTAATTCACCTCATTTAGCACCTGGTTAAACTGGATTGCGGGCTGTTAGTGAATAAGGCGTACCATCAGTTTTTGTGCTGACATAACTGTTTAGCAAATTCACCCAGTGACTTTGTCTCTGTAGTTTTTTTTGTGTTACATGTTTGGTGCACTTGACCTTGCAAATAGTTGGGGTGCTAGATTTTTATTCTAACTAAAGGCAGCTGTCTTTGCGAGTTTTGACAATTAAGTAGACAAGACTCAGAGCAGTGTACAAAATCACAGAGAACAGGCCACATTGGGGGATGTTATTAGCATGTGTCTTAGCTCTCTCATGCATCATCCTAAACTGTTATTAACCTTTGGTTATTTTTGAACTTCTGGTCATGCTTCAAGTCACTTTATATGACGCCAGCATGATGGGAGACAACCGCTGGCCAGGCGAGCTGCTAATATTTCACACACTTCAGGGGCCGCTGCAGCATCTTGCCTGTCCTATAAAATGAATGGCATTCCATTTCCAGATAATCCAAGTGTTATTTTAAATGCATATGCATAAGGAGAAAGAGGCAGGGAAGTTCAGCTGTTAAATGTCTAACCTAGAGTTAAAAATGATCCAAAATCTGCCGTCCGATAGCAACACCCTGCCTTTATATATGGTAAACAGCACTGAGTGATTTAATTATACTTCCTAAATAGCCTACTGATGAGCAAGTGTGGACATATTTTTAGTGCAGATTGTTTCTAGTTGGTTCCTGCAGTTGGTAGGCCAAAGACACTTCCTAGACTAGGGATGTGCCCAAAGCCGAATTCCTTATTCAGAAAGGCATGTGTAATGACTTCAAAACGAATAACGGATTCATCTGAATAATAGAAAAACTATTCAGAATACTGATCATCCAAAGAGCACAGTTAAAAAGCAATATTTTAAAGAGCACCTATTATGGTTTTTCAAATATTACCTTTCATGTAGTGTGTTATATAGCTGTTTGTGAATGTAAAAAAGTCTGCAAAGTTTCAGTGAACGCCTGAAACGAGTCGTTAGTAATTCCAGACTTACTTCCTGTACTAACCTACGTAATTTGGTAACAAAAAACCCGCCTCTGGTCTGTTTACATGTACAGACAGTGCAGGCTGTTAGCCTGTTAGCTGTTAGCCTCTGCTAACCGGCTAACTCACGTTATTGTCAAACTACATATAAACTTACCACAGAGAATCGTCCTGTCCTCGTCGTGCTTGCGATGGTGGTTTGGGTTGATCTTCCGATGTATCACTATTGGACTCGGGCTCAAATTAGTAAGGTAAAACAGAAATATTTTCAGACGGAGCTGAAACTCGGATATGGTAGTGGCCGTTTCCTTTCCGACACGCGCTGTAAGCAGTAGACCAATCACAACAGACTGGGACATCTGACCAATCAGAGCAGAGTAGGCTCTCTGAAAGGAGGATTTTAGAATTAATCCTTTAGAACGGATCATTGAATGAGTCGTTTTTGTCACTGGGAAAAAAAGGTAATGTTGCAATTTAAATTATGAGCAAATTAAAGTGTTTTTTGACCTTGGATGCATGCAAATCTATTGCATGAGACCTTTAAAACAAAATTAGGCACGTTTAAAAATAATAATAGGTGCACTTTAAATAAAAATATCCAAAATCACAAAGCAATAATGAGTATGTGAAGCCAATATTACTACAGTGTAAACCTTTTGAATGAAAATGCAGTAATTTCAAGTTTAGATCGAATGGCCACAGTCTTGACTACTATATACTATATCATTCACATTTTCCACTACTAGAAATGTCTGTTAACACATTAACACCAAAAGTTTCACACAATTCACACTAAAGGATTCATAAACCAACCTGAGCGTAATGTTGAATTCCTGACAAGAGAAGTGATGATTTTATAGCAGAGCTTGTCTCCATCTCTTAAAGCTGACCACATTTATATCCACATCATCAATTAAGGTAATTATATGGTTAAGCCTTTATTCCCAAAAAGTTTAAATGCTCCATAGAGGTTTAAATACTTCATAGAGTGGAAATCTATTCCAAATATTCCTTCACACGGAAGATTGCGGAGAAACAAAAACATGATCCTTTTTTCTGCTTTTCTCTTCTAGAAATATATAGAGGCACGCTCTTGCCAGTTATTCCACTGCATTTTGTTATTTCTGTACATGTAGTTTTACTAAATAATTATCCTCTACATTGTTAAAATATATGCGCACAAAATAAGCCTCCAGTTGCTTTCACCTGTTTGTAGGCTATATTAATTTATTCTCATTTCTTTTTATGTTTGTATTTGTATATAATATTCGCTGAAAAATGTGTTTTGACACCTCCTGCCTCCAGAATAACATTGTTATACATGCACACTGCATAGACATAAACGAAAATTCTGTTTCAGCAGATATTAATGTTAGAAATTCAAGGAGAATCCACTGCTAACAACATATTCCACAGTTAATTTAGCCTACATATTCATTTTATCTGGTAAGAAAATAATAATAATAATTAAATAATAATAATAATAATAATAATAATAATAATATAATTATTATTATTATTATTAATTTTGTTGTTATTATTATTATTAATAATAATAATAATAATAATAATTAAATATGCCTATCCGAGACATATTTTATATACAGAAACTACAAATGTAAGAGAGTTACATTTTGAAATTAATTTGGTTTAAGCCACGTCCACACCCGGTTCTATCCGAATACAGATACAGATCATTTTGTCATAGTTACAGATATAGATAATGGGTTCACTGCACACCACTATCCTAGGCCTTTTTAAAATCCTTGAACAAATAAAAGTTTGAAGGTTTTTTACCACAGAGGTGTGGTTAAAAAACAATAAAGTATTGCATTACATTACTGTACCTCACAATTCTGTATCTCACAGCCACAGTTAATATTTTTACATTTCACATAAACCAACATAAAGAGGTAAATCATACCATGGCATTAGGTCAGCACACACTCTATTTCTATTGGACCAATATTTCATTTGAGATCAAGCTAATAATGTAATTGCACAAAGCTCAGAAGTCTAATGCAGATAAGAATGAGAATGAGAAACAAGAGATAAAGATTGAAAATCTAGATAACTAATATAAAGAATCATAATATTATCATATCATAGCACAGATGCTGATATAACAAATAGCCATGGTTCTGCTGATTCCCATCCCTTGTAAACACAAATGTACCATGGTATTACCTACCATGTAAATATGATACTTTATAAATATGATAATTATTAGTACCATGGTACATAGTTTATGTAAACATGTCCGTGGACTTTTTTTTATCAACTTCAAGATTTTAAGTAAAAAAAAAAAATAAATAATAATAATTATAATTTGTAGTTGACTTGTGTATCTTAGTTCCATGTTTTCCACAATTTTTAGTCACCTTTTTATTTCACTAATTCGTTTTAAATTTGCCTGCAGTGTGACACATACATTTTTAAAAGTACAAATATTTCATGTAGTCTACCAATTGATATGAGGTCATAAAATCTGCATGCATAATAATCAAAAGTAATTTGCATAATACTGTTTGAAATTTTTTTAAAGGGGGTATTGCATGCCAAACCACATGACATGTCAACTTCACAAAAGTATTTCATGCCAACTAACTGCATATTAAATTACCCTAGTATAACCATCTGATCATTGTACCATGGTACTGCCTCAGTGCTTTTTTTTTTTCATGTGCAGTCAAAAACTACATATTTTTCTGTTTCAACTGTAAAATGTATTGTAATAAAACGTCAAACATCTGTTTATACCGACAGATTGATTATTTTGTTCACAAAAGCCTTTCTTAGTATCACAATGCCTGCGTTGCTTTAACCTTTGATGCCTACATATCAATGGGGCTGCACTTTTCTAAGCTGTGGTATCATCTAGCACATTTACACTACCCACTGGGGCACACACAGATCCAGTTCTCCCTTATGATGAGACGCTGTCATAGTCTCTCTTGCATTCCTTCCATGTGCCTGCCCCTTCCCTGGAACTGCCCACTGCCATTGTGCAGAATGGCAGTGCCCCAGTCAAAGTGGCTTTCATCTGGCCAATTTAAACAGACATCCCCAACCAGACATTTGCCTAATGTGTTTTTGTTGTGGGCTCCAGGCTTCACAAATGTCAGCCGGCTGGGAGGAAGCAGTGGCTCTAACCTCTGTAGTTCCAGAGCTCTTCCCCCGCTGGGAGTTCTGCTGGGCTGAAACTAATCCCACCGCCTGAGAGCTGAAGTGTCCTCTCTGCAGGGGGAGAGCCCATTCCGGGGGCCAGGGAGCGGCGGTCTGGCCGCGGCACTCTGCTGACCTAGACCCAACTGGGGGAGGCAGCTGTGAGGGCTGGGAATGCTACAATTTTACCATGTCTAGTGAGAGAGAGAATGAGAGCGGATACTTAGACAGTTGGGCGAGCACTGACAAATGTTCCTATGGACGCCCAGGCACATGCTTGTGCAGGGTCATTAGAAAGGGGGCCTGAAAATTTATTACGAAACATATTGGTATTTTAGGGCGCAGCTGATTTAAATTTAGTCCAACAGCCTCTCTCATGCAGGAATTCAAGATTCTAGTTATGCTTAACCCAGGGCTAAGGAGTTTAAAAGATTCCCTTAGTGGAAGAAATCAGTCAGTTATTCACTTTTATGTCTGTGCTCTATGCTCGATATGTATTCTAAAGAAGTCAGTAGGTTAACTTTGAAAATGCTGTCTGTTATTTTAACCCCCATGTTTTGTTGAGATTTTTTTTATGTTCTTTATTTTGGGGGTTCCAGAGATCCCAATGTTGTACATATAAAAATAATAACAGCATTATTATTTATATTTTGAAAGAAACCTATTAATTTATTTTCATATTCTTTTAATATGTTCCTCTGTCCTAACCAAAACCCAGTAGACAGAAATGATTTAAGCTTTATCCCTCTGTTTCACCACAAAATATACATGCACTTTTGAGAAATGATATAAAATATTTTAGTGTTGTTTCTTTACAGGGTCAATTTGACCCCAGCAAAAAAAAAAAAAAAAAAAAAAAAAAAACAATAAAACAAATCAAATTAAACTGTCAGGAGTTTACTGTCTGAGTGCACATTAAAAAAAAAAAAAAAAAAAAAAATAGCTTGTAAAAATTTATTGCATTTATTCATGTTTTATATTTGGGATTTCTGAGACCCCAAACATAAATAAAAACAAAAGTAAGACTTTCCATTATGGATGTTTGATTGATGTTATCAAGTACAAATTTTGTTTATAAAGAGTTTTCAGTTGATGAGAAAAAGTCATTAAGAATCAGCCTTATAGTATGTCAATTAAAAAAAAAAAAAAAATCAAGCTTATATAAGGGCTTCTCAGACACCATACACAACATGAGTATTTTAAGTGACTATAAAGGCTTACTATGTTCTGCATCACATTGTCACATTTATGACTTGCTATATCTCTTTTTAAAACAGGATTTTTGCATATGTATATGACAAAAGTAGTTCCATATTCAACAGTTGTGTTATACAGGTAAAATGCATGATACTATTATGTTGTGCTTGAGTAGATGGTGCTCAAGAAGAAGCTGCTCATAAAGAAAGAAGCTGCCTACACTGAGGCATTGTGGGGTTTTATATGTCTGTGAACTCATTTGGTAGTAAGTTTGTCAACAACATCAGCTCTGCCGAACAATGGAAATATGCTCAGTACTTTGTTACTAAAACGTACTAACATTTTTCCAAATGCATTGTCTAGAATGCACTCTTGATTGAAAAAATAAACAGAAGAAGTCAAGTAGGTTACTTCAGTCCTTGCCATTTTTCCTCATCTCTTTAACAACAGCCAATGGCCTTGTACAGCATTTAAACAAACACTCTGCAGTAGGAAGTATGTCCTGTATATCACTGAGATCCTCTGTGATGTCTCATTTTGAGTAATAGGTCTCTGTATTTTGCTTGTTTAGCCTTTTTTTCCAGAGCCTTGGAGAGTAATAAACTGCCTTCTTGAGGATCAGAGAAACCTCATAGAACTTCACCAGGTGTGCTTCAATCCTCATAAAGCGCAGCCTGCAGTGCACTCATGGCTAGATGTGTCCTTAGTGCTGCTCTTAAACAATTGCTCTTATGCTGTTGGTTTTGACTGATTTTGTGTGTCACAGTTGTGTGTCACAGCCCTGCTGCAAAAAAAAAAAAAAAATCATTTTTTTTTAAACCAGCCTAATCTGGCTTGCTGGCTTTAGCTGGTCTGCCAACGTGGTCAGGCTGTCTGTTTAGCTGGTTTTTGAGGAGTTTTGTGCACTTGTCAGCTATTCAGGCTGGGAGACAAGCTAGACCAGCTAATACCAGCAAACCAGGCCAGCTGATTTCTAACTGATTCGCTAATGGCAGACATTTTTGGTTAAACGTAAACTCTCCGAATTCACAATCCACAAAACATCAATGTGGTTCTTAAAGTTACACTCATGATTTCACAAAAGAATAAATGTAACTTGCTTAATACAAAACATATGCATAATCCTTAGGGTATCTCTCCAGTTTGTCTTGTCTCTGATTGCAAATTTTGAATTATTCCATGTCCTTTTGAGGTTAACCGGCTGAATTATTCTGATGAGGAAAAATCCAGTTTTGTTTCTGCGGTGTAAGTATGAACATACTTTCATCAAACCTACCATGCTAGACAGACGAACCTGGTGTTTGTTTATAGAGAAAAAGGGCTTCACTGCAGCTTTCATTCACCACTTGAAAGCTCTTCGCTTGCTACTAATTTACCTTCAGGGGCTTTAAAATTATCCGTCTGTGCTGTCGAAATCTTTATTGTGGTGACAACTTGTCATCATCATCAAAGATTGCCTCGGAGTAAAATGAAGACAGTGTTTGAATAGCGGGAATGGTGCTGCTCATTGAGCTGATTTCATCTGATTGGTTCTCCTTTCTTCCAGTAAAATGAAGATCTGCAGGTTGGATCAGCAAATGGAGTTTTGGAGATTGATGGTACAGTCTGTGAGATCAGACAGGAGGAGAGAAAAACACCTACTGATGAGGCTGTGTAATCTATAAACCTTCTTGTACATTGTGTTCAAATTTAGCCATGCCCATATGAATGCAATGGTACAGGATTTAGTTTTTTCAATTATGAGTTAGAATCCTTTTTATTCGTCATAACAATGCCTGATATAAAACTGATATAAACAATGAATTTGTCTTGACGCAAGACACTGTGACTCACAGGGCACTGCTTGGTAAGTGTAAAAAAGGATCTGCAAACATCCACATCACAAAGTGCTATAGACCAGGGGTCTTCAACAGTGGGTCTGCCAATAATTGTTTGAACTTCTGTTAAAATATGCATTGAACCAAAATACAAAATTAGAAAGCTAAAGTTAAGTAGCTAAAGTTCAGCTAAATGTTTCATTATCCCTCCCATATTAAAATGTTAATGGCTTTGCAATGTAAGCATCATAACAAAGTATGTAAATACTTTACATTAATATGGAACTATATGCATGTTACTGGCCAAGCTTCAAATGCAGCTCTTTATTTTATTCTGTACAATATGGAATAGAGGAAACGAGGCTAAAACTTCCTTTCAGCAACCTCTCCAATCTTCTACCTGTTAGAGGCCCTGTAAGTTTTTTCTTCCCTTGTCAATAGGTAAACATTTCACCTAGTATTTTTTAGGTAAAATGTGTAAAGCTTGTTTTCATTAGACAAAGACCGGAGTTCAAGTTTCCTATATTGGGGGAAGCTTTAGAGTGTTATGTTCTGGGACTACAGGCAGAAAAAGGAACTCGATCTCACCAAAGTGTGACATTGTGAAAACACTTTTGTAGCAGTATGCAAACAAATTTATGAAATATACACATTAAAATACAGCAACTGTGTCGCTATGGTACTAGTTTGATCTTTTATGAACATTGTATGATCTCTGATCACAAAAAAATAAATAAATAAATAAATATCGCTATGTATTTTATTTGATGGTCTAAACAAATATTGTCAATAATTTGAAAAAGTATTACCAGGTCCAGACAGAATCCACACATTTTTCACATTTTCAGCACTGATTTTGGGCAAAAAGGTGTTATGTTTGTAGCTGAGAGTGCTACAGTTTTATTGGTGGCTGAAAACCTAATAAAATTAGCTAAAATATTTAATTAACAGACTCGCAATAGGCGGGGGATGTGAGAACTTTGCGAATGGCATTCCATTTCTGCGGAAATATGCTGAGTTTTCGCACAGTGTTTCACTATGGACCTGAGTCTGAATGCTCATAGAACCTGCTGTACAATAGCAATAATGACAATCCATCAGGGCATCTATTTATTGTTCTTCAGTTGAATTACTTTAGTTTGTAATGACTAGCTCAACTTCAGGCAGTTGGTTTTAGTGGCTCAGCTGTGGGCAATGCATGAATTATAGCATAATTATGCATTTGTGACATAATTTCTCGATAAACCCTGTGCAATGCAGGACACAGTAGATCCCCAATGTTTCTACATTTCAGGCAGGCAGCTCTGCAGCCTCCCAGTAAGACTGCAGGGTCCCATCAAGATAATCCTTAATAAAGAACGGCTTCACTTAATCTCACGCACTTCTCATATTTCTAGCTTGATATAGTTTTTGGCAAGTAATGTTTAAGCACTGATGTCAGTCTAGGACTATCAATGAATCTTTGTTAAGTCCACCATAGGCACATAATAGGAACATTGCAAGTCTGATTTTCTAATTCTAAAGTGGCATTTTGCTAAGCTTTTAAGTCTAGGGAAAAATAAGTCTAAAACCTAGGAGTGACATAGCTTTTAGATTTAAACTAAATCAGTAATTCAAATTTTTAATGTTTCATTTTATTTATCTATATATTTACAACAGAAATAAAATTAAAAGTTTTTGTGCTTTGCCATTTAAGACTGTATATATTTATAAAACATTTATTATTGTATTATTACCATTTAATAATTGCATGCTCTCACACAAATCACAACTGTATATTATACAGTGTGATAAACAGTATGTAACACCTTTATTATTTATTTGCGAAATAGAAACTTATTTTCCTAAGATTTTAATTTACTTTGAATTTATTTTTTTAATGTCTTTAACTTAATGAGTCTATATATCTTTCAGAATTGTAATTTTCAGTCTTATTGAATATTATGAGGAATCTCTCATCCTAGTTTGGATGGTACAGTAATGTGAAACATACCTTTCAACATCTTTCCATTGATGGAGATGACTTTGCTTGAGAGAAAATGAAAGTGGTTGCTTGGGAGACAACAACAACTTGTGGTAATTATTCTGTGCAATTTCAAAATAACTGCAAAATTACATTGAAAGTTAAATTTATATGAGAGAGGGCTATAACTCGATTGGCATATACACCCCTCAGCTATGGCGAATAGTTACTTGAGATTCCCTCTGCATTTATTAGTCTATTGAGTTATCAAGAGCCTCTTCAAAATGCAATATATTTAATTTTCAGAGGCTGAAATGTGAAACTCTGGGTTTTACCTGTAGGCACATCTGTAGCATAATCGCCAGTGCATTTGCATCTCAACTGCTTTAATAGCACATCAAGATCAGCAAAAGTCAAGCTTGGGTCTATTTATACTGAGGAAAGAACAGCAGAGGTTTGTGGAGCTCATGTTGACCTGCTGTCCCTTATAAGGCTGCTGATCCACTGCCGTTTAACCGCGGCAAACCAATATCACAAGGTGTGTGTGTGTGTGTCTTTTTAGCCAACTTGTTTCCAGTTTTTATTATGTATATATATATATATATATATATATATATATATATATATATATATATATATATATATATATACAAAAAAGCACGTACTGTCTTTGTTCATTTTAAAACTTGTTCAGACACTTAATTTAAGTTATTATATTACTACTTCTAATTTTTTCCTGTCCCTTTGATACTTTATGCTATAGGTAATTTGAAAAACTATAACACTAGGTTTGACTTTATTATTCTTCATTTATTCATTATTTTATTTTTTATATTTTACATTTGCATTCCTTATGTTCTGAAGGAAAAAAATACATTTTGTATTTAAATGCACAACACATCCACAATAGGAATGCCTGTCCTATAGTAAGTGATAGATTGCATTTGTAGTATTCCATTGTGCGGGAGTAGAGAAGGTAAACATTGGAACAAATGAAGTAATATGCTGGAGCAGACAGACGGAAGTCATTACCTTGCAAACAGCAGTGAGCAGTCTACTTGTTGATGGAGGGCTTCCACTATAACGCTGATCGGACAAGCCAGTTTGCTGCAATAAAATAAACTCCATCATTTACTGAATGCATACCTACTAGGATCCATTGTCAGGGACAAACCAGAGAGAATCAGCCACAAAAAAAATAAAAATAAATAAATAACTGAACTTGTCTGTGGCATAAAAACAATCAAACAAGAAAATAAAAATAAAGGGAAGAGGAAAAAAGCTTTGCCCTGGGGCTGTGTGTGTGCAGAGCCACAGGATCCAGACTAGCAGAGGCGCATGAAGGCTCTGCCGTTTCATTGTCTTAGGATCACTGATACAATCTGGAGAAGGTCTATATAGCTTAAAGCTGTGAGTGAATGACATATGGAGGGCTAGTGTGAAGAAAACTCCCCAGTGCCTCCTCCAAACTAAAGTCTTCCTGTGAGAGAGAGCAGCGAGCAACTTTCTGCGCTTTCAAACTGCAAGCTCCCTCCCTCTCTCTCTCTCTCTCTCTCTCTCTCTCTCTCTCTCTCTCTCTCTTTCAAACACACACACACACACACACACACACACACACACACACTCACACACACACACACACTACTGGCTCTTTCTCTTTCACTCTTTTTTTCTCTTCCTCAGACACTAGCTAGTCACTGCCTGCAGCAGTAATCGGACAACTCTCGTTCTTTCTCGGAGTCTGTCTCTTGAGATCTAGCACGGGGCTCCATGGCTTTTCACCCTTAAAATGAAAAAGAAAAAAAGTTGCCTTTTATCCGTATTCTGTGTGTTTAAGTTGAGTCAGAGAAAAGTTTTTTAACATTTCTTCATTTGCTCTGGAACGGACAGACACTCAACAGAAGATTGGGGAAAAAAGGAGGAATAAAAGAAAAAGTGCAAGGATTCTGCCATAATTGTAGTGAGTACCATTTTGATCATTTACAAACAGTCTGTTTTTACTTTTACATTTGGCATTTTGAGTTTCCAGTGTTGTTTCACTTTGAAACTTTCTCTGTCGGTTGCAAACTTTGTACTTAGGTAAATGTAGATCAGTGTATTGAAACTGCCTATAAGTAGAGCGCTTTCAAATTGAGACATTTAAAAAAAATATTTGTATGCCTGTCAAATGTCAAAATTACAGTGATTTTAAACCACTGATAATTATCTGAGAGACAGAGCCAATTAATATTAGTGATCTCTCAGCAAAGTGTACATGTTTTAAAAAATCTGCTCAATCAATTTGATGTCAATTTACTACAATCATTTCTTAAAATATTGTAATATATATATATATATATATTAATAAATAAAACATTTTGACAACCATGTCAGTTTCACCAATTCCAGAAAAGGTACAAATCCAATATTTCTGTAGTGTATTTTGAAAGATAATTTTCAAAACTCATTTATCAAAGCATTTTATTTTTTTTATTTTTTTAATTCTGATGGTTACGTTTACACATAAATTATTTAATAACAACAACAACAACAACAAACATTTTTAAATGGACTGATATTTTATGGCATATCAAGTTCACATTCCCCCAAATATAATATTCTTACATTTTAATTGTAATTTTCTGGTATAGTAGGCACATGTATTCTGTTTTAAGAATTAATTTCCTTTGAGTTACAGCAAAAAAAAAACAAAAAAAAACCGTTTGATTTTAAAGTTTTTTAATGTGCAAATAACACAGTATGTTGCTGTCATAGATTGCCGCTCAAATTTAAATCCCCAGTTACCCTCTCACCCGGGAGCTCACACACCTGATCCACAACTTCACCCGTTTCGAATTCACATTTTTCCCTTTCCTCAGCTCTCAGGTGAGGAGTACCTTTCTTTTTGATACTTTAAAACAGGTCTACGAGGCACTGAAATAAGAGATAGCATGTAAATAATGGCCCTCCGTTTTAGTCTACTATATCCTACTGCTCAATAAGTTTCCATTTTCCATCCATCCAGCGAGCAAAACACAACAGACTCCCCACAGAAGATCCCATTCAGCTGGAAGAATTAACAAAACCAGTTCAGTTTTAGCAGTTGACATCCAATGCCATCTGCTGCATGCAGGAACGCTTTAGGGTAGAAAGACCGGCAGGCCAGGGTGCATATTGGTGTCTTGTAAGTCATCGGCAGGCAGCCACCACAATGCCAACAAAACTGTTCATTTTTGACAATGTAATGTTTTTTTTTTTGTTGTACTGTGAAATGTAATTACACTTTGCTTATAAATATTTCTCAAGACTCAAAAGGACAATTTATATCTTTATTTTATTTAGTAGTTTTGACAGTGGCATAGTGACATATTGTGCTCTAATTAAGAAAATATTGCTTTGTCAAAAAGTCATATTTTTAAAAATGCTTTTGATGTCGAATAATTAAAACGTCTTACTGCACCAGCTGCTCTCCAACTCGCATTGTTTTTGCCGGAGTGTGTTAGCACAGTGTTGCCTCAAGCCGGCCCTTTCTGTGTTCTTTTCACACAAAACCCTTGTTTATCTAATTACCTCATAATGGGTTGGTTGATTCGGATTGTTTGCACACTGTATTTGTTTTAATAAGGCATAAGTTGGACTGCATTAGACCCTTCCTGATAAGCCCCCATGCGTTCAGCCAACGATGCGCTGGTGTTTGCCGAAGGCCCAATGTGTTCCGTATGTGTGTGGCCAGAGCCTGTTTCCGAGCTGGTAATGGAGTGCGGTGAAAGACAGGGTTAATTGAAACTGCTGTGCTCTACTGTTTATGAGATAGAGACAGCGGAAACCGTTTGTGGCAATTAGCTGTTTACTAAATACAGTAGAGTGTTATTTTCTTAACATGCCACTGTTTGTCTCAGGAAAACATCGCTCAGGGAGAAGGAAATAAGGGCTGAGAAGCTCAATTGATCACGGCTCTTCACCATTTACAAATTTCTTTGTGTTTGTTTACATGTAATCAAGCAGTTTGTTTACTTAAGCAGGGGAGCAGAGGATGAGCTAAATCTGGGCATCTTTTTTTTTTAAAATTTTTTTTTAGGATGTTTGTATAGGAGCTGATTTTTGTAGTAAAGGAGTAAAAGACAAAAAAAAAATATATATATATTTTTTCCGTAACATATAAATTTGTGCTTTCATATATGCATATTTTTATTCACCAACATTATAATCTGATTATATTTTATTTTGATAATTTACAAATTTAAACAGATTGATTTCTTCATATCATGCAGTGTTTTTTCAATCTAAAATTAAAAGCCAAGAAAAGGACGTAATAATATATTAAAAGTTAATGCTTCATCAATACAAATGTACGTGTTCACAGTTATATAGAGGTCAAGGTTTTTTCCCCGTGCGCTGTGGTGGGGAGAATGTGATCAGATGTGTACCTTAAATCTTCTGTGTTAGACACTCCAAGTCAATGGACTTCTGGAAATAATTTAGTGTGATGAAGAGCTCAGAATTAACAGATTTAATGTAGCTGTGCTGTCCATCGCTCGAGCTCCATGTCAGTTTGAACAAAATGGAAGAGACAAATTGTACATCAACGAACCACATCACATGTGTTCAGAATTTGCATTTTAATTACATACAATTCTAGAAATGTAAAAGTCATCTTAAAATATACATTTAAAATTAAACTTTTCTGAATATGTGTCTAAGCGTGTTTTTGAAAATATATGTGCTAAATATATGTCCTTGGCTTTGGAAGTTTTGTGATATTTATTTGTTTGTGCATGTCTTTGTTATGGGCCTCATACGGTGTTTATAGGTGTATCAATATTTATTGATTGTCTTGAGTGGATAGTTTTCATGTTGTAATTTAATAACATATTGTCAGTATTTTAGTACACTCAGTACAGGGAAAAAAACATGAAAGCATGTACCTGCAATAAAATTATATCTGATGGTACAGGCACACATTTCTTTTTTAATAATCTAATCAGGGTTTTGTTGGTGGTGCACATTTCTTTGCTCCATACTCCTCTTGAGTCAAGTGAAGTGTAGCATTTTGTAAACTGTGTCTAATTCTAGTCACATCTGTGTTCAATTGTTGTCCACATCAACATTCTTTGCAAGTGGATTTATTTTTCCTGGGCCACCATGTGGATTCAGCTGACCAGCTTAAGTTGGGATTAGTTGTTTTAAAGTTATTTTGATTAAAGCGTTGTTTTTCAAAACTAGTAACTTGCAACACATGGTTGGCATCGTCTGTAAAGTTTGACAAAGGAATATGCATGTCTTGCCCTATAAAATTAAAGTCTCAAAAACTGTGGCTGGAAACCAAGCAGGAAAAATTGAATAAACACTAAGATTTCATGATTAATTTTTGAATTTGAAAACAATTATTCTGCTTTTATTATAATTCTATTAAATCAACATTTTTGAAATTCATATTCCAATTTAATTCTAAAATGAATGCTGAGTGGCATAAAGTTTTCCAATGAAGTGCATTCTCATGATAAATATCCATAAATATTTCTGCCCTGCTTGTTATTGACAGTTGTAAGAAATAAAGGATTCAGGTGAATTGCTTGAACAGGCCCAGACTACCCGTGTGCTCTATAATGATCAATGCTAAAAGCCTGGCTGTGTTTGCTGATGGAAACGCAGTGCTTGAAATGAGCAAAGCGAGACAAAAAGCCGTGCAAACAGTCCTATGTGAAGCGTGTTTGGCTTTTTTGATGAAACTTCCAACGCGCCCCTTTGTTCCGAGAGCATCAAAGGCAGCTCAGTTCAGGTTGAATTAAGAAGAACATCAAAGATGCTGAATGCAGTCGTCTTTCTGTTCAAACAATAAATATTTAGCAGTACAGGAGAAGGGCTTGTTTTGCTTTTAACCCCACACCCAACCTCTCGCCTACCTTTCCCGTTCACCTGGTGAAAATCACCTGCTGAATGAGGGGCTCTGCTGTGAGACCAGCATATGCGTAGTGCTTCATAACTTCTGAGCGCAGAATACAGGCACACCACTATTCCCTAAAAGCCCCTGTTTCTTTAACCTGCATTGATTTCTTCATCTTTCTTTCCTTAAATGAAAGAACTTACACTGCAATGTTTATACAATGTCAGAGGTTTTGCTTTCGAGCTTTGTATTATGTAAGGAATGTATTTAGAGTATAAAAGTGTGTTAATATCTCTGGATGGGGTAGAAAGCGAAAGAAGGAAGGACGAGGTTGAAATTCTAAAACTTGACCATTATTCATCATGGCTCGGCCATAGTGGGAAGAGGTGGGGGCGAAAACACACCAAGACCAAACAGCTCAGGTTACTACATCTCATGAAAACAGTCCACCATTAAAAATTCATCCAGGGATTTTTCAGACTTCTAACATTTTTGGTGAAAAGGCAGAATAAGCGTGACCTACATCCATCCGCAGAGCAAACACTTTGGCCCTGGTCTGGTCTGATATTGAATTTTAGCACCGCAGGTATACAGTTTTTCTGATGTGCATTGCTGTGGCTGGAACAGAATGTAATCGTCAACTAAAAAGAGTAATAGCGCCATTTGAAGTGCATAGAAAGCATATGTGGCCCCTTATGTTCGCCTTGTTCTTTTTCCCAGCCTTATTGTAAGAGATGTGCTGAGTGGTATCTATAGTGGCTCTGTTGTTGTGTTCTCTCTGGTCGCCCCCTGCATCCCCTCAAAGCCTCGGGCAAAGTCACAATCATCCCCCCGACTATCATTAGGAACTGTCAGTGTGCCTGGAGAGGGAGTGGAGATAAATTTCAGATAGTGTCAATTGCAGATGAAAGATCTCCTGAAGATGCTAGGGGTGTCATGCTTGAATAGCTTCTGTTCAACAAACTCCCATCTCTCTCAACCTTTGTACCCCCCCCCCCCCCTTCCAGAGGCAACAGCGGCAGTGACCTCAAGCAGGCGCCCCCACCTCGCTCACACAAAACTCAAAACCCCCGGTCCCCCCCAACCTCCCCTCTTTGCATGTTGATTGGGGGAGGACTAATCCAGTTTGCAGCTGTCGTAGACCAATGATGAATCACCTTTCCGTCATTCGGCTGTTCTCTCTCTCTCTCCAAGGGAGGAGGGAAAACCTGGAGTAGGAAACAGCAGCAGAGGGGTTGAGCCTACAGACAATGTGCCTCTCTGTTTTACCAGCTCCTCTATTCCCATTCTGCGCGAGAATAACAAAAATGTTTTCTCAGACAATGTCTATTGTGTCACGGATGGCTTTTCACAATGACATCGAGCTGAAATAACAAAGAGTGATATTGTTTTTTAGGGTCCTGGCACAGGTGGACAAAAAAGCTAGAGAGGGATAGTGAGAGAGAAATAGAGAAAGAAAATAGAAAAAAAAAAACGCTATTTGACACACATGGCTCAGGCCAATGCATTTTCAGGTAAGAAGGGAGCTGATTTGCCGCCAGCAGCATCACTAAGAAACACTTAAGTGAAGTACTGCCGGTTTCTAGAGGCTAATCAAGTGAAGTTAGTGCTGAAATGCTCAGGACTCGAAAGAAGCAGCTGGAAGTTTTTGTAAACTGTAGAAAGTGTAAAAGAATCAAGAATTAAGGGAGAGAAAAAAGTGCTAAAGGGGACCCACTCCCTTAGGGAAATGCATATTTGAATATTGTTTGCAGTCAGTGCACCAATTTAGGCAAAACTTTTGACAGTTCACGGTCAGGGGCGTTATTTGAAAAGCAAGTTGCATTTTAACATCTCCGTGGCATGGATTCTTTTTCTCTCATTTTAACTGCCACCATCTGTAACGGATATTTTATAGCCGATCAAGAACAACTACTAAAAAAAGGTACAGTATGATAATCTACATTGATAAAATGTTGCTTATTTCCTCCTCTTTGTTAGTTATAAAAGTTGACTGTTTTGTTGATAGCAGGGACACAACCCTCTCTAATTGACTCCGGCAGAGTAGTGCGCAGGGCATTGTGTTTGTTGCGTAATTAGTGCAATAATGCTTTTCTGGAGACTAATGTGTGTTTTAGCTGGGCTAACAACAGACACAACACGCATGCATACATCCGACCGCAAACACACACTGGCCTGACCTTCCATTTGCTATGCATAATGAAATCGTGTGAGTGTGCAATGGAGCCAATAGAATAATGTTTTCAGTGGCGTGGCTCTCAGTATATAAACAAAGAAACAATTAAGACACTTGCCAGAGCAAACAGTATGCTTTAGTGAACTCTTCATTCTGTTTCGTTGAGGTTGAAGGCCTCACAATCACACAGCGATCGCTGGGGGAAATGATCATATGAAAATTGCAGCGCGCTACGATGCCAATGGTGGTTAATTTTTAATGCTTAAAATGAGAAAGTCAATCAATCATCAGATGTCTCATTAATTGTTACATTTGTGTCAAATGTCATTTGATGTGCCTCAGGGGAATGCCCTTGTTAAGCATATTTCTCTGGAGGGCCGCTGGAATGCTCACGTTAAATGTAGTTTACATTTCCGTAAAGCCTCATTTTTATTTTTTAATTAATGATTGAATAAATGGTGGAATTAAAAAATGCCCTCTTGTTTTATTATGTTTATTTTGTGGTTAGTAATTGTTTCTCTTTCTCTGAAGTATTTTGAGATTTTGGCTACGTGAATATAATTGTGAATTTAAATATCTGTACACTGTATGTATACAGTGTGGTTCAAAAACATGAATCCACATTGCAAATATGGGATTCAAAATCGAATTTAAAACTGAAAAAAAAAAAAAAAAGAAAAAAAGATTTTGAACAATTTAAAACAAAGAAATGTAATGATGTTATAATGTAAAATGAAAAAGTATTTAAGATTCTGCACTATTTCTAGGTCACTTGATCAAATAAGCAAATTGGTTACATTGATATCAAGCTGGGATAACATGGATCAGCAGGTTTTGCACAAACATGTGGAAAAGCCAGCCCGAGTGCATGCTTTTATTAAAGTAAAAGGTGGACAAATACTAAGAAATTAATTACATTCATTTGTCAAATCCACTTTTCCCTTAAATTGTTATGCTGATGATATTAATTATTTAAAAAAAAAAGTTTTAAATGAAAATATGAAAAAGTAGAAGCATTTTCACAAGAGAGAATTTTGAGTCCCACCATATACTGTAGTATGCAAGCACATACAATTACTTTCTTTATTAAATGTTTTTATGTAACTTTTAAAATAAAAACAGTATCAAAATCAACATTTATTTTAAGAGTATTGAAATAAGCATAATATTTCAGACTCCCTGTTGTGAGGCTGTAAATGTTCATTTGTGGTGTATTTGTATCATTCAGTACTAGTGTCTGCTAGTCTGTGTGTGACCGTCTGCATGTCTCTGTCTTCCTTTCAGGTCTATGGAAATGCAGGATCTAGCTAGTCCACACAGTCGAGTAAGTGGAAGCAGTGAGTCCCCTAACGGTCCCAGCATCGACAACTCACATATAAATAACAATTCCATGACACCAAATGGCACTGAAGGTACGTCTCTCCTTCCTCTCGCAGGCCGTATACCTTCATTACTCAGGATTTATAAGTGTTATAACACACGGTTTCTCTCCAGTGGAGCAGTTTTTAACTTGCACATTCCCTCTGCGCCCCTGTTAACTTGTGAAAAGTTGAGTCACTGTTAAACATCTACAAATTGTGCTCTGATGGAAATGTGATCTGCTTGTTCAGTTTTGACCATTGCAATCTTCTCAACCCTTAAAAAATGTAGTTCTACAAATTTAATTTTGAATGTATGTATCTATTGCACTGACTTGTAATTAAACTACACTGTAAGAAGTAGAAAATGTGCAGTTGTTACCTTAAGGAGTTACTTATATTTAATCTAACCCTTAAATTTACTTTTGTTTGCTGTATTAATTTAAGCATATTTTTGCACTGAACAAAATGTTAATCTAAAAAATCTACTTCACGTGGTAAAATGTAAAGTAGCTGGTTTGATTAAAGCCAAAAATATAATTGAACATGTCTGAATCAACCTAAATACATTAGTTTACACCAAAAAAACAAATGTTTAAGGGTTTGATTGGGTAGAAATAGCTTCATAATGTAACACTTGCACTTTTTACTGTGTAGGTTACCTGGCCAATCATTTTTTACAGTGTACAGTACTTAGCTTTTGTTCACACAGCAGGCTATGCATTGCCGTAATATTTTAGAGAGAATTAATGGATATTTTCAAATGACTCTTTATGTGGTAACACCTAAATTAACTGTTTTGATTCAAGTAAAGAAATATTGTTTGCCATCACTGAACCTGATGGATTCATTAACAAAACTAATTTAAAGGTTAGATCAAGTAGAAATAAGACTTTAAGGTAACAATTGCACATTACCACTTTTTACAGTGTATACATAAAAATGTTTTGTTAATACCTTTAATTTAGAATTTATCTACCAGTGCGCTATGGCATTACATAAATTCACTTCTTTATGCATGGACTATAAACTTTATACTGTATACTTTTCACTATTTTCAGAGATCATGTTACACCCCATAAGATTTTTAATCATTTCTGAAGTAGTTTACATAATGTAATCTTGACTGTGGTTTTGTTCCATTTCTTTAGTGATAAGCCCCAACCTGTGGCCGTGCAGAGTGTCATGTGTTCTGTCCCATTCTTTCTCCCTATAGGTGATAACATCACTATGCTTACTACAGCTGACTGGTTGTTAAGTTCTAGTTCACAGTCCGCTGCAGGTTTGTGCAGTTCTGGTGCAACAATGAAAGGACAATACTTGGTGTTATATCTGAAATTAAACATTTGTTATGCATTCTTTTTGCCCTACGGCAAACACAATTTTATTTAATTATGTTCACAATTATGAAAACCCAATTTGATCTACTTACATTGCTTCAACTATTGTGCCTTTCATTCGGAATCTTGTTTGGCATTCTGTATTGTGTTCTGGTGAATCTGTTGAAAGCATGGTTTGACACTTTTTGGCTTTGATTCCAGACTGTCAATGAATGGTAAAGCTGCGGGCACGCGTAATGTGCATTTAGCGCTTTATTTGTTATTCTGCAGGACAGTTTTATGGTTATGTGTGGTATGCGATAAGACTTGACTGTGCTAGTTTCTGCATGCTCCGTGCCACTATTTTCCTGTATCCCTTTAAGAAGGGTGGGGGATGTTGGTGTGCATTCAAACCGCTCCCCATCGACATGTGTTTCCTTTGAGAGACAAGCATAGCTGCAACATGTTCGACATGACAAGCTGATGGCTACCTTAGCCATGAGGGATTTCAGTGGGCATGACTTCGTACCCACATAGTGAATTTTGTTTTCATAAAAGTAAACCCTCCATCCCACCCCCTCCTGAGACAGAGATGGATTCATTTCAAAGATCCGGGCCTGTCTAAACGCTGTGAAATCATCTCCGGGTTGCCCCCATTGTAGGTCTGAGCGGTTGGGTCAAACACATTTTATACATCATGCATTGCCTTGACATATCAATTATGCTGCACGTCCATGCATTCCACAGTTTACTCCTGCCATTTAATTCCACCTTTTATGCCTGTTTTCCCTTGATGCTACACAAAATCCTTCCGGTAAGAAATCAAGTAACTAATTGTGAAATAATAAAGCAATATACCACAAGAGGCTGTGCATTACAGTGAATTTACCACGGTAAGTTCTAGCCCGTGATAAAATCACTGTAACGCACAGGCTTGAAGCGACAACAGAAAAAGGATTAAAGACACAAATCTTCATTTAACAGCTTTATCTATTAATAATAATTATTGGAATAAACAAACCAATATAGTTCATTATACAAGAGTAACTGTAGGCTGTTTAGCACCTTGGTGCATTACTGGTGGCCATTTATAATCATTTTACAATGGCGTTAAACATAGTTCATCCAATCAGAACTTAGAGTCGGGACTATCTGTTTTTAAAATCGTAGGCCATGTCCACACTAATACGTTTTCGTTTGAAAATGCATTGATTTCGGTAAATTTTTGCCTCATTAACTTTGGAAAGGTGTTTTTCTCCAGCAAAAATTTAGCGTTTTGAAAATACTCTCAATTACCGCATACTTTGGAAACCGATGACATTAGGAAACTAATGGATTTGTGTGGATGTAGGATGTAGTATTTAGGCCACGTCCACATTAATACATTTTTGTTTGAAACCTCATTAATTTTGCTACGTTTATGCCTCTTATTCACACTGTAACGGGATTTTCCTCCACCAAAAACTGAGACTTTAAAAAAACTCTTAATAACCATGTATTTTAGAAAATGATGATGTAAGAAAACTGAAAACAGAAGATTCAAACTGAAATGGATCAGTGTGGACGTGACCTAAGATTTAGGTTACGTCCGCACATTTTATTTAATTTTTTATAAAAAAATGCATTGATTTTGCTGTTTACACCTCTCATCCACACTGGAAATGTGTTTTCCTCCACTGAAAATGGAGAATTTTGAAAATGCTGTCCTTAACTGCACACTGTATTATCGTAAAATTATCATGTTAGGAAGCTGAAAATGTTTCAAACTCAAACAGATTAGTGTGTACGTGGCCTTAGAATAGAGGATTTGGCATTAACCAAAAGGTCAATTTTCATTAAAAAAAAAAAAAAAAGTCCTTCTTCGTTCTGTATTTATATTTACTATATTTGATTTTCTATTGCACTCTTAATTTGCTTTGTACAACACATCAGTCTTGTTCCACAGCAATAGATTGGAGAGGTTTGTGGATTTAAATAAGAGAATTCAGTATGGCTATTGTCCTTAAATCAACAGAAGAGCTGTGTGTATTGGAAAGGAATTGTCCTACTCTTATTTGTACAATAGATTAATGTTTAATTGTCAGCCTCTCCTGTGGGTTAGCCAAGACAGAACTGTGGAAAACTGAATGCTCCATTATCTCAATAGCAACCCCACTTCATTACATCACCCTTAAAAAACCCAACCACCTAATGAATACTGTGATCCTTGTCACATTGACAGCCAATTAAGTATATTAAGTATACAATTAAGTATTGTGACTTAACAAGCACAGGGACCTGAGTAAGGCTTTGAGTAGAGGAAGTGTGACTGAGTGGGATAAAAAATTTGCTGTCACACAAATGCGGCTTTCCTTCTGTTCACAGTTAAAACAGAGCCAATGAGCAGCAGTGAAATCGCCACCTCTGTAGCAGACGGCTCTCTAGACGGGTTCTCAGGATCAGGTAAGACACACACACACACACTCACTCTGCTGGTGCGAAATGATCTCAGAGATGGGTTACTGATAAGCAGAGGCCCAGGAAGTGTCGCTGTGGCTGGAGCTCTAGTAGCGTGATGCACTGTCTTAGTTCCCATGCCAACAGGCACTGAGTTATGACCCACCTGGCCCCCCTGCTCGGCCCTAATCAAGTGACACCCTATCCCTGTGGCCCTCACACCCGACATCAGTTTTCAGACTGTAGCAGAACACCGCAAAGCCAAGACTCTGAAACCTTGAACAGCCTTCCAAAACCAGGGAACGCCAATTAATATATATATATATATATATATATATATATATATATATATATATATATATATATATATATATTAAATTTAATAGAGAGAGAAAAAGACAGAGAATGTAAATTGACTGCTTATTTTTTCTTCTTTTCTAAAGAAAAGCACAACTGAGCTTTTTGGAGCCACAAAAATAGTTCACTTGCATCGTGTCAAGAATGTTATACTCTCAATGGTATATTTTCAAACTTAAGCATACAAATTTAGGTAGGTCTACTCTGTGTTATAAACGACTTCAATTACTTACTAAGCAAATGCCAGAGAATGAGAGAACTCTTTATGGAGTATTACATTCCTGCTAATTTGTCTTTTTTCCCTACCTATTTGACTAAGTACCCGATACCTTAATGTTAGACTCATATAAATCATGGCCGCGACTTCTATCTCTGACAGTATGAATGAAATTGAGTCATTTGAGATGCAGCAGTGCAGCGGTTCACTGTTTGTCCAGGCCAGGTGCTGAAGTGTGGGGAAAAGACCTCTGTCTCAGGGTGTAGAGAATACAGTTACATAGAGCAAAAGCTCCTTAGCTAACCCTTATTTTAGATGTCACAGCCAGTTATACACACAGGCAAGAGCTTCGTAAAATGTGTAATATGTCCCCCCTAAAGAGAGACATCCGAAACCTACAAAGTGCAATACACAAAAGTCCTAGGTTAATATTTAGCAATCAAAAAAACTTCTACTTCTAATAATAATAATAATTATTATTATTATTAAAAATATTATTAGTTTAATTCTTATTATTAAACTAATAATAATGTTGTTATTATTATTAAATAAATAATAACAAAAACATTATTATTAGATTATTCAATGTATTATAATAATACAATAATAATTATTATTATTATTTTTACTACTATAATTATTAACATGAAATATTAAGGGTTTCTATTATGTTGCTTGAAAAGAAAAGTACCCTTAAAAACACTACAATTTGAGCCCAATATTCCACAGTTCCCAGACTGCAGTCCTGCATTCACTGGCACATCAAAAGCTCTCATATTGCTCTGTAGTGTTTGTGTGAGTTAACTGAGTGGCCCTCCACACCGTCATTAAGGGCTGGGAAGAAGGCTTCTTATAGTACTTACCTGTAATCAGGCCTGCTGATTTCTCATTGTACAGTGCTCTTAAAGCCCTTCACTGACCACTACTATACATCATTCCCTGCTGTGTGTGTGTGTGTGTGTGTGTGTGTGTGTGTGTGTGTGTGGGCAGGTTTGGGTGGTTTACGAGAACATTTCTTTAGGTTACAAACTGGTAATTACAAGGGTATTATGCTATAAATGTGGTTTATGAGGACATTTCTAGTGTCCCCATAATTCAAATCGCTTAAAAAACATACTAAACGGTGTTTTTCTGTTTTGTTTTTTGTTTTTTGAAAATGTAAATATGCAGAAAGTTTTTTGTGAGGGTTAGGTTTAGGGGTGGGGGTAGGGTTAGGGGATAGAATCTATAGTTCGTACAGTATAAAAATCATTATGTCTATGGAGAGTCCTCATAAGGATAGCCACACCAACATGTGTGTGTGGACACTAGGCCTTCCATCATGTGTAGGTTTTTATGTATACAGTCTGCAGAAAACATTTTACCTGATTATTTTCCTTCTTATTGCTGTTCATTTTTCTACCCAAAATAAGTTTAGCGAAATAAATAGTGTAATGCAGTATAATAACTGTTTCCTTGGATTCCAGAAGTTCTGTTGGCAAAGAATAATATTTACCTTATTTTTTTAATGTTTGAATATGCTTGCCTCTTTTCTTTTTAACTCTCCACAGCCATTGGAACCAGTGGCTTCAGCCCAAGACAAACTCACCAGTTCTCTCCCCAGATTTACCCTTCCAAGTAAGGCTTCTTTTATTTTTCTTTAAAAAATAAGCAGCATCCAACTTCATTTGGGCCTTTAATTAGATCCTTCTGCCAGATCTTGGACTCTCTGGCTTCTTTGTTTTCATTGATGTCTGCAGCTCGCGTACTCCAAAATCTGTTGTAATTGTTATCTTGCAAAAATTTCCCCAGCGATTTATTATTCTTTTGCAATGTATATCAGCTGCTTAATGGCTATATTTTTTCTTTATTTCACAGCTTGGCCAAATATTTATTATTAAGTAGCAGAATTACAGAGAATTTTTCTCTGAGCAAATTTCATGATAAAAATTTCATGATGTAAAAAAAATTGTGTCTCCCTTTTCTCTTACTTTTGCTCTCAAATAGCAGACCTTATCCACACATTCTTCCAACTCCTTCCACCCAAAATATGGCCGCGTACGGACAGACGCAATACACCACAGGAATGCAGCAGGCTGCTGCCTATGGCACATACCCTCAGCCTGGCCAGCCCTATGGAATTCCAGCCTATGGTAACAACAGCAAGAGAAAGGGCATTTCAGTTTATTGTCTTCGCTTAAAGCTCTGTAATCCTGGTTTACATTTGCTCCTCACTTAAACAGACAAATGATAAACCAAAAAGTATCATGGTAACAATAGTTGGCAAAATACCATAATTACTAACAGGGTTGGGAGGGTTACATTTAAAATGTATTCCACTACAGATTACAGAATACAGAACGTATTCTGTTAGATTACTCAAGGTCAGTAACGTATTCTAAATACTTCGGATTACTTCTTCAGCACTGGTAGATTTTTTCACTTGTTTTGACTATAAAAACTCTGTCAGTACAGTAAGATAAAATGCACGTTAAAAATACATTCTCTGAAAAACCTAAATATCTTATGCAGTGTTGTTTCTAAAACAAGATCAATCAAATTTATCTTGTTTTTAGGATTTTTAGATATTTTTACAGGAAAACAATACAAAAATTATTATCAAGAATATGATTTTTGCCCTAATATCAAAGGTCTTACTAGAAAAAAAGAAATTATGATCCAACGTGAATTTTCTTGTTAAAAAAATATGATCGTGCCTGGTAACGTGCTTGTAAAATGGCTAGAAATAGCATTTTCGCGTAGCGTAAAGCTGACATTTTACACAAGGCATATTTCTATTTCTTCTGCTCCAGACTTACTTCAAACTTACTTAAATGCACTTTGTATCGCATCATTTATATGTATAAATGTTTTCCATTTGAAAGGACTAAATATTAAATGAAAAATTGACAATAAAATGCAAAGTAATCTTTTCAGTAATCAAAATACTTTTTGAATGTAACTGTATTCTAATTACCAATGATTTAAATTGTAACTGTAGTGGAATACAGTATGTATTTCATTACTCCCCAACCCTGATTACTAAATGTATTGTTAGTACTGTAAAATCATAATAAATTAAAATGCAGTCTCCTTTAAAGTGTGTATTAAGCTTTCAGAACCTTAGTAATTAAAGTAACTTTGATTTATTTCTTTTTTTTTTATGACATTGGTGGATAATACCAAGTTCACTATGATATACATTTAAATACAGCTTAGTAGTCACAATAATGATTAAAACTATGGTATTGTGGTGGAAACTATGGTAACTATGGTATTTTTTTAAACTATTATTTAATGTTCATTGTCCATTTTAACGTATAATTGAAACTGAAACTTAATATAATAAAGAGTTTAATTTTAGCAGTAGTAATCGTTTAGCAAGTTTAGTATTATGCATGTAGCTTTTAGATGTACATACTGTAGATAACAATGTGCTGATAACTGTAATTTGGCTAACGCTGACCTCTGGCCTTTATAGCTTCTTTTCTCACCTTCAACCGAAACTAAGAACTCTGCTGACCTTTTGTTTTGCATCTGCAAACACGTCCAGACAGTTTCTTATTTTATGCTAGTTTGACAGATGTCAGAGATATGAAGAATTCAATTCGAAACAAGGCATTTGCAATGGAGCTATGCTGTGAGCCCAGATCAAGCTATAAATGTTCTTTGTTTGTCCAAGGGATTGAATGTTCCGAACCCTTTTCGAAAATATGCGCACAGATAATGTTGTTTAGGTAGAACAATCTCGAATATGCTCTAGAGAGTTCCGATGTTTGTTTGAGTGGAAGCAAATTGCAAACCTGCATTGGGCCTGATTCAATCTAATAAAAATTGAGTTTTGTTTTAACTTTGACCGGCAAATACTTGGAAGCCTTTGCTGTGATTGGTGCAAACTTTACATAACGCTTCAATGCAAAGTTAACGTTGTGATCTCTCACTAGGGATGGGCAATTAAAAGTTTTTGTAAATTAAAAAATAATTGTTGTTATATTAAAAGTTATTAAAACATTTATGTTCAATGATGTTTGTAAATAAATGAGTGACAAATATAGCAATCGTTAGGCCTAATAAATGTTTAAATGATGGCTTTTAGATCTAATGTTAAATGGCTTTAATTACCAATTTTATCCATTTCATAGAGGTATTGGTTGCTGATATTAGCCTGCTTGGTATCGGATCGAAAAGAAAATAGGTGGTATCACCCATCCTTACCTCTGGCACCTCTACCATAGTTTGAACCATGGCCCAGTTAGAACCAAGCCACCTACCTTTTACTTGATTGTCTTTGAGAAATAACACTAAGAATTGTGCATCATACTGCTCTGGTGTCACTAACTGATTTAGGTCCATTGTGGGCAGGCATCAAGACAGAGGGTGGACTAACTCAGGCCCAGTCTCCAGGCCAGAGTGGCTTCCTTAGCTACAGTTCCAGTTTCTCCACACCTCAGACAGGACAAGCACCCTACAGTTACCAGATGCAAGGTCAGGATCTCCCCTCTCCTTTTCTCTATCCCTCTACTGGTGGAGTGGCAAAATCGAGCCATGATTCCTTTCTGGCCCCCTTCAAAAGAGGACACAATTAATGGCAGACATGAACAATTCTTAACATCCCCAAGCAGATGGTTGTATTGGGTTGTAGTTAGACACAGTCTTTTATGTATTAGGCCTGAAGAGAAACAGCACAGATGGAAAAAATAGCTGGCTTTTCCCCACTTTAAGACCAGTCCTTTTCCCCATGGTTTGTCTTTGTGCTTGGCCATGGATGTTCTTATGTATGTTTGCTTTAGAGAGAACACCCGAGACTCTTTAAGGTCAATGCATAGAAGTCACACTTGCGTACTGAGATATAAATGTGCATCAGGTGAACTGTCTGTCTCCCAGACAGTTTAGTTTTTTAGAAGACAGTGACACTGGCTCCAAAGCCACCAGTCTGTTTCTATCTTTCTTCTTCTCTCTCTCACCCCCTAGTGTTTTCCTTCAAGCCTCCAATGGTTAGTGCCGTTTTGAGCTCTCTAATCTCCAAATAATGTGTGACCGTAGAAACATCTCCATGTTTTTGAAGGCTCTCCAGAGCATCTCACAATAAATAATGTGTCATCTGTGGTCTGTGGAAGCTTCTTTTCCATGCCTCATAAGTAAAAACTGCTGCTGATAATCATGCTTGAACAACAGGCCTATAAATGTTAGTCTGCCCCAAACAACTGCAGTCTGAAGGCCTGTTCACACCAAATCAGATGAGACAAAATGTTACCAGTGTCAAACACAAATTTTTGTACCAAAATCTATTTACCAAAAAGAGTCCATTGCCAAATGTTCTTGGAAAGTGGAATATTTAGTCTCTCTCTTAAAATCATATATATTCTTGAAAAGAATGTTTAACATACAAATGTAAAAAAAAAATCGACTTTGTGAATTGAAAAATCGAGAAAATAAAGATGGTTCATCACACCGTGTTCAGATTTCAAAAATAGCTGTTTGACATCATTGACACCAAACAAAATTGGTTCTCTTCATGTGCCATTACTGTACTCGGCAAAGCAGTTTGGATATTTAGAATGAAGGATGAGATTTGAGTGTATAAATGTATATGAAATATGATGAAGTGTAAGATTTTCTGTAAATATTACTTAAATTCTGATATGTTCCGACAGACATTAAGCTGAGTAAATAATGTCAGATTTTAGCATTTTGGATGTACTATTCCTTTAACTCTGGTGTCTTCTGACAATGACAGTATGCATTGAGTTTGCTGTATGTATGGGCCATCCTCAGGGTCTAAGGTGTTTTCAGTTCAATCTGCCATACATAGCCCACACAGTAATAAATACATTATCTCCTAACTGCAACAGCAGATGACATATGACTGTTAACCAGGCCAGTCTGTCCCTACCGGCTTCCTCTCAATGTCTCATCGATTGGGCAGGTCTGTGCTCGGAGAAAGAGCCTGAACACGGTGGCAGGCCTGCACCCCCATCTATACTATACCAACTGATATCCTATAACCAGCAGAGCCAGCCTGTACCCAGCTGTCAGAGGGAATACAATTAAATTAACTCTGGGTGCTGGGTGTCTGTGATCTGGGTGTTCTTGGCTTAAAACTGTGAGATTCTGAAGTTGCAGACAGAGCACAGCGAAATGGAACTGAACGCAGGGATTTGAAATACGTGTTAAAAGTTGGACTATTTTTAACTTGACACATATTTTTAAAAAAAGCCAAATGTTATATATATAAATGTATATATAGAAGTAACAAATCTAGCTATTCTTGTTGACCATAGTAATCCACTCGTCGGTTGTTGGGACTGTCCCTAGTGGAGATTTGATTTGCTACATTCCAATAAATGTTAAGACTTCTCAACTGTATTTCACTCAATACATCCAAGCATAAATTCTGAATTAATTTTCCACTTTCATACCTGTTTGTGCTTTGCTTCCTTTTCCATAAGCCTAATGGCTATACGGCATGAGTAGAGTGAGAGAGACAGGCTTCTTTGATTTTCACTCAGAGTGGATGATAATTACAGCAACAATTGGGCCTCCCTCCATTCTGCACACAGTGTGAGAGGAGCAGCAGACTGCTTTTAAAGAAGTCCATCTGGACTTGATCGCTTGCTCCCTAGAGACGCCTACAAAACTTCTGCTACAAATATTGTGCACTGATGATAGACATAGCCCATGGCAAGAGGACTGATCAAGCACAGCAAATGGACTCCCAATTGGAGAGGCCATAAGGAGAGCCAGTGTCTCGTCTTGACTGAACTAACTGGAGCAAGACAAAGTGAAAGGGGGGTGGAACAACCAGACCTCTCCCCAGCATGGAGTCATTCTTTAGGGACTGGAGGGGATCTTGCTTGGCTTTTATGTGGCTCCATAATCTCTGGAGTCAACTTCTAAACTACAACTCCTGGCTTTTATGACTTTTTGAACTGTGGATTTAGCTAATTTGTTGTGCAATGGGAGTTTGATGTGTCTTGCTTTATGTGAGATGTGAGGGCTCAAGTCTGTAGAGGTCCGAACAGAACAATTTTTGTAGAACCTCTTGCTGTTCTTTGACAAAGAAAAGAGAAGAAAGAAAGAAAGAAAGAAAGCAAGAAAGAAAGAAAGAAAAAAGAAAGAAAGAGAAAAATAAATTTTAAAAAGAGTTTACTTCTGCTTGTTTTGCTGAACAAATGTGCATTTATGCTTTTATATTAACACATATAGGTAATGTTGGGGCCATTTCAAATTGATAAGTCTGTTCAGTGATAACTGAAGTCTCTAGTGAACCTATGAGGTTCCTCTTGCAACCTTTTTGAAAACGTGGGACTTCAGAGACAACAGACAGCTGTTCAGTAGCTTAGAGTCTGTTAATGTTAGTTAGCAAACAAAAACTGCTGGGAAAATGTTTACAACAACCATCACTGACAATGTTTGTTTTGAAAAAGAAGATTTAAACCTGTATGAATAATTATTGTAGGGCTGTTTTGTCTATGAGAATTTCGATGTGATTTGAGCACTGAATTGTGCTGAGGTCCCTTTAGAAGCACCTAGAAAAGCAATCGAGACTTCACTTACCTTAAGGCTATCTCAGTCCCCTATAACCCATGCCATGTATGTTATTAAGTTATTAGATGCTATCTCTCCTTAGAGAGATTTAATTAGCTAGAAGGTGCTTCTTTTGAGCAGCTTGAAAAGCAGACAGATATGCATATTCATTAAGGCAGGATGTCAGGTAAAAAGACCACCCCATCCTTCCCTTCTAACACACAAGAGTAGCACTCTTTCTGTCATTGTAAAGGTAGCAATGGATGAAATAATAGACCTGACCTCCTTTACTCTTTCTTTCCAACCATCAGCTGAGATCTAATCACTGATATGGGTAGAACAGAAATAAAGCCACTGTTATATCCCACCCATAACACACACATACTATACACACCCCTCATACCCCTTTAATAGCTGTAAAGCTTTGTTTTTAAAATGCCTTTGAGTTGGTTTAAGTTTTACCATAAAATCTCTTGAATATCTCAATAATTATTTCTCCTAGACAGCAATGAGATTAATTAAAAAGCAAATATAGAGATTTACTGAGGCCTCCTGCTTTTCATATTTTTCTCCTGTGAAAAAGACTCTAAATGTAATCTTACATATGTCTATCTAGAGTTTTAGAAGAGATCTCAACAATGTCTCAAACTGTGTTCAGATTTGCCAAGATACCAAGGGGCAGAGTCAGGGGTGTAACTAGAGGGAGGGCATGGTGGGCAGCCGCCCTAGGGCCCGGGGTGAGAGGGGGTCTGCATCGGTCGACCAAAAGAAACCATAAAAATTAAAGATTCACTAATGAATTGCAGCCTGTAAAAGCAGCGCTCTCTGCGCTGGTTTAGCACCCGATTCACTAAGAAATTATGCATATCAGGCAACGGTGCAAACAAATCGCTGCTAAACACAATTTGCACGCGCAATTCTGATCTTGTGGTCTGATTCTGAGCACTATATAGTGAAGGATGCAGCAGACCACCGTATTTGACACACCCTGCTGGGACTGTACAACATAACTTTGATTCAGACACCTGGATCATCTCTTAAGCATGCAGAACGTGTGCTTGACAGCACTGCGCATCTGGATAAATGCTAGGTTATAATGCTTTTCTCCATCATTTGATGATTATTTGATTAATTGTACACAATGCACACAAACATCTCTTTGACTGTAAATAAAATTTATTTTACCACCTACTTTCATAATTTTTGTGAATGAAGCACAATATACAATGAGCCTAATTTACATAGAAAGGAGGCATGTTTGCATGGAAAGGAATGACAGTGACTTCATTTAAATACTCAAGACGCAGCGCAATTTCAATGCTGATTGCGCCTGCTAAAATAGAGTGCGGGTCATTAGTGAATAAGATGCAGGTTTTTGCACTGAAATACCACACTCAAAAGTGGCACAACTGTTTAGTGAATCTGCCCCAGAGATTTTATTATGAACTCAAGAAACATTTCTAATCAAATTCTCCCAAGACCTATTTATCTGAGCTATACTGTCCACTTCATAGTTCTGTTTCATTACTGTACGTCAACCATTACGGTTTCTCCTAAGGAATTTTAGGAGAAACATCTGAGACAAACTTGATGCTTAACTGAATTCTCAGTTATGTTAAACTAAAGTCTTCTTAGCTATTAAAGAGCAAACTCTGAGCAATAAAATTGTCATTACAGCTCCAACATTTAATTGTTTTATGTTTCGTACAATGCAGAAAAGCATCACTTGAAAACCAGCCTTCATGTCTATCACATCAGATTAGTACTTGCTGTGCTTTTTTCATTTTGTCTTGCTGTGTTTGTAGATAACTCACCATAATATCTTGCACTCATAGGAGGCAGTTTTACAACAACTTCTGGGCTGTATGCTGGAAGCAATTCCCTCACAAACTCAACTGGATTCAATAGCACACAACAGGTAGCTGAAATTTAATTTTCATCTCTGAAATCTCTGACTATCTAGTCTGTAGTGCATGGTGAAATTGTATTTCCTATGTCTTAACTCTAGCCTGTCATTCAGTATTTTCTCCTACCTCCTGGAAGCCTTTATAGAACATGTATATGCTTGCATTATTCAGATGATATGAATCACTCTAAATGTCTCGACCACTGTATGCAGGGATTACCTCTTGCTCTTTGCGCCTATGAATTATGCCACAAGGAGAGGAAAAAAAAGTGAAGACAGATCACTGTCCAGATGTAGCACACTGGAGACATATGTTCACATTTACGTTTTGGAATCTGCACTGTAAAGTAGCAGCGTTGCGATGCGGCCATCTCACATTACGGCCTTGATGTCTTTTTGCAGGAATACCCCTCATACCCAGCCTTCGGGCAGAGTCAGTATGCACAGTATTACAACAGTAGCCCCTACACCTCTCCCTACATGACCAGTAACAACACCAGCCCCACCACGCCCTCCACTACTGCCACCTACACCCTACAGGAGCCTCCATCAGGGATCACCAGCCAGGTCCTCTCAGAGCAACCTGCAGGTAAATGGGTTTTGCAAATTAATTGAGGTATGGCAGGTTCGAAAACTGCATGTTGTTGACACGATTTGGTGAAATGAAACCCTGGTGGTGAAACACTGCAGCTCATTGCCATTATAGTGTGATATAGTGAAGATGCACTCAATATACTGTATATATGTGTGTATATATATATATATATATATATATATATATATATATATATATATATATATATATATATATATATATATATATATATATATTTGCTTATTGCTGAACTTTTATGTTTTTTCTTGATAATACCTTGAAATTAGACATTTTAAATCACAGAATATATAAAATGTGGCTGACAGCAAATAATGCAATGGCATCAGGAACTGAAAACTGTTTTTGAGTGATGCCGCATCTATACCACTAGGTGTTAAGCCCATAGTATACTTTGGTCAGACGTGCTTGAGCACTGAACACGTGCAGCCCGATTTTTCTAACTGCCCATCTTTGAACACGCAAAACGTGCATGCGCCTGAAATTATCTGCACAATTTGGTGGATCTACAAGGTGGCAATACTCACATTTGAGCCATTGCTGTCATGAAGAAATGTTAGAAGAAGACGTAATCACCGATAAATAACATGAGACAAAGGTGAAAACAACAACAGTAGATATGCACATCAAGTGCGCATGTGCGAGGAGGTCAGGAGATACCTGCATCTGTCTCGAGTCTGAAGGAATATAAAGACATCTTTAAGGGTCTAAACTCCTGAAGAGAAATTGTCCAGCATCTCATAGCAGTCATAGCATGCATGCGCCAACCGCCTGTCTATGCATGCACTGTCAAATGTCAAATGGAGTATACTTTGACAAGCTTGCATCCGACAGTACGCAGATGCTGAGCATTTGCGTCAAAATCGAAGTATACTTTAGGCCAGGCGTGGGCAACTATTTTGGTAAAGGGGCCACATCGGGCTTTAAGTAGTGCATAGGGGGGCACATTGTATTCCTTTTGAGATACAATGTTCCGCATTGATTTGGTTTTTGTACCTTTTAAGCCCAGAAATAGTTGTGTACTCAATTTTCTGAAGTGTATATGTGACTAATGTGACTATTCTGCAATTGCCTAAAGTACTGTATTGCTCTACAGAGGTAGATACTTTTTTTATCAGGCACTAAAAAACTGAATAAAGGCTGAGCTTATTATAAATTATTTATTTACCATCTCTACTTGCCTGTTAATTTTTTATTCAATTAAACGCTCTCTACATCAGGGTTCGGTTTTAATTTAAAAAAAAGAGAGAAAAATGATAGAACATTTAATGTTTGTCGCAAAGCAGGCAAGTTTACTTATTTTATTCTCAAAACATTACACGTTTACACGCTAAAAGGGTCATGATGCGGGTCTCATCAATGGTTTGACTTTCCATTCAGCACACAGCTGAATAAAACAGGCTGCATGACTATGATAAATGATTACTGCAAGAGTTAGATTAACATACAGGTGTGAGGGTACTTCAACATTTCTAAATTGCACAAATAAAAAATGCATATTCATATTCGTCTCTTGCTTGCTTTTGCTCGCGTGTCAGTGATTACCCCTTTGCGTATCAATGATGCCTTTTATATTTAATTTCATCACTGAGAAGGTTTACTTGCAAACTTAATAGCACCAAAGATCACAAGCAGCCTCAAGAATGGACACAGAGTTGCCATATAACACTTTTCCTTGAGCAGAATATTGCATTAGAGATCGTTAAGTTTGTTCAAAGGGGAAAGTGAGAGCTAGAAAGAGCGCACTCACATGCATGGTTGCCAGATTGCACAAAATAAGTATAAAATTAGGCGGAATATTTCCAGTCTGTTATTGGAAATATCCAAGTATTCCAAGTATAAATCTCAAATTGTGGGTGTTGCGTCTCTTCTCTGGCAACCCTGAGCATGTTAAACACTTTGGAGGGGCGTTAGGTCCCAATGCAAGATAACTGAAATATCCAATAAAAAAAAAAAAATGCTTTTAGGATAAATGATTAAACCATGTGGAGAGCTGGATCTGGCCCACGGACCATAAGTTGCCCAGGTCTGCTTTAGGCTTTAGTGCAACATAAGCATGAAGTTTATTGAGTGCACCTTAAAATTTGTTGTTCAGTTCATGTAGTTTAAGCGGTACAGCTTGGTGCTAGCAATGGCAAGCCCATGGGTTAGATTCCCAGGGAACATGCAAAATTGTAAGATGTATACCTTGAATAAAAACATCAGGCAAATGCATATATGTAAATGTAAATTTTCTCAATATTTAAGCAGTATCGAATGAGCAAGTGTGCCATTGCACTGAATATCAGTGTCACTGTAATTTGGATGTAAGTACAAGGATATCACAGCCTTGCTGATGCTCAGTATAACAGCACAATTGCGTGTGTGATATTGCTTTTATACAACAGCTCTATAGACAGTAACTTTATATAGAATAACTTACATTAAGTACATAAAATGGCCAGTTAATTTGTTTATGTTTGCCTCACCAACGAAAATAGTTTCAGAAGAATCCAAAGCAAGATTAACCATTTCATGTTGCAGAGTAGCGAGACATACCTGTTCAGTTTTACTGGATACCAGCACTCATGGGTTTCAGCTTGGCCTTTTGAATTAGAGGACCAGAACCAGCTTTTGTATAATTTGAATGATTTCGTTCGCACTTTCGTTTCCAATAGCTTTTACGTTCTTCTTACATTTGCCTTCTCGTGTAATTACTGTAAGCATTGACGTTATGTCCACCACACCCCCATTCCCATTATTATAGTCTGAATGGTATCGGGGGTATGAACTGATCCGATAAACAGCATATTAGAGCATTTGGGAAGTAACTACTGGATGAGATAAACAGATCCAACCACAATGTTGAGTTGTGAAGGTGAAAGCCTTTTTCATTTGCCTGTTTTGATATACTTTTTGCCTTTCTTTTTTCCTGCAGGAGAGTACAGTACAATCCACAGTCCATCAACCCCCATTAAAGATTCAGATTCAGATCGATTGCGTCGGGCCGCAGATGGAAAGTCACGTGGCCGTGGAAGAAGGAACAATAACCCATCCCCACCTCCTGACTCTGACCTTGAGGTATTGGACTGCTGCCTCTCTGTCAATGAGTCTCAGGCAGGCTGGAATAGGAGAGTTAGAATTAATTACGAGACTTTAATTATGTAGAATCAGGGCTTTCAACCAGGGGTCCATGAAGGTACTGCAGGCAAAAGCTTTATAACATGTATAAAAGGTTCATGTTTTTAATTAAGTTTTACAACAGAGTAAAACAGAGTTCATATTTTGGAACTTTGTTGGTTGTTTCGTCCCCAAATCAGTTTGTTCTAAGCAGAGAATTTTTAGTACCACATTAGTTATCTTTTCATATTTGATCTGCATAGTTCAGAAAATGGTTATGGTCTTTTCGTTAACATGACCTGAATCTCAAGAAGGTTTTGCCCCCATTAGCAAGTTGAGATCATAGCATGTTAACAAATCTAGTTAATTAGTTTGTTGCTATTGATTGTGTTAATGCATTGAGGGCAGGAGATGGATAGTCTGCTGGTGGTTCTTCCCGCAGTTGTGGGGTACGATGGTGACCATCATTGCTGAATATCTACAGATCCCAGAGCGCATGAATCTGTGCACCCTTCTTATTGACAATCAGATCATCTTGCATGCTGAGAGAGCCATTGATTTTGCTCTTTCTTTTCCCAGCGCGTGTTCATTTGGGACTTGGATGAAACAATCATCGTTTTCCATTCCTTGCTCACAGGATCTTACGCCAACAGATTCGGCAGGGTGAGTGAAGTATTTTAACAGCAAACATAGGCAAATATTGCGACAAAGTTTAGAAAAACATACAGAAAGAGAGTGGGACTGTTTGGGTACAGCTTCGAGGAACTCTCGGCATTCGGGTAACTGTTTCTTTTTTTAATAAGTCCAACGAGGCCTCGCAGGCATTCAGCTCGTACTGCAGCTGTCTGAGTTATGTGGCTGGTACAGGCATGGATTACAAACCAGTTGCACAGAGAATGTCCATTGACATTTCTTAAGGGGTTTTTATCCTTCAGAAATGCATCATTGTTAGGTTTAATTAAGTGTTTGCCCTAACTGTCCTTTAAGTGGGGTTAGTCTGTTATAGCATAAAGAAAAATGTTCTTTAGTGTTGGACTTCTTTATATTAATATTAATATATTAATGTACAAGAATTATAGTGTAGTTATGTTGTTAAAACTGGTCTTATTAAGGCTTACTACCAAATTTAGCAAGTTCAAAAGGGTTATGAATATGAAATGAGAACAAGTTTACTTCTGCTGTCATTGTATTTGTTATTTTATATACAGTAAACCATCATAGGCTATATCTGAACTTTCAAAACAAACAATTTGGGAAGTACGCCAATCTACAATTCTCAGGCTTTGTCAATTATCTCATGGCTTTATTTTACTTGGGGGCGAATGCTCACCGAATAAACCAGATTACAATAAAAATAAAAAAATAAAAAATAAAATATTTTATTTTAAATTCAGCTTTAATCTGAATTCAGTATGCATGTGTTTTTTTAATTGTGTCTGAAGAATGTAGAATGCTGCTTCCTTGTTTGAGGAAATAAATCACAAAGCTGGCACTTTTTGGCTGGGGTTCTTGAAGGGTTTTTCTTTGTGCTGAGTGTAGATGACAGCAGCGCTCATATGTCAGTGAAACGGGGCCCGGCGGCTGGTTTGTTCTCTTTGTTCCTCAGGCAGGGTGTTTGATGGAGGTGGTGTTTTGTTTTAAGGGTGAGGGAGCCCTGGCCCTCGACCCTGCACTGTTTATTTACTTTATCTCGGCTGAGCATGCTGGGTAAAGAAGCGAAACTCTGAGAGTGCCTCAACATGAAAAGTCTTGGCGTCTGTTCTCATACACTCACACACACACTTTAGTTGAGCCCATTCTTCAGGTCATCCTTCTGATTTTAACCAATCATCAATTATAATGTGACAGCAAGCCCCCATCTATCTTTCTTTCTTTCTTTTTTCTTCATTTTTTTATTTTATTGCTTGCTTTCCTTTTCTCCTTTCTTTCTTTCTTTCTTTCTTTCATTTCATCTTTCTTCCCCTCTCTTCCTCTCTCCCTTTCTCACTTTCCCTTGCTCTCTCTTTCACAAAATCTGATTACACATTGCCCTCCTACCTGAAATATGCTTATCCCATCTACTCTGCAACATCACAAACCACATAATGCTCTCTTAAATCATATCAACACACTCATCTCAAACCCTTACTTTAAAATCCAGGGTGCTTCACATTTCTCAGATATGAGCCTTATATGACATAAACAGTAAGAAAACCCACTGAAATGCATTTCTTCCAGGGAGGCCGTTGAGGAAGAGCTCTATAAATAGAGCTATGCTGGAGAGCTCACTGCTGTGGTTATCAGTTATCCTAATTGGCATTAGAGCAGCTCGCTCCCATAAAGTTGATGGCTCAGGCCAGCTGTGTGGCCATCAGCCTGAAGGGAAAGAGTTGGGAGGGTGTTGGAGGGGAGGACTTGGCATCTTTTGGGTGGCACTGATGTGTGGGGACAGCTGAAGACCCTCAGGCACTCTGGCCTGCTTGTATTCTTAACTCTCCTGCTGAATGATTGTTTAGATTTAATTGGAGAGGATTCGTCAGGCCGGAGAAGTGCACTTTGCATACCTCTCACCACCAAACCTGCTTTTATTAACTGTCAGATATATACGCAGGTGTTTATATTAAGCTGACTGACTGGCACACTGAAAATAGATAGGAAGGTTGGAATATTCAAACATGAGTGCTTTACAAAGAAAGGATCTAGTTTATACTGTATACTGAATCTAAAAGCTATGTGTATGACATACATTTTTTATTTACTTATTTTGCATCACCAAATATACTAATTTGTATAGTTGTTATAGGCAGGTTTCAAGATCCAAAAGTGTGTGAAGATTTTCTTTAAAACCTCATCAGTGGCGTTGATGGTGTTCTGTTCTACTTGTGTGGTTTCCCTTCCCGCTGTCCGCAGTTAAAACATTTTCATTGTTGAGTGTGACAAGTAATCAGTAAAAAGCTCAGCCATTACTTCAGGTGGCTTTAAGCTCTAATCCCTGAAGCAGAGCTCCCTGACTCAGCACGGCCGTACAGACACTGGAATAAATCCCTTCCTTCATTTCTCCTCCGCTTTCCACTTTCCCTTGCACACTCATGCTATCCTCTTAATGAACAATGAGAGAGTGGCCACTGATTAGAAAATAAGCCCATATGAAATGAAGATTACAAAAGATGATTTTAAACTGAATATTTGACTAATGTATGAACTGAAAGTCCTGTGGCCTTTTTCAAGCTAGTCTTTGTCTCAACACCGTATACTGACACTCTAAATGCAATTAATATAACAAATGCTTGCAGTTGTTTGCAGACAACACATGAAACCTTAGAAGGAGAGATAGAGAACTCCAAGTGACCACTTTAGTGATTGAGCTCTTTATTTAGGAAACAACAACATATAAACTTGTCAGATGCAAAGGGGAGTTGATGCATTACATGTCCATGTCAAGATCAAGATTTTAGGGTAGAATTTATATGAATGTATAAGGGAAAGTCTATATTTTATTTGCTGGCTGGTTAACATTCCTTCTAAGTTTTTCACTGTTTTTAATCAACGTTTTGACTTTACCAGTTCATTTAAAATGGCCCTGCATTGTGACAAATCAACTTTTTAAAAGTAGTAATATTCCATGTAGTCTCTTAATTAATATGAGGTCTTAAAAGCTGCATACAGTACATACTAATAAATAATTAGCAAAATGCTGTTTAAAATAGTTTTAGAGAATCACACGTTACACTGCAACACTCTTCCAAAAAATATTTAATGTCAACTACTTCATTATAAATGCGAGGACATGCAAGTTTGTAATCATGACAACGTCATAAGTGTTATTTTGCGGTGAGCTCCTTTAATGAGTGTTGTCTAGGTTATTAAGGCAAAAACACTCTGCAATTGATTCATTAACAATTCATAGAGCCATCATTGTGTCAGCTCTAACACAACCGCTGAGATCGTCATTACTGCCAGTATTGCATTACAGTGGAAACAGAATACAATAAAAAATAAAAAAAGTCCATTATATTTTAAGTGAATAATCCATTTTGATTACTGCCAATGCACAGGTTTATACATCACTTGGTAAAGCTGTTCTGTGCAGGAAAAATGTGTGTCTTCCTCTTTCTAAGTTTCTATTAAATTCCCAACATGAACCTTTTACGAATAGTTAGAATAAATCCTCCATTTTTCTCTGATGTGAGCATATTGTTTGGGGGAAATGGGGGTGAAATGCATCGGTAATGCATAGAAAGATGATCTAGGGTCTGAGGTATGTGAACAGAGATGTATTTATGACAACACATTGACCTCAAGTTCATTTCAGCTCATCGGCACATCTAAGACTATTTTTACTGCCTTTACTGAGTGGCTCGCCCATAGTTCACCCAAGAAGTAAAATTCTGTCATCATTTACTCCTACTTTTGTGTCATTCCAAAACCGTATGTTGTTTTTTTTTTTCTTCCATGGAACACAAAAGGAGGTGTAAAGCAGAAAGACAGGGACTGACAGCCTCAGTCACCTTTTACTTTTATTGTCTGGAAAAAAGATGAATGAAAGTGAATGGTGACTAAGGCTGTCATTCTGCAAAACGTCTCCATACAAGTTTGCAACAACATGAGGGTGAGGAATGACAGAATTTTCATTTTTGGGTGAACTTACCCTTTAAGTACATTTCAGCTAGAACGTTCTATATATGAATTGCAAAGACATGTATATATTGTACTGTATGTATTTTTTATTTTTGATCTAGAAGGTGTAATTGATTGCTGGGTACATTTCTACTTGGTTTTTTCTTCAGGATCCGCCAACGTCTGTATCATTGGGACTAAGAATGGAAGAGATGATCTTCAACTTGGCCGACACGCATTTCTTCTTCAATGACTTAGAGGTAAATCGAGCATGCTTTGTCACTTTAGGGGATATCCCCATTTTTTTGTGTTTAACATACATGTAGCTGGCTTCACCCCCTGCGAAGGGTACTTCAAGACTTCTAAGTATGTGATTACTTTTACAGCTTGCTTTCTTAGCGACAATATTTAAAACGCAGCTCCAAGACGTGGATAAGTCACAACTGAGTGTATACATGACATTACGAGCAAAAGAGCAGTCCATTAAAGTTTACACCATAGCATCAACAACCATTTAATAGCAGGGTGCCTATTTCTCGCTAACGTCCCTTAGTGGTGAAGTATTACCTCGGAGCCTATGGTACACTATGAATTTTACATGTGCTGTCAGTCTCCCTGGCCGTGCACACCTCCCCCGCCCCCTCCCTGCTGCTCAGGCCAATTTGTTAGCTTCTAATATTTCTGTACGAGCTCTGACTGTCTGCGTGTTATGCTGTGTGCTCTGTGTCTCTGTCCGCCCTGGCCGCAAACTCTCAGTCACGGTCTGAAAACTGCTTCTCTGCCTCATTCATGTTGGATCAGTGTAAAATTTGCCCCTGGGGGCAGTTACTGAGAGGGTATCTAGGTGTCTGTCTGCCCCGCCTGGTGAGGGGTGAAAATGAGAGTGGTGGGGTTACTTCTACCCATGATTGGCAGTGCTCCATGTGTTCATAGAAGTGAAGTTCAGTTTGACCAGATCTGGTGTTGCACAAGTTAGCACATCATTCAGTGTATTCAAAGTGGCCAGTTAAAATGGCATCAGGCTTGAAAATATGTACTGTGAAATAATTAAAACAAATCTATGAACCCTTAAAGGAAAAGTTCCTCATTCATGTCTTTCCAAAGTTATGTTACCTTTTTTCTTTGTGGAATGCAAATGGAGAAATTTTGAAAAATGTTCTGGTCGCATTTTTACAATAATGATTAATAGGGACTAGAGCTTTCAATCTTCAAAAAGGATGCAAAGCACCATAAAGCTGTCAATAAAAGTGCCCCATTTGACTTGTGCAGTATATTCCAAATCTTGTAAAGCACGTTCATGAGAGTTCATGAGAGAAGTAGCGATGTACGGTCTGTGAACGAATCGTTCAGAGCAGTTTTGTGAACTTGATCAACTAATTGAAAGAATTGCATGTGGGTTTAGAAAACTATCATTTGGCTTGTGAAGACTTGGAATATAGTGCATGAGTCATATGGACTAATTTCATGATACTTTTATGATGCTTTTGCATTATTTTTGAAGCTTGAAAGCTCCAGCTAACATTAATTGTAAATGCATTGAAAAGAGCGACCAGTTCATCAGTAACAATTTCTTCTTTTGTGTTCCACCGAAGAAAGAAAGTGATACGGGTTTGGAACGCCAAAATCTTCATTTTTGAAAATGAGGAAAGTGAGCTATTCCTTAAAAAAGCCTTGCCTAATCTGATATTATTGAGTCCGTTGTACCCACCCTGGCTCAGACATCGCTGGCGAGGCGCTCTCCCTCGTCCCAAAACCCGACACCACTGACCCATTGATTTTCCTCTGTGTCCTGCTCGCAGCTGACCCTGCAGAGGAGGAAATGTTTTGTTTGATACTTAAGTGTGAGGAGAACTGTTGCGAGTCTGCCAAGTCTCATTAGTCAACGGCACTGCTCTGCTTTTCCTGCCACGAGAACCAGGGAGAAAGAAAATGTTTGTGCTGCCCGAGACAGACGAGTGACGGGGAGATTCCAATCGCACTCATCTTGATCAAAGTTAATTGGCAGCAATTGGCTGTTAAATATTTCCCGATGTTTGGCCACATCGAATTGTGCACACTGCACTTTGTATAATGGAAGTGCCCCCCACCATTCTAAAGAAATGACAGTATTGTGACAAAGCTTAAATGTGGCTTTTTCACAACATCTGTCCTGTATTTTGATTTTGTTTCATGTGTTTAAACTGCTTGCATATGAATTGGCTGTCCGGGCATCTTGTAAAATGATTGGATTGTGCAATGCACAGTTTTTCTTGTCTGCTATATCTCAGCAATGGAATTATTACATTTCATTTTGACACTTTAAAGCAAAGGACCTTTCTCTTAAAACTACAATTGCATGCAATACCAGTATATTTGCTGTCTATACTGTAAACCGCAACAGAATGTTTTCTCTGAACTGAAAGCGATGTTTAGAGGAACAAAGAAAGAAAACAGAAAAGAACTGGAAGGAGAATTCCAAAGGAATCCAAACTGTAAATATCACCACAGCAGATGTATATTTGAGCCTTTAGAAAAATGCATATGCTCAGTCTAATATAGTCAAAGTCATAAAGGGATTTCCCTCTGGCTTTACACAGACAAATGCCTGATGTTGTTTGCAACACCAGATTGTCAACTGTGTAACTCATGCACAAATGTGCAAAGGTCAAGTGGTACAGTCCTTTAAAAAACATTTAATTGATACACTTTATAGATTTTGTATAATATCCTTTGCTGTGCTCCTTAGCTTTAGGTTTGTGCCAAGCTATTACAATACACAATTTTGGGAAGAAAGCAGAAGTAAGAAGCTAGTAAATGCTGGTGGTATGTAATCCACATACTGTAGGTACTTTTTTGTCGTCACGTCCTATCTGATTAAAGTATCTGTCTGTTTCTGTGTTTTGTGTTGCATTGTGTTGTGTTGCACTATTTTGTGCAGTTGATTGGTTGTGTTATTTGTTTGCTGTTTCCCCCCACTTTCTTGAGTGTGTGTGATTAGAGTTCGATCATTGCTGATAATTATCGATAAAGTAAAAAAAAGAAAATGGCATGCCATAGAGGTCATAAAGGATCTACTGTACTTTACAAACACAAACACACACAACACACACTACTGTGATCTTGCACAAAACCTTGGTCTTTGGAAAAGGTCTTTGAAAAAACAGATAGTCTTGTTTTTTTGGCTCAATTAATTATTGATATTGTACAATGGCAGAATATAATTCATGCTTGTCAGCAATATGATCCTTGTATTGATTGCAGTATATTGATTCAGAATTCTTCATGAGAGGAATATTTTAGCGGTTATTTTTAGGAACTACGTTTTGAAATAAAATAGTGTGCACAATGTACGTGCAAATTTAGCAAATAACATTTCTGAATTGTTAATCAAAATATGTGTTCCTGTGCTATCCATGGTGCACATGTGCAAAATATGTGTTCATTCCAGAAATTGCTATGCTCATTATGATTTCAAATATTTATATTTATAAATATAAATGTGCAAATTGTACATAATAAATTATTAAATTGTAAAATATTTTTCAGTAATGTAAATATATAGAGTAATATGTAGTTATATAATGTATATGTATGCCCTGTTATTTATTTATTTTTATTTTTTTCATTATTTTAATCAGAACGTTTAATTTAAAACTGTATTTTTCTTTAAATGTCACTTTAATTTATTATCACTACTGTTTATAATTACTATTTATTTCTTATTACTATTATAATGTGCACTACTATTATAGTCACTAATATATTTTGTCTCAATGCTAAGTATAAATAAGTAAATGCATTAAATAAAACATATTCACTGTCACTTTGCGATTTAGCCTTTGAATGTAAACCTCAGTAAAATTAAACAATTTTTAGTTTAGTAGACAATATAGCACAATAATTATTATTTTTCTTGAATTCTGTACAATAATGAATTCTGTACAATTATAGATTAAAAGTTATTTTCACAAGTTAAAACACTATTTCCATCCCTAATTTAACAGTAAATGATCAATTGCATAAGAGCATGGAAAAGGGCTCTGTTTTCTTGGAATGATTCTTTCTGGTTGTACCACAACTGGTTGTACCATAACTCTTGTACGTAATTACCCCAAGCTTGTGTGATACACTGCATGCCGTACCTGAGAGTGAGGACATTTTAGGGATGAAAGCATTCTTGTGTTTCGGTGAGAGGTGGAGTGCGGGTTGGTGTGTGGGAATGTGCATCTCAGGGGCCCGGCTGTGCTCCCTCACAGCGGGGAAGGGCCACGGCTCGCCGGGAGAGAAAACAACACAGAGCCGTCTGCAGGACAGATTTCTCCTCCCTGGCTCTGAGCTCTGCTCGGCCGAAGTGGGAATGGTTTCAATTATCCCCAGCCGCACCTCCGCAGATGCATACCTGAGGCCAAACCAGTGACACTGCAAAGCCCGGGACGTTTTTTAGCACCTCTAGGACGTTGGGGCTTCACTTATCATTTTACAATGAGCACATGAGATTGAGCAGAGATGTGAAGTTCATGTGTATTTGTTGAGGTTAAAATTAGAATGAAAAATATATATATATTTTGCACTAAAATGTTACTTTTTCCATTTACATTTCACCATTAAAATGTCACTTTATGAATTTAAAGGAATAGTTCACCCAAAATGTTTAATTCTACTTCATTTATTCACCCTCAAGTTGTTCCAAAATTGTATGACTTACTTTATTCTGTGCAACAAAAAAGGAGATGTTAGGCAGTACTGATGTTTGTGTGTATCAGTCATCATTCATTTTCATTGCATCTTTTTTCCTGTCACTTTAAGAACATCAGTGTTTTACTATAACATCTTTCCATTGCAATTCAGCTATCATAGTTCAGTTCTGTTCTTGGTTATTTAGGTACACATAGATATATCTTTATTTAATATACAGTATTTCTGGCCAATACCACAAGCAAATGTTCCATCAAAATTCCTTGAGCTCTTTGGACCAAACCAAAATAGAGGAGTGACTCTTTTGAAAGTGAAATAAGTCATTATCATAACTTTCCCTACGCGTGTTGTGTGTTCGGGAACAGGATTTGACTCTGTGGATTTAATGTGTTTTTGTGTCTAGACGCAGGTAGTGTCTGTTGGCTGTCAGGGCTCCAGAGATCCCAAGGCAGGAGCCCTGATGTGTTTTGGAATGACTAAAGAGAGAATGGAGAGCTTTTAAAGTCTTCCTGTCTATCTTCTCTCAGCGCCGGCCCCCTCTTACCCAGCAGTAGCCCACAGTACCGGGGCCTAAAAGCAATAAGGGTTGTACGTCTATTGAAGATGTAGTGTTACAAACAATATGATGACAAAAGATGGCTTTGAAACTGATTGCTCATCCTCAATGCAAATTCCTAACATGTAGAAGTTTTTCAGACTAAGAAATGTTTGAAAGCTGCTACAAAAGTACCTCTGATAAAATAAAATGTGAAAATTGTTTTTGATTATTTTAAAAATGTAAATTATTTATCGAAAATTTAAAAATGTCGATATAATCCTCATGTCATCAGAGGATTAATAAGAGCACGTTTTTGCTTGTCTTCCTATTTGGATAGACATTTGTTTAACTGGCATCACACCTATAAGGCAGTAATGCAGTATTGTGCAGTGGAACATTTGTCTGTAGTACGTGTGTGTTGAGTAGCCTCCTTTATTAGATGTCTTTATTAGAGCATTTTTTAAGCATTCTGTGGAGTGCTCATACCTGCATTGGATGCTTTTGATATATTCAGACAAGCTGAGCTCCATGCAACTTTTCCATCATCTTCTCGCCATCAAACTCACTTTACTTGAGTCTACTTAACTATTTTCCATCTTAATATGACAGTGTGATAAGCTTTGGTTTTAAGAAACCTATGTTTCCAGAGAGCTTTGTTTTACCTGGCTGTTTGAATTCCATGACTGTTCAAGCACAAACTGTGGATTGGAATGAAGTGGGTTTGAAGAACTCTCTTTGTTCTCCATATCCTGTGTCTGACCCACAGGTAAGCTGCTCCCCTCCCTCTCTCTCTCTGCCTCTCTACCTCTCTCACCCTTGCGTGGGCCAACTGTGGTGGGAAAGTGATGGGGGGGCCAACACTAGGGTCATGAACCCCCCTCACAGATGGGGGATGACAGACCCTGCCAATGGATTGGCAGCATTGAGAACCTGCGAACCATGGATTGGTCTTTTTCACATGGACTTAGCTTGTAGGCTTGGAGGAATGTTGTGATGATGGCTGTAATCACTCACACTGTGCCTTTGTTACCTGGGCTGCTCACCTGTATGGGGAGTTGGTTTTTCTCTAGACTCAATCTCTGTTCCAAAACCTAGTGTGCTGCCTAGGCGCGCTTGTGTCGTGAAGGCTGTTCCAAAAGTTGGGTAGCTGAATTATGCTGCTTCCTGAGATAATTTTAGCAAAATTCAAAGGTATCGTCATCATTTGTATACTTCTCCAGAAGGCAACACTATAATGCACAATGATTAAGAAGCTCTATGAAAAATATTTTCATGATGGAGAACAAAGCGAGATACATTTATATTATAAATACACATAGATTCCATTCAGTAAGTGTCAATAAAAATTGTTAAAAATAATAGAAAACGTATTATTTTACCCAAAATGAGTGTGTATCATGTATATTTATGCTCATTAGAGTATTGGGTCATTCCTCTCTTGTCACTTGTATTGAAATAAATTGTAAGTCTAGCGCACTTTGCATGAGAACTTCTATTTGAATGACTCACGGAGTTGCTGTCTATGTAGAGCGTTTCAAATAAGTCACTCTTAAGGTTCCAGGACAGTTAGTGGTCGTTTGCACCAAACATGTTATGGTGTTGGTCTGTGCTATTTTTTGATATTTTCCATTCAGTACTGAAAAGTGTAGATAAAAATGGTTTAAAATAATACAAAACGACTATTTTACCCAAAATGTATTTGTGCTATGTGAGCTGCCTGGCTCATGGTCAGTCATTTCTGTATTGCAATGTTATTCTTGCATCACATACAGTATATTGAAATTAATTGCTAATCTCCCTTGCACTGTGCATGAGGAATGCTATTTTGATGACGTGCAGAGTTGCCGCCTATATAGAGCACTCCAAATCAGTCACTTATGTGGTTTCCTGACAGTTAGGGATCATTCACACCGACTGTGTTGCGCTGCATCTTGCTGTTTTTTCTGCGTGTCATGCAGAAGCGTCACGTTTTTAGATGCCGTGTCAAGTTAAAATAAATTGTCTTTAGACACCTGCACTATGCTCTATTTGTTGTGCTGCATCTGGCTTTTTTTTTGCGAGATAATGCGTTCGGCGTTAATGGACCCTTAAGATGCTGCTATAGACGGCTGCCTCCTGTGTAGGCAGTGAGGCAGCTCACTAGGTTTTGAAACAGACCCAAAGAACGGCAGTAAGCTTCAGCTGAGTTCTGGCGAAAGGCACGACCAGGGATGAAAGCCCCTTACCTCCTGTGCTAAGTGAAAAAAGAGAGAAAGAGCTAGGAGAAACTAGGAGGTAGCCAGAGGAGTAATGCAATATGGATGTTTCCAGTTTCTGCGGCAGGACGAAAGGGAAAGTGAGGTTTGTAGTTTTAAATAATCATTTTCTTTTTTGACATTCTCCAGCTCGCTTCTGAGCAGTCAGCAGCAAAGCCCTTCCTCTGGCCAACAGGAAGAATCAGCCAGTCTGGCCTGATTGCTTAATGACAGATACCAGGCGAACAAAGAAGGCTCTGATAGCTCGCATAAATGAAAAGGTTTTTCTAGGCCTGGATAGTCAAAGGAGGAACTGAAAGGAAAATGAGAGTGAGAGAATGGAAATAGAGAAGAGCTGATATGAAGGTGTTTATTTTGTAGTTTGTTAGGCCCCTCTTGCTGTTTCCCACAATTATGCACAGTAGCTCTTTATGGATTAGTTTCTTTATATTTCTTTCTGCAACCAGAACCTTTAGACAGTTGAATGAACAAGAGGAATGATCAAAAACATTGATGAATTAAACAGAGAGACAAAGTGTTTGTATAAGATGTAATTATGTATGGATTGCAGAGGAGGATCTTTACACAGCCTACTGTAGGAACATCTGGTCTTCGTTAGAAGCGATTGTAGGTTTTGTAAGAACCACTACTTGGTGAAGGAGGAGTGGAGAACTACTGAAGACAACCAAAGGACAGACAGACCTATTTGCACTGGATTACGCTCGGTTGTCATTTCCTCTTCCATCTCGAAGCCCAATATCTCAATTGAGTTCCTATCACCAGCTCTCTATTAACCTACATTGAGGTATAACATCATGCAATATTTATAGCATCTCAACCCAAGATAACACCTTCTTGAAGATACCTTCAGCCACCCTTGAAGATCAACCACATGCGGTACTTAACCACTTAAAGCTGACCTATCCTTGGTCATTATGCTTAAAAGTGTTTACGAGTGCTTAAGGAGCTGCCTTAATGAGTCTCATGAGTTACTATAAGACATTAGGACCAGTCGGCTCCATTAGGGGCTTGGTGCAGCTACCAGAGTGGCAGTCAAGTGGTTTATGTGGGCCCCAGCTGTGTGCAGTAATTGCAAGACGTTGTACATTCTTTTTCTGTCCTTACTTTCATCCAGGAGGTCTAGAAGCCCACAACACAACCGTTAATTGAGTGTTGTAATAACCATCGAATTAAAAGACAATGTTAACATGCGGTGGTTCCGACAAAGTTGGTGGGATAAGTGAGATTCTAACATGCCAGCTGCTCACAATCTAATTAGCTTTTCAGATGCATTCTTGCATTTAAAAAGTGAATGGCACAGCATGCAGGTGTCCCACGATGCATTTTAAACATTGAAGTTCAATTTACTTGACACAGAATCTAAAAAACATGGCACCCATGCGCAAGATGCTGAAAAACTTGCGACGTACTGCGCAACAGTCAAAAATGGACACAAAAACGTTTTCAGTATGAAGAGGCCCTAATGAGGGCAATACTACTGGAATGTATTTCTGGTTTATAGTTTTGGTGGTTTAGATATTGATGATTTTTACATGGCTCGTGGTTGCTTAAGCAAAAATGTTTTTTTTTAATAAACACATTTGCTTTATTATACTATCGTTTAGAATTAGATTTAAGGTATAGGGTAGGGAGGTCGGTTTTGTTGATTTAAAACTCAAGCATTAGCATTAAAATCCTTATCTGTTAGGTCAAATATTTAACTTGCTTTTAGCGCCACACAGTGGGTGTTTTACCTCGAAACTGCTGCGATAGGTAGTATGAACCACATAATGTCATTTCACAAAAATGATGCCACAGACGCGTAATTTTCATGAGATCTTGCTGTTTTTTACAGTGCTTTTTATAAATTAGATAAGGATATCAATACTGTGGCAATTCATTTTTCATGTACGCTTTATCTCAAATGATCATGGACATATCACATATTTTGTCATCGTAATGATTTGAAACGGAGGAATAAAAAAGCACTATGCTTTCCAGTGAGCGAGCCATGATTTAACATTGTAATGGAGGCCCCAGTTATCTGTAATGATTTTGGTCTGTCCAGAGGTCCACTTTCAAAAACAAATTGGTACTTCACAAGTATTGCAGATCCACTGCTGACTGTCTAGAAACAGATTACGCAAATAGCTTGAGGTGTTCCTGAGCTGTGGCTGCAATTGGCAGTCCATCTCTTGGCCCTGCATCACTCCAAGTTCTCCATGTGAGGTCACACCGACTCCCCCCACAAACCCCCCTCCCTCCAGCCCCCCTCCCCCTTATCTAAGCCTGTGGAGCCTTGGAGAGGAGGAGCAGGGCACAGGGTCAAAGTCTTTTCCTCTTTGGATCTCGAGGCTTGCTGGGAGAGGCTTGGCGAGAGAATGGCTGCATTAGAGCTGGGGTTGGGGGGTCAAGATTTTAATTATGTTAAAGAACAGCTGGTTTGAGTTTCTCTTCACGTCGCTCTCCCCACCCTCTCCCCACAAATCCAGAGAGATGAAAAATTTGTTCAGAGGGGAACCAGTAAAATAAAAAAGGTTTACGGTCTGAAGCGCTTACCCCTACCCTGCTGTAGCATTAGACAGGAATGCAATAACGTCAGCATTTGGCCAGGTTCAGTTTGAGTTAAAACAAGGAAGTCCTTTTTGTATTTTCAGTGTCTTAGCAGGCCGTTGAAACTTAATTAAAAGGATTAAAGTTATGGAAAGGAAATATTCAACAATAACTAAACGGAAATACCACCTTCTTAGTTTCGACTACCATATAAATTGTTGAAATACGATTGGTGGTTTAAAGCTGAAGTGTGTAATTTTTGCGACACTACCATCACCAATCGGAATTGCAAAAATAATCACTGTTTACAAACACATTCTAGAAAATTACCCCCATCCTCAATTGGTTGTACAAATGGATAGTCCCGCCCCAAATTCACTCCAATGGTCAAGCCAATGTCAAGCTCAAAATCACAGAAATGTTTTGATAATGCCACAGAACCAAAGTGCTAAACTTTTGGGTCAAATAAACCTACAAAGAACTTCCTTATAGTTGAGACTTCATATTATGCTGGGATATGAGATTTTGAACATCCAAAATATTACACACATCAGCTCTGTACATTTAAATTTTTCTTTATAATTTTCAGTCATTTCTGTATGCATACATCCAAAAATCATCTGTGTGTGTGTGTGTGTATATATATATATATATATATATATATATATATGCATACAGTATATATACTGTATACTGTAAATATATATATATATATATATATATATATATATATATATATATATATATATATATATATTTACACACAGATGATTTTTGGAATGGTTAAGCCAGCTTTCTAGCATCTATGGCTCTTGCAGGGGAGAGGGGAAGGCCGACTATAAATGGAAAACTAATAACAGATTTTCAGTCTGCTTTCTCCAAAAGCTAGCCTCAGGCTGTGTTGGTGTGTGGCTCAGCAGCAATCAGAGGTCATAATTTCATTGGCGGTTAGCATCAGGTTCAATTTTTCTAGTACGTTACACTTACCAGAAAGTCTGGTTTGTGTTACAGTGTACACTAGCTGAATCGGCTCTTGAGCTGCAGAATCATTCAGCCATTCCAAGAAGTAGAGACCCTGAAGGTAGCTCAGACGCTCTCATTATCCCACAGCTATCTCTTTGTACAGGCACCAGTCTCTGGACTAGCAGAACACGGAGAGAGAGGCCACTTCTACTTTACCAGAGTGTACGGCATCATGCTGATCCCATCCCGATTGATTTTATGTATTTACAGATGTGTATATCAAGAGATCCCCCTAGTGGTAGAGGCCAAATGGGTTGGGCCCCCGGTCCCCTGATGATTGTGTTTATTTTTATTAAGATTTAGCAGGTGGGGGGGGTTAGGGGCTGGAATGGGTTGAGGGCTGATTTGAGCTTTTGGGAGAGAGCTTAGGCTTTAAATGGGAATTCCACAGTTGTTGACATTATTCACTTCATGGATTCAAGCTGCCAAATTGCACCCAATTTTGCACATGAAAACGATTAATCAAAGCAGCGTATTTTAATTCATTGCGGCTTACCGTGTCCATTCTTTGTTTTTCTTTTTCCAGGAGTGTGATCAGGTTCATATCGATGATGTGTCATCAGACGACAACGGGCAGGATCTAAGGTAGAGTTGGCACCTTGTTGTACACATTTGACAGTTTTTAGATCCCTCAGGGAGCAGCACAGGGGAAAATTCTATTGCTCAGAGGTTGCTCTTTCAAAGCTCAGGAGACTTAATTGAATTCTCAGTTATTTTTTCATTGAAGTATTAACTTTGTTTCAGATGTTTCTCCTAAAAATGTGTTGGAGAAATTCAAATTGATGCAAATGAGAGTTCATAAAAAAAGAGGCAATTCAGACTGAATGCATTCTTGCTTTAAAAACATCTGTATGCAGCGCAACGAATGGAACAGAATACAGACAGAGTTTTTAGAAGTTGAAATTGTTTTAACTTGACATGGTGTTTTATAAACGGCACACTCATGCTTGAGATGTTGAAAAAATGGAAAGATGTGGCACAACAGTCAGTTTGAGCCTTAACAGAATACCAATAAAATTCATGTAGATAGTAAAGAACAAAAAAATTGGTCTTGGAAGAATTTGGCGAGAAATATGAGTTGAAGAGTTAATATCACATCTCCTTTGAAATGTATTTGCAGTCTAGGAAAAAACAACTGAGATATTAAAGAGATTGCATTTATAATTTTTCTTTCCTATGAAAGGTTGAGCTCAATGTGCATTCTCTCTCTCTCTCCTCTGCTTAGTACGTATAATTTTAGCACAGATGGATTCCACGCTGCTGCCACTAGTGCCAACCTGTGCCTTGCCACTGGCGTAAGAGGAGGTGTGGACTGGATGAGAAAGCTCGCCTTCCGCTACAGACGAGTAAAAGAAATTTACACCACCTATAAAAATAACGTTGGAGGTAATCCCCCAATAAACTGCTTTGCTAAAATTGCTGGGGAGGGGATAGTGTGTCGACATATGCACTCATACGTTTTTCAAATAACCTCTTATGCAGAACCACTTGGTCAGGGTAAATTTTGAAATTTCTGAAAGTGTTCGCAGGATGGTCCAACTCAAACAATGTTTCTGTTCATTTCAGGTCTGCTTGGCCCGGCCAAAAGGGAAGCCTGGTTGCAATTGCGAGCAGAAATTGAAGCCCTGACGGACTCCTGGTTAACACTGGCACTGAAAGCACTAACATTAATCCACTCAAGGTAGGCCTTAGCACAAGCAAATTATATAGAGCCCATCTCTGTTATACATAAATCAGAAAGATGCATGAATAGTGTTTGTGAGCACTATGCCTCAATACCTCAGAAACACTTAGCCTCTTCATTATTTTGGAAGGTAGCTTTTTAGAGCACTGAAAACCCAAAAACGAAAATATTGCCATAATCGATTCACCCTTGTGTCATCCCAAACCCACATGACTTTCTAAAGTGGAACACAAAAAAGAGATGTTTTAATGAATATCCCAGTCTTCAGTTGATGCAGTTTATAATGACTCAAAAAGACCCAAATGTATCATAAAAATAGTCAATGCAACTAGTGCCTCATATTCCAGGTCTTCTGAAGACAAACAAGAGGTTTCGAAATTCAAGTTGTTTTCCAGTGAAATCTAGACGTCTGTTATGCGTTCATGAGCACTGAGAGAAGCTCGTTCACAGAGACGTGTTCATTCGAGAAATTTTGTTTAGTGCAAAAAACAAACCACGTTCCAGTGTGAACACACGTGCTACTGCGAATGAGCTTCTCTCATGCACTAACAAATGCGCAACAGACATCAAGATTTTCTCTAAAAAAGAAATGTATCTTTATTTTTATGTATCTAAATGCATCATATTACTTCAGAAGACTTGGAATATATAGCAATTTTCATCTTTATTCTGACTTAATTTTTATCATATACCTTCAGAAGACTTGGAATATGATGACATTTTTGCCTTAATTTAAAACTTATTTTCATCGTGTGTCTTCAGAAGACTTGGAATGTGATACAATTTTCGTCTTAATTCCGACTTTTCATCGTATGCCTTCAGATGACTTGAAACATGATGCAATGTTCATCTTAATTTTGACTTAATTATTATCGTATACAGTAGTGCTCAAAAGTTTGCATACCCTGGCAGAAATTGTGAAATGTTGGCATTGATTTTGAAAATATGACTGATCATGCAAAAAAACTGTCTTTTATTTAAGGATAGTGATCATATGAAGCCATTTATTATCACATAGTTGTTTGGCTCCTTTTTAAATCATAATGATAACAGAAATCACCCAAATGGCCCTGATCAAAAGTTTACATACCCTTGAATGTCTGGCCTTGTTACAGACACACAAGGTGACACACACAGGTTTAAATGGAAATTAAAGGTTAATTTCCCACACCTGTGGCTTTTTAAATTGCAATTAGTGTCTGTGTATAAATAGTCAATGAGTTTGTTAGCTCTCACGTGGATGCACCTGAGCAGGCTAGATACTGAGCCATGGGGAGCAGAAAAGAACTGTCAAAAGACCTGCTTAACAAGGTAATGGAACTTTATAAAGATGGAAAAGGATATAAAAATATATCCAAAGTCTTGAAAATGCCAGTCAGTACTGTTCAATCACTTATTAAGAAGTGGAAAATTCGGGAATCTCTTGATACCAAGTCAAGGTCAGGTAGACCAAGAAAGATTTCAGCCACAACTGCCAGAAGAATTGTTCTGGATACAAAGAAAAACCCACAGGTAACCTCAGGAGAAATACAGGCTGCTCTGGAAAAAGACGGTGTGGTTGTTTCAAGAAGCATGGTCGAGTTGCCAGAAAGAAGCCTTTACTGCGCCAATCCCACAAAAAAGCCCGGTTACAATATGCCCGACAACACCTTGACACGCCTCACAGCTTCTGGCACACTGTAATTTGGAGTGACGAGACCAAAATAGAGCTTTATGGTCACAACCATAAGCGCTATGTTTGCAGAGGGGTCAACAAGGCCTATAGTGAAAAGAATACCATCCACACTGTGAAGCATGGTGGTGGCTCACTGATGTTTTGGGGGGGGGGGTGGGGGTTGAGGTCTAAAGGCATGGGGAATCTTGTGAAAATTGATGGCAAGATGAATGCAGCAAGTTATCAGAAAATACTGGCAGACAGTTTGCATTCTTCTGCACGAAAGCTGCGCATGGGACGCTCTTGGACTTTCCAGCACGACAATGACCCTAAGCACAAGGCCAAGTTGACCCTCCAGTGGTTACAGCAGAAAAAGGTGAAGGTTCTGCAGTGGCCATCACAGTTTCCTGACCTTAATATCATCGAGCCACTCTGGGGAGATCTCAAATGTGTGGTTCATGCAAGACGACCAAAGACTTTGCATGACCTGGAGGCATTTTGCCAAGACGAATGGGCAGCTATACCACCTGCAAGAATTTGGGGCCTCATAGACAACTATTACAAAAGACTGCACGCTGTCATTGATGCTAAAGGGGGCAATACACAGTATTAAGAACTAAGGGTATGCAGACTTTTGAACAGGGGTCATTTCATTTTTTTCTTTGTTGCCATGTTTTGTTTTATGATTGTGCCATTCTATTATAACCTACAGTTGAATATGAATCCCATAAGAAATAAAAGAAATGTTTTGCCTGCTCACTCATGTTTTCTTCAAAAATGGTACATATATTACTAATTCTCCAAGGGTATGCAAATGTTTGAGCACAACTGTATCTTCATAAGATTTAGAGTATGATGCAATTTGTGTCCTAATTTTGTGTTCATTTTCATCATAAGCCTTCAGAAGACTTGATGAATTAGATGAAATTTTCATCTTAATTTCGACTTAATTTGCATCATATGACTTCAGAAGACATGGATACTTGTGCGTACGAGTCGCATCGACTATTTTATGACACTTTTGGGTCCTTTTTTAAGCTTTAAAATAGTGAATCACTATCAACTGCCATTGAACTTAAAGACAGACCAGGATATTAATTAAAATTTCTCTTTTTGTTTTCTGCATAAGGAAAATCATACAGGTTTGTAACGACATGAGTGTGAGTAAATTATGACAGAATTTTCATTTCTGGGTTAAATCATTTGCAAACAATTAAAGGTCCATTAATCATGACAAGACTGCCTGGTGTGTTGTGGATGACGAATGGAATGCTTTGTCATTTGTAAAGCCACTGTTATTCTTGTCCACCCTCCTGCACTTTAGCTTGACAGAATTTACCTTTCAATTACAGGTCCAATTGTGTGAACATCTTAGTGACCACAACACAGCTTATACCTGCCCTCGCCAAGGTCCTCCTCTACGGCCTGGGAGTAGTATTTCCAATTGAAAACATTTATAGCGCCACAAAAATAGGTAAGTGTTTTGATGTTGGCAGCAATACTACAGTAACTACCTGTGTGTGTCTGTGGCTTGAGAATGGCCTCTTCATGTGGGCTATTGGAGTGTGGCCATAATTACTGCGATATTACGTGTAAACAGCGTGAGACACATGGTGTGTGATTGGGTTAGGCTGCAGAAGTGGTGGACACACGAGAGGGTTGATGTTCAGGAAGAGGCCTAATCAGGCTGGGATTATTTTCTTGGAGCTCAGCCTGAACTGGGCCTCTCCTTTTCAGGTCTACATATGAAACCACTTCGGCAAATTTATGTCATTCCACTTTCTTCTCGGCCTCCACTTTTTCAAATGCAAAATAAACACCAACCTTCACTTTCGGGCCATTGTCAACCAGATCCACCACTTGCACAAGGTTGTGAGCACTGTGCCTCCCAAACTGGCATTTGCATGTGAGGCTGATTTAGCTTGTTAAATTCCATTTGTCCCAGATTGTGGGAGGAATAAGACACACTTAATGCTTTTCAGACTGCCTTTATCTAGGTATTGATTTTATCGAATCTCCAAGCCAAGGCAAAGTGTTTACACTGCGTAATTTTGTGTAACTTATTGCGTATTTAAAGAGCCCTCACAAGGGCTGGGTCTTGGATGTGGCTTCCATGCTTTCTGCAGCACTAAACCTGTTTCTCTTCTCCCCAGGAAAAGAGAGCTGCTTCGAGAGAGTAATTCAGAGGTTTGGGAGGAAAGTTGTTTATGTGGTGGTGGGGGACGGTGTGGAGGAGGAGCAAGGCTCGAAAAAGGTATGAAGAACCCCAGAACTCTATACCTTTTTTGTTTGTTTTTTTCCTTTAAACCTTCAATTTCTTTTGTCTGTTCCCTGAAAGTTTAATTGGTCGAGGAAGAGAATGAATCTTGCATTGTAATCAGCTCAACTCCCCTTACAGCTCTAATGTAAAGGGAGGAGAGATTACATAATGATATGTCCCTGCCTGTGACTGCACCATGTGTGTAATGCAAGACAAGTCCTCTCAGGCATGTTAGAGGGACCAGTTCATAAATATAACATGCATTTAAGAGGCTTAAATCATTGTTCGATATGTTTAGGATGTTCAGTGCAATGACAAGCATTGAGGAATTAAGAACAGAGGCGTTTGGACAAGCACTCAGTGTTGTTTTCCCCGCCTCTTGTTGTTCCAACTTGAAGATTTATGTTACCTGCCATTTGTTGACAAGAAGTGTGTATTCAAAATGCCTGCCAAGTTTTCATGTAAACCACAGAACCTGAAATTATTCATAATGTAATTCATTATGTGTTGTTCAGACAGGTTAGAAATAGACAGGTAAGAATGAGAGTGTTGTCACGATTCTTTATTATATTGTGCCAAGTGATTAGTTCCATGTTGTCAATTAATCATGCAAGCAATGCTAGCGGAGGAAGTTTAGAGAGGGCAAAGCTGCTCGTCAGTTTTACATGTCAGCCCCCATTTCCTCTGAGACCAAGGCCTTTAGTGTTTAGCTGCAGTACAGGAGATTTTAATAAGTCATTGGCACTTTATAGAGTGGAATGCAGAAAACCAGGCAAATCTGGCTTGATATAAAATGGCACAGTTTTGTCAGATACAAGACGAGTGTCAAAGGGTGACTTTGTATGAAAGCAGCAAAGCAAAGTCGAACCTTTGTATAGTTTCGTTTTTTTTTTCGTCGTCCTCTTGAAAGAATCCCAGAAAACAATTCCCCTCTAGTTAATAACTCGACCGAGGCAAAGGCAGATAACATCTCTGGCTTTTAAAGTTAAAAGCAAAGACAATTTACAAAACAAAAGAAAAGAGACTTTTAAGGGTCAGTGCAAACTTCTCTAAGCGGAACATATGCCTGAGAGAGGCTATACCTTTGATAAGACTCAGTAATGGTTTGTGTGTAGAGGACTCGGAGCTGACAAGCTTCTTTCATTCCGGCAGAATCATATTTCCCTCTGGCCTCTCCCAGGAACAATGCCTCATTTGCAGTGTTTTCTCCAGCTAAGTTTGTGCAGAGTTGCTGTATATATAGTGCATTTAATAGTTATTTCCCACCGGGCTATTATACCATGTCCTGAGGAGTAGTAATTAATCATTCACACTATAACACTAGATTAATTTTTTTAATGGGCCTCCCTTAAGTTTCTTTAAGTTTTGATGACGTGCAAAATGTCAGAATAAAATATAATTACATATTTGTTTTGTAACTACAGCCTCTAAGTGTAACTATCAAAATGTTATCTCACATTGTAACACTGGATTCCTTCTAAATGGGCCTCCCCTACTTCTTAAACTTCTTAAAATTTCCTAAAGTTTTGATAACAAGTGCAAAATATCAGAATAAGATTTTACATTATAAATGTGCAGTAATGACATATTTCTTGTTACTATAGCCTTAAAGTTTAACTATTAAAATTTTAACTTGGACTCTAACACTAGATTTATTTTTCTTGTTAAACTTTCTCTTTAGGTTTTGATGCAGAAAAAAAAAAAAAAAAGCATTATAAAATAGTAAATATAATGACATTTATTTTGGAATTAGAGCCCCTAATAAAAAAAAAGAAAAAAAAAACAAAAAAGAATATATATATATATATTAACATTTTCAATATTATAATATAAGCATTATTCTCACCTGTCAAGAAACATTTCAAGAAAAGTCCTGGCCTATTTTGCCCCAAAATCAAAAGAAACAAATAAGAAACGATATTTTGCAGATAGAAAGTGAAACCTATTTTAGGGCCATTAAAATTTTTTTTTATGACAGTTATGCACATTTTTGCCTCCCTATTCACATTACCGCAGTGTGAAAAAGATGGTTATTAGGATATTCTCATTTCCACAATGTGAAAAATATGTATTTAAATTGTAATGTATTTATATATCACAGTAGTACTTCCTTGGTACAGCCTTTTTTTTGCAGCTTTTAATTAAGAACATTATTGTACAACAGCATCTTTTTTATTGTAATCCAGTAAAAACATGACTGCATTACAGTAACGCAAATCATGATTGAAAACAATGGGGGGGGGGGGGAGTAAAACGTCCAGATGCATTGCGGTAAAGAGAATTTAGGGTAAAATAAAAAATGTTTAATTGTCCTGAAAATAATGTCACATTGCAAAAAATCTTAATGGTCCTAAATGTAGGCTTTTTTTTTTTCTTTTTTTTTTTTGTGGTGTTAAATATAATCAGAACTTTCTTGTCAGGTTTTGTGAGAATAACCCATAATATAATTATTTTATTTAAATATTTATAGTATTATAATTATTATTTATAACAATTATTTTTATTCAAATAATATGAAAGAGATGGCACAGGATCATCTGCATTATCTTAATGGTATGATGCCACCTCTGTGGTTCTAATTTAGAAATCCTTGTGTGATCTTATGGGCCATCTAGGATGTTCAAACACCACTCATGTCGTGGGCGTGATTGTTTTTCCAAGTAAAGTGTTCATTGGTGTGTTTTTGCTTTCTCCTTTCTTTTTTCTCTCTTCACTTTCAAAAACTATCTCTTTATGTCTCTCCAGCACAACATGCCTTTCTGGAGGATCTCAAGTCACTCTGACCTCATGGCCCTTCACCACGCTCTGGACCTGGAGTACTTGTAGCACTGTGACAGCCGTTCCTTCCCAGCCCCACTTCGGCAGGCCTTGCAAACCCACACCCCACACCATCTTCAGCATCATCAGCTTGCTGTGTCGCCCAAGTGTCTGCGTTCCAATAGTACCAGACCAAAAAAATAAAATTAATATAGCATAGAGCCAGCAAAACCAGAGCGACACGCTCAGCGTGTTGACATATGGCTGCAATTCGTCTTAACCCTAAACCTTTTCGAAGTGGAGGAGAGTGAATTTATGGTGCTGCAGCTGCTGGCCCTGGTTACTGTGAATTGGCTTTTTTCTAAAGCCATCAAAATGTTTTACAGCCCTGCCTGTGCGGGGGACTCGGCAAGGGTTCACACCTGTGACAAAAACTGAGCTACCGATGCCTTTGGAACTTAGCGGGACTCCGATCCCACTGCGACTCAGTGTAATCTTCCTCTGTTTTGTGTCTTTATGTCTCCGTCTTTCTCAACCAATGGTACAAAGACAGAAGGGCATGGCCCCCTTGTTTTCCTCGTTCCCCCAGCCTTGGTTTTATAACCATTGCCCTGGATGTCCTATGCTTCTTATTTATAATCTGAGACTTTGTGGAGCGGCACTGGCCTAAAAAGGTGCCCAATTTTAGTGACTTGTGCCTTTTCACATGACAAAGTACTTTGATTCCACTACACCAAGAAGTTTTAATGGAGGAAAATTGATTTTCTAGTAATTTAAGAAAAAACATTATTTACATTGCGGAGACAATCTTGTACAGAAGATTTTTTTGTGTGTAAATTTGTAATCACTGGACTATTCCTTCCTATATTGATTGAGGTACATGCTGTGGAATGGTGGCAATGCTTTTTTTCTTTTTCAAGGAAGTACATAAAGGCGTTTGCACACAGTAGCTTGTGCAAAGCCTGATAGTGTTGATGTGTTCAAGGTTTCATTCAATAAATAAATGTAGATAAGGGATTTTTTGTGATAATTGTTTTGTCATGACCAAAAGCATGGATGTCAAGTGTCAATAATTTCATAATTTCTTCAGTGATGTTTGTTTTTCTCCTTTGTACCCTTCTCTTTTTCAAAGTCATTGAGAGATTGCGTCCAAATAGAGACACAAGACTCTCTCCACAATGAAATGTGACTCTACTGGTCGGGATTTCATATAGGACTGAATTCTAGTGTGTCCACAGTCCCAGAGGTAGCTCACAACACAAACTCCAAGGAAGAACCATCAAGGATTACATTAGCAACATAATAAGAAATATGCATTAAGAATTTAATCTTCTAAATGTCAAGCTTCAAACTGAGTATAAATGTCTGTAGCACCAATACTATCTCATAAACACTCAGCATCCATAACAGGCATTTAAAACAAGCTTAAAATAGGTTTTGTTATCTTTTTTACCAGCGCTAAACAGAAATTCTTGTACAGCCAGTGTAATTTTGTATGAAGTAGTCTTTTTACTTTGACTTTGAAATGTGTTCTGTGTACACTCGGAAATCGCTGTAGATGGATTTTCATTATGCATATCGATAGTGCTTAGGTAACTGAGGACTGGGAAACTAGCTCTTGGACTTTAAGAAAGAAAGCCACTACTCACTGACACGGGCAAACATATGCACCTACACACACACACAATGGAGTTGAGAACATACATGTGCTATCGACTGTGAATTTTCCCAGCTAACTCGATCTGTTTTTAATTTTCCCTCCCGGCACATGATGTTGCTCGGCTCCTGCAGGTGAGGTCTTCTCTAGGCTAAGTTTTCTCACCACATTTACAATTCCTTATTGCATCCCCCCCTCACCCCACCTACACTCTCTACCCCCCATATCGGGGAATCACATTTTGCTGCTAGAACGCGGTAACAGTAGACATGGGAAATGTTTTCTAGGTTTAACACAGCAAGCTTTTATATATATATATATATATATATATATATATATATATATATATATATATATATATATATATAAAATAAACAATTAAATGTTGCAATCATAATGCAAACTGGAAATAATTTACAATATGTTGGCCTCGTTGTGAAACAGTTTGTTGTGTCTGCAAAAAAGATGTGTACAGATGTTTTCGACATTATTATTTGATTGTGTTTAAATTAATAAAACTGATTTGTGAACTGTTACTCACATTTTTCCCTTTGTCCAAGTGATTGAAATGGTGGCTCTGCAATTTTCTGCTCTGAAGGTTTTATTTATTGAGTGTTCATTCTTGTGATCAAATGCCCCCAAAATTGGGTGCTTCGGCAATTTTTTAAGAAGGGGAAACTTGCTTATATCTGAAAACAGGAACAACCGATGCATGTTTTAAGGTCATTATATTAACATTTTACAAACAGCCACATACAAAGTTTCATATACAAGTGTTTTTAAATCTGTTTCATCGGATGGAAATGTAGATTTTGTGTGGCCTCATCTGTTGTTAGGTGATTCAACAGTTCTACTTTAGGTGGATTCTCAGACAGCACGTCATGTATTGCACTTTTGTTTAAAACATCATAATTGATGTAATGCTATATAAAGCTCTCCTTTCCTGTGCTCTCTGTGCAAAGAAACTGTAAGGTAATGTATGTGGGATTTCAGTGTAAATTTTAAATCAATGAATTCAGTTTGCATGCAAAGACAGGAAACAGTAAATCTGCAGCATTTTTGTCTTTTTATTAATAATTTTCTGGTTGCCATGTCTGGTGACTCTTCATGCCACATAGGAATCCTGCAGTCAAAGAACTTGTACTGTGTTAACAACCACAGTCATTCATTTTAGGGACTCGTGCCACAAGATATGATGGATAGACATTGCTAAAGTTTAAATTTATCACAGTAACACCTTGCATGTGTAATGATTGACAGAAAAAAAAAAATGTATCTGGGTTGTTGACGCAAAGCGTGAACATGGAGTTTTTTGTGGGCTTTTTTTAACACAAGGATTTTAGGTTTATGCATGCCCTATATGTAACTATTCATCGTTTCTTTTAAGTTTTTACCATTTTTAATCAATGTTTTTGCCTTTGCTAATTCATTTCACAGTAAATTGTTCTTCAATCTATTGAATGCTTCTCTCAATTAATAAGAAATCATAAAAGCTGCATGCATAATAACAAAATAGTAAGAAAATTATTTTATTAAATAATTTGTAAAGTGCTGTTTGAAATCATTTTAAATGGAGTATAGCATGTCACAACGCAGGACATCAACTTTCCAAAAGTATTTAATGTCCCCAAAAGTACCCAAAAATATCCTTTTGATCTGTAAAGCTAGGCATTATTAACTACTGTCTGATCATATTCTTCAAAACAATGCAGAAAGAAGCTCTGAATTTTTGCTTTTGCTGAATTTCTGAATTTAGATTAGGAATTAGCCGTAATCATACTACACGGGCACCACGGATTTGTCAGTCTGCCGTTTGTGTTATTCTTGGGCATAGTTGTAGGTGAAACCGTCTCCTAATTGTGATATTTTTTTGCAGCATAGCCAAATGCTTCCAATAACAGCTCTTCTCCCCAAATGTTTCCCTCAGCCACTTGCAGTTGGGAGTTGAGTTGGTTAATGTAACACATGAAAAATATTTATGAGGTTGATTTTATAAGGTGGCCAAAATGAAGATGTAACAGGAGACTGACAAAGAAATAGATGCTTTTCTGCAAGAAGGGCTCTGAATTATTAAGCATTCATGGGATCTAATTTTAGACAGTTTCGTTCTTAATACTGAAGGCAATTATGTTTTTAAATGGTATCTTAGTGATATTCCAGTGGACTCAGGGGCAGCCAGAAGCAGCAGATAGGGTTGTTATCCACGGAATGTAACGAAACAAAATAATACAGCTTTTCCCACATCTCAGCAGTTGAAAGACAAAATACTGTCCAAGGCTCTGAACCCAGTGAGACAGAAGGTGTTTTTTTCCCTTTGATTTCCTATTTCCTGTCTGCACCACTACTGCAGTTTCTTTCTTTCTTTCTTTCTTTCTTTCTTTCCATCCTTTTTGCTTTTCTTCTCCCTTTTATTCCTTCCTTCCTTTTTCTAGTTTTTCTCTTCCTTCCTTCCTTCCTTCCCTCTTTCTGTAGCAGAGTGGAGGATGAAGTAGAGTAAAATGACACTGAGGTTTTAATTTAGAACACCAATGAAAACACCAGATTTAACCAAATAGGTCACACAGGTACATTCTACACACAGGGAAGGAGATGTGGGACCAGTTATAAAAATAGATATCTTTATTTAGTACAAAACACAATAAAATTGATAAAAATCAGTGTTTCAAACCAATAAAGTACACTTAAAATGGCACATGCAGTATTGGAATCCAGTCACAGAGTTCCCATTCACATATATTTATATGTAAAAAGAGCTGTTAGTCCATGACACAAAATTGACTTTCAAAGAGAAATCATAACTACAGGGCTGAGGCTTAATGGCAGTAGGCAGGCTAGAGCAAGGGAACAATGGGTCCCAAGAAAAATCACACTCCATCACACAACCGTGCACACAAATACACACACACATATGCAATGAAGTCTGATATAGGTGACAAACACAGCATTCGGTGGGAGGGGCACCATCACCAATGAAGGGAAAGAAAGCTAGCCTCTGCCTTGGACACACATCTCCTGCAATAGACAAAACAAACAGAAAATAAATAAATTGACAAAACCAGTTGGCACCGTACAAGTAGGACCTTGTTATAAATATTGAACAAGGCTTAAGAAGATCCAGTGCAAAAGCAGCAGTTTGGGCATAATATGTAAACACAAATTACAGAGAAAAAGTTACTCAAAAGCAAGCAAATGCAAGATGCTTAGAAAACAAAGAATTCCAAAATTTAACAAAATAAAATAAAAATACAAAAAACATTGGAAAGACACCATCGAGGGCATGAAATTATAAAAAGAAAAAAAGCAACTCGGAGTGCCCCAATATAAATCGACCTGAGGCAGGGAGATGGAAGTGTGTTTTCCTGAGGGCAAAATACAATGTTGAAACAAATAGCTGCAAACTCAATGAAACTAAACTGGTTTCATAGAAGAATACAAACCACTGTAAGCAGAAGCCCAACTGGCACAAAAATCAAATAAAAACAAAACAGCTGGAACAAAACAGCAATGCTTGCAGAGGGCAACCGGAACACGCCGCCAGCCATACAAGGGTGCCTACAGAGAAGACGATATATTTAACAACAGAAAAACAAAAGACAAAACTAAAACCGAACAACAGAATAGACTTACATACAGAGAAGCTGGTTGCTCATTTTACCATGGCTAGGGTCAACAGCAAGCATGAAAAACGTAAATTAACTGGAACCCACAGGCGGTGGCTAGCTAAAACACAAAGTATAAATAGCAAAGCCCTGCTACGGCCTCAGGACACTAACACTTAATTAAAAACACCCATAAAACATACCTGGGAGTAAGCTGGCAGTAGTTAACATGCGGTGAAGCACAGGGACCTCTCCGAAACCCACTCTCAGGAGACGTAAACAACATGGTCGTACATGCTGGGAACCGCATGTCCCAGGTGACATGTATCAGCCTTTAATAGGTGGGTCGTCTCTAATACAGGGAGGGTTTAACCTACCCTGCCACACTTCCTTCCTTCCTTCCTTCCTTTAATTTTGCTTCCATCCTTCCTTCCTTTCATCCTTTATCTTTTTCTTTTCTTTTTTTCATCTTTTTCTTTTCTTTTCTTTTTCTTTTGTTCTTTCTTTCTTTCTTATATTGTATATTCTTTGGCCTCCCCTTAAATCAAGGGAAAAAATTGAGCTGTCATGGACAAAAAAATAATAATTATAATCACATAACACAGTAATGCCTTGACAAACAGCACTAGAGTGATTTACTGCCTGTACCCAGACACCGATTTCATGCAGATTCACATAGAAAGAGCCCCTCCTGGTGCATTGCAAGTGTACTAATATTATATTACATACATATCAAACATTAAAAACTCGTCCTGCAAGAGTTACTTTACAACCAGAGGGTCTATTAAAAGGTCCTTGTTCCCACAAGATGCGGTAGCTAATGTGTTTCAAGCTGAGGGAGTTCACTCTCTCTTGTACACTGCAGACAGGAGTGAGAGAGAGAAAGAAAGAAAGAGAGAGAGACTGTAATAAAGAACTTACAATGTACATTCCTCCCTCTTTTCTCCAACAGTAACATTATGAAACTACATAAGTCAGTGGTGCCTGTCATTTTACTGCCATCGCCTTTAATTATGGTGCTTGCATTTGGGAGAAGAAAAACACATTTGATGTTATTGTTGTCTCTCTTCATGGTGGGTTTTGGACAGGGCGATTTAATGCTCAGAGTAAAGACTTAAACTTAAACTCTCCCGTGGAGGTACCCAACCTGCCAATGCGATTCTAGGCCTTACTGCTACTCTGGGACTTTTGCTTGTTTATTTGTTTTTATTGCGGGGGGTTGGTGGAGGAGCTCTTTACACAGGTCAAGGAACCAATGTGAACACATATTCAGCAAGGAGCTCCAATTATGACATCATTGCTGAGCTCTGAGTGTAGCTAAATAACTAGGCTGAAAAAATGTATGTTCACAGGGCCCTAGGTCTTCTTAATTGAGCTGAAGGGAAGACCTAGGGCCCTGGGTCTCATTCAGGGGTCATTCAAGTTTAACACCAAAGTGTTCATCTAGGGGAAACAAACTGCTGTCACTGTATTTCGATTTACATGTTTTAAGGACCTTGACTGCAATCTTTTAATCTATAATGTTTTGCCATATACAATCAGGGTCCAAAAGTCAACCACATTAAAAATCAGGATTCAGAATCTACTGTAAACCTGGAAATAAACATAAAGTTTAATGATTTTGAAAAATTTATACCACAGAAATATAATGACGTTAAATGAAGAAGAAATGTTTAAGATTCTGCACTATTTCTAGGTCACTAACCAACAAGCAAATCTGTGACACTGACCATATTAACTCATTTGTACAAAAGGCCAGATTTTCTTGTTTCCATGGAAGCACGGAAAATGCTCTTTGGATCGTTCTCAAGTCATGCTGCATAACATGGATCATCAGGTTTTTCACAAACTACAATCCATGCCAGCTTGAGTGCATGCTGTCATTCAATCAAAAGGGGGACATACCTAAGAAATGATGAATTCATGTAAAGTTCTTCATGTAAACAGATGCTGATAATCTGATTTGCAATAAATAAATGAATAAACCCTTTTGAATTAAATTGTAAAAATAATAAATAGAAGTATTCTCACTAAAGCTGACTCAGAGAATTTATGTTGCTGTTAAAGACGTCAGAAGTCCCTCCACCATGAGTAACATTAAAATTGGCTCAATCAGCGTATCTTTGATTTATCAGTGAAACTGTAACTTCACAATGGAACGATTAAACAATTCTTCGTGCAACACCAAAGTGGTGCTTTGTTAGATCTGTCCTCCAATCCTCTGCTGTGTAAACATTGCAGCCTATCACAGGCCAGTCCTTGTTTTATAGCAGCCATGGGTTGGCCCTAATCATCGGGATCTGTCATTAGGCTAGGAGTTGTTACTAATATTTGTGAGAGTGTTCTGCATTGGCTTTCCTTTCTCCCGTTCGCAACCTCCACCTGAACTTGTGGTCAAACTGCACACTCACTGCTATTTTGTAGGCCCACCAAGCAGCGAGTGGCAGTGAGTTATATGGACAGCTCCGGGCTCGTTTTGGCAGTGCGGAGCCAATGACTCCGGCTTCCCCTGCTTTGAGATGTGAGCTTCTGCATCTCCCGGGACTTAATTTGGCCAGCGAGCTGGGCTCAGACCTCCCGGTCTGGTGTTAATTGGTCAGACTTTCTCCCGTTATGACTCCGACTCGCTCCAAGCCCTTTCTCAGCTGGCCCGCGTTCCAACCTCTCTGTGAGTTTAATAAACTTTATGTCGTCCGTTCAATAAAACAGAGTTGTGTCCAGCCATGGCTTGTTTTTCCTCGATAAGTCATGAGATTTTTCCTCCCTCTCGCTTTCTCCCTTTTCTCTCTCACACTCTGTCTCTCTCCATGGGCAATTCAGGAGCAATGCCTCCGAGGCTAAAATCCTCTCTGTGAGAAGTGGATCATGGCTCTTGTATTCTTGCTATAAAAATGTATCTCCTCCTAATGCCGGATTCTTCTATTGTGTCATGCTCATTGGGTCTTACAGTAAAGCATTATAGTAAGTCAACTTTAGATTTATAAAACACTTCCTTTTCTTCTTTTATGGATTCCAATGAAGTGGGAGGGCCGAATTCTTTTTCTATTCTAGTTTGTTGAATGACGTGTTTGAGATGCTGCTAACTCTTTTATACTGGTTATCACAGACTGATTCCATTGACGGGTAGATGACAGATCGTCCACACTTACTCAGGCTTCAGCTGAGGTAATGTGCACATAAAGGGGGTCAGTGATGTTTCCCATGTCATATTTGAGGGGAGGATACTGCACACCTGTTCTCTTTACCAAATCCTGACTCTGTTATTAGCTCAAAGTCAGCCATGATGTCACAAAGTACACACACTGTTTGTTTCCCCTTTCTTTCTTTCTTTCTTCTTTTTTGCTTCTTCCTTCCTTCCTCCCTCCCTTTCTTCTTTCTCTCTTTCTTTCTTTCTCTTTCTTTTTGCTTCTTCCTTCCTTCCTTCCATCCTTCCTTTCTCCTTTCTTTCTTTGCTCCATTTTGCTTTTTCCTTCCTTCCTCCCTTCCTTCCTTCCTTCCTTTCTTTCTTTCTTTCTTTCCTTTCTTTTGCTTGTTCTGTCTTTCTTTCTTTCTTTTTGCTTGTTCCTTCCTTCCTTCCTTCCTTCTTTCTTTCTTTCCTTATTTTCTATCTTCCTTAATTTTTTTTAAACTTCTTTTCTTTTTCTTTTGTCGTCTCTGAAAAAAAACAAATCAGCCTTTTCGGACAGGCAGAAATATTTCAGTTCCTCTGTGACTCCCTCGGCCGGGGGATTACAAAGGCTTTAAACTGGCGGATGAAGAAAAGCAAAGTGGTAAGTGACATTTCTGGTCTGGGAATATGGCAATCAGCAGCATGGAGGGCTGCCAAGTCCTAGACCGGGCCTGAAAATGCTAAAAAGGCTCTGGGAGAGTGTAAACAAACACGGTGTTGTGAGAGTGGGGGAGGGGGTCTTGGGGGACAGATCTGTTAGTCATCAGCAAGTTCTTTTCATCTGACCGCTGCACCACTGGTAAGCTGAAGGAAGGCTTTGTATACCTGCGTACAGACAGGAGCTAAGCATTCAGGGAGCAGGAAATCACAGCCTCCCCCCAAACCCCCTCCTCTCCTCCCTTCATCCCTCCATCCCTAAGGCCCTGCAACAGAGAGTGCTTACAGTATGGCATTCTGTGCCAGTGGCCCCTGCCTGCCACTTAGCCAACTCAAAGCCACAGGAAGCTGGCAGAGTCACTGCCAGGTCAGGGTGTACATGGGACAAGGGCACACAATGACTTGGTCATGCATATTTAATCACAGACAGGTTAGGGAGCACCCAGACGTATTTTATAATTCAGTACAATTAGCAAGAAGGCTTTAGGTTATTAATGACTACCTTTACATCAGTCAATCGACCAGTGTGCTGGCTTTTAAGGGATTTAAAACTTAAAATTCTGTCATCATTTACTCACACTCATTCTTCTGTATGACTTCCTTTTTTCCATGAAACTCAAAATGTTTGACAGAACGCTATGGACTGACAGCCTCAGTCAATAATCACTTTCATTGTATGTGGAAAAGCAGCATCAACATTCTTCAAACTTTATCCTCTTTTGTTCCATGGAAGAATGAAAATCGAATGGGTTTCAGAAAAACATGAGGGTGAGTAAATGAGAATTTTTATTTTTTTGGTGAAATATCCCTTTCAATTTAAAAGCAGGTACAAGCTATTCACTTCAAGTGCTATACTTACACATAAAAAGTCAATATATTCAATATCAAACTTGATCATTTGACTGTGTAATATAATATGCATCTATTAATTCCACAGAAATATCCTGTGTTAAAATGTGCCTGCATTATTGTCTAATGAGTCTGGGATGAGTGCTATAATCCCTCTGGGTAACGCAGGGACCATCCATTGCCCTTGTTCAATAATTCATGCGCTCTATCTCTCCATTGACCAAGCCATCACCTTAAAGCATTAACAGAGCTCGCAGTTGAAATGAATACTCTCTCAGCTATGCGAGGGGACGCCAACTTTTGTACGGCTTTTTTCGTTTGATTAAGATTCCAGAGTTATCAAAGACATGTTTCAGACAGAGCTGAAGTTTAACACATCTGTGCCTGACATGTTTCCAAAACATTTACCCAATTAGTTCATTCTACAGTCTCTGAACATCATAACTGTAACAGTGCTGGCGGTGACAGAAACCAAGATTGAAACATTTAATTATCTCTCTTGTTTACAGTATTACATGATTATACATTTGTGTAAAATTGAACAATGTCCTTATTTTATAGGGGCGACCGGGGCTTGTTGTCATACAGGGAAGTTGTAACTGCATCTCAGTAACTGTAGGATTTTGACTAAATGTCTTATTTACAGTTCACGAGCCTTGTTGCTGCTTAGTCAGTACTTCATTGTCCTCAAAATGATTGCAAAAGAAAGACAGAAAGATTTCCATATCACACGGGTGTATAACAGCTAATTCTGTTGAATTCAAATGGCCTGTGCAACTCGCTCTGTGTTTACCACTATACATGAGGGCACGAGCGCATGGTGAACTGCTTGGGTGAGAGACAGGTGGTGTCCCGTTCTGCTCTTGTGCTGCGGCCGGCGGATGCGCTGCACGGTTTAATCCCGATGGTTAGTACATCCTTGTATCCCAGTCCAACAGTAGCAGAACAATGATTCCTTCATTGTTGATATGAAACACATACCTGAGCCTCAGTGAAATGCTGGCAACTTTCCGGGATTTTTTTTAACAGCAGGACCAATAGTGGAGGGAAAAACAGAAATATTTTCAGATTCAGAAATCCATAACTCGATAAACATGCATTAAAATAGTCATGTCTTTAGTATCTAAACAGAAATGTGCTTTTCTACTCACCCGCGACACATAAACCATCTCGTCTGTCAATATTTCTGGTCTTGCTTGATTTGAATTCCAAAAGTCGGCAAAACCTGCAGCATCAGAAATATTAAGATTCAAAATGTGCACCGCATGATAAAGTAAAGCTTGGTCACACTTTAATTACAAAACAACAAATTTAATGTTACTTTATCACATGATAAAGGATTTCATTCAGCCCCTTGTAAAATTTTTCTGTGCTGGCAGCTTGACCTTCTATGAACTTGTAAAGCCTTGCCACTCGGATAAAACTGATATAAAACTCACATGAAATTTCAATTTCCTTTCAATTTGCCAAGTATTATATCAAAAAACAAAAAGAAAAGAAAAAACAACCCGATCTCATGAAAAGTTGTACATAATTTACGAGTTGGCTATTTCATATGGTCTTGCACAGATGTTATTTGCATAAACTCATTCACCACATGCAAATTCCTGGATGTCTAATGCGGAAGTAAGTGCGAGTTCCACGCACGAGGTGTTAAGGACATGCTTATTAATATTATGCCCTTTCCCAAACCACTTATCTAAACATAACCAATCAGTAGAGTGTGTAAACATGATAGGAAGCTGTTGTGTGTGATAGAAGCAAGTAATTGTCACGTATTAGACTGAAACGATGTCCAGCGACATCATTGGCTGTAGTGAAAGTCCTAGGAATTCAAATGAGTGCAGTCGCACAATATCATACGAATTAGCCAAATTTAGAAAAGTCGTACAAATCCTGCCGATTTCGCCATGAGAGTGTGTTGATAATATAAATACATATATATATATATATATATATATATATATATATATATATATATATATATATATATATATGTCTTACCTTAAGTTCTGTGTCCAAATTACATTATTCTGTCGATCCTACTGGATGTCCGTTATTTCTGTCACTGGCTGCGTCTCTCATCGATAGTGCATGTGCGCATACGAACGTGAATTAAATTGATTTTAATAGATTTTATGAGGATTTTGCATGTGGTAGTTTTAATTTAATTATTAGAGGACATGTTGTGTAATTTTATCAAAGAAAATGTACTGCTTTTAATTAAAGAAATGTTTTAATGCTAATTATTAAAGGGGTCATGAAATGCAATTTTTTTAAATCATTTTATAATCTTCCCTGAGGTCCGCTTATAATGTTAGTAAAGTCATAGTTTAGTAATAAATGATCATTTTCCACCCTGTCTCTGTCCCTCTGTCTGAAATGCTCGGTTTTGGCCTCAGCGTCTTTTTAAACTTCAATGTAAATGCCCACTGCTCTGATTGGCTAACATCGTGCAGCCCCTCGAATACACAGTCATATTGAATATAACTCAGTCAGAAGAGAATGAACAAGCTCTACAACTTTATAAAGCTAAATTTCAGGGTTAACAGTTAACACACATCCAACAATTTCATCTGAATATTTTAAACTGTTCACTAAAGCACATCAGCACCATAACCATCAAACAGTCATGACATATGAAATATTCATGAATGAAACTGTTTACTCACATTTTTGCTTCAAGTCCAAGTGTTTTTAACTGCCCCATTCTTCAATAACAGTTCCTTTGCAAAGCTTGACTCGTATTATGACTGGTTCACAAGCAGTCCACGCACATACGTAGTCCATAGCACGATGAATAGACACACACACATAGGTGCACTGAGGCGTAGATCGCCGGAAACACATCCAAACGGTTAAAGACATCCAGCTAGTCCATGTTAACACAAACACCAATGATTAAAAATAGCGCAAATGGGCGAAAGAACAGTATGTTGAGCAGTTTGTGTTCAGTACAGCAAGAGAGCAGCTGAATGAATCTCTTCTTCCGAGTTGTACCTTGACACCGCATCTTTTAAAAGCAGTGCGATAAACATGACAATGGTAAAAGACTCTAATGCATGTTATATGTAAAAAATACTTCAAAATAGTCCAGATGGGTCTCGTTTGATGTTCAGAAATAACTAGTCAAACTAGGCCGTTCTCTCTCCCTCTCTGTTTACCATACGTACAGAACGGCAGTGGGCAGGGCCAAGGGTGCGATGACATGTTGTGGGGCGTGTAAATAAAACTGAGCAATGTCTTGTAATGTCACGAATACACACTTTTCAAAACGAGACATTACAAAAGGGTGGGAACTATAAATGCTCTTTTTAAGTAAATCTACCTAAAATTATTAGATAAACTGGAGATCTTATTTCCTTGGGTAAATTTTAACCAATGTGTAGGAATAGTAATTAATACTAAATATAATAAAATATATATAAATATATAATAAAAAAAATATTTTTTTTCAGTGCAGTGCTTTTGTATGGTGGTTCCTATAGCTTGAACGGTACAGTATATGATTTTTATTTTTTATTTTTTTATTCTGTCCACTAAAGAAAAATATTAATATCATCATATTTTTGTTATCGCTCTGGGGTGAAAAACAAAAAACAAACACTGGGAAACAATCCAGCAATTTTTTCGACTATATAAGGTAGATTTTAAACAAATATGTTAAGGACAAGGGTATTTTTCATAAATATCGAGTCTGGTCGGGTTGTCACATTTTTTATCGGGGCAAGTTGTTGCATGTTTTATATGTTGTAATCATTTATATGTTATAATGGCAGGTTCCTATTGTGACAACTTACCACATACAGGATACTGTAATGTTACAACTTGTCCAGCTATGGACAATGTGCAGCAAAGCTAAATTAAATCTCAGTATTAGTCTGATGGTTCCAGTCATAGTCAAGCAATGATTCATATTGCTTTAACAACAATATACACCTCAGTTGTTGTTGTTGTTTCAGATATGCTTGAACCTTCATTGTCCCTCTCTTTGAGCAGGAAAGTGCTTGCATGTCTGTGGAAATGTCTGCCTAAAACCACAAATTTACTCCTGTAAAAGAAACACTACCTTGCTCACCCTGATGCTTGGCAGTCAGCAACTCCCAGTGGATTTCTCAGTATCCCTTGGTGTATTCAAACCCTGACTGGTTATTTAAACTGTACATTTTACAGAAAGATTCTCTTGTTGCCTAGTCCAGTCTTTCTTGTATTGTATAATAAAATTCATGATTACGCATTTGAAAAACACTGTGAGAATTGCCAGCTAGATAGCTGTGTCTGGTGGGCGAAGCTGTAGATGCTACGTTGGCATCATCTCTTCACCTTGTTCCCGGAAAACCAGTCTGTTAATGGACTATAGTGAAGATGGCATATATTGTTTTACCCAAATGAAAATGAGGGATAGAAGTACAGAGAAGTACAGTCTGTTCAATGGGCTGAACAGTTAAGTACTTTATGTAGATCATTCAGCCAAACGAAACAATAAAAATAGTCTTTGGAAAAAATTCCAGATGGCAAACAACTGTGAAAAATATGGGTTGTGAAAATTATCTGACATTGGATCATGAGACAATTTCACCTGTTGAACCTCAATGACTCTATCCCATAATTTTCATTTAGGCTACTTAAAATTAAATATGGCGTCTGAAGTGAAGTGTTGACAGTCCCCAGATAGCACACATACATCTCCGAGATGTCTGTTTTAAATCTTTTCATCTGGAAAGCATCATAATCTAATTTACATCTGCTAAACATCTTAAAAATATCAGATTTACAAACATTCTAAATCATAATTGTCTCAGAGACATCTTCTGAATGTCTTACCTAGCAAACAGGGGAAGTCCCCCGGACGTTGCGAACGTCCACTTAGGTCCGCATTTGGTCCGCTTTGTAACGTTCGCTTGCGGACATTCCGAGGACATTCCAAACGTTCGCTACAAGTTCAATTTTCATCAGGGCCAGAGTTTGCGACCGTCCTTATATTGTCCCTCATCTGACATTTCCATAACAACACTTGCAAAATCCATTCGCCCATATGTCTTCCAGTTTCATTCAAAACACACCAACAGTACACGAAAATATCAAAATTAGACATGTACCATGGAAGTAGCCTACCACGGTTTTATTTGAAGAACATATTTTGAAGTAAAGATCATGCTACATGAATATGGTTATCCTTCAGTACAATGGTGTACCATCTGATACCATCACTCTACCATGGTACAGCCACAGTAGGCTACATTTATTTTAAAGGTAATTTTGCGAAACTTGAATTAGTGCTATGTCATGTGAATAAGTGTTTTAGAGATGTGCTTGTTTTGTCAGAATGCACCTAGAGTCTGTTTGTTTTACACTCCTCACTCCTTATTAAAGTGATAGTTCACCCAAAAATAAAAATAAAAAATCTTATCATTTACTTGCAGATGTGTATGACTTTCTTTCCTCTGCTGAACACAATTGAAGATTTTTAGATATATAATTTTTAATATATCAGCTCTGTAGGTCCATACAATGCAAGTGATGGTGACCAGAACTTAGAAGGTACAAAAAGGACATAAAGGCAGCATAAAAGTAACCCATAAGACTCCAGAGGTTAAATTCATGTCTTCAGAAGCGATAATAGGTGTGGGTATATTTAATATATAAGTCCTTTTTTACTATAAAATCTCCACCTTTGACCAGACCCAACCAGAAGGTAGCTGAATATGAAAGTCACTTACACACCAAAATGTTGAAGTAAAAGTGTAGATTTACAGTATGCATTATGAGGACATACAGAGCTGAGATATTCTTCTAAAAATCTTTGTTTATATTCTGCAGAAGAAAGAAAGTCATACAAATCTGGGATGGCATGAATAAATAATGAGAATTCTAATTTTTGGGTGAACTGTTTGTTTAACAAACACACTGTGTGTTTGTCTGTATTGTAGTTGGTAATATTGTTTTTCTGTTGTACTTCTTTTGGAAATTTTTTATTTGTTTTTTGTTTTCTAATTGTATGTATTAGATCAAATGACAGTGTTCAACTTTTAAGTAGGGATTAGCGATATGATCAAAATCTTATATCACGATATGAGTAATTTTATATCATGATAACGATATACTGTATATCACGATCAGGCCCGCCCATAAAGGGAGAAAAATGGGACAGCTTTCAGGGGCCCAGCCACTGAGGGGGGCCCAAGAGAGATAGATCAACACCCAAGATATTGCTACGATGTCCAGAGACCGCCCGCCGGAGACCAGGCATGCACATCGCCGGTGTATGCACATAAACCGGCATGCTTCTTGCATGCTTTCTGCACTTCTTGCAGAAAATAAATATAAAATAAATATAAACACTTATTGCAAAATATATATAATAATAATAATATAAAGTTGTGGTCAAAAATATTGGCACCCTTGTTAAAAATGAGCAAAGAAGGCTGTGAAAAATATGTCTTTATTGTTTATCCTTTTGATCTTTCATTCAAAATATTCACTTTTCATATTTACCAATTAATGACCTTTTAATGAACTGATGTTCTCAACAATCATGTAAGTAGGTCATTAATAGAGATTGATATACAGGCTACTGAAAGTCTACTGAATGTTTGTTGAAACACTGTTTACTAGCTATAGCAAGTCAGTCAATAAGCTGTTATTTTGCAGCTGTTATACAGGCTATTGATAGTCTACTGAATGTTTGTTGAAACACTGTTTACTAGCTATAGCAAGCCAGTTGATAAGTCACTTATAGTCAGTTAAATATCTACTTGGGACCATCCAAATAAAGTGTTACCGAAAAGAAAAAGAAAAAAAGAGCTTTTTGGCAGCAAACTCCAGAGATGTGTTTGGTGCACACAGAGAGGCAGCCATATGGAAAAGTGCCTCATGCCCAAGGTTAAATATGGTGGTGGATCTTTAACGTTGTAGGGCTGTTTTTATGCCAGCAGTGTCTCCCCTCCAGAGATGGGGGGGAAGTACACTATATTGCCAAAAGTATTCGCTCACCCATCCAAATAATTGAATTCAGGTGTTCCAATCACTTCCATGGCCACAGGTGTATAAAATGAAGCACCTAGGCATGCAGACTTCTTCTACAAACATTTGTGAAAGAATGGGTCGCTCTCAGGAGCTCAGTGAATTCCAGCGTGGTATTGTGATAGGATGCCACCTGTGCAACAAGTCCAGTCGTGAAATTTCCTCGCTACTAAATATTCCACAGTCAACTGTCAGTGGTATTATAACAAAGTGGAAGCGATTGGGAATGACAGCAACTCCAAGGCCACGTAAAATGACAGAGTGGGGTCAGCGGATGCTGAGGCGCATAGTGCGCAGAGGTCGCCAAATTTCTGCAGAGTCAATCGCTACAGACCTCCAAAGTTCATGTGGCCTTCAGATTAGCTCAAGAACAGTGTGTAGAGAGCTTCATGGAATGGGTGTCCATGGCCGAGCAGCTGCATCCAAGCCATACATCACCAAGTGCAATGCAAAGCGTCGGATGCAGTGGTGTAAAGCATGCCGCCACTGGACTCTAGAGCAGTGGAGACGCGTTCTCTGGAGTGACGAATCACGCTTCTCCATCTGGCAATCTGATGGATGAGTCTGGGTTTGGCGGTTGCCAGGAGAACGGTACTTGTCTGACTGCATTGTGCCAGCTGTGAAGTTTGGTGGAGGGGGATTATGGTGTGGGGTTGTTTTTCAGGAGCTGGGCTTGGCCCCTTAGTTCCAGTGAAAGGAACTCTGAATGCTTCAGCATACCAAGAGATTTTGGACAATTCCATGCTCCCAACTTTGTGGGAACAGTTTGGGGATGGCCCCTTCCTGTTCCAACATGACTGCACACCAGTGCACAAAGCAAGGTCCATAAAGACATGGATGAGTGAGTTTGGTGTGGAAGAACTTGACTGGCCTGCACAGAGTCCTGACCTCAACCCGATAGAGCACCTTTGGGATGAATTAGAGCGAAGACTGCGAGCCAGGCCTTCTCGTCCAACATCAGTGTCTGACCTCACAAATGCACTTCTGGAAGAATGGTCAAAAATTCCCATAAACACACTCCTAAACCTTGTGGAAAGCCTTCCCAGAAGAGTTGAAGCTGTTATAGCTGCAAAGGGTGGGCCGACGTCATATTAAACCCTATGGATTAAGAATGGGATGTCACTTAAGTTCATATGTGTCTAAAGGCAGATGAGCGAATACTTTTGGCAATATAGTGTAGGTCAGTCCGGATGGTGCCCCAGCCAGAATCGGGCAGGGGAGGAATGTGATGAGGATTAGGGTGTGGCCGGGCCATGAGGGTGCATGGCCGGCGCTGAGTCAGCTGATCAGCGGGAGAGCGAGATAAAGGGGAGCCGGAGATGCCCATTCGGGAGAGAGAGAGAGACGCACGTGGCTGCTGTGTGTGTCTTATCAGAATCAGAATCAGAATGAGCTTTATTGCCAAGTATGCTTACACATACAAGGAATTTGTCTTGGTGACAGGAGCTTCCAGTACACAACAATACAAAAACAGCAACAAGACTTTTAAAAAATAATTAAAATTGAATAAAAAATAGATAAATATTGAAAAGAAAAAAGTATATATAGAATACACAATAGACAATATATATATATATATATATATATATATATATATATATATATATATATATATATATATATATACACACACATACATACATGCATACATACATATATATATGTATATATATATATATATATATATATATATATATATAAATACATACATACATACATACATACACATACAAAAACACACACATACGTAGTGCAAATCTAAATACAAATCGGTTATGTACAGTGCAAGGGAATGTAATGGCAGAAGAGGTAGGATGTGTTGGATAATATAAAAAGACTAAGCTGTGTATTGCAAATTAATTATTGCTCAAAGGGGCAGTTTTAACTGTTCATGAGATGGATAGCCTGGGGGAAAAAACTGTTCCTCTGCCTGATGGTTCTGGTGCTCAGAGCTCTGAAGCATCGGCCAGAAGACAACAGTTCAAAAAGGTAGTGGGCAGGGTGAGTGGGGTCCAGAGTGATTTTTCCAGCCTTTTTCCTCACTCTGGAAGTGTATAGTTCTTGAAAGGGGGGGGGGGGGGCAACCAATAATCCTCTCAGCAGTCCGAACTGTCCTTTGTAGTCTTCTGATGTCTGATTTCGTAGCTGAACCAAACCAGACAGTTATTGAAGTGCAGAGGACAAACTCAATGACCGCTGAGTAGAACTGTATCAGCAGCGCCTGTGGCAGGTTGAACTTCCTCAACTGGCGAAGGAAGTACAACCTCTGCTGGGCCTTTTTCGCAATGGAGTCAATGTGGGTCTACCACTTCAGGTCCTGTGAGATGGTAGTGCCCAGGAACCTGAATGACTCCACTGCTGCCACAGTGCTGTTTAGAATGGTGAGGGGGTTCAGTGTTGGGGTGTTCCTCCTAAAGTTCACTTTCATCTCCACTGTTTTGAGTGTGTTCAGCTCAAGGTTGTTTTGACTGCACCAGACAGCCAGCTGTTCAACCTCTCTTCTGTATGCAGACTCATCATTATCTCAGATGAGGCCGATGACAGTGGTGTTGTCTGCAAACTTCAGGAGCTTGACAGAGGGGTCCTTGGCGAAGCAGTCATTGGTGTAGAGGTAGAAGAGTAGTGGGGAGAGCACACATCCCTGAGGGGCACCAGTGCTGATTGTACAGGTGCTGGAAGTGAATTTCCCCTGTCTCACAAGCTGCTGCCTGTCTGTCAGAAAGCTGGTAATCCACTGACAGATAGACGTGGGAACAGAGAGTTGTTGTAATTTAGTCCGGAGAATAGCTGGGATGATGGTGTTGAAAGCCAAACTGAAGTCCACAAAAAGGATCCTTGCATATGTCTCTGGTCTGTCCAGATGTTGCAGGATATGATGCAATCCCATGTTGACTGCATCATCCACAGACCTGTTTGCTCGATAAGCAAATTGAAGGGGATCTAGAAAGGGTCCAGTGATGTCTTTCAGGTGGGCCAACACTAGTCTCTCAAATGACTTCATGACCACAGATGTCAGGGCGACAGGTCTGTAGTCATTAAGTCCTGTATTTTTGGTTTCTTTGGGATGGGGATGATAGTGGAACGTTTGAAGCAGCATGGGACTTCACACTGCTCCAGTGATCTATTGATGATCTGTGTGAAGATGGGTGCCAGCTGGTTAGCACAGGATCTAAGACATGCAGGTGAAATGCCATTTGGGCCCTGTCCTTTCCTTATCATTTGTTTTTGAAAGACGCGGCTCACATCATCTTCACAGATCTTAAGTGCAGGTTGAGTAGCTGAAGGAGGGAGGAGGGGGGTTGCAGGAGGTGTTGGTGTTTGTGTGAAGTGAAGGTCAGAGTGGGTGTGGGGTGTGAGATTGGGCCTTTCAAATCTGCAGTAGAACACATTAAGGTCATCAGCCAGTTGTTGGTTCCCTACAGGGTTGAGAGTAGGAGTCCTATAATTCGTAAGTTGTTTCATGCCACTCCACACTGATGCAGGGTCGTTAGCTGAAAACTTGTTTTTCAGCTTCTCAGAGTATCTTCTTTTAGCCACTCTGATTCCCTTATTCAGTGTGTTCCTGGCCTGATTATACAAGACTTTATCCCCAACTCTGTAAGCATCCTCTTTGGCCTGACGAAGCTGCCTGTGTTCCACTGTAAACCATGGTTTTTCATTGTTAAATATGAAATAAGTCCTAGTAGGAATGCACATATTCTCACAGAAACTGATATATGATGTAACAGTATCTGTGAGCTCATCCAGGTCTGTGGCTGCAGCCTCAAAAACACTCCAACCAGTGCAGTCAGAGCAGGCTTGTAGTTCCAGCTCTGCTTCGTTGGTCCATCTCAATACAGTCCTTAATACAGGTTTAGCAGATTTTAATTTCTGTCTGTAGGTTGGAAGAAGATGAACCAGACAGTGATCAGAGAGTCCCAAAGCTGCTCTAGGAACAGAGCGATATGCATCCTTTATTGTTGTGTAGCAATGATCCAGTATATTTCTTTCTAATTTGAGTTTAGCATAAAAATTTATGTTGACTGTTCTGCCAGTTCCCGCCTGCTCCTTGCCCATCCTTTACCTGTTACAGAATTTTTTTCCTTTAATTCAGTGAATGTCATTTAGAGGTCTATTTAAAAGATGATTTTGTCCTCTGTATAGTTAGCAAGCATGTTTAATATAACCTTTTAAGTCGGGGCACAAGCTGAATAGTCGGTTAAAAGCTAATGATTAATCGTTGCAATAATCACCGAATAATTTAATAATCGTTCTAATAATCATTAGATTAGTCAATTATAAAAAGAATCATTAGTTGCAGCCCTAATATATGTACACACATATAGCCGAGTTAATGTGGAGTGCATATTTTGGCTTTCATAATATTCTTTTGTGTGCTTCATTTTGAGATAAAACAAATAGATTTTTTTAGGAGTGATTATCGTTGTGCGACACAGTTTGCATTTTAACATTTTTAAATGTTGGGTTTTGTGAACCTACACCACAGATGTTGCACCTGTCTTAAGATTTTATGTTTATTAAGTTTAAATGTAGTAAGCCGCTTGTCTGTGTAGACTGTAGTGTAACTATGCACTTTCTCTAAAGAGTGAAAGCTGGTGAAAAGTGAAAAATATATATAATAAAAGAATCCTCATGAATACAGTCTTGTCTCATGGAATACTACATATAAAAAAAATTCAGTAACCCAGTAAGATCAAACCTGTGATAACATCCAAAGTCAGGCTCTCACCACACCACTGACAAGTGATGTTCAAGAAGCAGCTAATACTTGCCAGATCAACAGATAATATTTGTCAGGGGGAAGATATTAATGTCTGTACCTTGAATTACACATTCACCCCGTCGCCTGAGGCCTGTTCACCTCTGCATGAGGGGTCACAAGAGGGTGGGATCACAAATGTCTGTGTTTTTTTTTTATTTATTTTTTTTTATGTGCATGTAGGATGGATGGCTTAGTGGCATCTTGGCTGGCTGAGTGTGTGTGAGTGTGTGTGTGCATGTGTGAGTTAAGCTGCAGCGGTCTGGGCTCCATGACAACGGAGGCCAGGTCCCATCCTCTCTCTCTAATTGTCTCTGACCTCGTAATTTGATCTGCACTTTCAAGGCAGGAGGATTTCTTTTCACACGGCAATCACTTTTGAATTTGTCCCCTGCATCTCCTGAATGCCTTGCTGGGCCACGGGCATGCACTGGCAGCCTGGCAAAACAAATAACCTATCCTTTTAATTTACTTTTCCAACAGTGTTGTTTGTGTGAGGATCTTTTTCATGGGAGGGTAAATCCCACAACTAAATTCTTTCTCCCATTTTTTTGTCTTCCTTTCTCTTTCTCTTTTCTATGCTTATCCTCCTCCCCTCTCTTTCATTCCTGTGTACACCTACTAATTTTGGGGTAATTATGGCCCTGGACAGAAAACAAAAGACATTTTTGATGGATGACGGAGAGGGTGGAATGGGATTAACATTTTTATGCTTCTTCCCAGCACCTTTCCATTAAGCACTGGTGTTTACCTGGCATAAAAGGTCCTTCCGATCCCCTCTTCCACTCTTTATAACAACACTGGGGGTGTAGAATTAAAATAGCCCTGTGGAAAACTGCCAAATCATGGTCACTTGGCACAAGGGTCATACAACAAATGCTGGATAGTAATCTTAGGCATAGTTCGGAATAGCATACTACCACGCTACTTTTAGTATTTGCATTATATTAGCCTAGTATATATACTGTGCATAACATGCACATTTTCTGTATGGATGGAATACCTGGATGACCTATTTACTAAAATGTGCAGTATACAACAGAGTACACTGCACCGTATAGTGTATTCCACAATGCAAATGCTCAACCTGATCTTCCTTTTCCAAGTGACAAATGAACCAGAAGTAATATCAGCAGTGATCATTACTATTATATTAAGATTCAGTAATTCAGTATCATCATGATGGCACCGCGGATGGCAGCCTCGGTGTGGAGTGCTCCTATTGTTTTGTTGTTTTTGTTTGTTTGTCCTGTGTTTAATAATCTTTTTCCAGTCAATTTTAACAGAGACGAACTGCTGAACATTCGACAGCTTATACCAGACAATCTTTTCCTGGTTTTTGAATATTCAGACGTTTTGCTAGACATTTTAGTTGGAGGCGTGGCTTTGTTGTTCAGGAGACGCAGGCGAGGAAGACGAGCCGGTGCGCTGGTCAAACTCCGTCGGCGGGGCTTTCGAACAATGCTGCCAAGCATTCATCTTGCCCTGTGCCTCACAGAAACCTGGCTGAGTGAAGCCATTCCAGACAGCGCGTTACATCTGCCGGGCTTCCATCTGTTCAGAGCGGATCGCATTGTGGAGTTAACGGGGAAAACGAGAGGCGGTGGAACATGCTTTTATATCAATGAAAGTTGGTGTACAGATGTAACAACGTTAAAGAGGATGTGCTATCCTAATTTGGAAGTGCTCTTTATTAACTGTAAGCCTTTCTACTCGCCGCGGGAGTTTTCCTCATTTATTCTGGTGAGTGTGTACATCCCGCCAAACGCGTGTGCGAACACAGCGCTGCAACAGCTGGCAGATCAAATCACAGACACAAAACGACAATACCCGGACTCAGTTATTATTATTCTTGGGGATTTTAACAAAGCAAATCTCACAGGTGAACTTCCCAAATACAAACAACACATCACATGCCCCACCAGAGACAGGAACATACTGGATCATTGCTACACAACAATAAAGGATGCATATCGCTCTGTCCCTAGAGCAGCTTTGGGACTCTCTGATCACTGTCTGGTTCATCTTCTTCCAAACTACAGGCAGAAATTAAAATCAACCAAGCCAGTAGTAAGGACTGTAAACCATGAGTGGACCAATGAAGCAGAGCGGGAACTAAAAGCCTGCTTCGATTGCACGGATTGGAGTGTTTTTGAGGCTGCAGCCACAGACCTGCATGAACTCACAGATACTGTTACTTCATATATCAGTTTCTGTGAGGATATGTGCATTCCTACTAGGACTTATTTAAAGTTCAACAATGACAAACCGTGGTTTACAGCAGAGCTCAGGCAGCTTCGTCAGGCCAAAGAGGATGCTTACAGGGGTGGGGATAAAGTCTTGTACAATCAGGCCAGGAACACACTGAACAGAGAAATCAGAGTGGCTAAATGAAGACACTCTGAGAAGCTGAAAAACAAGTTTTCAGCTAACAACCCTGCATCAGTGTGGAGTGGTATGAAACAACTCATAAATTACAGGACTCCTACCCCTACCCTGTGGTGGACCAACAACTGGCTGACGACCTTAATGTGTTCTACTGCAGATTTGAAAGGCCCAATCACACACCCCCCCACACCCACTCTGAACTTCACTTCACACAAACACCAACACCTCCTGCAACCCCCCTCCTCCCCCCTCCTGCTACTCAACCTGCACTTAAGATCTGTGAAGATGATGTGAGCCGCGTCTTTCGGAAACAAAAGATGAGGAAGGCTTCAGGCCCAAATGGCGTCTCACCAGCTTGTCTTCGATCCTGTGCTAACCAGCTGGCCCCCATCTTCACACAGATCTTCAACAGATCACTGGAGCAGTGTGAAGTCCCATGCTGCTTCAAATGCTCAATCATTATTCCTGTCCCAAAGAAACCAAAAATCACAGGACTTAATGACTACAGAGCTGTCGCCCTGACATCTGTGGTCATGAAATCATTTGAGAGACTGGTATTGGCCCACCTGAAGAACATCACTGGACCCTTTCTAGATCCCCTTCAATTTGCTTATCGAGCAAACAGGTCTGTAGATGATGCATTCAACATGGGATTGCATCATATCCTGCAACATCTGGACAGACCAGGGGCATATGCAAGGATCCTTTTTATGGACTTCAGTTCAGCTTTCAACACCATCATCCCAGCTATACTCCAGAATAAATTATACCAACTCTCTGTTCCCATGTCTATCTGTCAGTGGATTACCAGCTTTCTGACGAACAAGCAGCAGCTTGTGAGACAGGGGAAACTCACTTTCAGCACCTGTACAATCAGCACCACTACTCTTCTCCCTCTACACCAATGACTGCATTGCCAAGGACCCCTATGTCAAGCTCCTGACAGACGACACCACTGTCATCGGCCTCATCCGAGATGACAATGAGTCTGCATACAGAAGGGAGGTTGAACAGCTTGCTGTCTGGTGCAGTCAAAACAACCTTGAGCTGAACACGCTCACAACGGTGGAGATCATTGTGGACTTTAGGAGAAACACCCCAACACTGACCCCCCTCACCATTCTAAACAGCACTGTGGCAGCAGTGGAATCATTCAGGTTCCTGGGCACTACCATCTCACAGGACCTGAAGTGGGAGACCCACATTGACTCCATTGTGAAAAAGGCCCAGCAGAGGTTGTACTTCCTATACCAGCTGAGGAAATACAACCTGCCACAGGCGCTGCTGATACAGTTTGACTCAGCGGTCATTGAGTCTGTCCTCTGCACTTCAATAACTGTCTGGTTTGGTTCACCTACGAAATCAGACATCAGAAGACTACAAAGGACAGTTCGGACTGCTGAGAGGATTATTGGTTGCCCCCCCCCCCCCCCTTCAAGAACTATACACTTCCAGAGTGAGGAAAAAGGCTGGAAAAACACTCTGGACCCCACTCACCCTGCCCACTACCTTTTTGAACTGTTGCCTTCTGGCCAATGCTTCAGAGCTCTGAGCACCAGAACCATCAGGCACAGGAACAGATTTTTCCCTCAGGCTATCCATCTCATCAACAGTTAAATTGCCCCATTGAGCAATAAATATGTGCAATACACAGTTTAGTCTTTTTTTATATTTATCCAACACATCCAACCTCTTCTGTCATTTCATTCTTCTGGAAAAAAAACAAAAACAAACATTTGCACTATACATAACAGTTCCCTATCTGTCACTCACTCGACATTGTGTCGATGTGTTGGGTTCACTCTTGGGAGCCCCAAACACCTCTGATCTTTTTTTAAAAGGCCAATGAGAATTGGCGAATGGAATTTGCATGCCACTCCACTGGACGTACGGGTATAAAAGGAGCTGGTATGCAACCACTCATTCAGATTTTCTCTTCGGAGCCGAGCGGTTCTATTCATTGAGCTGAATTCATCCGCCGAGTTCATTCACCTCTCTCTGCTGGATCTTATGGCGCATTTCAGCGGCTTCTCCCCCTCTGCATCTGTGGTTTGCAGAGACCGCCCCTGGGCACTTCGGCAGAACATTTAAAAGAGTATATTCTAAAAGAGTATATTTTCTTTCTGAAAGAGCGGCATACACGGAACGTCATTTTAAAGATGCCTTTCCATTTGTGTGTTATTCTTGGTCGCGGTCGTTAACTCTCCACTTCCGACGGCCATGATCGCTGTCTTAATTGTCTGGGCGCTGCCCACATGGAGACATCATTCGTGGATGGATCATGTCCTCATTGCGAGAACATGACCATGGCAACGTTGCGGCTTGCATTCGTAAGAAAGGGGGGCCATGCCGGTTAGCACTGGGGGCGATTTGGGAACATCAATGGGACCACCTCCACCGAGTATCCCCCCACGGACCTCCCATTCCCCAGCACGCTTGCTTGCCCTGGTCGTGCGCTCAGACAAGATCGTCGGCTCGTCTCAGGTGAGTTCGACCCCTCGTTCAGTGCCCGGGAAGAGGATGATGCAGAGGCTTCGACTGGGCTTCCTCCTTCGGGAATGGTCGCCCAGTCTCAGGCTGACGCGGAAATGACAGACATGCTTTCCCGGTTGGCCGCGAATGTCGGGCTAGAGTGGAACCCTCCACTCTCCCCAGAACCCTCGCAGCTCGGTAATTGGTTCCTGGGCTCGGGGCGCCGCTCACAGCTGCACCCCACCCCCATTCCTTTCTTCCCAGAAGTGCATGAGGATCTGACAAGATCGTGGGAGGCACCTTTTACTGCCCGGTCACGATCTTTCAGCTCCCCCGCTCTCGCTACCCTCGATGGCGGAGCGGCCAGGGGGTACTCGGTGATCCCCCAGGTGGATAAGGTGCTCACGGTGCACTTATGTCCACAGAGCACTACCACCTGGCGTGGGCGCCCGAAACTCCCGTCCAGGGCCTGTAGGGTTACGTTGTCCCTGACGGCTAAGGCCTACAGTGCTGCTGGACAAACCGCCTCCGCCCTGCACGCCATGGCTCTCCTGCAAGTACACCAAGCCAAGGCACTAAAAAAACTGCACAAGGGTAGTTCAGACCCGGGATTGATGCAGGAACTGCACTCAGCGACCGACCTCACTCTCTGGGTGATGAAGGTCATGGCGCGGTCTCTTGGGCAGACAATGTCCACCCTCGTAGTCTAGGAGCGCCACCTTTGGCTCAACTTGGTTGAGATGCGAGAGGCTGATAAGGCACGGTTCTTCGATTCCCCCATCTCCCAGGTTGGCCTATTCAGCAACACCGTCGAGGAATTTGCCCAGCAGTTCTTGGCGGTGAAGCAGCAGACAGAGGCCATATGTCACATCCTGCCCCGGTGTGGCGCAAGACCCCGCACCCCGTCTGCTCATCGCCAAGGGCGTCCTCCTGCTGCAACGACATCGGCTCCGCTGCAGCCCGTTCCCGTGGCCCGGCTCCAGCGTAGAGCCCAGCGCAGGAAGCAGATGCCACCCGTCTCACGGCCGGCTGCTAGGAACCTGAGGAAGACTTCGAAGCGCCCCTGAGACGGGCGACCCAGGGGCAAGGAGACCTGCTACACTGGAGCTGATAAGCAGACCACTCCATCCCCCGGTGGAGGGCCGAGAGGAGAATCTTTTGTTTCATTTTCATTTAATTGCGCCGCATGCCCAAGAGGCTGCGGTACCCAAAAGTTCAGCAAAAGAACAGTTTCCTTGTTCCCTGGGTCACATGTCTGGTGTGCATGGCCGTCGTCACGACCACCATCCACCGTCTCATCTTTGCAGGTATGGTGCTGCAGTGGCGGTCCCCCCGCCCCTGTGCACCCAGCTGTGGCACAAACACGCCCACACGAGGTTGGGTCCGGTGGACTAGGGGGACAAGACTCCTCCTCCCCCCCTTCAGCCAATCTTATGTTGGGCGGCAGGAGCCAGGTAAGTGCTTCAATGTCCCTGGACTCAGCACGGCCACGGGGCTCGGATCCCCTCGACATGGCACCTCGAGCTCCACCCCACCACGAGGCCCCAGTCGGATCGGTGTTTTCCTTCCTGCAGGAGAGGTTGGAGGGGTGGCTGTCCCCCTCCACCTTGAAGGTGTATGTAGCCACTATTTTGGCTCATCACGATAGATGGTAAGTACTTGGGGAAGCACGACTTGATCATCAGGTTCCTGAGAGGCGCTAGGAGGTTGAACCCCTCTAGACCGCACCTCGTACCCCCGTGGTATCTCTCTGCAGTCCTTCAGGGTCTACGGGGAGCTCCCTTTGAGCCCTTGGAGTCAGCTGAGCTTAAGGCACTCTCTTTGAAGACTGCCCTCCTGACTGTGCTCACTTCCATCAAGAGGATAGGTGACCTGCAAGCGTTCTCTGTCAGCAATCGTGCCTGGAGTTCGGTCCGGGTTACTCTCACATGATCCTGAGACATCGACCGGGCTATGTGCCCAAGGTTCCCACGACCCCTTTTAGGGATCAGGTGGTGAACCTATAAGCGCTGCCTCAGGAGGAGGAAGACCCAGCCTTGGCATTGCTGTGTCGGGTGCGAGCTTTATGCATCTATTTGGATCACACACAGAGCTTTAGGAGCTCTGAGCAGCTCTTTGTCTGCTTTGGTGGAAAGCGGAAAGGAAGCGCTGTCTCCAAACAGAGGATCGCCCACTGGGTCATTGATGCCATCACAATGGCATATCAGGATCAGGATGTGCCACCCCCTGCGGGGTTACGAGCCCACTCTACCAGGAGTGTGGCGGCCTCCTGGGCCCTGGCCAGTGGCGCCTCTTTGGCAGACATCTGCAAAGAAGCGGGCTGGGCAGCACCCAACACCTTTGCGAGGTTCTATAATCTCCGTGTTGAGCCTTTCTCGTCCTGAGTAGTGGCAGGTACGAGCAGATAAGTTCTGGGACAACTGGCTGGGTGTACCGCTTGCACATAGTGCCTTTCCCCTCCCTTGAGGGGAAGACTTGTGCTCTTGTCTCCCAGTAGTGTTCACAGACTGTGATCCCTGGATGACTTTCCTCCTTAGCCCTGTGGCAGTTGAGTTTGCAGAGAAACTCGCTGCCATGTGCTAATGAGGCCCTGTACTGAGATAGGTGCTCCGCATGCGCTGGTTCCCCGAAGGCAACCCCATGTGATATTTTCCGCAAAATCGTTTCCCTGTTGGTAAACTGAGTCTTCCTTGGGCAGGGGCCCCTCTGCCCCCGGTCACCATGCTTTGTAGAAACTCCTCCCCCTTTGCGTAGGCTCCCGGTCAGTTAACAAATTCCACTCTTTTTGGGGAGAAAAGAGAAGGAAAAGAGGCATCGGCTGGGCTAGCCTGTCCACTTATTTGTTGGGCAGTCGACTTGTTCCTGAAGGACTGTTCAACGCTCATAAAGAATGTTGGGGGAGGTTACATGACAGCCTGGTGCGCTGGCTACGAGGCACACAGCAGTCTGCCTGTCACACACCGCTACTTCACTTAACACAGTTCAGTTAGTTGTGGCGTTTTGTATAGGGACCCCTAGTGTCACTACATCAACACAACGTTGAGTGAGTGACAGATAGGGAATGTCATGGTTGCTTTCGTAACCTCCATTCCCTGATGGAGGGAACGAGATGTTGTGTCCCTCTTGCCACAACGCTGAACTACCTGTTGAAATGGCCAGGACCTTATCTCGGCTCCTCAGCACAAAACCTTAATGAGGGGTTGCATACCAGCTCCTTTTATACCTGTATGTCCGGGAGAGTGGCATGCAAATTCCACTCGTCAATTCTCATTGGCCTTTTAAAAAAAAGATCAGAGGTGTTTGGGGCTCCCAAGAGTGACCCCTAGTGTCACTACATTGACACGTCTCGTTCCCTCCATCAGGGAACGGAGGTTGTGAAAGTAACCATGACGATTTGTATTTGCACTGTACATAACAGATAACAGATTTGTATTAGATTGCACTTCATATGTGTACATGTATATGTATGTATGTGTGTGTCTGTGTGTATGTACGTATGTGTATAACTGTTTTTTATTTTATTCTTTTAACTATGTCTTGCTGCTGTTTTTGTTGTTTTTGTATTGTTGTACACTGGCTGCTCCTGTCACCAAGACAAATTCCTTGTATGTGTAAGCATAATTGGCAATAAAGCTGATTCTGATTCTGATATAACATAATATAATATACTGTATAATGTATAGTATAGTACAGAAGAGTGTAGTATAGTATGTAATGCACAGTATATGCCTAATTTGTTTCAGCAAAATTAAGTTGCGTCCATTTTCAAACTTGAGTTCTGCCTCTGGTATAAGCCACTTCCAATTATTTTTGCGGTACAAAAATACTAAGTTATGCTGCTTTTAATTGCAGGCTGACAAAAAATGGGGTTTACTTCTTTTGATTATTGGGGGCGGCCATTTTTCCGACCAATGGCAGATGGGGGAATTGTTCAGGATACCTGTTTGAAACAAGCAGTTTAGTAACGATAGTGCCACAGAAATGACACATTTCACATTTAAATACAATTTAGTACTAATAGCTCCACATCATGAGGTTTTCTGTGATGATGTTGAAGTCTCTGTTGCTCTGGTTAAGGGATTTTAAATGGTTCCTGTCACACAGAGGTATTAGAGTAAAAATCTGCCTCCCTCAGATGGCAGTGGCAGCTGTTGCTGGCCTGAATAATTTGATTTGGTGTTTTATGCTGGAAGAGAACCTTTCTTTGCGAACCACATTTGTGCTGGGCTTCGGCCATGAGTCTGCCTCCTCTGAAAGACTTTACATGACATTAACACGTTTTCAGAGAGCATTACCATTCTCAGGGAGATTTGTCTAGACAAAGACATGGTTTATTCGGAGTTAAAACTTCATTTCTGGACCTTCACTCTCTCTTTCTCTGTCTCTCTCCATACTATATCCACCCATGCAGTTATACTCTAGCACTCCTCCACACTGGCTGCCTGACAGGTAAGAGGATTTCAATTAGTTTACGCTGTGAACATGCGCACAAACGTGATAAATGAGAGCAATTAGTCTCTGTCATGTCTTCCCTCTCTGCTCAGTAAATCACTAGTCCACCCCTCTTGCCGATGTTAAGAGCATATTACATCACCTTCAGCACTTCATCTGACTTTATGAGATTTCAGGCTCTTTAGAAAAGAGATACTCAAAAAAGCACTTTGCTCTAAAACTGATTGGAAAGTTAGAGTCCCTCCATTATACGTCAAAAGCCATAACTTGGATTACAAGGTAAAAATTTGATGTTTCCATGTCACGGAAGAGCCACACATTCTGATGTAATTACTGGATGTGGTTTTTTTAGGGGTGTTTGATTCGTTGCCAGGGTGTAAAACACTGTGTTTGTTATTAGACTTATAAAACTGTGGGGTACCAAACCATGTGCTCTGATTACTGTTACTCTGATATAGAGTGCTAAATACAACCTACGCCAAGGGTAGGTTTATATTCTCATGCCTTATATTGTACCCTGTGTTTTTAACAGACTGGAGATTTATGGGAACATTACTCTAATGGGTGATACAAGGTTATATACAAAAGGACGTCTGTAAATGTCAGCAAAATGAACAACAAAAGGGCCAGTTTTAGCCAGAAAACAGACAGCTTTTGGATAACCATTTTGGTGGAATTCCCCTCAAAATGTTCAAATAAAGGGGAGTTTACAAATCCACTGATATTGTTTGGCTCGCTGTAAGGAAGATGGAACATGGCCAAACATAATCAAGCTCCAATTTTACAGACGGAACCCCTGCTGCAGCGAAATAATGCTCTTTAAACAACCCCTCCAAGTTCTCACCTTCTTCACAGCCTTTTATTGCAAATATAGATCGCTAAATGCTTTTCAGATGATGTATCATCGCTTCATATCTTGTTTATTGAGTGAATCAGTCATTTCACAGTTTGCTACTTAATTCTCTGAAAGAGACTGCACGTCCAGTCAATACAATTACTCAAGCCTCAAAGAATGTCTGGTATAACTGTAAATCCATAAGTTCATGCTTAAATAAAAACTGACTGCAGAAATACTCTCAAAAATCTGTCAGAAACCCTGAGGTGAGCAGAGATATTAAAAGAATAGTTCACCCAAAAAAGAAAATTCTCTCATGATTTACTCACCATCCTGGCATCCCAGATGTGTATGACTTTCTTCTGCAGAACCCAAATGAAGATTGTTAGAAGAATATTTCAGCTCTGTCGGTCCAAACAATGTGAGTGAATGGGTGCCAAAATTTTGAAGTTCCAAAATCAACGTAATGGCATCATAAAAGTAATCTATATGACTCCAGTGGTTTAATCCATGTGTTCAGACACTACATGATACAAGTGGGTGAGAAACAAATCAATATTTAAGTCATTTTTTATCATAAATTCTCCTCCCTGCCCAGTAGAGGGTGATATGCACAAAGAATGTCAATCAGCAAAAACAGAAGAAATAGAAAGTGAAAGTGAAGGAAAAAATGACTTAAATATGGATCTGTTTCTCCCCAACAACTATTATATCGCATCAGAAGATATGGATTTAACTACCAGAGTCGTCTGGAGTACTTTTATGTTGCCCTTATGTGGATTTTGGAGATGAAAATTTGTGGCACCCATTCACATTGCATGGACCTACTGAGATATTCTTCTAAAAATATTTGTTTGTGTTCAGCAGATAAAAAAAAAAAGTCATACACATCTGGGATGGCATGAGGGGGAGAAAATGATGAGAGAATTTTCATTTTTGGGTGAACTAACCCTTTAAAGACTACTGACAGTGCTGCTTTAAAAAAAACATATTTTATCCAGTTTATATTTATTCGTTTATTTATTGAGAAAGGCCTGGTTACGCCGGCCAACATTACTCAGAAGCGTACTGAGGAGGTAGATGGCATAGTCTCATGTGATCCTATTTCTTAATTTCCTCTCTCTCTCCCTCACTTTTTCTCGCTCTTTCTCTCATTGCTTGTCAGCATGTCAGATTGAAGATACCAATTTGACAGGCTCATTCCATGTGGAAACGGCATGATTAGAAGTATTTGGCATTGCCCCATTTCTTTGTGCTATGAAGACAGAGTGAGAGACCATCCCCTGACAGCAAAAAAAAAATAAAAAAATCTCTGAAATTCCTTATGTGGATGTGTGTGTGGAGCTAAAAGAGAAGGTAAAAAAGGAATACGGGGGTCTGGTTGACAGACATACTGTATGGAGAGAAGAGAAAGCAGAGAGTCCAGCCTTAATGTGCCAGAACTTGTGCGCTACTCTGGTCCTCACTTCCTGAGAGAGAGTAAATGGAAGATCACTTGTCAAGCTGTCATGTTGCAGGAGAGCCTTACCTGGGGCTGCCGAGCCAGCATCTCTCTGCTAAGAGCAGGCCATTCACATAACCCTGAAAAAATCAAGTCAGGGCTTGAAACTGGAGAAATGCTGTGGGCCAGTGTGACGTGAGGAAATAAAGGGCTGGAGGGAAAAGAAATGTCTCTTTTTCTCTCACTATTTTTCTCTCACTTCTCTCTGTTGTCTAAGGTTTTTTTTTGTCATCGGGCCAATACCTAAGTGTTCAAAGCTCTGTCAAGCTGTAACACTTTGATATTTTTCCCAGGCTTCAAAAGAGCACAGCAACAATGGACTTGTGACTGCAGGCTATGTAGAGGTAGCCAAGGTAATATTAGTTGTCTCATCTTCTCTATGTTTTGGCACCATCCTAGGACTTTTTGTTGGGTGGAGGTAGGTGTTTCGGAAGGAAGCCTGACCTGTTAGCGGTACTGCATCTCAGGCAGGTTGTTTAAGGCCTGGGGAAGTGCTCTGGTTTACACAGGTTTCGTGCTTTGATGCAGGTAAAGGTTAGGGCAACGCTGAGTCATTCTGTACAGGTGGTCTGTAGTGATGAAGGAGCTGTGAGTAATTTAATGAGCATTAAAGTAAAAATGTGTTGAAAACACAAGGAAGTTGAAAACAATAAAGCATAATGTTTTGATGAGTATGTAGTGAGGTTTTCATGTGGTGCAAATCCACATGTTTTTACTATTTACAATGTGTTTGCACGTTACTCACAATGCACATTACTCATAATGGAGTGTTGCCTGCAGCAACAGTCTAACCAATAATATACTTTTGGGTAACACTTTCTATGGCGCCTGTATACATTATGATGCAATGATTATGCATTACAATGCACCTTATAACGAGTTGTATGTTTCAAATATTTGTATTAACAGTTATAATGTATTTAAATACTTATTCAAAAAGATTAATACATAATGCAACCAATGTTGAGTAAGTTACTCAAAAATAGTAATCCTCTATAAAAGTGAATAACTTATCAAAAAATTGTAATGAGATTACTTCACTGGGAAAGTAATCACATTACTAATTACTTTACTTTTAAGTTTGTCTCTAAGACAATTTTCAAAGAAAAGTTTGAAAGATAGAATAACAAATAATGTTGATATTTCCTCGTACAAGAACATAATTCATGTATTTAATGTATTCTAAATAAATATTATAATAGAAATATGTGTAGCCCAAGTAATACACTAAAAAGAGTTTAAATTGTAATGTGTTACACTACTTTTTGACAAAGAAGTAATTAGATTACAGTAAACTAATCACTTTGTAATAAGATTAAACACTGATTGCAACTTATGATTGCATTGCACACCAAATCTCATGTTTTATTTCATGTGCAGTCGTGTGTTGTAACACATTACAATCCTTAAAGATAAAACTATGAGTAGATATAATGCATTATAACTGTGGTTACAGTTTAAGGTGTAATGGAGTACAATATATATATATATGAATAACTTTTAAACGCAATAATAATATTTTATTTTTTAATTAGGCTTTATAAATTGTCTTAGCTGCTTATCTTGATTTTAAAAAAATAGAAAACGTCCTTTGAAAATGTTAATTGTTTGTTATATATTACAAACCTATCATAATAGCTATGAATATTTAAAAAATATTAAATGTTGGACTAATACAACACTTAAGTGAAAGACATCTTACTGAATGTCATGAATTATATAAAGTTTCACAGGTCACATAGACAAAAGAGAGTAGTAGGCTACATGCTAATTTTTCAACTTCATGAAACATAACTCTAACTCAATATAGTGTACACAGCTGTGTCTCTGCTACATCAGATAGGTGATCTAATTTTGCTGGCTGTTTTTGTTCCTCACTGTAACATGTATTGTTTAAGGGAATGTTAGCCAGCAGCAGATTAGCACCTCCTTAACAAGGCAAATGTGATCTGTGAGCACCTCCACAAAAGAAACACTGAACTTCTCTATTTATAGATGCTAAGTAAATGGACACTCTGTTAGAATTCATGTGTTATAAAGAATAGTTGAGCTTAGAAGAGTCTTCAGCTTTTTTTTCCCTAGGAATAGAGTCAATGTTAATTTTTACATTTGTTTTTTTTTTTTTTTTAGTCTTTTGATGAAAATGTCCTTTAAAATTTGTCAATATTTCGTCATGTCATATTCATTCACTTTTATTCTGTCGAAAATGTTATATAATTTAGTCAACAAAAATAATGTCTTTCAGTTGACAATAATCTGCAAAATGACAAAGTGTCAAACTGTAACAGACCAATCTTTAATTAAATCTTCAAACATTTATAAAACAATATATATATATATATATACATTTTAGAAAGTTAGCACGATAAAAAAAACCTTTGATGTTAACTTAACTTTTTAACAACTAAAGTACAGCGCACTGTCAACAGCTGTTGTGTAAAGTTCAAAATGTAAAAAAATAAATAAATAACTGAAACTGTATAGAAACTAGTCAACCTCAATAACAAACTAGTCAGTTTTTGGAAGAGTTGTTCTAGTTGGAGACTGACATGGCCCATCCCTACTTCGGTAATAAATTTAGATTAGATTTCCAATTAAATTCACATTTAGCAGTTGCTGCTATATGTGTTATATGTCAGTTTGGCTAAAGTGCAACAAAATGTCCATTGCTGTCAGCAGTACAGTGTGGTAAGATCAAAACATTTTGAGGCAGCTGTCATTTATAATGTATGCAATGTAAAAACCATTCAGTGGAAGTTGATGAAAGCCTATAAAAACTTCCCATTAACACATGGGTTCACTCATAAATACTTAACTGGGGTTGAGCCGCACAGGTTATCTTTGTTCCTGTCTTGAGCATATTACAAGAATCGAACCCCTGACAGGGTGAATTTTTTAAGGCTCAGTCATAATTACGCTAGATTTCCTCTAATGTCCCTCGGATTCCTGTTCCACAAAAGAAACAGTCTAACAATCTGGTATTTTTAATTTTGGAGCTGAAACAAGACATTTACTCTGAAGAAAATCACACCTTCCTTTGGGAGGCTCGGCCTTTGGCAGATGACTTTAAAGTGCGACTGAGAGCGTGCGGTAGCCGAGTTAGCTCTCTCAGCAGATGGAAATGATGGTGATGTGATTACGGCTACAGACTGAACACAGACACAATTAGCCACCAACAGATGGAAGTCTTCATGTTAGAAACCTCTCCCACCCCCCACAAGCCCTCCAGAGAGTGTCTAGAGGGGGAAAAAGGCAAATATTGGCATGCAGAAGTCATGTAGGGCATACAAAGTCTGTAATTTTTTACATAGTTTGGAAATATATACAAATGTGAATGTGGCCTTCTGATTTTAACTGTGTTCAAGTCTGCTGAATGAAAAGAATGTAAATATTGCCTGATATATTTCTCACAGCCACATCACCCTGCATACAGCTTTACTTTATGGAATACTGCCATGCAAAGGCAAACACACATAGCATGTCGATGGACTTCTTTTTAAGTATATAAATTAACAATTTACACCGATCAGCCACAACACTGAAATACTCAATACCAGCCCGTCTGGCACCAACAATCATGCCACGGTCCAAATCACTGAGATGACATTTTTTTCCCATTCTGGTGGTTGATGTGAACATTAACTGAAGCTCCTGTCCCATATCTGCATGATTTTATGCACTGCACTGCTGCCACATGATTGGCTGATTAGATAATCGCATGGATGATTGTTGGTGCCAGACGGGCTGGTTTGAGTATTTATGTAACTCTGATCTCCTGGGATTTTCACAAACAACAGTCTCTAGAATGTACTCCGAATGGTGCCAAAAAAAAAAAAAAAAAACATCCAGTGAGCGGCAGTTCTGTGGACGGAAATGCCTTGTTGATGAGAGAGGTCAACAGAGAATGGCTAGACTGGTTTGAACTGACAAAGTCTACAGTAACTCAGAAAACCGCTATGTACAATTGTGAGGAGAAGAATAGCATCTCAGAATGCTATTCTGAGGTGCGAGTTGGCGTTGTTGGCGGCACGAGGAAGACCTACACAATATTAGGCAGGTGGTTTTAAAGCTGTGGCTGATCGGTGTATATGAATGTACTGTATATAACATTTTTACACCTCAGGACATTCTACAGTCACACACGAAAACCAATTTTCCAGAACTATTCGGATCAAGTACTTTATGTATTTTGTCAAAATTCAGTTAATACCAAAATCGTGTTTCTTAGACTATGATCTGTACTGTGATGGACAGGTTTGGCTCAACTATGCTCAGATTCAGAGAAATCGATTGTAAAATTTGCTGTAACTACAAAATCCATTCTAAAACCAAAGTAAACCACAATATTACAAACATTTTGAAGCCAATTTACTCAGTTTTAATTGTTTGCTTAGTCACTTACTAAGGGCAAAATTGCAATAAATAATAAAGAATCAAGCAAAGTATTTACTAATGCATGGGAATATTACATGAATCTGTGGTTTTCAAAGTAAAAAAAACACTTACAATTTAATCTCAAAACATTTTTAGAATTTAGCTGGTTTTGCACTTGAGTTGAATTGAAGCATAAAAATGTTTTTGGCAGAAAATGAATTTGGTGATTAAAAACCAGGTCTTCCGCTGGTCTCCCAGTCTGGCCAAGCTGGTTTTAGCTGGTCTAGTTGGTCTCCAAGCTGACCTATCTGGTTTTCAAGTTGTCTTGGTGGTCTCCCAATCTTGCCGAAATGGTTTTCTGCTGTTCTAGCTGGTCTCCTAGCCTGACTATGCTGGTTTCAGTTAGTCTAGCTGATCTCCCAACCTGGTCTTCACTGGTCTAGCTTGTCTCCCAGTCTGGCTGGTTTTCAAATGGTCTAGCTAGTCTCCCAACCTTGCCAAACATTTTTTCATCTGGTCTAGCTGGTCTCCCAGCCTGGCCAACCTGTTCTTTCGCTGGTCTAGCTTGTCTCCTAGTCTGTCTAAGCAGGTTTCAGCTAGTCTAGCTGGTTTCCCAGCCTGGCTAAACTGATTGCAGTTGCTCTTCATCTGGTCTAGTTGGTCTCCAAGCCTGGCCAAGCTAGTCACCCAGCCTGGCAAAACTGGTGTTTAACTGGTCGGCCAGCTGGTTTCCCAGCCTGGCCAGCTATCAAGTGCCAAAAACTCCTCTAAAACCAGAAAAAAAAGCAGACCAGCCTAAACAGCTTGACCAGGCTGGGAGACCAACTTACCACTTTTGGCTGGTTTAAGCTATTTTTTTAACAGAGTCTGTCTGTTTGTCTTTTTGACTGTCTCCTTCCCCACACTTTTTCTGTTATTCTCTGCCTTGCTGGCAAAAGCAAAAGTCTGGATCACAAGCCCAGACAGTTTAGGATTGCATGTGTGTGTGTGTGTGTGTGTGTGTGTGTGTGTCTGCTCGGAACATGTGCTGTCTGCTCCCTGTGCAACCAGAGGTGACACACTGGTCCTCGCCATATGCTGTCATTCCTCAGTCTCTTTGCCTTGGCGCTGAATTAATTTATTAAAACTTTTTTTTTACTTTCCCACTGCTACCTAAAAAGCCTTCTCCTCTTCACCGGAGGCTTGTCACACAGATGCTGATGCATTTTCCCTCTCTCATTGCCAGGTTTTATGATGGAAACTGATACAGTGATAGAGTTTCGGGATAAATTATTCACACTTTAAACACACTCTGCCTGGTTTTCTTGGAGGACATCCATTTTACAAAAGCCTCACCCTTCACCCCCAACAAAACCACCCCACAATCCTTTTAATTGATCTACTACTCCGTGGCTAACAACACACATGCATGTCTGTATCCAGTGGCCAGTCCTACTGTGCTGGGACATTTTTAATGTCTATTTGTGTCTGGAGACACTACAGCACCAAATACAAAGTGACATATTCTGTGAATAAAGAAAGGGTTGTTTATTGAGAGTTTTGGCCATTTTTCAACCACAAATATAAGGCCAATACCATCTGCTTGGATGAGTTCTTAATTGAAAAGAATTTTGGCCTACACAAAGTAGTTGGACTTGCTCCCTAGAACAGAAGTAAAGAAAATAAAATAGCTTTTCTTCTTCTTAATACCTGTTGAAGCTATAAAGTAATGCAGGAGGCAGTGAAATAATGGATTTAGCCATGGTGAGTGGGTGAGCGGCTTTCATATTACACTGGACATCTGCAAAGATGGTTTTGGAGTGAGGAGACCAATTGGATTTCATGTTATTGCCAGTGTGCTATTGGCTGGATGTTCTGAAGAGCGTAAGGTGGCAGTTCATACACCATTATTTCTTGTCAGATTGCTTGGACTTAAAAGAGGAATTTTTACATTACTGTCAGTTGCACCCCTCATTGGATCCTTGCCCTAGAGTTAGATTTTTCTTTAAACAAACATTGGGGGAAAGGTACAGCAGAAATTTCGGAGCAGAGGGAAGATAACTGATGCATCTACCAGTGCACAAAGAGAAATAATAGAGGTCCCTTTTAATGTGGTTACACTAAAGGGAGAGTCAGACCCCGTCCACCAGAGATTTGTATGAACCGCACATGAAAGGAAATCAAATGGGAGCTTTCATAAATTAAATAAATCAGAATTTGATTGTTGATGAATTTGGATTAATATTAGATTGTTGGAAATGATCCAGGAGCCGTTTAAAACAAAACACTAAGATTCTTTTTTTTGGATGTGATGGTTAATGTGACATCACTTCTAATTATACAATAAGTGACTGTCGAAGTAAAAAGTTTATTTATTCTGTCAATTATTTCAGAGTAGAAACTGATTTCTTTTTGAGTAAAGAATAGCCAGAGGCTTGAAATTAGCTACTGTAAACATAAAATCAATGCATAAAATGAGCATCAGCAAGCTTTCCATTATCTGTAAACTGGGTGGGAGGTTCCTGTTTCAATGTGGGGGAAGAAGCGTTTTTTATGTTCTTATGTGTTAAAGAGCTGGCAAATGAAGCATGCAAACCACTAGCTGTTATTTTTAGCTAGTCACATAAAGACGTTTGTCAGGTTTTACAGGTGTGGCATTTGCTGCACTGCAAAAGTGAAAATGTGCAGTTGTTACCTAAGGAGGTGTTTTTACTTTATCTGACCCTTAAAAATTACTTTCGTTGACATAACCTAATGCATCCAAGTTGATTCAGTCATATTAAATAATATTTTTGGCTTAAATAAAACCTGTCATTTTAAATGTTAACACATGAAACACATTTTAGGTTATCTGACTTTTTCTTTTTTTTCTTTTCTTTTTTCTTTCTTTTTTTTTAGCTAAATATTTCATATTAACAAGATCAATTTGACAATTTCATTTCAAGGACATTTAAAAAATTAGACATAAGGACATTTAAACAATTTCATATTAAAGACATTTTGACATTTTTTGATATTTAGATATTATAGGCTCCTTTCTGGTTGCTTTTAGTCCATTTGAAACATTTCTTGTCATTGTGGTCATTTTCTTTGTTCTACACCAAGCCACTGCAAAGCTCTCTTTATCAATCAGCAGTATTCCATGAATGACAACCAAAGCTTATTTGAAACATTTCTGGTAAGCACAGGTAATAAGGTAAAAATCAAACATTCTTAAAAATGTATCAAAAGAATGACAAAATGCCAACAACAAATTTGCATAGTCTTTAAAATAGGCTTCAGTTCCTTGTGATCACCTCGACTGTACCTAACCCTTACCAGCCGGAGCGTTCAAATTTGGGAACAATTATTCCCATGGTTCCTGTCTCAATATCTTCACCGTCCAATCACCGATTTTATTTCTGAAAACTGCCAGATACTCATGACAATATAAGCTAAAAGCACATATGATTTGGATAAGGGGTTACTGGGCGTGAATAATAAATGTATCGTTATCAGCGTCATCCTCCATTTGCCTGAGCGGAGCCAGAGAGGATACGCTGGGAGATTACCTCCAGTGTTGGACTTACTGCTTCAAATTGAAAACTGAGGCGATCTTTCGAGGTAAGATAAGTTATTTTTAAAATGTGTTGTCAATATTGTCTATTGAAAGTCAAACCGTTTTAGTTACGAAGCATTTATTTGTAGGAGTAATGCTAGTTATTTCTGGATAAAATGACATGACCGTCGGCGTTCATCGGACAGGCAGCTAGCCTCTATTTTTAAGCAAATTTCTGTGAAACTTGCTAAATAAACATTAGCTAGCAATACTATGTAAATGTTTAGCTAAATATCAATAACTTTTTTGGCCAATTTTGTCGCTTGTGAAAAATCTGCCTGAAGTAATGTGAGGCAGAGAGCAGACACTGTTCAGACCTGCCTGGAAACTGGCATGCTAGTTAGATAAGTTATCTAGCTTGTTGATTTTTCCATGTAATAAAAAAAATGGTAGATATCTTTCTATAATTTAGCAGATAGCCTTACCCATCCATCACAGAGACATGATTTTAGATTGTGTGTAGCTTCCTGTCACAAGGAAAGTGTGAGAGGGCTGTCTGCAGTTGGACATTCTGGTCAGTCTGCAAGCCTTTGGTGACTATTCAGAGTCTGGATTTGTGAAGAACACACTGCTGGCTACCAATTGTACTTTTTTTCTGTTGTAAAGATGGATAGAGACTATGGCTCCCTGCTCAGCACCCTCAAGAGGAGGAGGCAGCTGACTGCTGATGAGCTTAGGTTCATAGCAGAGGAGGATGTGGCTTATGAGGGCATGAGCACACAGGAGGAAGATCTGCTGGAGCAGGAACTACTGCAGGAAGACCCGGACCACGAGGAGATGGAGGATGAGATGGAACCAGCCATGTTTACTGGTGTTGTTGTCCTCCCCCTCCCCTCTTTTCTCCCTCTCTTCTTTCCACAGGTATTGCAGTTGTTGAGTATTTATGAATTTATATATATTCTGTTCCTGCACTCTTTATTAAAAATGTATTTACTGTAGATAGTTCGAAAGTTTGATTTTGTGTGTTTTGCTGTGTAATTCGTGTGTAATTCTGATGTTCAAATTAAATAAAGTGTGTGTTTTATTGAACACATAAAATGTATATTTCAGTGTTTGTGTCCTTCAATTTCAGATGCAATCTCAATTTATTATTACAGGTGCTCAAAATCTAACATTCTAAATGTTTGTTTTATTCCGTTTTCCCACTAATCACTAGAATGGTCATAACTTTTAAGCAGTATAGATTATATTTCTAATCTGTCTGCTATTCTACATTTCCTACAAAATTATGTATATTTCATACACTCTAAGTTTCTTCTAGCTTGTAATTAAAATGGTTGAAAATGCAAGATTTTTGTAAAAATGACTGTGTGAAATCTTATTGATAAAGGATGATTAGCCTTAAATAATCATACATATATTTATATCATTTGAAAGCCCTAGTTCTTCTCTTCAATATGGTATATACAGTTCAGGTGTGTGATGTTATATGAATATGAATGTAATATGAATATGGATATGAATATCATATTCTGGCACAGAATGGAATTTTCGGAATTTTGGGCTCAGGCTTTAAACAATTATTTAAAACCATAATTAAAATTATGAAGTTCAATAATAAAAAATAAAAAAATGAAAAAAGTAGCCTTTCTCCTGCATAAGGAGTCATTAGTTAGATTAGATAAAGCAACTTTTGGAGAATTTTTGCATAATCTCACTAACATTATCATAAAAATAAAAAAAAGTATTTCAGAGAGAAAACATTTATAATCCATTTATCAGCATTAGTTACATTTCTCCAAACTGATGGAGTTTTTTTTTTTTTTTTTTTTTACAAAAAAAATGATCACTGACACTAAAGCTGAGATGCTGAAGTTTGCTTCTGTGGCATCAGCTTAAAACGTTATTGCCTTTACAACATCAGAACATCTGAAGACTGAAAAATTTGTATATCAATACTTCAAAAATGATTTGATAAAAATCATGGCAAATGGCAGATGTGTTTAGAGCAGCCTTGGCCCCATGCTGCTTGCTTAGGCCACTGCTGTATGTTTTGGCATGTGTTGTGTCTCATATATTGTAGCTGCGCACACAGTTTGGAGGGCGTCTGAAACCCCACATTCCCAATATACAGAAATCTGAGGGATGGAAAATCTCTCTCTCCACCCTGTGGCAGGGTCTTCACACCACAGCTTCAGTAATAAGGCCACAAGAAATGATGCGGTTCAGCGGGTGACAAGCGGGCAGGGAGAGACACAGGAATCCCAGGACACATTCATCACCATTCTCAATCTCGTCCAAAATGCACTGGCCTCACTTCAAAGCCATAACCAGTCCAATTCAACTCACAAGCTGCAGATAAAAGCCACTCTTCATGTTCGTGGTCTCTGGATCTTAAAATGACTGAACAAATAACCATTACTTTTTTGGGGGTAGCTCAGACTTTTCAGTGGATAGCTGGACTTTGTTTCTTTAATTGAGCTCAGTTTAATTTCTAGTTCTGCTTTTTTCGTTTACATGGAGAGTTTATTGTTAATGGGTTGCAATATCTGTGCGAGTGAGTAAGTGAGTGCTTTGTGTACAATTTTTACTGGCATTACAAACTTGGAAAGGACATTTTCTTGAGTTATGAGCACTGTGGTTATGAACATAAATAAATACCTCATCAGTGGTGCATTACCACACATTCAGAAAGACGTTTGCCAACATAATGCATAGTTTATACCCAACTCCTAATGATATGCTGCTTCAGACTGATTCACTCCCAAAATAAACAGAACAATTCAGCATAAAATAAGTATTGCCCCCATGACAAAACGATAGGCAGAAATAGAAAAATGTAAGCAAAGAGACTTCTCATTGTGTTGAGACAGCCGCAGGACGGCATATCACAATGTAAGCGATCAAGTGACATTGCTCCCGACATGCTTCATAATATTGATACGTTCACAGCATGTTGCTTACAGTACAAGCAGCCATGGTTATGATGATGTATGTTTAACATATGCCAGCCCTCTACCGAACAGGTCTGGAGTTTGGTTTAATGTCTCCAATACTAGAGGTGATCTTGAAAAGAAAAGTATAAGATTTTGGGGTTTACAATGTGTGCATTTACAGTAAATAAAATAAGGATTTTGGTTTGATCATTCCTAGAGCTATTCCTGAGATAAGGCCTGTTTCATACTACACACGTATACAGCGCATAAGCTGTGCATATTTCTTCCACCGCCCCATTATCTGGTTAGACAAGAGTTTTGGTGCCAAGCCCTACATGCTGAGAATTCTAGAGACTGTTGTGTGTGAAAATCCCAGGAGATCAGCAGTTACAGAAATACTCAAACCAGCCCGTCTGGCACCAACAATCATCTATGTGATTATCTAATCAGCCAATCATGTGGCAGCAGGGCAGTGCATAAAATCATGCAGATATGGGTCAGGAGCTTCAGTTAATGTTCACATCAACCATCAGAATGGGGAAAAAATGTAATCTCTGTGATTTGGACCATGGCATGATTGTTGGTGCCAGACGGGTTGGTTTGATTATTTCTGTAACTGCTAATCTCCTGGGATTTTCATGCACAACAGTCTCTAGAATTTACTCCGAATGGTGCCACAAACAAAAAACATCCAGTGAGTGGCAGTTCTGTGGATGGAAATGCCTTGTTGATGAGAGAGGTCAACAGAGAATGGCCAGACTGGTTCGAACTTACAAAGTCTACGGTAACTCAGATAACCGCCCTGTACAATTGTGGTGAGAAGAATAGCATCTCAGAATGCTATTCTGAGATGGGGGTTGGTGCTGTTTTGGCGGCACGACGAAGACCAACACAATATTAGGCAGGTGGTTTTAATGTTGTGGCTGATTGGTGTCTGTCTATTATTAGCAACTGGCTAATAAATATTCACATTTTCTCGTCAGATATTGTGTTGTGTAGTGGGGAAGAAGAACTTAAGCACCGCAATCCTTTTACTGAATAAGAAGCTAGCGATTAAGCTGGATTCAGCCTCGTCTTTTACTGTGTGCTGTGTCTTGTGAGTGCGCACTCTGAAGGAAGTTTACCTTATTTGGCTGCAGTGGGTTCGGATCATGCTGTCACCATCGCTGTAGTTTAGCCATGCAATGGCATTAAAAATGACAGAGTTGACGACGTCTACTACTTAAAGTATGTAAGTTGTATCTATATTAAGACTGTGAATAAAAAGTGCCTGAGAAAATACATATGTCTAGCTTATGTGTCACTTATGTGTAGCTCAATATGTGTTTGATAGCCAGTTGCCAAACCGATTATGTAATAATTTTTGGCGAAACACTCATGCATTTAAGGGTTAAACAAACTTTGAAACTGCAACAGAGTCATAATGTTTTACACGTTTGGGTGGAATCAACCTACTAATGGCTTGCTTACTTATAGTCACTGCAGTGATAGGAGAAAGCATTGTAACATAAAAAAAATTACACACTTCATCTTTAACAGCACTTTTAAAAAAGTGTACTTTAAACTGCAAATGGTATAGTGATATCATCCTGAAGGTTAGACACTGAATCCTCACATATAGTTGAAGTGCATCCAAGCAGTTTTTGCACTTTATGGTTTCAATAAGGTAAACAACTCTGTCAATTCTTAAACACCATGTTCTTGAGAATAAGTGACTTTTCCATGCTGCACAGACCAGCGACGCAGGCCCTGAACATCAGGCAGTAATCTCCTCCAAATTTCCAATACTGCCATTCTCATACCGTCCAACACATAAACCCCATTCAACCAATGTACATCAGCCAATGCACAGCCATGATAGACAGAATACAGTCACGGAAATAATCACAGTGTATATGTGGCCATTTCAGGGGGAGGAAGGGATAATGCTTAATCTGCAGTCTCTGGTGCCCCCCGCTCCAGCTGGCACTGTGCAAGGCTGGCATGACAGAATGTGACAGAGGATCCGGAGGCAAGGGACTGGGGGAATCCCGTAACAATAATGTGGATGGTGAGGCTAAGGCCCAGATTAAATCAGAGCCATCGCCCACCTGCCAATAGAAAATTATAGAGCATAGCCACACACACTCTCTCTCTATCTCTCTTTTTCCATCTGGGCTTAAGTCCAAATGCTAAACCCAGCTACACAGCAACTTTCAGTCCTAGGTGTTTAGTGCCGTTGGACTTGCCATAGGACAGTATTGGTTTTTTTAAAAAAAAATATATATTCTTTTTTTTATTTATTCTTTTTTTTAATTATTCTATTTTGACTGGAAGGTTAATTCTTTGGATGTCTATAAAGATTTCAAAAAGCAGCAGCTGTACTGTCATGGAGGGCAAGTACAAACTGCTACAGCCAGTGTTAGGCAGTATACAAATAGAGAGGCTATTAGTTTAACTATTTCTCAGTAGCAGATGTCCCCCCCCCCCCCCCAAAAAAAAAAAACATGTCAGAGATAAACTTACAGCATAGAAAAGCAATATTGAAAGGAATAGTTCATCCAAAAATGAATATTTAGTCATCATATTAACTCATGTTGCTCCAAACCCATATGATTTTATTTATTTTGCAATAGATACAAGGAAAGTTTATGAAGAATATCCTGTTTCTTCTTTTCATTACAACCCATACAAAAATCGAGAGTTCTGGCAAACTTGACACTCATTATTTTCACATGCAAATGAACTTTGCAGCAAACTCTTAATTGTTGCCAAAGGTTTGCTGCAGGTTCACCACTACTGGTGAAGAGCTGCAAAATTCTGGCAAACATCTGCAGTGTATCGCAAGCTCATTTGGATGCGAAAATAATTAGTGGGTGATTTGCAGCAACTTTAGATTTTTTGTAAGGGATTGGCAGTGGATAGTGATTTCTAAATGGGTGCAAAAGTATCCAGAAAGTAGCCCATGCAACTAGTGTGTCATATTCCAAGTCTTCTAAAGGCATACCATAGTTTTGGTGAGTGTCATGTGTATTTTGTTGATTCTTGTATTTCATGTCTTTTATTTTGAAAAGTTTATTTCTAGTTCCTGTTTAATGTCATGTGTTCCCTAGTCATGTGATTCCTGTTTCCCTCCATGTTCTTGTGTCTTGTTTTCATTGGTTGATTGTTTGATTATCTTGTTTAGAGTTCTGTCTGTACATTGGTCATCTTTGTCATGTGTTCCCTATCTATCACTCACTCGACGTTGTATCGATGTAGTGACATTAGGGGTCACTCTTGGGAGCCCGAGACACCTCTGGTCTTTGATAAAAGGCCAATGAAAATTGGCGAGTGGTATTTGCATACCACTCCCCCGGACATACGTGTATAAAAGGAGCTGGTATGCAACCACTCATTCAGATTTTCTCTTCGGAGCCGAATGGTCGATGTTTACTGAGCTGACTGTTCATTCACCTCTGCTGGATCTGACGGCACATTTCAGCTGCTTCTCCCTCCTCTGCACTGGTGCACTGCAGAGAATGCCCCTGGGCGCAGAAATAAGAGAGTATATTTTTCTAAAAGAGTATATTTCTCTAAAAGAGCGGCACACACGGAACATCTTTTTAAAGACGCATCTTTTTAAAGATGCCTTTCCGTTTGTGTGTTATTCCTGGTTGCGGTCGTTACCTCTCAACTTCTGATGGTCACGATCTCTGTCTTTCGTGTCTGGGCACGACCCACGCAGAGACAGCGTTCGTGGATGGATCATGTACTCATTGTGAGAACATGACCATGGCAACCTTGCGGTCGTGGCTTGCTTTCGTAAAGAAGCAAGCCACCCCAGTGGCTCCCCACCTTGGTCCTTCTACCTACGGGTATGAGGCCAGCGCGGCTAGCACTGGGGCCGATTTGGGGACCCCAGTGTGACCACCACTGCCGGGTATCGCCCCACGGACCTCCCATTCCCCAGCACGCTCGTCTGCCCCTATCGGGCTTCCGGATGAGTCCGCCGGCTCGTCTCACGGCGAGTTCAACCTCTTGTTTGGAGCCCGCGAAGCTGATGAGCTCTCGAGCGCATAATTGGAGACCGGGCTCGTCCAGTCAGACGCGGAAGCCTCAGCTGGGCTTCCCCCCTCAGGTACGGTTGCCCAGTCACAGGCTGACACGGAAATGATGGACATGCTTTCCCGGGCAGCCGCAAGCGTCAGGCTAGAGTGGAACCCTCCGCTCTCCCCTGAACCCTCGCAGCTCGATGATTGGTTCCTGGGCTCGCGGCGCCACTCAAAGCAGCCACGCCCCGCTCCAGTCCCTTTCTTCCCGGAAGTGCACGAGGAGCTGACAAGATCGTGGGAGGCACTTTTTACTGCCTGGTCCCGATCTTTCAGCTCCCCCGCCCTCACTACCCTCGATGGTGGGGCGGCCAGGGGCTATTCGGTGATTCCCCCAGTGGATAAGGCGCTCGCAGTGCACCTTTGCCCGCAAATTGCCGCCACCTGGGGCGGACAGGCCTGTAGGTTTACGTCATCCCTGACAGCCAAAGCCTACAGTGCCGTTGGACAAGCCATCTCTGCCCTGCACGCCATGGCTCTCCTGCAAGTCCACCAAGCCAAGGCGCTAAAGGAACTGCACGAGGGTAGTTCTGCCCCAGATTTGATGCAGGAGCTGTGCTCGGCAACCGACCTCACTCACCGGGTGACGAAGGTCATGGCGCATTCTCTCGGGCGGGCGATGTCCACCTTAGTGGTCCAGGAGCGCCATCTTTGGCTAAACCAGGTCGAGATGGGTGAGGCAGACAAGGCATGATTCCTTGCTGCCCCCATTTCCCAGGTTGGCCTATTCGAGGACTTTGCCCAGCAGTTCTTGACGATAAAGCAGCAGACGGAGGCTATCCGGCGTGGCTCAAGATCCCGCACCCCTCCTGCTTGTCGCCAAGGGCGTCCCCCTGCGGTGACTGCACCGGCTCCGCTGCAGCCCGCCCCTTCGGGCCCGGCCCCGGCGTGGAGCCCACCGCAGGAAGCAGACGCCACCTGTCTCACAGCTGGCCACCAAGAACCCACGGAAGGCTTTGAAGCACCTCTGAGATGGGTGACCCAGGTACGACGAAACACACCTTGGAGCTGGTAAGCAGACCACTTCATCCCCCGGTGGAGGGCCGTGAGGAGAATCTTTTGTTGCCTTTTCATTTAATTTGCCGCATGCCCAAGTGGCTGCGGTACCCAACAGTTCAGCAAAAGAGTGGTTTCCTCGCTCCCTGGGTCACATACCCGGTGTGCACGGCTGTCATTACGACCACCGTCCACCTTTTCATCCTTGCAGGTTTGGCGCTCCAGCGGCGGTCTCCCCGCCCCTGCGTGCCCAGCTGTGGCACAAATCCGTCCCTGATGTGACAGTCTCCATGGGTCACGAGGACATGCCTCTTCCTCCCCCGTCCCAGGCTGTTCCGGGGTGATCACAAGGAGCCAGGTAAGTGCTTCAATGTCCCTGAACTCAACACGGCCACAACATGGTGTGGCACCTCGGGCTCTGCCCCGCCGTGAGGCCCCACCTGCCAGTACATCCGACGAGATTGTCCCCTTGGTCCCACTCACCCGGAGCTTGGATGCGTGGCTTGCGTTTTCCAATCCGTCGCGATGGCTGATCTGGACCGTCTGACTCAGCTACGCGATTCAGTTCGCCAGGCATCCGCCCAGGTTCAGCGGCATCCACTTCACCTCGGTGAAGGGCGAGAATGCTGCTACCTTGCGCGCGGAGATTGCTACCCTCCTACGGAAGGATGCGATAGAGCCTGTCCCTCCGGCCGAGATGAATAAGGGGTTTTTCAGCCCATACTTCATTGTACCGAAAAAAGGTGGTGGGTTGTGGCCAATCTTGGACCTGCGAGTACTGAACCGGCTCAATATATCAACCTCGCCCTGCAGATTATTGGTTCCACATTCACTGTGGGGAAGGCGGAAGCCGAGCCAAAGGTCCACAACATGGCCGCCGAGCCAGAGGTCCACGACTTGGCCGCCGAGCCAGAGGTCCATGACATGGCCACCGAACCAGAGGTCCATGACATGGCCACCGAACCAGAGGTCCTCGACATGGCCGCTAGGCCAGAGTTCCTTGTCATGGTCGCTGAGCTAGCACACGGTCGCTCAGCCTGCTCCATGCCACGTCACAGCAATGCCTCAGCCTGCTCCATGCCACGTCACAGCCACACCTGAGCTGCTCCATGCCATGTCACAGCCATGCCTGAGCCTGCTCAATGCCACGTCACAGCTACGCCTGAGTCTGTTCCACGCCATGTCATGGCCACATCTGAGAAGTCGGACCTGGAGATGGTTCCCACTCTTATACCCACCCTTAGTTCTCCTGAGCAGGCAAAGGGAACTTTCAACCCTCCGACTCCGCCTTGGCCTGTCGGTCCCTCGACATTGCTTCGGCTCTGCGTTCCCTCGGCACCACTGTGGTCCTTCAGCCTGTCGGCTTTGCCGGGGTCCCTCATCCCTCTGGCTCCTCCTTGGTCTGTCGGTCACCTGGCTCAACCTTGGCTCTCCATTCCTCTGGCTGCGCCTTGTCCCTCCGATCCGTCAGCTCCATTGGGGGACTCCTTCCCTACGGCTCCACCTTGGTCCTCAGTCCCACCGGCTCTGCCTCAGTCTTCCGATCCCCCAGCTCTGCCTTGCTCCTCCGAGCCTCCGGTGCCGCCTTGGTCCTCCCTGCCTCCGGCTCCACCCAGGCCCTTCGAGTCTTTGGCTACTCTCCGGGTATCCAGTTCCCCATGGCTCCACCCCTCGAGCCTCTCATGGCTCCACCCCCCATGGGCTCCACCCTGATCCCATGCTCCACGTCCTGCCAAACCATGCCTCAAGACCACCCCCCAGCTCCCTATTGAACTTTGAAATTTATGTCATGTTTATGTGTTTTCTTCATGTGTTGGGGCTTCAGGAGCCACCCCTTAGTTGGGGGGATTTGTCATGTGTATTTTGTTGATTCTTGTATTTCATGTCTTTTATTTTGAAAAGTTTATTTCTAGTTCCTGTTTCATGTCATTTGTTCCCTAGTCATGTGATTCCTGTTTCCCTCCATGTTCTTGTGTCTTGTTTTCATTGGTTGATTGTTTGATTATTTTGTTTAGAGTTCTGTCTGTTCATTGGTCATCTTTGTCATGTGTTCTCCCATGTCTAGTATTTAAGCCCTTATGTTTTCCATTGTCCCTTGTCAGGTGTTGTGTTTGGTAACGTTGTTCATGTCAGGTCAAGTTTATGTCAAGTCAAGTTTATATTCAAGTTCATGTTTATTGTTCATGTTTACAGTTAGGGTTTATTGATTCTCACTTTATGTAAATAAATTGCACTTTGGTTCTTCATTTCATCATTATTGCCAGCACCAACAGCATCGTTACAGTGGGAAACAACTCCAAAATGTAATGTTTTTATTTTATTTTATTTTTTTTATTTTTTTTGTGAAATCTTGACATCCACTACACGTTCATTAGAGAAGCTCATTCACACTGGCTCTCACATTAATGCTAGAATTTGCATTGTTTTTACTTTAACGCCAAATGATGACAGAATTTCCAATTTTGGGTGGACTATGTCTTAAGTATTAAATTTTTATAAAAAATATATATATATATATATATATATTTAATCGCTAAATGTAGCAAGCTAATTTCCTGGTAGCTTGTAGTGTAATTAGCTACTTTATCCAAAGGATTCCTTTCAGTTTCAGTTGGTAGCTATGCTAGTGTAACGGGAGTCAGCTGGTACGTGATTGCTATGCAGTGTGTAAACCTCACTCCCCTGGCCTAGCTTTCTATTTGCAGCAAATGTTTGCCTGAAGTCTGCTGCACTTTGCCAATAGTGGTGAACCTGCAGCAAACTTTTGGCAACAATGAAGAGTTTGCCGCAAAGCTCATTTACATTTGAAAATAATGAGTGGTGAATTTGCAGCAAGTTTGTGGCAACTCTGAATTTTTTGTTAGGGCTTTTTGTTAGCTTTCCAAGTGATTTACTAAATGCGTCTTTAGGAAATAAAGTGGGTGGCAGATTTCCTAAATGTAGGATGGCAAGGGAAGACTAAAAAAAATGAATGGGAAAAGCTCTACCTGATTTGTTAGAGTTAGGTTTAGGGGTTGGGTTATAGTTTCTCTGACCAGTCAGGTCACTTTTCTGATGTATATTACTGAATCGTCCAATCAGTTATCACTTTTCTCATAAATATAAATAACTCTTCCCCTGCCATCCTAAATTTGGAAACTTGACAGCGGGTGTGGAGGCCGATGTTTTTCTGCACTGAAAGAGTGAGGTGGCTAAAATGTATTTTGAAAAAGATGATACAAATACTACAGTAACCTCCAATATTTGCAAAGTGGCCTTCAAATATAAATGGAAATGCTAGTGCGAGGCATAATCATTTCAAAAGGCACCCACTGGAGCTAGTTAGTGATTTTCAACATGATCAGCACCATTTTGTGTGCTTGGACATCTGACCTGGTTGCTGTTTGTTCCATCAAGAACACGATTCGACGACAGTTAGAAAAAATACTTCAAGTTGTACAATGTTCAAGAGTACGATGACATTACAGAATGCATCCCCGTCCTGCACGCTAGATCCCATGTCTGCCCGTAATCATGCAAGCGGAGCTGCGGAAGGGGAACCGCCTGCAGCTACAGTTTGTCCAGGCTACATTAAAATACTGTGTTCAAACACTCATGTTAACTTTTATCTACATTACAGCTCAATGTATTCCTGCCTATTGTTGCACATTTCTAATTAAAAGGTGCCTATGAGGAACATAATGGTTGATGTTTATTCCATCTGATCAATTCACATGCAAAACTTCAGACCGTCACTCATAATTTTCCCCTAAAGCTACATGCATATTTCCATTGCAGCCTATAGGATCCCAGGCACAGCCTTGCTGGCAATCTAATGCCTAATGTCATGTAGGTATGATGCTATTTTTAAAATTACATATAACTAGCTAAAACTCATTACACTGTAGTAAATGTAGATCTACCTATTGTATGCTGTAAAATTCAATGGGTAGGGCAATGGAATTTCTGTTCCACCCTGGGGTGAATAACAGTACGACTAGTCTAATTCTACTTGAAAAAAATCAGTAGTCTTGCAATCCCAACTTTAGGTGCGGTTCAGCTAGCACTGAAAACAAAACCGCCAGTTGTTGAACTGCAGTCCTACAATTTTCCAGTCGTTTTCAATGATAGCTTTCAGTTTAGTTTAGCTAAAGTTGGTAGCTTAGCTAGCTACATTGAATAGCTATGCCCTGCACAGCTCTAGGTGCAGTTCAGCTAGCACTGAAAATATAAAAGTAATTTGTTAAACTGCATTCTTACAATGACCAGTTCCCTTTCAAGGAAACATCAACATTGTGTTATGACGCAATTGGGACTACATCAGTTTATACCTTTAATATTTTGCTACCTTCTCTTTTGGTCAGAGCCAAGGTTTTCTTTTTTTTTTTTTTTTTTTTTTTTTTACTAAAACCCAAGCTAAATAAATAAATAAGTAAAACTGATATACAAATAGCAACAAAAAAACTTAATTAGAAAAACTGAACTTTAATGGCTTCCAAGCTAACTTAAAAAAATAATAATATAAAAATATAATAATACAATATACTGCTTTACTTTCTCTTTCCAAAAAGGAGAGCTGTCAGAGCTGTGGTGCAGTGGTAACCCACACTATTAAGTCCAGTCTGCGTTGTGCAGCAATTACATTCTCCGTCTCTCTCCCAAATAATTTTCTGTTGCTCTCCACTACACTTTATAATAAAAAGAAGCAAAACTGCATTGCTTTAAAGTAATTTCCAAGTTTCAAGTGATTCAGCACCTCTTGCCAATCTGAGATTATAGGTTCCCTTTCAAGGAAACATCAACATTTCATAATGATGCAACTGGGACCACGTCAGTTGTCTCACATTGCCTGAAGCCTTTATACAATCACGCCAATTTATTGGCTGATGCCGCTTAAGCCATAGGGAGCTACGTCACAGGCTCTATATAGCCGAGCGCTTCATGCCATCTCGCCAGATTTTCTTACTTCAGTGCACAAATTTGTCTAAGCCTGTATTGGTTACTCATGTCGAAGCAAGGACTATGTTTTCCCTTTTGAGTGACAACACGTGAGGACGTTGTTGGAAATTAGTAGTTCATGTGCGTATTCAACCGCATTGTTAAACAGGCCCGATGGCGCTTCGTCAAGGCTCTGTCAAACCATGTGGTCTTTGAAAGGAGCCATATGAGCCATGAGGCTCCAGCTCTTGTCATAAGAAGAATTGAGAACGGGCACCAGACTTTTCCTTGTGTTTCTCTCTCCCTCCGGACGGATGCACCATTCGTGCCATCGAGACATGCTCCTTTATCTGGCGCGTGGCCTAGTTTGGCGCTGTTACTCATCACACAGGCTGTTTTTCATCAAGGAAATGCTAGTTTGAAGGTGTTTCATCAGGTAGGCACTTGTTTAAAAATACCTAAAAATACCCTAGAGAGTTCACAGAAACATAAACATTTGAGTGTGTGAAACTCAAATGGTTGCAATGCTGTCTTTTCTTTGACGAGTGAAGAGACGCAAATGCTATCCTTCTCCCTGTTCAATGGCGGCACGTACTTCATGCTCCTTGCTCCTTTTAAGATGTGTTAGTTCTGTGCACACTGATTTTGCAGTCTTTCCGTTATTAAGAAGTTGTGTTTTGAGTTCTCCATCGGTCACACTCTTGCATCTCACATGAGTCCGCCATTTGATACGCATAGACACTTGCACAGAATTCGATGTACAATAAGCACAAGTGCTCTCCCCCAATGTTCATACATTCTTTCCTGTTCAAAACACCAGGAAAGAGAATTTTTTCTACCTGCTGAAAGCACACTTCAGGATGACAGTCACTATGCCTGAATACAATTAAGGCAAACATTGTTAAACCCCATTCAATCAGCCACAATGATGGAGGTGCAAGGGCTTTCCTCCACTGTATTGCTGGTTGCAATGTGGCTGCCAAAGGTAAGCCAAGAGCACCATCTATTGATTGCTTGTTGCACTGCAATAGAGAATCATGCATTAATTCCTTTTTCATGCATTAAAAAGTCTGCCCATGTTACGGCTTGGCAGCAGTTACAAGGCACTCCAAATTGGGTAATCCGAAAGAGAGAGAAAGCGTTTTTTTTTTCCCTTACAGCATAATGTCACAAGTGTAGCCTGGTGACTGGTTTGTGACAATAGATTTGAATGATGCTTATTTCCACATTCATATTACGCCAAGGCAGGCATTTTCTCAGGTTCGCTTTTGGGGGCAAAGTGTACCAATTTTGCTTCCTTTTTTACTGATTGCATTAGCACCTAGTACATTCACAAAATGCATGGATGCAGCACTGATGCCCTTGAAGCATCATGGCATCCACATTTAAAATTATCTCGAAGATTGGTTGGTGTTAGCTCACTCAGAGAGTTTGGCTGCCCAACATCGAGATGTCGTTCTCAGTCACTTAAGCAGTCTAGGGCTGCAAGTTAACCTAAACAAGAGCATCTTATTGCCGAGGCAACAGATTCTGTTTCTAGAGGTGGAGCTAAACTCGTGGACAATACAGGCACGACTGTCTCCGGCTCGCATTCTGTCATTACGCAAGTGTCGAGCGATGTTCAAAGTGGGACACGTTCTCCCTGTGAGAACATTTCACAGGCTTTTGGGGCTTATGATCATGGCATCCTCTGTCAGTCCCCTGGGCATGTTGCATGTGAGACCTTTTCAGTGTTGGTTGAGCTCCGTAAAGGGACTTCAACCACTGACGCATGCATTTCATCCACTGATATATATAGAACTGGATCGCTGATGCAACGTTAAACTGCCAGCAGGAGGTGAAGCCACCGGAAGTGCTTGAGCAGCCATCTTAGTATGCCCAAACTGCCATAGAACATTAATAATTGACAGGCGGAAACACCCCCATTTCACCGTCTCCGACCTGCGGATACAACAGTTGCATTTTGCCCTCAAGTGGCAATCATGTTTAATGTTTAATTAGCTTGTTATGGATAATATTCATTACGAGGTAGAAAATATACGCAGATCGCGATGTCAGAGCATTCATCTGCCCGGTGTTCAGTTTACCAGTGCAGCACAACGATCACCAAAAGAAGTGGCAAAACTGTCCACAAGTTGTAATGTAAGTAGGAAAAGCTGTAATATCTGCTTGTTTAGGGTGACAATACATCCTTACCCCCGAAAGGGACTTTAAAGAAGTCAGACCGGGATTTCTAAATCGCCTTAAATGCCCGGGATTTGCTTGTTTTCATACTGAAGTGCTCTCTGTAGTCATACATGGATACATTTCATAAATACATGTTCGTTTGCCATTTAAATCTAGCATAACAATTTAATTTTAACAAATTTGCTTTGCGTGTCTCCATCAATCTCAGCGCCCGCTGCGTGTGTGATAGAGGGAGAGAGAGCGCATGCTCTCATTAAAGTGACCGTGAGAACAAGGCACTTTTTGATAAAAACATAAAACAAGTAACTCTGAACAAACACTTCGATGATCACAATAAATAAGTCTGAAAATGTCTGTTTGTATCTTACATCAGTTTCAGTGAACTTGTTTGCATTCAGCTGATTTGTTCGCTGATGAAGTTTGTTAGAGGTGGATACTGTTTTATATACAGTAGATATACATAACTCACTCGGGCTTTCAAGTAACAGGAAAAATTCCTGACTTTAAATAAATAAATAATTACATGTGTGGGACATTTGCATTCTAGGGATGTACATCAGTGGTTTCGTCCCATCAGAGTGATGCGTGGGTGCTACCAATCTCTGTTACAATGGAAACGGAACTGCTTTCTGCGGATGGGACAGGTGTGTTGCCGCAAAGTGATAATGACAGATGCCTCCTCTGTGGGTTGGGGTGCTGTGTACGAGAACCATCCTGTTGAAGGAGTATGGATGGGTTAGCGGCTGGATTGGCACATAAACTGTCTGGAGATGCTAGTGGTGCTGTTGGCTTTGAGGTTTTTCCTTCCGGAAATTCGGGGCAATCATGTCCTCATCCAGTCAGACAACAGGATGGTGGTGGCTTACATCAACCATCATGGAGGGGTGCGCTCTCATGCCATGCTCAGGCTGGCATGTCGCATTCTTCTGTGGGCACGGGACAATGTTCTGTCGCTACGAGCAGTACATGTTCTGGGCTGGTTGAATTTGTTGCTGGATCTCCTGTCCAGACAGGTTCTGATGCCTGGAGAATGGACATTACACCCGCAGATTGTGGAACAAATCTGGATGAGGTTTGGCAGAGCGGAAGTGGACCTGTTTGTATCAAGCGAGACGTCACACTGTCCCCTCTTGTTTTTTCACTTGCCCCCGACACCACTGGGCATCGATGTGCTGATGCATCAGTGGCCGACTGCATGTCTTTACACATCAACCTGCTGCACTCAGTTCTGTTAGTGGTGCCGTTTTGGCCATCTCAAGTATGGTTTTCGACTGTGGTCTCTCTCCTGGAAAGAATGCTTTGGGAGATTCCAGTCAGAATGGACATGTCTCAGGCACGGGGCAGCATTTGGCACCCTTGGCCCCAGTTATGGAAATTTTGGGTTTGGCCCCTCAACAGGGCCCCCTTTTGAATGATGGTTTATCCCCTGCGGTGGTTGATACCATCTTAAATGCTAGAGCTCCATCAACAAGAAGGTTTTATACATGTAAATGGTGTATTTTCGCCTCTTGGTACACAGCGTGGAGTGAGGATCCAGTTCAGTTAGTTCAGTGCTCGATTTTTTGCAAGAGCGTTTTGGGGCTGGGGTTACCCCAGCAACGCTTAATGTGTATGTGGCTGCTATAGTGGCTAAACATGCGCTGGTGAATGGAGTTTCTGTTGGAAGATTTTCTCTTGTCCTTTCGCTTGCAGATTGTTATTTTGCAGTCCTTTTCTTCTCCACAATTTGAGTTGGAAGAGCATAGAAGCATAGGTTATGCCCAGTGCAGGCTCTGCAGGTTTATGCTGACCATACTAACCAATGGCATAAGTCAGAGCAGTTGTTTGTGTGTTTTGGTGACCACAACAGAGGTGTTTCGGTGTTCAAGCAGAGACTGTCTCATTGGATTGTGGATGCAATCTCAAGTGCTTACGAGACGTGTGGTTTGCCTTGCCTTCTTGGGAGACATTTGTATGGCAGCAGGATGGTCCTCTTCACATACTTTTGTTCGATTTTATAATTTGGACGAGAGTTTGTCTCCTGCTACCCAAGTTCTCTCTATTGGATCAGTAGTAGGTTTTTGAGATTTCGGTTACTTTAGCTTGCTTGTGCGCCGCTGTAAGCTTGCCACACAGGCTTAGAGAGTTGGCAGCTTCTGTTCACATGGCGTGATGGTATCTCGTCCCAATTGTGTCATTACGCAATGCAACGTCGATGTTTCCTTGAAAGGGAACGTCCAAAGTTACGAACATAACTTTGGTTCCCTGAGAGGGAACGAGACGTTGCGTAGCTGGCCATATTTCCTAGCTGCTGCATAGGCTTGTGTCTGTTGCAGAAAATCTGGTGAAATGGTGCCAAATGGGTTCCGTGACGTGGCTCCCTATGGGCGTCGCTAAGCATTGTATACAGGCTTCAGACCATGTGACTCACTGACGTAGTCCCAATTGCATCATTACACAACGTCTCGTTCCCTCTCAGGGAACCAAGGTTACATTCATAACCGAGATATTTTCCAGCAGCTTTTTTCAATGATAGCTTACGGCAGTGTTGCCAACTCTCACGCATTTGGCGTGAGACACACGCTTTCAGGCTCTGTCTCACGTTCTCACTCTACCCAAGTAAATCTCACGCCAAATGACAAGACAATGTAATTCAACGTAAAGTAAATAAAAATAGCTACAAATATTCTCGTGTTACATTTTTCTGTCGGCATGGCGATCTGAATTTCGGACCGGCAAAGCAAATTTAGTTACATTCATTTTGCATTTTACCGTTTATTAGCGCTAAATATTCATCCGAACTTAAATGCTCAGCTTCTTTCATGTGTCACGCAGACCAGCACAGCGCTCACATCAGTGTGCTTCAGAGATGGATAGGATAGCGCACATCTGTTGAGCGAGTCATCTTCACTGCAGGTGCGATCCATTTGAATTCTACAGAAATTATTATAATTTAATGCTATGGAGGAAGTCAAACCACTGAAATGGCTATACAGCCTGAACATTACTATCAGAATGCCTACTGATGAGGAAAAGAGGACACAACATGTGTCACACATCAACATCGATCATAAGGCTTTTCAGTCTACATATCACAATTACTAAATCATCATTTCATGCATATCAGCATATCATGTTTTCACTGTAGTTACCGTAATTGGTATTGTAACAGAAATGTTATAAAATCTATTAAAGACAAACTATTAGACTTTTTCCAACTGCGAAATGTGTAGTTAAATGTGTTTAACTACAATTGTGTTTAACTGTAGAATATTAATGTTTTCATAAAAAATACTAGTTTATTTTTTAGAATGACCAGCTGGCCTAACCATTGTAATAAGGATGGCCTTATGGAAGAACTATGGTAAACTTTGTCCAGTGCAAGTACAATGAAAGAAGAGGTTTAAAGTCTGGACCTCCATGAATTATGGACAAAGTTTTCCTTCTGTTCTAATCATGTCTGATATCCAGCAAACTGTCCATGTTTGCTTTCAGACATTTCAAGAGATTACTTATTAAATCATTAAGCCTGTTGTAAAGAAAAAACTTTTCAGTAGAAGCACAGTCTCAATTCAGTAAAGTGGATTACTCATTGTGTACATTCAGAACATTATAACTAGCATATAGAAATAAGGTGCTAATTAAATTAAGTAGTTTGATTAGTATAGTTTGATTTCCCATAGCACTTTGAAGTAAAAATAAATCCTTTTTAAATTCAATAGGTTCCATGAAAATAAGGTTCTAAAAATAACTCCAGTATTTCAAATGTAAACACGCAATTAAGTTAATAATAAATAATTGCAGTTATGTAATCAACCAACTTCGAGCATGTGGATGACCACGTAGGTCAACTACCACTGAAGACCATTTTTGACCAAGAAAAAACCTTGGTTGTGCCATATTGTATTTGTGTCTTTTGAATTGATCAATGCCAGGTTTAACTGATGTTCGTAAGTGTGCACAAAAACTGATCATTAATTTTATTGTTGGGTTTAATTAGGTCGTGTTTGGTGTTACAAATTTAAGATTGTAAGCCTACTAACACAAAAAAAAAAAAAAAATGCTTGTGTGATTGATTCAGCCCATGTCATCGAAATCACACTCCAACCAGGATGCCAAAGTTGGCAACTCTGGCTTACGGTTTAGCTTAGTTAAAGTTGGTAGCTTAGCTAGATATATATTTTTGATTAGCTTGCCCTACACTGCTCTACAGTAGGTGCAGCTCAGCTAGCACTGAACATACAGTATAACTGCCATTTGTTGAAATTCAGTTATAATGACCAGTTTCCCAGCAGCTTTTCACGGCCATGAGCATTTAAATGACGTGCTATCAGTCCATGATCAGAGATGAATTAACTATCTAATTTATTTTTCTGCAAGTAATTATCTTGCCAAAGGGAATCTAGCATTTGTTTTCCTGCAGCATTATGGAACTCTACACTAACTCCAGAGGCTGCAGTCTCCCAAAATGATCTCTGATTTGCCTAAATGAGGTTTGTTGAGATTTGCTGAGGGTGATTATAATGATGGTTTGTGTCATATTGCAGCAATCAGAAGGGGAAAGCTTGGCCTGGGTGGTGTCAGAGCAGGGCAGTGGATAGAGCCTGATTTTAGCCAGAGCTCAAATGCACCTACAGCAAGGCCTCTCTGTTAACTACGTACAATCAAAGAACTGGTTCCTTAAGCCAATCACTCATCCCACGAGGCTGACGAGCACAGTCTCTTTGTTTAGATAGAAACCAGCTATGTGAGAAGCTTAAATTAACGATTTTATATCAAATCACAGGAGGCTGAGCTGTTTCCACATAATTACTAAAATTCCCATGTACCACCATCGTAAGCTGTGGGCAGGTTCTTATAAAATGTTCACTGTTATTACATTATGTTACATCATCTTGGGTGCATTTGTGAGAAGTAGTACAGCTATGTAAAGCTTACAGTGGAGTCCACTGTATAAAAGTAAAAGTGCTTCTATTTTTGAGAATGCACGTGAAAATGTTTCCAGTGTGAATTCTTCAAAGGATTCTAATTTAATAATAATAATAACAAATAATTACAAATGAAATGAACAGCATATTATGCTCATAAATGAGTGAATGTCTCCCTTTCGCTTTAAAGAAATAGTTCACCCAATAATGAAAATTCTCTCATTATTAATTTACCCTGATGCCATCCCAGATGTGTATGACTGTCTTTCTTCAGCAGAACACAAATAAAGATTTATAGAAGAAGATAGAGCTCTGTCAGGTCCTTATAATGCTAGTGCACAGGTGCCAGCACTCTGACAGTCCAAAAGTCACATTTATGCAGCATAAAAGTAATCCATGCGACTCCAGTTGATCAATGAATGTCTTCTGAAGCAAAGTGATACGTTTGTCTAGAAAAAAAAAATCAATAATTAAAACTTTATTATCTTTTAAAAAGTGCTTCCTGGGAATTTTCATTTTTGGGTGAACTATTCCTTTAATTAAAGTATGAACACAAGCTGGTGAACTCCACAAATTTGTGCAAGACGATGTTACATGTTATTCCAGCATGGTTTGAGAATGATTCTAAAGAGCATCTTGTGTACCTTAATAGAAGTAAATTTGACCTTTTGTATAAAGAGTTAATTTGGTCGGTATCAAAAATGTGCTTTTTTTATTAGTGACCTTGCAACTGTGCAGAATCTTACATTTTACATCATAATGTTTGTTTTAAATTCAAAATCCTACTACTTTCTGTTTATTGCCATGTTCAAATTAGATTTTGAATGCCACATTTTCAACATGGTCTGTCTCAGACTTGTAGACCACATTGTATGTTCTCTAGAATTTGGAAAATTTAATGTAAAATGTTAGTGTGAGTGTGATTTTTATTTTTTATTTTATTTCTATAGGTTGATGATCATATTCAGTTGTTTTTCCTGCAATGTCTGCTGTATGAAACATGGGTCTCTTTGTTGACATACAGTAATAAATACAATATTTACATGTTTATGCTCACAGTTTCCATCTGTTGTTCCTAGAACAATCAGAATTGCTCAGAGAGAGACAAATGGAAATTCTATAACATTTGCTCAACTTGGGTTTAGTGATTGGAAGCTGGTCTTGATTATCTTTAGCTTTTTTTTTTTTTTTTTTTTGCTTTTTTTTGCTTTTCTTCTAGGCCTTGTTTCTGTTTTGTTGGGCCCACTGGATCTGTGGTACCCTTCAAAGTGCACAGTAAGGGGCTAGACTGTCCAACTGACACAAACCCACAATTTCAGCCAGGCTTTGCTGACTATATTATTCATCCTTTTAGGAAACGTTATTTGATATATAATGCACTCACAAACACACTTATCAAACAAGCACAAAGTCATGGGAATGTATGAAATTATGAATAAATCCCATTCTGTATTGCATTCTGTATTGTATTGTAAACTGTTAAAAAAAAAAAAATTATGTTAAAATTAAAGGGAAAAAATTGGCAGCTGTGGTTTCCAGAAATCACCATATAATTTATAGTGACCATGTTTCAGGCATTACGGAATGTCATTTTGGTGCCTGTATTTTTTTTACAGTTCAATAACATATATATATCATTAAATCATATAATGTTAATACACCAACCTACTAGAACAACAAAAATCAGCCTGGTCACATTACATTTTTGTGACCATTGCAAAATTTTTGGAAAACAAAAATTACCAGCTGTATAACACATTTGGCTGCAGTTTCTCTGTGAAATTTCCAGTGGGGGGCGACAAAAGCGAGTGAAATTGTGTCATAATCAGACAAGGTTTGTAAGGTGAATTTTAGATGGATGTTTTAATGAGTAAAACATACCTCCCTAACCTAAAGCTTTAACCTAAACCTAACCAAAAGTGTCCTAAAGATAAATGAGAGGTGAACAAAACAGACATCCTTACCCTCACCAACACCTAAACCTAACTGATAGTGTTTTAAAAGCACATTCAACATGAAAAGCAAATATTCTGAAGCAACCACATCATTTTGTGTCGCTTCTAAGACACTTTCGTCTCAGGTATCAGCTTGCATGTTTGGCTGGGCTTGAGCTGCTGTCTTTTAAAAGGAAAGTTCACCCAAAAATGAAAATTATCTCGTCATTTACTCACCCTCATGCCATCCCCGATGTGTATGACTTTTTATCTTCAGCAGAACACAAAGATTTTTTGAAAAATATCTCCGCTCTCTAGGTCTTTGCAATGCAAGTGAATAGTGATCAGACCTTAGTTGCTCCAAAAATCACATAAAGGAAACATAAAAGTAATCCATATGACTCCAGTGTTTAAATACACATCTTCAGAAGCGATATAATAGGTGTGGGTGAGAAACAGAACAATATCAAAACAATAATTTCAGATGTGAAAGTGAAACTAAACAGGCACCACATGTGACTTTCAGATGTAAAAGTAAAAGTGGAGATTTATTAGAAAAAAGGACTTACAGAGCTGAGATCTTTTTCTAAAAATCTTTGTTTGTGTTCTGCTGAAGAAAGAAAGTCTTGCTTCCATGCAAGCTATTTACATTGGAATAAGTGTGTAAATGCAGGTGGGTCATTTTTCAAATTATGCTTTAGAGTAAAAGTGTCGATATCATAACATAGCAGTGTGTAAGTAATAGTGTAAAAAATAAGTGCTTATTAAGTCATAATCAGCCATTGTTCTGATTTGGGTGACAGTGAATAAAATGCACAGTGGTTGTAGCGCCTCTAGTGTTAATTTCACCAGAAAACTGCAGCAAAACGTAAAGAGCAGCATGTAAAAGTCAGTTTGTTATAGTAACGTTCATTCTGTGAGACTTGACAAAAATCCGCTTTATACTTTTAAATGTACTGTTAACCACCATTGTAACAGGTGGTTAAACAAAAGGCCACATGATGACTTAAATTTAATCAAGAGTGGCCCTTCCAGGAGCAAAGGCCAAAATAAGTACATGAGTACATGTACTGTATATCAAAATAGACAGCACTCAGTGTCACTCACACAAACATAAAACACCAACAGGGTAAGACACGTGATACTAAAATAATGAAGTACACATTAAACAACAAAATAAAGTGTAACCTACTGTATGTATGTAAGTGATATCAAAAATTTGAAGAAACAAATATTTTAATAAAATATCAAAAGTGTTTGGTCATGCAGGGACTTCTAGGAACTTCTAGGAAATTACCGTTTTTCACAGTTATTTAATTAGTTTAATGTAAAAGTACATATATTGTCTTGTTAAATATAATAGAAAATTTTCTGTTAACTACTAAGGTAAATCATAATTTTTACTCTAAAACATAATTTTTATTATATTTTATTGTAAAATTACATATGTCGCCTTGTTAGAGGAAATACAATTTTTCACTGCACATTGTAAGTTTAACCAGTTAACCAATTAACAGTTTTTACTGTAGCATATTTACCTCCTTTTTCCATTAAAATTACATTTTTAGAAGGTAGCTGTTGAAATTGCATACTTGCAATCTGTTGATCACAGTAGTCTCATTTGTAAGTCACTTGTAAGTCGCTCTGGAGAAGAGCATCTGCTAAATGCCTTAAATGTAAATGAACTGTTAGAATCAAATCAACACAGTGTAAAATGAATGAAATTTTTATGTCATGCCAAGCGGTTTGTTTGTGATCAATGAACACGTCAAAAATGAAAAATATTTTACACAAATAAATCCCTGAAATTGCTTCCAGATAGATGAGGTGTTGCAAATATTACCCTAAGGTGATGCATTGAACAAAAACACAGACTTTTGGTGCACAAAGATGCATGTGCATGGCTTGCGAGATATGTATCTTTAGACGAGATATGCTAGTCCTCATATCATATGCAAGTGTTCCTAAAAAATAACAAATGGACCCTGTCTCATTTAAGAACGGAATCAAAATATTAGTTTTTTTTTCTTTCGGGGAAAGTAAAGAGTAGTCTCTGGGGGTCTGTATGGCTGCAGTAAGAGAGGTGATATTGATGGCTAAGAGGGGAGAGAGCCCAGATGAAAGCACTGCTTCGGTCCCTTAAGATGGAGCTTGAGACATGGACTGGAGTGCTTGGTCTGGGTCGGCTTATGTTTCCCTCTGGGCCGGAAGTGGCGTTTTTCCCCTGGCGAGAAGCTTTTCCTGCAAAATAAAGAAATCATTACTAAGATCACAGCTCCTACACCAGCCTGACTCTCTGGGGACCCCAGCTCAGAGAACTGCCACTACTGATTAGGTAGCTTTGATTTGGGGCCAACAACACCTCTAGCCAAAAATAAACTTTCTCTTTCTTTTTCTCATTCTCTTTCTCTCTTTTTCTGTATTTTTCTCACCCCACTACACCCTATGGCAACAACACTAGTGGGGAGGTATAGTGGAATGGGTGACCTTATTTGGATTGACATCCGAACTCCAAATAATTAGGCAAATGATCAGGGCTCAGTGGTGGTGACCCTCTGCGATCGTGGCGTGTGGCATGCCGGTCGCGTCTCACTCCTGCTGGGTCAATTCCGACTGATTTCAGGCCAGTGTCACAACAACTTCTTTCCCAAATCATCTCCTCATCTGCCAGATGAGCCTGTGGACTTTAGAGAGCTTTACGTTTGCTCTCTAAAAAACCATCAGCAATTGGCCTGAGATCACAGATTGACCCGTAATGATTACCATGGAGAATAGATGGTCTAAATTTGATCCCAGATTCTAGTCTGGGTTTAAAGGCTCCTGGAGAGATGAATTGTTGATGCCTTTCAAGACAATAATGTCGTCCCTATATTTTTACTGTCTACGAAATGGATTTTCCTCAATCAAAAGGCCACATTGTTTCAGATTGCTTGCTGATATCCTAGACACAGAGTTGCATAGTTTTGAATATCGGTGACTTGGGTTACTAAAGTAGTGAGTCTCCAAAACGTTGCAATCATTTATCCTCCAACATTCCACTTACTGCGCACACATAAGCACATGCACTTAAATACATTTCAATAAACAGACCACTCAGGCCGTTCTTTTATAAAACATGATCGCCCTGTACTCTCATTTTTGTTGCTGGCCATGATAGAGACAGAAAAAAGAAAGATCAGGTGACAGAGGCTGCATCTGAATTCCAAATACTTTCATAGTATTTACTGAATTTGATAAAGAACTTCTTAACCATTGATAAAATATGTTCTTTAACTATGTAGGTGTGGATTATAAATACATTTCCAGACATTATATACACCATGTTGGCATTCTTCTTTGACCTATGAAGTATTAACAACATACGTGAAAACAATTTAATCGGGTGTGGTTAAACAAGTACAACAATTCACTTTTACAATCACTCGTCTCAAGCGGAAAACGAACATTTTTATTACACAGAAGCATTTGGCATTTTTGTGACATTTCAAACACATGTGATATATTGCCGCTAGCTTTAGCATGTTAGCCAACCTCAGTCCAACACTTGTATCTCAAATGGCGTACATACTGTATTTACACTGCGTAGGGTGATGGTAAAGCATTTAATTAATATTTGTAGTTAATATTTTAAGTTTCACTAGTTGCCACATTCATCATTTATTACAATAGCTTTGTCAGGAAAGCATCACAGCTAGATAGCCGTGCCCCTTTCACTGTGTAGGGCAAGCTCAGAGTTGCCAACCGTCCCGTATTATACAGAATTTTCCTGTAGAATACGGATTTGTCCCGTAAAACTGAAATCCATAGGGGACGCTTTTTGTCCCGTATTCATGGTTGAGAGGGTTACTTTTGAAATGTATTCCACTACAGATTACATAATAACGTGAATTTTCTTGATAAAAAAAATATGATCGTGCCTAGTAACATGTGCATGTAAAATGGCTAGAAAATAGCTTAGCGTAAAGCTGACAATTTACACAAGGTTTATTTCTATTTCTTCTGCTCCAAACTTACTTCAAACTTATTTCTCTGACTGCTCGTATGAATTTAACACATCATAAGAAAGTGTTTCACCGCTGTTCAAATGCACTTTGGATCGCATCATTTATATGTATAAATGTTTTCCATCTGAAAGGACTAAATATTAAATGAAACAAATGACAATAAAATGCAAAGTAATCTCTTCAGTAATCAAAATACTTTTTGAATGTAACTGTATTCTAATTACCAATGATTTAAATTGTAACTGTAGTGGAATACAGTTACTTATATTTTGTATTTTAAATACGTAATCCCGTTACATGTATTCCGTTACTCCTCAACCTTGCCCGTATTTTAGCATCTCACACCCAAACTGCTGAGAATGTTTCACAAATCGAGATAAATGGCCTTTAAAGCACACCTTTTCATGTGAGTTTTTGAGGTATCTTTCAAAAGAACAGCTGTTGCCATGTGCCACAGATGCAGCACTTGACAGATGCGGCTGAGGGAAAGATCATGACAATTAGCACATGTCTTCTTTTCTGTTTTATGTCAGAAGCATGAAATGTTAACAAAAGTATAGCATTCGACTGCATGACAATTGTTTCCCGCCATTGTAATTCTAAAACACCAGTAAACACACCAACTCATGACTATACAATACAATACAATACATTACAGTGCTCATTCTGGAAGAGAGAGAGACTCTGCTAGTACAAAAGTAGAGTACAGATTTAGTTAAAACACTTTATGTGATTGTCTAGCATTTCCCTTGTGATAGAAAAATTTGGTTCTTACTGGTCGTTGTATTAAAACATTTTTCATTTTAAGCGTATTAGGGGCTGTTCACACTGGACAAGTTTTGCATCCATCAGTGATGCTTTTCAATTGTTTTCCTATGTAAACAAGCTTTAGATGGACCTCTTTAACCATTGTGCACCATCTCGCGCAAGAGCACTGCAAAATAAAAATCGTCTCGCACTTAGAGCTGGAATTTCCCGTATTTTAGAAAGTTGGCAACCTTGCAAGCTGCTACTGCTGAGTGCATGAAGTGTCCATATTCCACACTCCATTTGAAGAAGTACATCATCCAGGTAGTCCAACCTGGTCTCATGACAAGTTGTAATAATAGTATGAGATGGCTAAATCGCACAAAAACATACAAATTTAATCCCATACAGAAAAATAAACAAACCAGCGAACAAGTTTAACCCCTAACGCAAACCTAAACCTGACAATAAAGTCTAACGCCTTATCCAAACCCTAAACTATAATGTAATGCCTGTATTGTCTCGATTTGAAATTCTGTTTGTTAGTTGGTTGGTTTAAAAGACATACCTTTTTGTAGGAGCCAAGTCATACAATATCTTACAATTTCACAACGTTGAATGAATTACTACGAGTTGTCATGAGACAACATGAGATGTGTTGGGGTAGTCATAGTACTCTATATGGCGTAGAATAGTGCAATAGTATGCGATTTGGGATGCAGCCATCAGGAAGAGGAGACACTCAAAGATAATAAAAAAAAAAGATAAAATAGGGAAGCGAGAAAGTGCAGCACCGGAGGAAGAGCCCCAGGTGTCATACTAGCGTCCAGGTGCATGAACTCTGTTGTCATGTGATTAGCGTGAGCACAAATTCCCACCTGCTGCTGCTGCTTACTCACACAGATTAATGTGGCAAACACAAATGAGCCATCAGAGGCCAGGCTGCTGTCCTTTCTAATGGAGACTGATAAAAGACAGACTACATCTTTCTCTCTCTCACACACACACACAAACACACACACATTCAACCAGCAGCCAGGAGGTCTCTAATGGTTTAACTGCTGCCATGTGCAGTTGCATTTACATGTCTACATCAATTAATGGTTGCAATCTGTAGACAAAGACTTTATCAGCTGTTGATGGCTTTAAAAGAATGCAACGTTTTGGATGCATGCAAGGGTATATAAACCAATGAAACTGTTTGTGCTGGTTTCATCCAATGTATAAAATCATCAAGTGCAAATAGTTATATCCTTCCAAAGAAGTTCTGAAGTGGCACCATGGTACAGTGATGGTATTATATGGTATTACTATGATACTTTAATACGGGGTCCAAATGTCTTAGACCACAGTGGAAATTCCTTATATTTTGCATTTTTTTTCTAAGTTAATACAAATTATATTGTCAGCCTAACAATTAGTGAATAATTGAATTGACAAATTCATATAAATTAATGAAAATTTTGCCAAGACCATATTGTATGCTACAGTGGCAGCGATGAAATCTGACTTGTTGGACAATGGATTTAACATGGTCAAATTTGCTTACATTTGATTACTGACCTAGAAATAGTACATACTATTAAATATTTCTCTCTCATTTTACATCCTAACTTTTCTACAGTTATTACAGTACCATTGTTCGTGCTCAAATACCATGGTAATACCATGATACATTTTTTGTAAGTGTACTGACCTATCAGGCCTCATGTTCCTAAGAAAAATAATAAGGCATGTTCTCCAATTACTGGATTACATAGACACAAATACTCACATCTACAAACAACACACACACATTTCCCTTGAATAGACCCTCTTCTGATTTCCTGTGCCGCCCTGTATTGTTTTGCGACTGTTGAGAGTAACTGTCAGCAGAGTAAGGTTACAAGGAGAGCGTGTGTGCACATGTGTGTGTACATGTTTGCGTGTGTGTCTTTGCATCATCCACTCTACAAACGCACCTAATTAAGGAGCAAAATCCAGTCAAGTTTGTTTGGCGTGGTGCACAACATTTAAATGGCTTAAAACAACAGTGTGCATTTGTTCACTCAACACATTTCCATGTTCATGCCCTCGCTTTTGTTCTATTTTTCTGTGGATGAGACTGATTTACAAAAACACAAATGAGATTCTCATCTATTGGTTGAGAGTGCCTCCCTGGAGCAATACAGTCTGGTTTGATTCTTGTATATCAATACATTTTGAACTCTTTCCTAACATTATAATGGATAACACACTGTTGCAGTGCATTTGTTTGACTGGGTCCTAATTTTCAACCATTGTAATTGCAAACGTCAGTTTAGGTAGCTCAACTCAAATATTGTACAATCTGATTAGTGATGATAGTATGTTTACATGTACAATAAAACTCTGATATCTATCAAACATCAGCTCATTATAAAAACTTGACATGTTTATATGCACTATCTTACACAGATTATGCTTAATAAGCCAACAATGTATAAGGTCATATAAACACCTTAAACAGTTTTCCTTTATTGGGGTAAGGTCATTACTGGTCACTCAAAAATTGATCGGCACATATCGATTTTTGCCCATTTTGTCACATTTCACGTTGCATTTAAACACCTTCACCCGTGTTCTTACCGGCTCATCCATTGTACACAAGTGTTACGCACATGCCTGTTTATGTTTTTACATCAAAAGAAGAAAATGTTCCTGTAGCTCAACTGGAAGAGCATGGTGCTAGCAATGCTAAGATCATGGGTTTGATTCTCAGGGAACACACAAACTGATACAATGTACTTTATACCTTGAATACCTTGCACTGTAAGTTGCTTTGGATAAAAATGTCTGCCAAATGCATAAAAATGTAAAATAATCATATGATTTAAAACATCATGAAAACTCCCTTTTTTCTCAGGGTTAATTTATCTGAGCAAAATGTGCTAAGTAAAAATGCAAAATATCTTTTTATTTTATTTTTTTTTTACTTTAAACTTTTTTTGTTGTCACATGACATCAGAATGGCTACCTACATGTTGGTTACACCAAATGACTTTAATTTGATTAACAAAAGTTTTTCAAGTTTTTAAAACAATATTTTAAAACAAAATTGCTTCACTGCTTTTGTGTGTGTGTGTGTGTGTGTGTGTGTGTGTGTGTGTGTGTGTGTGTGTGTGTGTGTGTGTGTGTGTGTGTGTGTGTGTGAAATAATAATAAAATATTCTTTCTTTACTAATATAAAAATGACAACTCAGTAATTGAAAATATGTTCATCATAGAAGAGGTGTATTCAAGTAATTGCTTTGTGTGAATTGCATTTTTTTTGCTTTGTGTAAATTGTATTTTCGAATAACTTAATCGATCCAGACAAAAATAAGTCATGAGTGAATGTTTTTACATGCACACCAATACGCTACCATAAATCAGCTTATTCAAAGAAATTAGACAACTCAAGAAAATATGAAAAACATGCTTGAAAACTCTTCTGAAATAAATGATTAAGTTATGTACATTCATGAAACGGTATTTTCATGCAATGCAAAATCTTGGTAATAGGCAAAAATCTAGCTTTGCCAGTTGTGTTTTGCTTTATTAATTTATGAACTTTAACAATAAAATTACATAGTTTATAGGCATTTACATGACCTTACATGTTGTCTGGTTATTAAACACAATCTGTGTCAGATCGTGCATGTAAATGAGACATCCTGGGCTTTTCAGGAAACACAAATGGTTCTAATTCTCTCGCATGGTTTGAGCTCCTCTGCCTTTTTCTGAGCACGGCCTGTTAAAGCCATTAGAGACAGCAAGCTCTTAATGATCATGGATCTTGAGCAGGTACGCTAGCATGCTGATGCCTTTTCTGGAATGTTCTGGCTCACACACACACAAACATGCACGAGCAGACATCTGGCCCTAATTACTCACATGATCCTGTTTATTTGGCCTGTTAGAGACTAAATTGTAATCTCCCCTCTTTTTGCCAATAGCAGTTGATATGCACTATTAGATAGTACCCACTGTGTAGTTTGTGATTACATAAAAGCACATCAGTGTTTACAGGACTTTTAGTGATTGGACTAAGAACGGAAATGTTATCACAAACTTTGCCTAAGCCAGAGGAGGATCAACCACTCTGCGAACAGAGGGAAGCCAGATCCACGTAAGCGCATCAAGGAAGACAACAAAACGCAGGCCAACATGAAGGCATCTAAAGCAGAGCTTAGCCAAGAATCCAGCCTTTCGAGCAAAATCCTCTTCATGAATGTTATTACATACAAGAGATGCGAGTAAACATGATCTTCCATATCATGTTGCTTAAAAATAGTTATAGCCCAATTAAAGTCCAAAGAGGCAGAGATAAAGAATCATTCAAAGCACAGAGGGACTGATTTCAATATTTCACCCTTCCAACATTTTAATCAAAATCATGAATGCATTCTTCATCCAGCAATCGTTCTATTACATAATTCCACTGTTCTTGGAGCAATGATGCAATCACATTCAAATAATAGGAGCACATGTGATGACATTTTGTCGTGATTTCATATGGCCATCTCATGTAACTATAATGCAAGTGCAGTATTAACTAATACAATCTGGATGGTCTGGTCTGTTCGTAATTATCCCACAGAAACGCAGACTAAATGTTTTGTGTGCATTGTCACGCGAACGCACTGCCACACAATGCTGTCACTCTCGTCTTTTATAATCAAGCCATCCTCCAGGCCATATACTTTTACTGCACATAATCAGCAACTCTCCTATATATTCGCAATCGATCAGCTTGTCACCTGTACGTGCGCAAAGAAAGACCCGTAACAAAGAGGTGTATAGGCGTCCAGGGGGCATGAGTTGCATTGTAAAGGCAGGGTAAATAAAGAGGGTGTGAAAAGGCTAGCTCTGTGAAAGGGCCCCCAGGTGAAAGGTGGAGATGCATTCTGGAACAAAGTGATGGTGACAGTGGAGTGTTGGTATCACCCACCTGAGGACTAACCTCTGTGCTATCAGTGTCAGAGAAGCTCCAGGCATCAGGCCTTAGTGTATGCAGCTGGGACCCAAACAAGGACTCTGTGTTTATGAGGGAGACTGTGACATTTCAAGACAATGTATTGTTATACAAGAAACCTATTAAGACATACCTGTGGCTTTCTGTTAGTGTTGGATAGGAGGGGCAGGAGCATTATTTGGGGCAGGTAAAACAATTGTCTATAAATATCCATCAGTGGTTTCTAAATATACATAGGCTATAAATCATATTCATTTCCATGATTTTTTTTTTTCATATATTTTGTTACAGCATGAAACCATTATGTATTAGACTAAGAATTTTTAGCACTCATTAAAACAAAGTATTTTAAAATATAAAGGTACAAATCCAGATATTTTATTAAATTAACTAAAAATAATGGTAATACTTTACAATATGGTTGTATTTGTTAACAGTAGTTAACTACATTAGTAAACATGAATTAACAATGAGCAATACTTTTTCAGCTCTGTTTTAATCTTGGCTAATGGTAATTTAAAACTGCACTACATAACTTTGTACTCTGTAGCGACATCTGTGGTTGAAATGTAAAACTGCAAGCAATTTGTGGAAGAATACATTACTTCAGTCGTGTTTCGGCACTACTCTTCTGGCAGATGAATCTCCCAATTTGAGCTTTCCTGGACATTGCCTATATGATCATGACTGCAGCCAGAGTAATAACGTGCTATTTTCATGTTGATATTATGTTATACGATTAAACATTTGAAATGGAAATATTACTGAAATGAAGATAAACAACACTTATATATATATATATATGAATGAATTTTACACTTAAATCGCTTTTCTGACATTACACTCAAAGCACTTTTAAATAGAGAATAGGGGACTCTCCTCAGCCACCACTTGTCATGTATTCCCTGTTTTTGTCTAGACTTTTATGTTGAAATTCTTGTTAAGTTCCCCGTTCCTGTTTCCTGTGTTAGTTTTGTAGTCCTTTGTAGTTTTATTTCATGATTGGTTCTCCCTGATTGTTTCCCCAGGTGTTCTTTCTTCCCTGATTGTTTCCCCATGTGTTCCTTGTTTTCCCTTGTGTATTTAAGCCCTTGTTTCCCATGGTTAGTTGGTCAGTCTTCACATGTATTGTTTGATGCTCTTTCCTTTCCTTTCCTTTCCTTTCCTTTCCTTTCCTTTCCTTTCCTTTCCTTTCCTTTCCTTTCCTTTCCTTTCCTTTCCTTTCCTTTCCTTTCCTTTCCTTTCCTTTCCTTTGTTTTATTAAAGCTGTGTTTAGATCCTTATTCCTCACCTGCCTCTTCACACCACTAGTATATCTTAATATGATTATTCAAGTGTTTTATCTACTATTAATGTTCGAATTGTATTACAGTTGTAGTGACATGGCTGATATGAGTTCAATAAAATACGTTATTATTTTTATACTACATTGTCCAGCCTCAGTTACTACAATAGCATGTCTATGCAATGCACACAATAACACCGTAAACTAAAAACATAAAACGAGGATTCAATAATGATGGGAATAAAATATACTTTATTAAACGTAAAAATAATATGCTGAAATATGCAATATAACAATTACAAGAAGTCAGTTTCAGAAGTTATAGATATTAAACATGTCACAGTAACTTCACTGGATAACGTAGATACATCACGATCGGTTAACACACGAGTAATGTTCGATTCATAAAAGCATGACAAGCAATATTAGCTTCTACAACCCTATCAGAAAACATATCAAGCATTATAGCAGGTAAACAACTTCACCAAACAGATAACAGATAATCATCCATCTAGACTGCAATGATGCTGTCCTGAACTGTGTAAATGTGACTGAACTGAGTTAAACAGCATAGTTAGTTTCTCCAGCCGGAACATGAGACAGGCGGCACTTCTTTCGTGTTTGTGCGGAAATGACGTAATGACACAAGGATGAATGTCGTAAGCCAGTGATTTTGTGCCAAATCGAACCCAACAGCTCAAAATCCAAATCATTTTTATAGGCTAACCATAGTGAATTGGGGTAAGGTAAGGACATTGTTTTGAACACTGATTGTTTATGTACTCAATCAATAGTGGCAATTTGTTCATTTTTAACCAAAAAAAATCTTACATAGTGCAGCTTTAAACATATATTAATACATTTTAAAAACTGTTTGTTAATGGTAGTTAATGCATTATGAACTAACAATAGAACAAACTAACAATGAACAATTGCATTTTTATCAAATAACATTAACCAAGATTAATAAATGGAGTAAAAACAAATTACTCATTGTTACTTCATGGTACCTAATGCATTTACTAATGTTAACAAATAGAACCTTATTGTAAAGTATTATAGTATTATTGTAATTTTTTGTGAATTTAGTCAAATATCTGGAGTTTTACCTTTACATTTTAAAGTACTTGTTACCAAATTAACACATACTGTAAAATGAATTTAGTATTCACCCTAGTCTGGGTTTGGACTGTGTAAAGCTAGAATATAGGGGAGTCTGGAGCTAGTTTCTTATGCAATTTATAAATTATTGTTAGGCAAAAAAAAAAAAATGTTTATGCTTTTATATGTTATCTTTTCCATTTTTGTTGTGTCATGAATCATTTTGTACCTCATAATTGTTTTACATATTGAGATTTTGTTTTGGTGGTGATGATGGTTGGATGACAAGTAGACATGCCCTCCCCCAAATGTTCACATCAAGCTAACACCACTGGTTTAATGGCGGGTAATATTGTGACAACTTATCCTAAACAGTGTGATATCATGCCCCGGTATAGATTTTAACTAATTTCAGCATTTAAATCAAGTTATTACATTTCAAATAACGTATTTTAAATAATTTGAAGTCATCCTGATGCCTACTTCAAAGGTTTGCCAAGGCCCCTAGTGGACCCTGGTCCCCTGGCTGAGATCCACAGTTCTAGGTGACACTCTTTACTACTTCTCCCTTACATGGCTGTTTTTATCCAGACACTCAGCATTGGAAGATGAACGACTTTTGGAGCGGTTCCATTTTTTCTCTCCTTTTTGTAATAGACTTAACGTAAGTCTTTACTTAATAAGTATTCAATGCCCTCGGATTAGAAGTAATTAAACATTTATTTTGCTATAATAATAAAAGCAGACAATGAATATATATATAAAAAAATAAAATAAATAAAAACACAACAGCTGAAAGAATATTATACCCCCAATTTTTATTTATTTATTTATTTATTATTTATTTTTATTTTGTATTTTTTGGAGCTTGACAGACGTAGCCACTATGAACTGTCATAGTATGAAAAAGAGCAGCATGAACATTTGCGTTCCATGGAAGAAAAAAGGTCATAAGGCTTTAGAACAATATGAGAGTGAGTAAATGATGACAGAATTTCCATTTTTGGGTGATCTATTTTTTTAATTACATAATGATCCCATGTTGTTGCATAATAAAAAGTAATAGTCCAGAGGAGTGTGAATTTTTCTTGGCAGATGCTATTTGCACCCTGGTGCAAATAATGGTAGATACTAATTTCGCCCTGGTGCAAATAGTGTCAGATACTATTTGCACCCATATTTAAATACAGTACAAACACACAGTATGGGCATCACTGCAGTGTGTTTATTTAGAGTCCCATAGACACACTGCATTAACCTCTACCCTAAACCTAACCTTAACCTTACCTAAGAAAAAATAACCTTGGTTTTTCTACAGTAACCATGGTTTCACCATGGTATTTTGTACATTTACAGTAACCACAAAAATGAACCATAGTTACTATATTACCATCATATTCCTGTACTAACACCATGGTTAATTGCATTAAAACTCTGTTTTCTGCCAAAAAAACATGGTTACTACAATATTAGTAATACAGTGATGCAATGTACACACAAGAAATGCCGAGCTGTGGGAACGAGTACGATAGACCTCCGGATCCTCCGGATCAAACCCTTCTCTGCACTCCCCGACATTCACCGTGACCAAATCACTGTGATGAAATCAACATTTATATTCTTTTTTTTATCTATTATTTTAAGTAGTATTAAAGGAAATATAAAGAGTGGAAACAGGAAATCGGATGGGAAAAGAGTGGGACAAAAGACAAAATGGAATCGTAGTCGCTAGAACAACAATACACATTCACACACCGTTTTAGGCCTTTTAAAGTGCCTAGCAGGAGGTTTATTTTTATGGCATTTTCAATTTGGACAGACTCTGTAATCATGTGTGGTTCTGTAATCTGCAGTGTTTCATCCCTTCCCTACACTGTTTGTACTCGAATTCCCTGACTACTCCAGCCTGACAGCGCCAATGCCTAAGACATAGCCATGAGAAATTGATTCATGTTAATGGAAATATTCCTTAATGAGAGAAGGCCTAATTGAGAACTGCATTACTCCAGGACTTCAGAACCAATTAGGTCTAGAAGGGGTGAAGAAAGAGGGGGATATGTTTTCCATATGGTGAGAGGGTCTGCCATCTGCTATGATTCACAGGTTAAAGAATGTATGCATTTTGAAAACACTGATCCTCTCTTCTGTCATTTTGTATTTTACAGTACCACTATGAGCTCTGGGCTGGCTGATATTATTTTCAAAGTTCTGCAGTTTGAGAAAGAACAAACACAAATATTTGTTTTACCTCATTGCATTTTCTTTACCATCTATATTGTACAACCTAGTCTCAGAAAAACACATTATTATACCTACATTTTTGCAAAGTTATTTTTACAAGGCATACATATGCACAGTAGGTATGTACGTGTTGCGGCAATTTCCTGGTGAAATAAACACTAGAGGCATTACAACAACAATGACTTTTATTCCCTTTCACACAAATATCAAGTCAAACGGCAGATTAACACATTAACACTTTTCACCCTGTTCCTCAATCCTCAAACAAAGCTTTCTTATGACATCTAAACACTTTTACTACAGTGCATGACTTGTAAGGCATTACATTTTAAGGTTTGCATTACATAACCAACTACATTTACAAGCTTGTTTGAACTCAATAAAATTGTGCCTCTGAACCTACTGATATGCTGTTACACTTGAAATACAAAGGACCAGGGTACGGATCCTGAAGAACATGCCAGTCAACACATGAGCCGAACGAGTCATAAAAGCACCACAAGTTGACGGGTTTGCTTCAGCAATTGCATTTCTCATGTCACATTTGCTTTTTATGACTCCATTGGTTACGTTTAGGTTTAAGGTTAGGGAGTTACATTTTGTTGATTTTTAAACTCAATAGAGTATTACATTAAATACCTCATCTGGTTTTCATTTTACATTTTTTACACTATTGGTTAGGTTTAGGTTTAAAGTTCAAGGTGGAGATTCTGTCCTGTCCCTGCAAAAATATGTCATATTTTGTCCCGCTCCCACCCACAACTTTCATGTTCCCTATCTTTCACTCACTCGACGTTGTGTCGATGTCATTCTTGGAAGCCTCAAACACCTCTGCTTTTTTGAAAAAAGGCCAATGAGAATTGGCGAGTGGAATTTGCATGCCACTCCCCCGGACATACGGGTATAAAAGGAGCTGGTATGCAACCACTCATTCAGATTTTCTCTTCGGAGCCGAGTGGTTGTATTCAGTGCACTGAATTCAATTCCCTCCAAAGACGCACCTCAAAACTGCTGGATTTACGGCGCATTTCAGCGGCTTCTCCCCCTCTACACCCGTGGAGTGCAGAGAACGCCCCTGGGCGCTTCGGCAGAGCAAAAATAAGGGAGTATATACTAAAAGAGTATATTTTCATTCACAAAAAGAGGGGCACACACGGAACTTCTTTTTAAAGATGCCTTTCCGTTTGTGTGTTATTCCTGGTTGCGGTCTTTATCTCTCCGCTTCTGACGGCCACGATCGCTGTCTTACTTGTCTGGGCACTGCCCATGTGGAGACATCATTCGTGGATGAGTCTTGTTGCGAGAACATGACCATGGCAACGTTGCAGTCGCGGCTTGCTTTCGTAAGAAAACAAGCCACCCCAGTGGCTCCCCGCACCGGTCCTTCTACCTACGGGTTTGAGGCCGCATTGGTTAGCACTGGGGGCGATTTGGGGACATCAATGGGACCACTTCCGCCGGGTATCCCCCCACGGATCTCCCATTCCCCAGCACGCTCGCTTGCCTCGGTCGGGCTCTCGGACAAGACCACCGGCTCGTCTCAGGGCGAGTTCGACCTCTCATTCGGAGCTCGGGAAGACGATGAGTTATCAAGCGCAGCATCGGAGAGCAGGCTTGTCCAGTCTGACGCAGAGGCTTCGGCTGGGCTTCCTCCTTCAGGAACGGTCGCCCAGTCTTCTGCCCAGACGCGGAAATGATGGACATGCTTTCCCGGGCGGCTGCGAGTGTTGGGCTAGAGTGGAACCCTCCACTCTCCCCTGAACCCTCGCGGCTCGACAATTGGTTCCTAGGCTCAGGGCACCGCCCACGGCCTTGCCCCACCCGGTCCCTTTCTTTCCGGAAGTGCATGAGAAGCTGACAAGATCATGGGAGGCACCTTTTACTGCCCTGTCCTGGTCTTTCAGCTCCCCCGCTCTCACTACCCTCGATGGTGGAGCGGCCAGGGGGTATTCGGTGATCCCCCAGGTGGATAAGGCGCTCGCGGTGCACTTGTGTCCGAGATAGTAGCATACATCAACCGTCAAGGTGGTCTACGCTCCCATTGCATGTCACAACTCGCCCGCTGTCTCCTCCTCTGGAGTCAGCAGCGCTCAGAGCCACTCACATCCTGGGCGACCTCAACACCGCAGCAGACACGTCACGTCAGGTTACCCTCAGGGGAGAGTGGAGACTCCACCCTCAGCTGGTCCAGCTGATTTGGAGTCGATTCGTTCGAGCACAGGTAGACCTGTTTGCTTCCCGGGAATCATTCCACTGCCCGCTTTGGTACGCCCTGACCGAGGCACCCCTCAGTAAAGATGTGCTGGCACACAGCTGGCCCTCTGGACTAGGCAAATACGCATTTCCCCCAGTGAGCCTACTTGCACAGACCCTGTGCAAGATCAGGGAGGATGAGGAGCAGATCATCCTAGTAGCACCCTACTGGCCCACCCAGACGTGGTTCTCGGATCTCATGCTCCTCGCGATTCCCCTGAGGAAGGACCTTCTTCTCAGGGACGGGGCACCATCTGGCACTGCGACCAGACTTCTGGAATCGCCCTTGGACGGGACGCGGAAGACCTAAATGGCCTACCACCCACAGTGGTAGACACGATCACTCATGCTAGGGCTCCCTCTTCAAGGCACATGTATGCCTTGAAGTGGCGTCTGTTTGCTAAGTGGTGTTCTTCCCGACGCGAAGACCCCCAGAGATGTGCAGTCGGATCGGTGCTTTCCTTCCTGCAGGAGAGGCTGGAGGGGCGGCTGCCCCCCTCCACCTTGAAGGTTTATGTAGCCGCTATTTCGGCTCATCACGATGCAGTAGATGGTAAGTACTTGGGGAAGCATGACTTGATCATCAGGTTCCTGAGAGGCGCTAGGAGGTTGAATCCCTCCAGACTGTGCCTCGTCCCCTCGTGGGACCTCTCTGTAGTCCTTCGGGGTCTACGGGGAGCTCCCTTTGAGCCCTTGGTGTCAGCTGAGCTAAAGGCACTCTCTTTGAAGACTGCCCTCCTGACTGCGCTCACTTCCTTCAAGAGGGTAGGGGACCTGCAGATGTTCTCTGTTAGCGAATCATGTCTGGAGTTCGGTCCGGGTTACTCTCACGTGATCCTGAGACCCCAACCGGGCTGTGTGCCCAAGGTTCCCATGACCCCTTTTAGGGATCAGGTGGTGAACCTGCAAGCGCTGCCCCAGGAGGAGGCAGACCCAGCCTTGGCGCTGCTGTGTCCAGTGTGAGCTTTACGCATCTATTTGGATCACACGCAGAGCTTTAGAAGCTCCGAGCAGCTCTTTGTCTGCTTTGGTGGACAGCGGAAAGGAAGCGCTGTCTCCAAACAGAGGATCGCCCACTGGGTCATTGACGCCATCGCGATGGCATATCAGGCTCAGGACGTGCCACCCCCTGCAAGGTTATGAGCCCACTCTACCAGGAGTGTGGCAGCCTCCTGGGCCCTGGCCAGTGGCGCCTCTTTGGCAGACTTCTGCAGAGCAGTGGGCTGGGCACCACCCAACACCTTTGCAAGGTTCTACAATCTCTGGGTTGAGCCGGTCTCATCCTGTGTATTGGCAGGCACGAGTAGGGTAAGTTCCTGGACAGCTGGCAGGGTGTACCACTTGCGCATAGTGCCATTCCCCTCCCTTGAGGTGAAGACGTACGTTCTTGACTCCCAGTTGTGTTCACAGACTGTGATCCCTGGATCACTCTCCTCCTTAGCCCTCTGGCAGTTGAGTTTATGGAGAAACTCGCTGCCAGCCCAGTACGTACGCTAATGAGACCCTGTACTGAGGTAGGTACTCCACATCTGCTGGTTCCTCGAAGGCGACCCCATGTGAAATCTTCCGCAAGATTGTTTCCCTGTCGGTAAACTGAATCTTCCTTGGGCAGAGCCCCCTCTGCCCTGGTCGCCATGCTGTGTAGAAACTCCTCCCCCTTCGGGTAGGACCTACCATGGGACCTCTCCACATGACATACTTCCGACAAGACTTGGTAAGACCATGTGACGTATTCAACTCAAAATACTCCCCCCCCCCTTTTGGGTGGGGTGTGGTCTCCGCTGTGTCTTCCCCTTGGGAGGGACACCCCCCGACATAGACACTTATGGCTCCCAGTCGGTTAACAAATTCCACTCTTTTTGGGGAGAAAAGAGAGGAAAACAGGTCTCGGCTGGGCTAGCCTGTCCCTATTGTTGGGCAGTCAACTTGTTCCTGAAGGACCGTTCGATGCTCATAAGAGCATTGGGGAGGTTACGTGATGGCCTGGTGCGCTGGCTACGAGGCACACAGTGGTCTGCCCATCACGCACCACCAGCTCACGTAACACGGTTCAGATAGTTGTGGCGTTTTGTATAGGGACCCCTAGTGTCACTACATCGACACAACGTCGAGTGAGTGACAGATAGGGAATGTCATGGTTGCTTTCGTAACCTCCGTTCCTTGATGGAGGGAATGAGACGTTGTGTCCCTCTTGCCACAACGCTGAACTACCCAGTGAAATGGCCGGGACCTGGTCTCGGCTCCTCAGCACAAAACCAGAATGAGTGGTTGCATTCCAGCTCCTTTTATACCCGTATGTCCGGGGGAGTGGCATGCAAATTCCACTCGCCAATTCTCATTGGCCTTTTTTCAAAAAAGCAGAGGTGTTTGGGGCTCCCAAGAGTGACCCCTAGTGTCACTACATCAACACAATGTCTCGTTCCATCCATCAGGGAATGGAGGTTACGAAAGTAACCGTGAAGTTTTGTCCCGTTCCTGCCCACAGAAGTCAGTCAATGTGGATTTTTTGTTCTCACTCCTGTAAGATTCTGTTCCTCTCCTGCCCGCTCTGGTGTCATAGGCTATTTTTTTCCAATTCCCACCAGAAAAAAATGGAGAGAAAAAAAAAAACAGCAGGTTCTTTCCCTCGCTTTCACAATAAACGATCACATAACATTCTGTACCATATAAACATAAAATAAATTTGAGTAACTTTAATTTTAATTTATTTTTAGATATTTATATTTTGCGGGAGTCCCACAAGTAATTTAAATTTTGCATATTTGAATGCAAACAATAAGAACAACAGTATCTAACATCACCTATATATATATAATGGACTATTTTCAAACCAAATTTCAAATTGTATTTGCAATTGCGAATACTATTTTTATATCTATATATATACTATATATCTATTTTTGGACGCATAAATTGTGACATAATCCAAATGCAATTGCAAATTGCATATTACCGTTTTCATTTTCATTTACACAAACATACAAAGTCTGCCAGATTTCAATTGGAAAAGCAAAGTCCATTTGTAATTGCATTTCCTATGTCTTAAGATTTATGACCCTGTCATATTGAAAAAGCAATATTAATTACCCCGTTTGCTATTTCATTTCCTCAGTGTCCCTTATGGAGCCTGCCAAAATTCAAAAGGAATCATAATTCCCTTTGCACTTGCATTTCCGATGCCTTACAGAGACACCTGTCAATCAGTTTTGGGGGTGGGAGTTTATACTGTGGAGCATGTTTGTAATTGGAAGTGACGTCAGTCACAATCGATCGCATTTTAGAGCATATGCCACCTTGCTGTCGACAGCCAAGAAGGAGATGTGCGTTTGTGTACATTATTTAAACTTTCCACTAAGGATGGGAAATTAAGCTGCATGAAGATTCTCTTAAAACAATACACGCTACTGATGTTACATAAGACAGCTTCAAGGCATGTATCGAGTATGCAGCGCAATTTCCAATGAAGCCCCATATTGAAGCATGGATTGGATTAAGTGATGAGCTGTTTTCTTACAAAAGTGGTGTATTCAGCATCATGACATCCATTCAGAAAGAACATCCTCTTGTCTCCTTGCCAGTGTACCACCCATGGAATATCTACTGGACCGCCGAGTTACGCTATTCTGAGATAACCTTGTAGGCTCCACTTTTAGAAGGGCTCTGGCCTGACTGTGCAGTCACGTGAGAGCTTCAAGTTTAAGTCTAATTAGAAATGGCTTTATCATATATCCTGTCTTACAAATAGTATAAAAACCACAAAATAATTAGAACACACTATTTAATCGCCTCAAACAACTCTGTTAGTCGTATTTATGTATTATTATTATTATTATTACATTGAATCATATTCACTCTTATTGAAATGTTTGCCATACTTTAATGTGTGGATCATATTATCAGAAGCTTTAAATGAACACAGCATTGTTAGGCTTTTATTTGTGCATAATGGGTTAAAACTTTAACAGGCGCTCTAGCCAATGGAGTTGCGCACCCAAGTTTATGACTGTTTATTTGACCAACCATCGGATGGTTTTTGACACTCCCGAGCCTTAGAAACTTTTCCGTAAACACTCAGCAGAAAGCATCAGAGCTTCACTCTGCATCATTTCCAATCCCTAGAGGAAAGTCTTCCTTCTTGGCCGTAGACAGCAAAGGCGGCAGGTGCTTTAAAATGCAGTCGATTATGACTGACGTCACTTCCAATTACAAACACGCTCCACAGTATAAACTCCCACCCCCAAAACTGACTGACAGGTGTTTCTGTAAGGCATCGGAAATGCAAGTGCAAAGGGAATTACAATTCCATTTGAATTTTGGCAGGCTCCATACGAGATGTTGAGGATGTGAAATAGCAAACGGGGTAATTAATATTGCTTTTTCAATATGACGGGGTCATAACTCGTAAGACATAGGAAATACAATTGCAAATAGACTTTGCTTTTCCAATTGAAATTTGGCAGACTTTGTACATTTGTGTAAATGAAAATGCAAACGGTAATATGCATTTTGCAATTGCATTTGGATCATGTCACAATTTATGCGTCCACAAATAGAAAACGCAATTGCAAATACAATTTGTATTTGTTTCCATGGGAAAAGAAGCCATTTTTCAGTTTATACATTATACTCTTCATAAACAAAAAAGTGGTAACCAATGCTCAAGTCTGAGTTTGCTCATTGTGATGATGGTCTCCTGAAACCAAATGTTCCCTGCATAGCCAAAATGAACTGACTGACAGTTGACTTGACCTATAAACAGAGGAGAGGAAGGTCTCGTTATAAAAGTAGTGGAAATTTCTGTGGTAAACTATAATTAGGCCCAGCGCCCCAGGGCAGGTACAAAGAAACAGGGCCAGAAAGAGCAAAGCATTATGGGGCAGCTTGTGACTGTCACTCAGTGAGAGTTGTTACTGTATGTTCCTGCGCTCCCAAAACTCCACCCTTGCTAACACAAATATATACACACACACACACACACACTGTCCCAATCCCTTAGGCTGCTAAAATTGAATCTCAAGTTGTGTCCTTTTTTGGTTGAGGAACAGGTGATCAGCTTGGCAAGTGTGCTTTCTCCTGCTTTCCTTCCCTCCTGAGGCAGTCAGTGAATGTAGCGACAACATAGTTTTCCAAGAAAAGGGCGAGGGCTTGTGGCAAAGAATGGAGCGCTGCTTGATTAGCATTGTGTTGGCAGCGCACATCTGAGTTAAGGAAAAATGACATGTTTTCCTACGCTGCCTTTATTCAAGTAATTTGTCTTTTCTTTTGTTTGCTGGCTTACTTCATCTGATCTGGCACAGATGCAGAGAGTTGAGTAATTACAACAAAGCTTTCATTTACGCCACTCTGTGTATAGCCGAATGAATGCAAAGCTGTCTGTCTCGGGTGATCGGTATTGTTGAAAAATGCTTGGATGGTTTGAAAATATCCACTCAAATTAGGCAAATGCTTTCACCTCTACCGCCTGTTCTATGGTCTAAGTTATCTGAAGTAGAAAAACAAGGAAGGAGAAAATGTTCAGCCAGGTTTGATTTTAGAGCTGAAAGAGATTTAAAAATTAGTGCAAACTCACATACACACTCACACACACACACACACACACACAAAATACAAATGCATGTATTTTTCATGCGCTTGAACAGGACACCTGTTTGTCGTTCTGCTGTCCATGAGAGAACATTTACATGGCCATCTATTGCTATGCAAATCGGTATAGCTCCATATAGGCTTGTAAAAAAATCCCACCCTGTGTTCTTTGTTCATTCCTTCATTTGTATATGTTCTTAATGGGGCCAACAAAGACCAATGATGTTACAAATGATGTTAAAATTCTCATGTCATTAAACCTCTTTTTTGCTTGAGTGGCTTGCATGTTTGACTAGAAACATTAATCGCGTGCATTCCTGTCAAGAAAGGTGCCTCCGCTTTGGACGTAACTTTGCAAGTATTATTGCCAACCACAAACAAAATACTTTCCTTTTCAGTCATAAGAGACAGATAGATTCAGGGTTCCTGGCTGACTATATTGTTCTGGAAAAACAGCCCAACTGAATACTTTCCTACAATTTCCAATTATTTCTATGATTACGTGGAGGCAGTGGATATGCACAGACAAAATTCAGCCCAATAAGAGCCTTATTATTAAAAAGGAACATGTTTTACTATAAAGCCTTACTGTGGAAGAGAGTAATTACTAGTGAAAGAGAGCAGAGAGGAAGAGCTACACCATGCCAGTGCTTCAATTACCAGCTCATAATCACAGCAGTCGCAGAGACATCTGACCAGCACTGGACAGCTGCTAGAGCAAAAGGGGAAAATAGACACGCACACTTCCTGCTAACATTGCCACAACCTTTCATTGACTGGCATTCCAGTATTGACAACCACATTGAGTGAGGACAGATACATTCAAAACAGATGCATTTATTGAAATCCTTTTAAATCATTGCACTGATGCAACCATATCCCTGAAATAAGCTAAGAATCTGTAAAAAGAAAAAGGGAGAAAATAAAGAGTGAAATAGTGTTAAGATAAACTTCTAGGTTTAAATGATTCTTACCATAGTGAAAGACAATGTGTTTCTATCTAAATTGCTGTTAGATATATTAAAGGGTTCATGACATGCCTTTTTTAAGAGCTGTGAATCGATTAAGAAAAAATTACTGGGAGTCATGTGACACTATGCGAATGGAAGCAGCCTAGAGGCAAGCTCTGCTTCACTTTGCTACAATTCTCTTTTTAATCAATAGTACTCGGTGAGAACTGAATTCATTTTGATTGTTAAACTGTGCTGGGAGTGTAGGATGTCGAAGAATTCGAAATTGTCAGCCTGTGGGGACTTAACATTTATGGTCGCACACGTCTGACACCTCTCATGATCAAGATGGCAGGGGTCCGGTGAGGAATGACAGCGAGCCTCATGATGTAGGTCAAGATATTGCTAACATTTATGAGACTAAACTTTCCACCCTGATCACAAGAATAGACGAGGTTGAAAAGTGGCCGAGAAAGTGTTGCAGACTAACCCACCGGCCACCAAAACTGATTTGGATCAGGTGTGGGAAAAATGAGAGGATATGGAAAATCGAAGCAGACATAATAATGTTCATTTCATTAGAATACCAGAGGGAAAGAAAGGTCAAGATATGGTTAAGTTCTTGGAAGGGCTCATTCCGAATTTGTTCGACACAGTTGGCCGTCATCTTGAAATAGAGCGTGCGCACAGAGCTCTCGGTCAACTTCCCAAAGTGGGTGACAGGCCCCGATCCATTCTGGCAAGATTCTTGTGGTCAGCAGACAGAGAATTTGTTTTACGTTCGGCGAGGAATAAGGTAAATTGTGCTGGGAGGATTACAACATTATGGTTTTTCCGGACTTCACCAGAGCAACACAAGTGTAATGGGACAGATTCAAAGAGTGTAAGAAGTTTCTTCACGAACAGGAGGAGAGATTTGCTTTGCTTTACCCGGCTAAGCAGAGAATTGATGCCAAGGATGGACGTAAGACTTTCACATGGCCTTCATTAAATCAACAGAGTGAGTGGGTGGCTGAATCAGCGGTGTGGTCTACGCATCATGCATTTTGCTGATGCGGACTGAGAGGGTTTGTTTTTCGGTTGGTTGCCCACTGTCTCTCTATCTCAATCTACTTTTTAAATTATTTTTTCTTTACTTTTATGGACTTATTGTTGAGTTTATTTGTTCATTTTGTGGGTTCGATGTTGTTATTTACAGGGGCCTATTTCATTGAAAACTTTTATGTGCAGTTCAATTGTACGGTTTACGTAAAATAAATAAATAAATAATTTAGCCTCTGGTACACAATTTTTCTTTGCATGTCAATATGTCACACTTTAATATAGGTAAAATGTTTCTCTCCACGTGGAATGTTAATAGGCTGGGGCACCCTATAAAAAGAAGGAAGGTTGTATTTTTTTTAGTGTTCCTTCAAGAAATGCACCTTTCTTCACAGGAAGCTGAAAAACCTGGTAGGGCATGGGGTGGGCATGTGTTTTGCAGTGCTGGTTCGAGTAAGAGTAGGGGGGTCACATTGATAAGTGAGCATTTACAATTTATTTGTATCAAACAGATTATGGGAAGATAATTTAGGAAGAGTCATTATTGCTTTGGCTGTAATACAGGGGCAAAATCTTATTTTGGCTAATATTTTATGAACCCAACTCTGATGATCAGAACTTTTTTATAGATCTTGAGGGAAAGTTACAAGCAGCTGGGTTCCTCCATGATATAGAAGAAAAAAAAGAAAAAAAAGGAAACTATGTCCAGGGATGCAAGGGAACGGCTCATTCAGTTTAAGATCTAGCCTCGTTTCTACTGGACTCCCTCTAGATTGTTTAGGCTTGTTTTAAAAGACACACCTATCTGCTGGTGAAGTCAGTTGGAGGATGGAGACATGACCCATGCTCTGTGGTTCTGCGCTAAGATTCAAGAATTCTGGGTAAGAAAATAATTATTATTTCAGAATATATTAATTAATATTTCAGAAATAATTTCTGAGGCTTTAAATACTCAAATTGCATTCTGCCTTAGACTATGTATATTGGGTGATAGGGTGGTTCTTAAAGTAGGTGATAAATATAAAAAAAGCTGGATCCAAACTAGTGTAATGATTGGCATGAAATGGTTGACTCCCTCATTTCAAGAATGGTTCACCAAATAGGGCAGGGTGGTGGCATTTAAAAAGATGTCATATAAACAGCTTGGCAGATTAGACACATATGGTAATAAATGGGACAAGTACTTGACCTTTCTGGAAGGCTCTCAGTGAGGACCATGTGGAGAGAAATATGATTGTGGTAGAAAATGTTAATTGTATCCTTTGTGGAGTTTTTCTTATCTCTTTTTCTCTCATTGTTGATTTTGATATTTTTATTTTCTCAATTATTTTTTATTTTTGTGTGTTTATACCTATATGACTCAGGCTTGACTACAGAGATATTTGTTGAGGGTTAGGGTGGTGTAAGGTGTATTTTGTTGATTCATGTCTTTTATTTTGAAAAGTTTAGTTCCTGTTCCCTAGTCATGTGATGTCTTGTTTTCCCTCCATGTTCATGTGTCATGTTTTCATTGGTTTATTGTTTAATTATCTTGTTATCAGTTCTGTTTGTTCATTGGTTTATGTTCTCCCATGTCTTGTATTTAAGCCCTCATGTTTTCATTGTCTAGTTGTCAAGTATTGGATGTGATTGTAGATGTTTATGTCAAGCCATGTTTAAATCAAGTCAAGCCATGTTCATGTTTAGTTTAGTTCACGTGTAGTCAGGGTTATTGGTTCTCACTTTGTAAATAAACTGCACTTGGGTTCTTCATCTCATCATCGTCTTCGTCATTGCCATCATTGTCAGCAGCCAACATCGTTACAGAATACTTGACCCAACCATGAACCCAGCAGTTCGGCTTCTGCGCCTACGTCAGGGGAATCGTCCCCTGGAGGACTATGTGGAGGACTTTTGCGATCTGGCTTTCCAGGTGGACTTTAATGAGGTTGCCCTCAAAGACTGTTTTAGATTTGGACTGAATGAGTCCATTTCTTTTTTGATGCCTGGCGGTCGCAGTTCCCTCAGCCTGGCTCAATATATCAACCTCGCCCTACGGTTCATTGGTTCCCCGTTCACTGTGGGGGAGGCGGATGCCGAGCCAGAGGTCCACGTCATGGCCGCCGCCGAGCCAGAGGTCCACGACATGGCCGCCGCCGAGCCAGAGGTCCACGACATGGCCGCCGCCGAGCCAGAGGTCCACGACATGGCCGCCGCCGAGCCAGAGGTCCACGACATGGCCGCCGCCGAGCCAGAGGTCCACGTCATGGCCGCCAAGCCAGAGTTTCTAGTCATGGTCGCTGAGCTAGCGCCATCTTTTGCTCCATGCCACGTCACAGCAACGCCTCAGCCTGCTCCATGCCACGTCACAGCAACGCCTCAGCCTGCTCCATGCCACGTCACAGCAACGCCTCAGCCTGCTCCATGCCACGTCACAGCAACGCCTCAGCCTGCTCCATGCCACGTCACAGCAACGCCTCAGCCTGCTCCATGCCACATCACAGCCACACCTGAGTAGTGGGACCTGGAGATGGTTTCCACCCTTATACCCACCCTTAGTTCTCCTGAGCAGGCAAGGGGAACTTTCGGCCCTCCGACCCCGCCTGATCCCTCCGAGCCCTGGACTTCGCCTTGGCCTGTCAGTCCCTCGACATTGCCTCAGCTCTGCATTCCCTCGACTCCACTGCGGTCCTTCAGCCTGTCGGCTTTGCCGGGGTCCCTCGTCCCTCCGGCTCCTCCTTGGTCTGTCGGTCACCTGGCTCCGCTTTGGCTCTCCGATCCTCTGGCTGCGCCTCGTCCCTCCGATCTGTCAGCTTCACCGGGGACCTCCTTCCCTACGGCTCCACCTTGGTCCTCAGTCCCACCGGCTCCACCTCAGTCTTCCGATCCCCCAGCTCCGCCTTGCTCCTCCGAGCCTCCAGCACCGCCTTGGTCCTCCCTGCAATCGGCTCCACCCTGGCCCTTTGAGTCTTCGGTTACTCTCCACGGCACCAAGTTCCATGGCTCCGCCCCTCGAGCCTCTCACGGCTCCGCCTTCCATGGCTCCGCCCCCGAGCCTCTCATGGCTCCACCCCCCATGGACTTTGCCTTGGTCCCATGCCTCTCGCCATGCCATGCCCCACACCTCAAGACACCCCCCCCCCAGCTCCCTACAGAACTTTGAATTTATGTCATGTTTTACGTGTTTTGTTTATGTGTTGGGGTGTCAGGAGCCACCCATTAGTGGGGGGGATATGTCAGGTGTATTTTGTTGATTCATGTCTTTTATTTCGAAAAGTTTAGTTCCTGTTCCCTAGTCATGTGATGTCTTGTTTTCCCTCCATGTTCATGTGTCATGTTTTCATTGGTTTATTGTTTAATTATCTTGTTATCAGTTCTGTTTGTTCATTGGTTTATGTTCTCCCATGTCTTGTATTTAAGCCCTCATGTTTTCATTGTCTAGTTGTCAAGTATTGGATATGATCATAGATGTTTATGTCAAGCCATGTTTAAATCAAGTCAAGCCATGTTCATGTTTATGTTTAGTTTAGTTCACGTGTAGTCAGGGTTATTGGTTCTCACTTTGTAAATAAACTGCACTTGGGTTCTTCATCTCATCATCGTCTTCGTCATTGTCAGCAGCCAACATCGTTACAGGTGGGGTTTGGGATCACGAGGGGGATAGGGAAATAATGGGGGCTAAAAAGGGATAATTGTTGATTCTCTTCATATATATTATGCTTTATTTTGTGTTATGTTGAAGAATCAATAAAAAGTGTTAATCTGAAGAAAAAAAAAATCACAGTTTTCTGTAATTAATTGCGATTAAATTGTTACATGATACTTTTCAACAAACATTAAAAAATCATCATAAATATATTTACTTTATACTTTGTCTCAAAGAACTTGCAAGAAATCGGTTAGTCATCATTTATTTTAATTATTTAAATATGTACATGTTAAAATGTTCTTTTTTGCGGACAAAGGTAATTAGACACATTTTACAGGTATTAATCTCTAATACAAGTATATTTATAAAAGATTAATAAAATAAGTGGACATGCTGTGATTAAAAGTTGGGCAAAATCTTCTGACGTTTTCCAATGGACTTTTTTTTTAATAAGAGTATCAAATGGGCAGATTCAATTCTTTTAAAACTTCATTGGCAAGAGAAACTTAAGTGTGCATTGCCAATGCATTATTAGCCACTATACAGTATATACAGATATAAAACATATTGAATGCTGACATTTAATTTGTTGAAGTTTAAAATCTCAAAACTATTATTTTCTCTGGCTGCCATTCAGTCTCTACATGTATACCTGGCTGCAGCTTGTTGAACGGACGGGTCCATCTCAGTCTGTTGTGCAGACTTTGGGTCTCTCTCGTGTGGTTTTGATTTTGAAGATGGTTCAGGTGAAAGTACTTGAGCATTTTCGGGTGATGCAAAGAAATACGGCAGCTTCCCCATATCTCTTGCAAGCTTGGCTCACCGCTTGCGGGTGAAATCGTAATTTTCCTTACAGTAAATCTGCTCCCGTGTTTTTTATGCCTGGGACATGCGCCGCGTGTAATGAATAAGTGCGCACTAATCCACACTAGGGCTGTCAAATTAAAATTTGAAATTCGAATATTCGTCGAATTTAAGAAAAATACGCACATTCGAATACTAAAACTGCACGTTCGAATTTTGGATGTGTGCTAAGCACTGGTGATGACTTCAGACCGATCTCATTCTTCTGTTAAAAAAAGGCTAGATGCATTTTAAAGTTTTTTTTTAACTTGACATGGAATCTACAAAACTGTGCTCCTGAACAAGACAAAAACTAAGCGAAACAAAGACATTTGTGTAGCGCGTTTACACATACTGGTGGCAAAAATTTGGAATAATGTACAGATTTTGCTGTTTTGGAAGGAAATTGATACTTTAACTCACCAAAGTGGCATTCAACTGATCACAAAGTATAGTCAGAACATTACTGATGTAAAAATCAGCACCATCACTATTTGAAAAATTCATTTTTGATCAAATCTAGACAGGCCCCATTTCCAGCAGCCATCACTCCAACACCTTATCCTTGAGTAATCATGCTAAATTGCTAATTTGGTAATTTTGTACTAGAAAATCACTTGCCATTATATCAAACACAGCTGAAAGCTATTTGGTTCATTAAATGAAGCTTAACGTTGTCTTTGTGTTTGTTTTTGTGTTGCCACAGTATGCAATAGACTGGCATGTCTTAAGGTCAATAGTAGGTCAAAAATGGCAAAAAAAGAAACAGCTTTCTCTAGAAACTTGTCAGTCAATCATTGTTTTGAGAAATGAAGGCTATACAATGCTTGAAATTACCCACAAAAAAAAAAAAAAACTGAAGATTTCATACAAAGGTGTACACTACAGTCTTCAAAGACAAAGGACAACTGGCTGTAACAAGGACAGAAAGAGATGTGGAACTCCCAGATACAGCTAAACAAGAGGATAAGTACATCAGAGACTCTAGTTTGAGAAATAGATGCCTCACATGTCCTCAGCTGACAGCTTCATTGAATTCTACCCGCTCAACACCAGTTTCATTCACAACAGTAAAGAGAAGACTCAGGGGTGCAGCCTTATGGGAAGAATTGCAAAGAGAAAGCCACTTTTGAAACAGAAAAACAAACAGAAAAGGTTAGAGTGGGCAAAGAAACACAGACATTGGACAACAGATAATTGGAAAAGAGTGTTATGGATCTTAACCTCATTGAGCTTTTGTGGGATCAGCTAGACTGTAAGGTGCGTGAGAAGTGCCTGACAAGACAGCCACATCTATGGCAAGTGCTACAGGAAGCGTGGGGTGAAATGTCACCTGAAGTATCTGGACAAACTGACAGCTAGAATGCCAAGGATCTGCAAAGCTGTCATTGCTGCACGTGGAGGATTTTTTGATGAGAACTCTTTGAAGTAGTTTAAGAAGTTCTGAATTCTTTTTTTATTATTATTGTAATAGCAATTTCGTGAATAAAAGTACCAATTTCTTTCCATAAGAGCAAAATCTGTACATTATTCCAAACCTTTGGCAACCAGTGTAGAAAAACAAATGGTAAACTGGATGGTTGCAAAAGCGTTCGGTGTGAACAGCCCCTTAGAGTAGGTGGAGGTCTTTGGCCATTTCATCTTGCTCTCTTATCAGAATTTTTCAGATTAAGCAAAGGATTTGTCTGTAAAGGAGTTCAAGTTGGAAATGTGTGTCTCGAGGTCCTCGTGTTCTGTTCCTTTCTGTTGTGTTCCATCTGTTTGAACAGCCCCTGACCAGTGATCATGAGCCGATTTACCACCGAGTTCAGCCAAATACCACTGCTATCTGGGAATATTTCTACCCCACATACAGCTGTAATGAATGAAAAACACTGTGGCATATCACTGTTATTATGAAGTTTGAGTCTGTGGTAGTATATACTGTGGCACCAGTGCAGGTGTAACACCATGTTAACACAGAACTGACTCTATTGAAGCATTTCCCCCCTCTTTTTACTTTTGACTTAAAATTTGAGAATATGAACTGACTAAAACATTTTTATTTTTTATTTTATACACTTTAGTTTAAAATGGAATGTTTTTTTTTTTTTTTAACAGCCAGGAATGTTCTTTGCAATAATATAACACGGTGCTGTATGGTTATATGTATTCAATGTGCCCTCTTGTGGACTAAGGAAATAATGTCAATTAAAAAAATCAGCTGACTTTAAAATTAGAATTAGAATTAGATGGTAAAAATTCAAATTAATTTTCTCTGCCCAACTGACAGCCCTACTCCACACAAACAGTTTCTGTGCTAGGATGTGCAGCTTAGTTGAGCGTGCACCTCCTGAACATTTATATATGCCAAATTTTGCCACAGAAAGTGGGGAAAAATATTAGTGAGTATTTACCCATTGTAGAAAGGTCCCTAGGTTTGTTCCCGGCAGGCAGCAAATGCCCTAACCCCACCACCACCCTTATCCTAACCATATATGGAGCCTGTAAGGCTGAGTAGTCTGCCAGGAACAACTCGGGAACCTTTCACCCATTGCATGAAGTTTCAGGAAGTAAAAAAAAACAGACACTGTGTTAATTGAGTTAATTTTTTCTAACGCACTAAACAACAAATATGAATGACAGAAATTAACACGTTAAATTTCCCAGCACTTCTAGCCCCCTAGTTTTGAATTCTGAGCATGGTTTGGAATGGTACATTTATGATCCAGTGCAGATTTCACAGCACCGTTAGCTAACCGTACTCAACCATGCTGGTGGAACGCCTTTAGTTCATGGCGCCTCATGATTGGTCACTTGCTCAGTCAGTTCATTCTAATCCTGATTTTGCACCACAACGATGGAAAACAAAGCTGTAACCATGCCAACGAGCCTTGATCCATATGGAACACCACGGTTCCGCAACGAGAACCGTTCGGCCTGATGGTGGAAATGTGCCAGTTCACAGCAACCATGGCCTGTCCAGCTCCAAATAAGCAACAGAAAAGTAGTCTAAACAAATTGTACTCTATATTCCAAGTCATCAACTTCGCTACAACTATGAAATCAAGTATAGCACATATGGCATAAGATTACAAGATACTCGAGAATCAATGATGTTTGATAATTTTTAACCAACCTGTGCCACTGGCGCCATTTTTAATTTGAGATCTGCATTGGAGGGAAAGATTATCAGTGAATAATGACTTAAATTTAATTTCGTTCCTCACACATAGCACTATACGAATCACACAGGCTACTTTTACAGTGTTTTTTGGTTTCAATCTTGACAGTCCATGGTCGCTGTGAGCTGTTATATGGAAAAGATCTATGTGAAGATGCATTAAAAATGATTTCTTGTGTGTTGTAGGGAAAATAACAGTAAGCAGATCTTGAGTGACATGAGGGTAAATAATGACAGAATTTTCATTTTTGGTTGAACTATTCCTTTAACACTATTTCAATAAGTCTCCACTCCAAGAGACTGGGAAATTTCTGAGAAGCACTTGTGCATCCAGCAGTCCAAAGTTAGTGGGCAGGGTGGAATCCATGCTTGCAGCCCATAACAAAGCTCTCTCTTACCTCCTCTCTCTCCAGCCCAGCGATTTCTGCAACGCTCCACAGATGTTATTGACCTCTGGGTTAACTCATGTCAGGTAAGCCTGGGAGATAATGGACAAAGAGCATTTTCTTTTACAGGTGGAATGACACGGCATATCCGCGGCCGGCCGCTCCTCCCGTATTGACAGATTTTCTAATTCACTGCAGATTCTCATAAAACTGGGTGGCCAACCACAGCCCAGGCCAACAGAGGGGCCATTCATACTGGGTGGGATGGAGGCCTGGCCAAATTAACCTGGATTAATTTAAGGGAGCAAAATGCTCTTCACATTCAAATAAAATGAAAATCAATAAATTAAATGTTAGAGGTCAGGATGTCAAGTTGCCTGGCAATGAGCGACTGCCATGTGGAAAGTTGGCCGTTTTGGGGGGTTTTCACAGAGGGAAGAAAGGGCTGTTAACAGGCTTTATTCTGTAAAAAAAAAAAAACAAAAAAAAAAACAGAGTACTTCCATTCCTCTTTCTTTACATGCACGAGTTGCTTTCCTATAAACATGGCCATGCCAGCAAAGAATGTTTGTTACTTTGCTCATTTACTGGATTGGTTGCTTCAGAATGCTTTCGCCATAATTACTGCCCAGTGTTTCAAACTCCGTTTGTTTCTCCACTTCCAGAATTATTATCCCAAATGTTTGACATCTCTCTTTTATCTTGCTGGACTTTCCATTAGTATGAATGTTGATTGTTACATGAACAGATTATAGAGCTTTCCAAAGGCACACATTTTTTACGCTTCTCCTGGGGTTACACGATGATTATAAACTGAATGCAAACCTAAGAAATGATTCATGATAAGAAATGCTGGTGACAGTTCCAACTCAATTATTTAAGCGTTCGAGAGGGAAGTTTGTCCATTTGGATATCGCCAAGTGACGCCATGCAACCCTAAAACCTGAACCACTTCATGTGTCATTATGTGATCAATTATCCAGTAGAAGGGTTCTGAGGAGGCCTACTTGCCATTAATAGCATTAATTCCTAAGCAGCCACCTCTATCCTGAAATGACATATGGCACAACGGAAAGGGCCCTGAAAATGACTCGTCTACTTTGGTGCTAAATTGTTGGCTGTCATTATAATAAAATGGCCAATACACAAATAAAAGAAGAGACAGACACTATATGGTCGTTTTATGCAGATATCTGATATTGCTGAAACTGTCACTGTCCTAACTCTATTATATTCTAGAGGCGCAATAAGTATTTTTTTATTTAGCACTCACAAACTATAAGGTGATATTCACAGGAAGCCAAGATGAATTTATTCTGTAAGTGTAAGTGTCTGATAATAAAGTGTAGCAGTGCTTGCCCACTTTTTCATGCTTCTTGATTCCGGAAGTATTTTTCCCATTCTTTTTTTTCCATAGAGATTTCATGAAGTCCTTTTTAAAAGAGTTCTAAGCCATGAACCAAACCAACTAGCTCCGAGGTGAAACACAACATTATAAACTTTGATCAGAAGCAAAGAGGTCTTTAAAAAAAACTATGAAGTAGATAAAGTATACAGTCTTGCACCTTTGACTTTTTGTCTGATTTTCAAAGACTGTATACTTTTCTTTAATTAGGGAATGAACTACAGTCCTGTGAAACATTGTGAATGGGGTAATCGAAATAAAAATAATGGAAATAAATAAAGTTATTGATCATAAGCATAGAATCAATATAATTTGGAGGGTTACTGAGATAAAATGAGCTGAAATTCAACTGGTTATTTGGTCTCAACATGGAAGCCTCCATGAGGCAGTTATATGTAAAATACTGTAAATCAGCTATAATAAGGCTACTGATATGACTATGATTATTATTGGAAAACATATTTTTTAAAGTACTATTAATTTATTTAGGAGTAACATTTTTCTAATGAGGACAAAAATATTAAGTGCACCTCAAACTGTAATAAATAACACTGCTTTTGTTCAAATGTACCTAAATAAACTATACGAACTATACGTCCATACATCCATAAGGAAAGTGTCTGGGAAAAAAGATTTTGAAATTATGCAAACAGAATTTTACCTTAGATTAACGTCTACAATTACATAGGACACTCGTAATCTGGGCCACTAGGGAAATGCCTTTAAAGTGTTTAATTCATAGACTGGGTTGTGCAATGGAGTCATTGACAATTAATTAATTAACATTTGATATAAAGGGTTGAGGGGGAGCATGGGTAAAAAAATTTGACCAGGCACTAAGGACATGCACCTTAATGCTCGCCAACCCTCAAACTCCCCCCCCCCCCCTCATCTCTTTAAAAAAACAAAAAAATGTGGCTTTGGAGTTTATCTCTAGGTATGAGGTGCCCACAGGAAGCAATCGGTCTCAGGAAACTGCCCCTCTGACTCTTGGCCCTCTTTCAGGGCAGAAATAAAGCCTCATAGAATTGCACTCATTCTCTGTTACTCTCCACACTCCCCTCCTTCTATCCTGGACACACCAACAGAAGGCAACCAGGGACCGTTTACTGAAATCCAGAGAGCCTACAGCTGGTGAAGGGAAGCAAGACCTGTTCTAAGGTCAGCGACTAATAGCCAGGTGATCATGTCTTCTGGCCAGCTGTAGCTGCTATCCCCCATAGACAGAGACTTGCGGACAAAAGGCAAAGATGCTCACCACCTGTCCATTAACAATACACACTCTCACATACGCAAACACAGAGTGCAGGCCAGCTTCTCTTTGTTTCATTAGCAGATTTTCAACACACTTTAAAGAAATCCAAGTCGCAACAATTACTCATTCAGAATTCCCCATCTGCTCTGTGAGGCCTATGAGTGAAACGGGCCCAAATGAATTATGACTGCTTTGTGTTTGTCAATGACAGAATGCTGGAGGAACAAATTAAGGGTGGACAATGGAAGAGCTACTTGTGCTCAGTACCTATGTGATCACCAAACCTGGCTGGGTGTCTTTGGAACAATGTGTTGCCCTCGGTGAGAAGGAAAAAGAGAGAATAACAGGTTTGTTGTGTTGGGCTTTGGATTGGTCTATTAGCTCTATTTTGTTTCTTCCCCATCTATCCGGGAACTAGACTGGCTTCCAGTGGGATTGGGCACCGGCAGCCAGTGGGACAATGAGTCTCTTTATCTCTGCAGCCTTGTCTGAGAGTTCAGCTTTCACAGGCTTATCAAGATCCTCTGCAAGTGTGCTGAAAAGTCAATCACAAATGTAAAAAAAGACCCCTGGGATTCAACAACCCCCCGCTCCTTTTCGTTTTACATATAGACCTCTCTCTCTTCATTGAGGGATGTGCTCTTTGCTGGATTCGGTGGAATTTCTTCCCTGGAAAGAGGAAACAATGTTTAAAAGGGCCTGACGTGGTTTTACTGGCCAATGGTCAGTTTGGCTAACTGAAATGGTTGTGAGCTCAGAAGCATTTCCTCCAGATGACAATGCATGCCATGCAGCAGGTGATACCTATGAAAGGGTTGTTCTCACAAAATGGAGTGGCTATTTAAAGGTCACAAACTAATGTAAACATGGTCACACTCGCATGGAACGGCAAATTGTCAGCTAAGAGAACGGACTAATGCCACAATTAGCTGTCGTACATTCCCGGTGTGGATTCACAGGGCAGGGTTGTGGAAGATGGTTCGGGGGTAAATCACTTGTGGAAAGGTGAAATGTGGCCAGCACAAGTCAACATAATCCACTCCAGACACATGTGTAACACAAGAGAAACAGGTGCAAACAATTGAAACAGCTGTCAGTAAGCTACAGTGATCTATTTTGATACCTTAATTGTTAGGCAATCACGGCACAATTTTGGCAACATCACTGTGGCGGTCTCCATCTGTCAGAGTGGAGATAGAGGGTGCATTTTGAGTCCATAGAAAGGAATGTTTCTTGGATGTGTCCCGCCCTCAAGCTCCATGCTTTGAGGAAAATTGGGCCTGATTACTGCTATTTCCACCTTCTCTCTGGGTCTGGTCAGGGGTGACAGTAATGCTCATAATTGCAGTCTTTGGAAACTTCGACAAGGTGTCAGACTTACTGTGTGTTTCTTTCCCCCATTTTGATGCCTCTACATCTCTACAATGTTCCTGTAGCTCAACTGGTGGAGCATAGCACTAGCAATGCCAAGGTCATAGGTTCACATGAACCTTATAAAAGGCACTGAAAGTTGCTTTGGACAAATGTATCTGGCAAATGCATAAATGCAAATTAAAAGTCACTTCCTGAGCTCAAAAGTACAGTTTCTCTGAACACATTGTAACCATTAAAGGAATAGCTATGTCATAATTTACTCACCTTCAATCCAAACCTGCATTCTTATGCGGAACACAAAAGGAATTGAAGCGAAATTTAATTTAGTGCTAAATACAATGCAACATAAACCACTGTGAAGGAGCTTTTATTATAGCGTGTTAATGAGTGCTATAATAAAACTCCCTCACAGTGTTTTGCATGTTCATATGAGAACTTGCATTATATTTAGCACTAAACAGTTCAATTTTGTTGACGTCAACATTTTCACTGCAAAATGACTGAAATTTTGGGTTGTTTCTCACCAGACCTATTGTGTGCCTTAACACTAGTGTTTTCATACTTTTTGATGGCAGTGATATATTTTCATGTATAAAGACCCATTTATTCTGTGTGAGAAAAATAAGCGTGATATTATAAAGACACTATGTTGTGTGCAAAATTAAATAATTGAATACATTTTTCAATTAATTGAAAAAATTATTTGAATAGTTTGAAAAAAAAAAATCTTTATTGTTATTTTACTAAAGCCAAAATAAATTATTAAAATATTATACTTGAAAAATATTTACTTTGTATTAAGTTGACCACTTTTTTTCTGCTCATTAGAGTTTCTATTAGAGTTACTATATACACTATTAAAAACAATTAAAATGAACTGAAATCTATTTGTAGTCCATAGAAAACATAATGAAACAAAAACTTTGTAAATGTTTACTTTTTATACATTTTTTACACATTTTTTGAAATTTTCCCCAGACCCCAGTTTGAAAACGCCTGCCTTAAAGGGTTAGTTTACCCAAAAATGAAAATTCTCTCATGATTTACTCACCCTCCTGGTATCCCAGAGGTGTATGACTTACTTTATTCTGCAGAACACAAATGCAGATTTTTAAAAGAATATTTCAGCTCTGTAGGTCCTCACAATGGAAGTGTATGGTTGCCAAAATTTTGCAGCTCCAAAAAGGCAACATAAAAGTAATCCATATGACTGCAGTGGTTAAATACATGTGTTCAGACAGGATATGATAGGTGCAGGTGAGAAACAGATCAATATTTGAGTCATTTTTATCATAAATTCTTCTCTCTGCCCAGTAGGGGGCGATACACATTAATACTGTGAATAACCAAAAACTGAAGAAGAAGAAGAATTTGAAAGTGAAACAGAAATGGAGATTGACTGAGCAGGGAGGATAATTTATAGTAATAAAAGTTTAGACTTAATATTTAGACTTGATATTTTTCTCACCAACACCTATCATAGCACTTCAGAATGGACTATACTTTTATAATACTTTGGGGTACTTTTGTTTTTTTTGTTTTTTTGTTTTTTTTTGTTATCAACAGCTTTTGTATTGAGAAACTCTACCAATATATTAAAGAAAAAAAAGTACAAATTACCTATTGTGTTCCACTTAAGAAAGTAAGTCATATGGAAAGACGTGAGGCTGAGTAAATAACAACATTTTTATTTTGGGGAAAAGCAGCCCTTTAAGCAATAATCCCTATTAATTTAGCTTTGTTAGTCTAACTGTCCACTTTTCCCAAAAGGCAGCATAACCTCTGTGTAACTGCCATTACCACTTCCGGGTTAAGAAATGACCAGCATTTAGCTAAGAGAAACAGCCAATAGCCACCATCAGAAAGCCATTACTTATCAATGGCACACAGTGATGACCCTAATAATGGAGTTTCTACAAGAGGTTGAAGTGCCGTCCCATGGTACGCTCTTACGTTGTGATTTATGTGGGCCTGTAAGTTGGTGCTATTTGAGGGCAAAGTGAGGAATGAAAGTGTTAACGCTGGGTGTTGGTGAGGTGAGGGCAGGAGGTTGGGCAGAGGCTGAGGGAGGCAGAGTTATGAGTTTTCTCAGCTGAGTGCTGTGCTTGGGTTACTGTCTCTTGTTTTGATCTGGCAGTGGAGAGGGAGAGGTTGCAAGCCTGCAGGCTTGAACCACTGACCCCAACATCCATCAGGCCCAGGCTGCCCTGACAGGGGAGCCAGTCGCAGACACTTGGGGGCGGAGCCTGGAAACAGAGTGACAAATGAGAGGGATTCCGTGCCGGCTCAGTGGAGTACATGCCAATAATCAGTTTGTTTTGCTGAAGACACGCCAGTAAGAAATTATGTCCTATAGTTTACAATAAAGATGACTGCCTTAGGAAATGGTCACATAGGCTGTGTACGAAACCTGAAAAATGCTGCCTTCATAGGCATCATATGTAGAAAGGAGGGCAACTAAATTGTTTTTGTATCATCGTGTCTAGTGTTTACTAAAATGCCTCCATCTGGTTGATTTTGCTTTGATTTTCATAGTCCTGTCTGTGTGATTCAGCAGTTGGTTGTAAATTAATTCATAAATGTCAGTTTTTTTCAACTTATGATTGCATTTCTACAGAGAAATAAGCATTGCCGGCAGGGTCAGAAATTAAGGAAGCTCTGGGAAAATATGCCACCAAAAATACCCTCGAAATATAAAATGTGGGTACAAAAATACCATCGTAAAGAATTGTTCTGTTTTTTTATTTGTAACATCTAATATAGCTCTTAATATTCTATTGTAGTTCTAGTTATACATATTGCGACATAAAATGCATTGATGTTGATTTTATTTCTCATGGTAAGAAGTAAAAATTCTCAATCTTGAGAATTTGTTTTAATGTATTGATTCATATGACAAAAACAGTTGATTAGTAGCAATTGATTAACCATTTTAAATGGTTAGAAGAAAAACAATATGCCCCTGAAAATCCAAACCAGGGGGCAAATATTGCCCCTTAAAGTTAAAAGTTTCTAACACTGATCGTAGGCATTAAATATTCACTTGGTTATCTTTAAAGCTCATTTAAGTTTCTTCTAGATCAACCAATGTAATGTTATGGTGCCTTGGAAGGCAGTCTGAAACTTTTTTCCTTAAAAGGTGCCTTCATACTAAAACTCTCTTAAAGGGATAGTTTACCCAAAAATGAAAATTGTCTTATCATTTACTCACCCTGATACCATCCCTGATACAGTATGTTTTACTTTATTTCTTCTGTAGAAAACAAACAAAGATTTTTAGAAGAATATCTAATTTCTTCAGGTCATTTCAATGCAAGTGAATGGTGGCCAGACCTTTGAAGCTCCAAAAAGCAGAAAAAGGCAACCTTTTGGTCCTTGAGTTACATTTCGGTCTGTTCATACCCAAAACCGATTGGATTGCTTCAGAAGACATGGATATAACCACTAAAGTGATATGGATTACTTTAATGCTGCTTTTATGTGCTTTTTGGAGCTTCAAAAGTCTGGATACAATTCACTTGCATTGAATTGACCTACAGAGCTGAGATATTCTTCTTAAAATCGTAATTTGTGTTCAATGGCATGAGGGTGAGTAAATGATGAGAGAATTTTCATTTTTGGGTGAACTAACCCTTTATGTCAATCAGTACATTTACATGCACAGTTATAATCAAGCTACAGCGGGTTAACATGACATAATGTGATGTTGAATATTTGACGGAAGGACATAAAATATGTGATAAATATGTGCCACGCACCACCCCAGTCTTTCGGAGCATGCGCATGTAACTGGTCCTGCTCGACCTGCTCAGAGCGGGATTTGAACCGGCGTCATCCAGCATGGGAGGTGGGCGCACTAACGAGGAGGCTAAAGGCTACAGCATCTAGCATCAGTCGCTAGTGCGCCTCTTGAGGCCAGGGGAGTGAGGTTTACACATACCGCACAGCTATCACGTACCAGCTGACTCCCGTTACATGCAAAATGCTGAGGCTAAATGTGGTCAGATTAACATGTATATGTGCTGGATGAAGGCGAGCTACAATTGCATTATCTAGGTCTTTTAGTCCGACTTTGCAAAAAATCTGACTGATATTGAACTTTTAAACTACATGTAAACACAATAAGTGACTGACTGGGCAACGAGGCAGTTTTTGGACAGAGCCACAGGATTTAATACTATATGTTAGCCGCTTCCTCAGCTGTTCAGTAGGCCTCACTGTCAGTTTAAACAGGAACACAAACTAGTGACTGTTTTTTCCTGTGCTATCACCAAAAAAATTTGGTGCTTAGCCAGAGGGATCTATCTGGGGTTCTATGAGTCTCATGCTTCACTGAACCTTAGAGTTTAAAAGTGAATCGGACAAACAAATATTCTCTTGTGCTCTTATAATCGGGTGCAGCCTGAAATTCCATTAGCTGGAGAGTTTATTCACAAAGCTGGGAAAGAGACCTGACGGAGGCCACAAAAGTGGTTATAGGGGTGACAGTATTTGTCTGTTTGACACACTGTAAAAGGGGGTCGCAGCTTTACACAGCAAGGGGGGAGGATGGTTCTCCAGACATAGGCCGAGAGAGAGTGAAAGAGAGACAGACACAGCAGCAAATCCATGAGCAAGCGAAACCACTGTTTTTAAATAGCAAGTATCTGGTGTCAGCCAACTGAGACCCGCTCCATCAATATGTTACTTTGCCCTTGTCTGCTCCTGATATCTTTATCTTGTCAGGTCCTCTCCTGTATTTTCCACTTCAATAGCTTCTGTCTGGGTTCATAGGTGTTGCGCATATGGGGAAGTTCTGGTTCTGGTGAAGACCTGCAAAGCAAGAGAGCCATATCAAACCAAGCCTTATGTCAATCTCCTTTTTTACTGGGGCATCTTTATACAGCCAACTTTTTAAAGGGTAGTTATACTATTACCGTCTGTTTGGCCAAAGTTGGGTGGTCTGTAAGAGCGCAATTCTTTGCAATTTTATTTTTGTGAAACATGTTTTCATAAGACCGTGTGTATTTTACATAACCCTTAATTTACTTTGAAAAAGGCTTGAGGTGTAATTTTGCCAATATAGCGTTTATTTTGCTCCACAAGCAAATTCAGGGGGCTATTTGGTGCTTGTCAGTGACGTCAGATGAGAATTGGAAGTAACTAAACACTTAAATCTGTGTTTGGTCAATATTACGACAACGTTTTTAGTGCCTCCACTTAAAGAAAGTACAAGTGTGGGAGAGTAATTATAGTGGCATCTGGATATGTTTCTGCAAGCGGCAAATGTGACACAGATGTTATGAATATGTCCATGTCGCTTCGGCTTGTAAAATATAGAAATTTGCCACACAGAGTTGCAGACGTATAGTCATCAGCATTCACCGAATCCAAAATCAACTCTTAATCTGGGTTGTTAAAATCATCTCTCTTTGTATATTATGAACAGTGAGCCTGCAAGGGAAAGAGCTGGTAGTTTGTGTAATTGAACTTGGGCTAGACGTGGGAAGCTCCTGCTCTTTCCTGTAATTTCAAGCTTTGCACGTGATGAAAATAGGAGTTAGCATTGTGCAAATGACAGATATAGCTTAGACAGAACCGTTGATGGGGTCACATGACAATGCAAGGTCATCCTTACTTTTTGACAGAGGGGGATGTTTTTAGGGCCACAGATCGGTCTAACCTGAAACCTCAGCGTGAGATACATTGCGAGCTAGCTGAGACAGACACCTGCCAATCTCCATCACATGGCTCCTTTTGTCTTATTGTGCGGTCGAGGCGCCTACAATGACTAAAGCCTTTTTACCTCCCTTCCCTGTCCAGTTCTTATTTTAATCATGAGTGTGACTGGTGTAGTCACGAAGCAGACTGAGGTTTTAACAGCTGTCAGTTACCTGCTCGCACTCGATATCCCTCCAGCCTGCCTGAGCAGATGGCTATCACTTTCCAGTTGTGAAAATGAAGCTTATACAAACACGAGGACCAGGACGCGTAGCCTTTAATATCCTTTTTGATTGATTTGGTTTTTGGTGGAAGTGAGGGCAGATTTTTAGGCCAGCTGTCATGCTTTAGGAGTTCTGTTAAAATCATTAAACATGAGCATTAGTCCATCTCTTCTGGGTGGAGTGGCAGGTAAGGGTTCCTCCTGCAGCTTAATTAAAACAAGAATTCACTAAAGAAACACCAACATGAATAGGACGTTTGATACTGGTGCATTTAGTTGAATTTAGATAAGGGAAAATAACTTGTATAATAGCCTAGTCTAATTAACCTAGCCTAATCGTTTACAAGCTATTTTATCAACTTTGTTAGTATTTCAGTTAACACTTTTATTTTAAATGTGTGGCTCATGAGAACCACTTGGAAATAAGCTGCAACATCTTAAATGGAAAAGGCCTGTTGAATATAATTGTATTGTTCATACCAATATCAATGCTAAAACGTTGTTCAGAAATAAACAGGAAATTTCATAAACAAGAAAAATGTTTTTTACAAAGTTAAGAAATGCACATTTATACCAAGAATTATTTCAGAATTTAGTCATTAATTTTGAGATATTTTAATTTGTTTATTTTGGCTATTTAAAAAAATGTAAAATTAGAATTTTTTTAACTAAGCTCAGTTAGGTATTCTGCAATGTAACATATTCTGCACAGATGCCGTTTTTGTTCTGTCAGCTTTATCGCTTTTGCAATATTGAGTTTTGTCGCGCTCATCTAAAGCCACCTAGATTATTGAGGCACAGGCGGCGACCTCGCGCTCAGTGTGTGGCAGTGACATGAGGAGCTGCGCGGCCTCCAAACCACAACACACCAGTTCCATGTCATATAACCCCCATATTCCTGTTCCGACAGGGAAAAGAGAAACACCACGATGCAACGTTTATTAGGCGACATGTGTCGGACATGGAAGTGTAAATTAAAGTGCAGTGGTGACAAGGAAAATAAATCTATAAAGAAATAAAACAACATAAATTATTTAAAATAAAATGTAGGCTACAATTAAATTAAGGTAAATAATACAAATATAATAATTTATTTAGGATATATAGTATGTAGATATACCTATAAAAAAAAATAAAACATTTAAAAAATAAATAAATATATTTGTTTGATCGAAATTCCCACAGTTAAAGTTAATTTATAATCCTGCATATATAGGCGTGTTTGTATGTTATAAATTGCATATAATTTTACAATTGTTATAAAAATGAATTGTGTCATAAGCGTTGCTTAATATTTACTGTGCATTTAAAAGTAGACAATAAATTGGTTATATAGGCTACTTAATATTATTATAAAAAACGTCGCATGGTAACGAACTTTTTCTTTTTTTTTTTAATAGGCATACATAAATAAAAACGGACGTTCTATTTGTTCTAATTAATATTCGGGGTAATTACACCTTTATAACCCTGTAAAATGAACGTTTGACTGTCTGAGAATTAGAAGAAAAAAAAACATAAAGACTCAAAATTTGGAAGGACACATAATGATGCCATTGAATGATGTTATTCTATATAAACTATGATATGTATTATAATAAAAATAAACAATAAAACATTTTTTTTGTATATTAATTTAAAATGTGATATTGTCCACGTTCGTTTTTGTTTTGTTTTTTGAATATTATTTAATTGACGTAAGGTTTTGTCTGTTTAAATTACAGTCGTTTCTTTAATGATTTTAAATAGATTCTAAAGGAACTTCTGGCGTCGACAAAACAGTAATTACCAAAGAGTTATTATGATAATGACGTTGGATCGCATTGCACTGTCTTTGAAAAACATTTTTTTTTTTTTTTTTGTCTTGCTTATGATCAGTTCCATGCAGATTCACTGACACCTTCTGGATAAGAGTGGGAAATACCAGCCTGCTCCCCTGTCGAATTTAGGCAGTGTTTCAAAACCAAGTAAAATGCATACCAGAACACCATTTTTGGAGTCAGCTCAGAATGCACCTAAATCAGATAGCATTTCGGAGAATCGCAGGTACAGAATCTTTGGGAATCATAGGCCTAAACTGGGCTCTCTGAATGTGACTATGGTGTCCAAAAATGCTGCCTAGCTAGCTCATTAGGTTTTGAGACACATTTTTTTCATAATATTGAGCCCAATGGGTTATACTAACAAAATGACCAATGTTGTTAGTTTGGTTTGCAAACTAACTCTTGTAACATAATAATAATAATAATAATAATAATAATAATAATAATAATAGTAATTGTCATTATTAGTAGTAGTAGTAGTAGTAGTAATAGTAGTAGTAGTAGTATACAACGGGGATTTTGCAAGGTGATTTTTTGAGTAACAAATTAAGATGATGCTTACTCAAAATAACTACTTCAGAAAAAGTCAACTATTTGCTGTTAATTTCAAACACATTCTATAAACAAACTAATCTCTATTATGATTGGATGAGTCAATGTGAGCCCATTTTGAACATTTTTCATAACAAATCTATTCGCCCCACAGTCTGTTTGTTAAGAAAAACAATACGCCTTCCTCCTCGTCACATACCCCCAATGCCCGATTCAGGCCGGGGAAACCTCCGGCCTGGCTTACTCCCCCCTCCCTTCCTGGAGAGGAGGTGTTGCCCTTTCAGCCGTCCTTAAGCCGGCTGGTCTTCCCCGCCTCCTGGGAATCTGAGTAGGACGAGGGGAGGGAGAGGGGAAAGGGCGAGTGGGAGAGAAAAAACTGGCTCATCGTTCCCCGAACACGTGTCGACTGGTCCTCAGACAGCTGTGCAGTGGTCCTCTGTGACGCCAGATGATGGCACTGGACCTCGCCTCCTGGTGGATGGCAGCGGGCTCCTCCGCCTCCCGGCGGACGTTAGCGGCTCCTCCGCCTCCCGGCGGACGTCAGCGGCTCCTCTGCCTTTCGGCAGACAGTAGCGGCACCTTCGTCTCCTGGTGGATGGCAGCGGGCTCCTCCGTCTTCTGGCTAACCGTTCCAGTACCACCGGACCATACCTCCTCAGCGTCGCGACCCTCCATCAGCGGAGAGGGCTCTCTGACAGCGCATCCCTCCTCCTTCCCGGGTTTTGGCACCAATGTAACGGATTCACACAATCGGCTGAGCAGTCAATGTAAACTTTTAATAAACAAATGAACAAACACAACAAAAAACTGCTTTCCAGCATAACAAAAAACACACACACACAAAACTGCTGCATGTGTCTCTCCTCGAACTGGCGTCCCAGGCTCCTCTTTATACCTCTCCCAGCTGATTGGGCTGATTCAGCGCCGGGCGTCCATCGTTATGACCCGGCCACACCCTCCTCCTCGTCACAGTTTAATTTAATAACCTTAAACAAAATTGAAATTGATAAATAAGTATTTTGTCTCAAAAGAAATGTGTTAATTTCAGCGATTTTCTTTAGCTACACAAATTTGCAACATTTAATCAAATTGCCTCAAAATCAACCTTTAGACACCACACGCAAATATTTCATGGATCAGGAATATTTTGCAGTGCATAATGACAAACAGCTGTTTAGGAAAGTCCTGTGGTAGATTTTTTTGCTATTTAGTGTTTTGGGAGAAAATAAAATCAATGGATCCTTTTAGCCCACGGAGCCTTTAGCCCCCATTGTACAATATTATTATTATTAAATTGTAATTTCATTATCTTTTTCTAATCATCATTGCATGAATAGTATATTCACAAAAGCAATTTCAGTCTTGGAAGATATATTTTATTAGATGACAAGCCCTCACTTTTAACATTCTTTTAGAACTTTTCTGGTGAAATCCATGCCTGAAATGTGTCACTGATCTTTGACCAGTTTTACTTTTTCTCTTTGACTTGCCTATGATTGAATTTGACTGAGAATCCTGGTCCTTGATCAGGTATAAAGTGCAAAATTGTAACTTTGGCCTCAATCTACCCTTAGGGCTGAAGTAATGCGACAGGGTCCTGTAAGTCAAATAAATAACCACTAGGCCCACAGGGGTGCTGTGCAGTATACAGGTGCTATGGGACTGTCAGTAATGACCCAGCAGGTAGGAAAGGGTCCAGTTACTGCGTAGGCCCTGAGGTCTAGGTCTCTAATATCGGGGAGATAGGTCTTCGTCAAGCCCAGAGTGGACCCAAGGGTGGTATTAGTGATGCTGTTCCTTCAGCAGGTCCATAAATTATAAATAATCACCATCAGTCATAGCTCAGTTGTACTGTGGATGTCACACGGCAAGCTAATTTGTTAATGCAGGGGCCTTAGAGAGAACCAGTTGGATACCCCTGAGTGCTATAAATAACAAGCTCTCCATCACTGTGCAAAGTTTATAAGTCAGAGTTCTGAAGAAATTAAGTTCTGATATTGTCACAACAGACAGTAAGGTCCATCCATCCATCCGACAGTTTACTTGATGGTCTATGTGACAGACTGTCTTATTATCTACCTAGCTGGCTATTTGTCTAACTGTAATGTCTGTATAGCCATCAAACTTTTAAAAATAGATTAACATCATAATTTGTCTTGACAAACTTTATATCATATTGGTATTATTAATAAACTTCAAGTATGGATGTCAAATTTCAGACATTTTGATAATCGGTTGTCATGGAAATTAACAATCAATTAATCGATTAATCGTTAAGTTAATATCGCAAAATGCACGTGGAGGACTCCAAATAATATTTACATGAAGCATACTGTTTAAATATAATTTAAATTAATACACTTAAGAAATGCAAGTATTGGCATTTTCCTCTAAAAATATTCTTAATTAGCCTATTTAAATACATTTAGGCTATGTTTAGTTTGAATTTGGGAATTGTTTAATTACTGTTAATAAAATACTGTTAGTATTAACTTCTATCTTAAGATACTTAAGATATAGCTTTTTGTATACTTATTTGAGTTCATTAAAACTTCACGTTGTGGTTCGTGGGATATTTCGATCTTTGGACTTATTTTTTTATATTAGAAATGAAGTGAAATCATAACACGCTGCGTAAACACATTACATAACAGACAGGCTGATTTGTAATAAAGTAGCCTATAATCAGACTTGTTTTGGTTGTGAAGGTCTCTGTGCTTTATCAATGGTTTAATGACTCAAAACACACAAAAGACATTCATTTGTTGCCACCTACTGGCGTAAAAGTGTGATTTACAAAAATGGTTACCTGGACGATTAAGTGAACAAATCTGAACTAATCTTTTGTAGATAGATAGATGGATGGATGGATGGATGGATGGATGGATGGATGAGTTGAAGTCTGAAGTTTACATACACCTTAGTCAAATACATTTAAACTCAGTTTTTCACAATTCCTGACTTTTAATTGTAGAAAACATTCCCTGTCATAGGTCAGTAAGAATCAACACTTTATTTTAGGAATGTGAAATGTAGTAGAGTAATAAGAATAATTACTCTACTGTAAAAGAATAATAGTAGAGAGAATTATTTATTTCAGCTTTTATTTCTTTCATCACATTCCCAGTGGGACAAAAGTGTACATACACTTTGTTAGTATTTGGTAGCATTGCCTTTAAATTGTTTAACTTGAGTCAAACATTTTGGGCAGCATTCCACAAGCTTCTCACAATAAGTTGCTGGAATTTTGGCCCATTCCTCCAGACAGAACTGGTGTAACTGAGTCTTTTTCAGTTCTGCCTACAAATTTTCTATCGGATTGAGGTCAGGGCTTTGTGATGGTCACTCCAATACCTTGACTTTGTTGTCCTTAAGCCATTTTGCCACAACTTTGGAGGTATGCTTGGGGTCTTTGTCCATTTGGAAGACCCATTTGCGACCAAGGTTTAACTTCCTGGCTGATGTCTTGAGATGTTGCTTCAATATATCCACATCATTTTCCTTCCTCATGATGCCATCTATTTTGTGAAGTGAACCAGTCCCTCCTGCAGCAAAGCACCCCCACAACATGATGCTGCCACCCCCATGCTTCATGGCTGGAATGGTGTTCTTCAGTTTGCAAGCCTCACCCTTTTTCCTCCAAACATAACGATGGTCATTATCAGAATCAGAATCAGAATGAGCTTTATTGCCAAGTGTTCTCACGTACACAAGGAATTTGTTTTGGTGATAGGAGAAACAAGTGCACACAGAACATTACTGTGAGACACAGAATATAAAACAAGGTAAGAGTATAAGTAGACATACAAATAATAGGACATATAATAGAATGGCGTATGTACATGTGCAAGTAGTAATGTATGTGCAAGGTAGGAGTATGTACAGTTATTTAATGAAATATGTGAATTTACATATGTACATGAGATATCTATTTACATTATTGCACTATGGGGGAGTCCTGAGGCAATTTAATTGTTCATGAGTAAAATGACCTGAGGGTAAAAACTGTTCTTGTGCCTGGATGTCCTGGTGCTTAGTGATCTGTAGAGGCGGCCAGAGGGCAATAGTTCAAAGAGGGATGGGGCAAGGTGTGTGGGGTCCAGAGTGATTCTACCTGCACGTTTCCTCACTCTAGAGACATACAGGTTTTGGAGGGTGGGCAGGGGTGCACCAATAATCCTCTCAGCAGTCCTGGCTGTCCACTGTAGTTTCCTTCTGTCTGATTTGATGGCTGAACCAAACCAGACAGTTATAGATGTACACAGGACAGACTTCTATTTCTTCTGAAGTTCACTATCATCTCCACCTTTTTTAACATGTTTTGCTCAAGGTTGTTGTGACCGCACCAGACAGCCAGCTGATCAAACTCCCATCTGTATGCAGATTCGTCACCATCGCAGATGAGGCTATTGTAGTGCAGTCATTCATGTACCGGGAGAAGAGCAGTGGAGAGGGATCGCATCCCTGAGGAACACCAGTGTTAATAGTGAGGGTCCCGGAGTCTCACTAGCTGCTGCCTATATGACAGAAAGCTGATGATCCATCAACAGATTGGGGTGGGCATGGAGAGCTTGGTCAGATTGGTTGAGAAAAGATCAGGCTGAACTGAAGTCCACAAATAGGATCCTTGCATAAGTCCCAGGTCTGTCGATGTGTTGCAGGATATAATGCAGTCCCATATTGACAGCATCATCCACAGACCTGTTTGCTCAGTAAGCAAACTGAGTGGGGTCCAGCAGGGGTCTAGTGATGTCCTTCAGGTAGGCCAAAACCAGTCTTTCAGGCAACTTCATGACCACAGACGTGAGAGTGACAGGTCTGTAGTCATTAAGTCCTGTGATTTTGGGTTTTTAGAGACCGAAATGATGGTGGAGCGGGGAACTTCACACTGCTCCAGTGATCTATTGAAGATCTGTGTGAAGATGGGGGCCAGTTGCAGGTTTATGCCTCCCCGGGGCCCTGGGCTAGCTCATGAATATTAATTAGGTCACATGATCTACAGCTCTACACAGGTTAACCAACGTCATATTAAACTAATTTATATTCATGAGCCACGCCCCTAAACATTCGCTCATGACCCATAGAGTCACAAACTACCAACATACAGTAGGTCTATTTGATCAAAGAAGATTTGTCAATGACACATATGTCGAAGCTTGTCCAATAAAGAACAAATAATAAATACATCAGCCCTTGAATGGCCGTTAGTATGAATGTTACACAGACAGAAAAACATTTGTTTAGAATGCGGAATTCATTAGCCCACGCCAGTGAGGATAGATAAATTTACCATGCAATCATGTTAAAACTACTAAAACAGTCAAGTAGAGATCTATATAAAATTAAATGACACTCACCACTATCATCAAACCATGTAAAGTGCCCTCTTCATGGTCTTCTTGAAAGCAAGCCCTCAAATAAGTCTTTGAAACCCAAAAGGTGCAGGGGATAATCATGCTCTGTTTACATTGTCATCGTACATTTCAGTCTGTTACAATTCACTGACGTCCTCAGCCGATTTTGATTAGGCTGATCTCCGAAAACAAACTCTCTCCGGTTTAAGGGTGAATTCAATTATAAGCTCTAAGTGTATGGAGCCAATTCAGACCGGTAATGCATATACATACATATTTTTATAATGTGAACCAACATCCTTGTGTGATTTTTTTCTGATGTTAAAATAATGTCTCTTATTACAGAGACAATTATAGCCTGTAAGCCATTTGTAGGTTGATTTCCCAACAGAATGTAAACACTGGCTCTGTTGCGCTTTAAAAAATTTGTTCCCTTAGTTTGAGTGACATTTCAACTTCTGGCTAAACCAACTGTGTGACTTCGGAGTGGGAGTACCTGTAATACACTGTTCAGCTGTGAATTTACTCATTGTTGCAAACAATAGCAGACTAAGAGTGGCAAAAGTGTTCAGAAAAACTATTTAGAAATAATAATTTTTTTTTACAGAGTTTGGTGGTGCCTGTGGTGCCGAAATTACACAATTCATATTAAAATTCATATTTGATCTCGTGTACCCGGGGCCCCCCCTAGTGGCGGGGCCTGGGGCTGCAGCCCATGTTGCCCATTGGGTTAATGCAGAGACTTTCAGACAGGCAGGTGAAACACCATCTTGGCCTGAGGCTTTCCTAGACTTTTGTTTCCGAAAGATAAGGTACACATCCTCCTCACAGATCATAAGTGGAGATTGAGTAGCAGGAAGGGGGAGGAGGGGGGATCCAGGAGGTGTTGCTGTGTGAAGTGAAGATCAGAATAGGGGAGGGGTGTGAGACTGGGCTTTTCAGACTGCAGTAAAACACATTCAGTTCATCAGCCATTAGCAGACCCTCTATAGAGCGAGGGGATTTAGGATGTCGATTTAGAACTCGTTTTACTGTGGATATACATACTCTATCTGTTTTCTCCAGCATATTTATCTTGATTTGCACTTTTCGCACCAAAATATGTTAATCTCTAGGAGACAGAATGCGTCTCCTTCCTGAGTGGTATAATGGCTGCGTGGTCCCATGGTTTTTATACTTGCATACTATTGTTTGTACATATGAACGTGGTACCTTCAGACATTTGGAAATTGCTCCCAAGGATGAACCAGACTTGTGGAGATCCACAATGTTTTTTCTGAGGTCTTGGCTGATTGCTTTTGATTTCCCCATGATGTCAAGCAAAGAGGCACTGAGTTTGAAGGTAGGCCTTAAAATACATCCACAGGTACACCTCCAATTCAGTACACCTCCCGTCAGAAGCTAATTGGGCATCATTTTCTGGAATTTTCCAAGCTGCTTAAAGGCCCAGTTAACTTAGTGTATGTAAACTTCTGACCAACTGTAAATGTGATATAGTCAATTTTAAAGTGAAACAGTCTGTTTGTAAACAATTGTTGGAAACATTACTCATGTCATACACAAAGTAGATGTCCTAAACGACTTGCCAAAACTATAGTTTGCTAATATTAAATCTGTGGAGTGGTTAAAAAATGAGTTTTAATGACTTCAACCTAAGTGTATGTAAACTTCTGACTTCAACTGTAGGTAGGTAGGTAGGTAGGTAGGTAGGTTTAGAGTTAATGACATACAGAGAAATGTTATCAGGAGTTAATTCACTCCATTAAAGATCAACTAAGCTAAACGTGATATTTATTGTAATAATAGTTTTTGCTGTGTTTGGTATAAGTTTAAATCTACATTAGGTGCAAAATTATTGATTTTCTATAATAAACGATTTTAATGTTTTTTTTTGTTTGTTTTTTTGTTTTTAATAATGTAAAATAAATAAATGAGTATTTGAATGGTTCTGTAAATGGATTCAGTGTGATTTAATAACTTTATAAGTGTATTTATTATAGAAAATAACAAAATTCTGAATGTATATTAGCCAGCTATCTTGAACGTAAACACAGTAAAAAATAAAATAAAAAAAAAACATCTGCTAAAGAGTGGAATACATTAAATGTGCACATCTGGAGTCACGTGATGCCATGCAAGGATTGGACGTGTGAACGGCAAGGTCTGCGCACTTTGCTAGTTTTAACACTTTTAATGATATAAACCGGTGAGATTCGATACACTCTGTGTCATAACTGTTCTAGGAGGACAATATGTCAAAGAATTAAATATCCTCGGGCTCTGGAGACATTAAAAGACACTTAATGTGCTCAAGCTGATACCCCCGAGAGAGCCGCGAGCCAGGGAGTCGATTTGGTCGGAGAGATGCAGGAAATCTGGCGAGAGTTGCTGGGCATGTCAGCAATGCTGACGAAGGTCGTTGCTGACTTGGAGGATCTTGCTGTGATACGTTGATTGATCACTGCCATGGAGGCGAAGTTCTCTGAGATGGTTACAAGAGTGGGGGATGTCGAGAAATGGATCGATTATCTGGAGTCATCAGAGAGGGAATTATCTGCTAATCGGCTAGAAACCAAGGTGGATTTGGACTGTGTCTGGGAGAAGTTGGAGGGCATGGAGAACCGTAGCCGGCGGAATAACGTTCGCATTGTTGGAATTCCTGAGGTCAAAGAGGGTCGGGATATGGTGAAATTCCTGGATGGGCTCCTTCCGAATCTGCTCGACATAACACTCCATACTGGAAATCGAGCGAGCTCACAGGGTTCCAGCGTGGAGATCCACGGTGGGAGAAAGGCCCCGATCAATTCTGGCCACATTTCTGAGATCATCCGATAAAGATCTTGTGTTACATGAGGCGAGGAGTAAAGGAAGGCTTTCTTGGAAAAATCACAGCATTTTCTTGTTCCCAGACTTTTCGAATTCGACAAGAGAGAAACATGATGATGCAAGAAACTTTTACAATCGAAGGTCGCTTTTGCACTAATATTCCCGGCCAAATTGAGAATAGATGCTAAGGAGGGCCGTAAAACATTCACATGCCCACAGCAAGCGATGTCCTTCATAAAGTCAATGGAGTAAGTCATTTTGTGATACTCACGTTGCAGCCGAGTGGACCAGCTCACTGATCATTCACTTGACTCTTTGATCAAACTGAAAGTTTTTTTGACGTGTGCAGAGTGGCACACCTTTGGGACAGTTTTGTGGATGAATCTACACACTCTTTGAGTTTGTTCCACCTATTGGCTGGAGTTTGTTTTATAGATTATCTTTTGCTGTGTAATTCTGTCTCACAAAATTTGTATAGAAACACTGGCCTTGAGCAATCCGATGGCAAAGTTGTCACATGGGTCCTCGTAGGCATACATGGACTGTTTGAGTTTGGAGGGATGGACGCCATGTGCGGGGTTAATGCGCACGTTTTTCTTTTTTCTGTTTGTTTTGTTCCACGGGATGTTCAGGTTTTAATGGTCTCACCAATGTTGGAATGTGGTCTTTATAATCTTGTTTTTGACACACAATGTATTTTTTCTTTTATGTCAAAATGTCAAATGTTAATATGAGTGGACTGTCTCTCTCCACATAGAATGTCAATGGGTTGGGGCACCCTATAAAAAGAAGGAAGGTTATTTCTCTTCTTAAGTGTAAGAAATATGATATAATGTTTCTTCGAGAAATGCATCTTTCTCTGCAGGAAGCAGAAAAATTTGGAAAGATATGGGTTGGGCATTTTTTTATGGTGCTGGCTCAAGTAAGAACAGGGGAGTCATTACACTGATAAGTAAACATCTACAATTCAAATGTCTCAAACAGAGTAAAGATAAATTAGGAAGAGTCATTAATCTTTTAGCTGAAATTCAGGGGCATTTTCTTATTTTGGCTAATATTTTTGCTCCTAACATGGATGATCAGGGCTTTTTTATAGATCTTGAAGGGATGTTGAAAGCCACTGGCACCCCTCATGATATAATATTGGGAGGAGACTTTAATCTTTTGATGGACTCAGTGCTTGATCATAGTGAAGCAAAAGTGTGCAAGCCCCCAAGAGCAACACTGACGCTTCACAGGATGTGTAAAAATCTTGGTCTTACAGATATTTGGAGACATTTGAACCCATCTGGTAGGGACTATACATTTTTTCATCAGTCCATAAGATTTACTCTAGAATAGATTTCTTTTTTTTATCTAATTCCCTCATTTCATCTGTTGTTGATTGCTCAGTTTGAAACATTTTAGTCTCAGATCATGCCCTGGCATGTTTAGAGGTGTTGCCACATACGGAGAAAAAGAAATCATATAGTTGGCATTTTAATGTATCCCTTTTGCAAAATCCTGAATCACAACAAATGCTAAAGACTAGAAATCAATGTCTATATGGAGACCAATTGGTCCCCAGTATCCTCTGTGGGCATGGCTTGGGAGGCACTTAAGGCGGTTCTTAGGGGCGGGATCATACAGTATGCCTCATTCACCAAAAAATTTAAAGCACAAAAACTAGTGAATTTGGAAGGGAATATTAAAAGTGCTGAGGTAGAGCTGAAGTGCCGAATGTCGTCTAATGGTCTCAGAGAATTGACCCTATTGAAATATAGATATAATACTGTTTTGTCACGGAAAGTGGAGTTTTGGCCATTCAGGGTCATACTTTGAGTCAGGGGACAAAGCAGGAAAACTTCTGGCTAGATATATAAAACAGAGAGAGTCTTTTTCTACCATTCCCTCCGTGAAATCTGCTGGTGGTGAAATATTTACCTTGGCCATTGATATTAATAATGCTTTTAAAGAATTATATCTTGATCTCTATAGTTCCACGTCTTCGTCTACTGATGAAGATATTAGAAACTTTGTGAAACCATTAGAACTTCCTAAACTGACATCTGAGCAAAAAAATTCTAATGATTCTGAGATAACCTTGAAGGAGAATGGCGAGGTAATTAAGGCCTTGCCTACAGGCAAGGCTCTGGGGCCAGACAGCTTTGCCACTTAATTTTTTAGATCTTATGCTACAGAATTGGCTCCACTTTTGCTAGAAGTTTATACAGAATCATTAAAGAATGGAAAGCTTCCGCCAACCATGACACAAGCCCGGATCAGTATGGTTCTTTAAAACAACAAAGATCCAAGCGAGTGTAAGAGTTACCGTCCAATTTCTCTGATCCAGCTAGACGTTAAAATATTGTCAAAAATTTTGGCTAACCGATTAAGTAAAGTTATGACATCTCTTATACATATAGATCAGGTGGGTTTATTCGTGGCCGTAGCTTTTCTGATAACATTAGGCATTTCATCAATATCATGTGGTCAGTGGTAAATGATCAGACTCCGGTTGCTGCCATCTCACTTGACACCAAAAAGGCGTTTGACATGGTAGAATGGGATTATCTTTTTAAGATTTTGGAAATGTACGGGTTTGGGAATACTTTTATTGGATGGATTAAGTTACTTTATAGACACCCTGTAGTGGCGGTACAAACAAATGGATTAATTTTAGATTATTTTACTCTGGATAGTGGCACTCGGCAGGGTTGCCCTCTTTCCCCATTATTGTTCTGTCTTGCCCTGGAACCATTAGCAGGCACGATAAGAAAGGAGGAGGATTTTTCAGGGGTGATGGCGGGAGGTGTGGCACATAAGCTTTTGCTTTACGCATGTGATATTTTATTTTTCGTCTCCGACCCCACTAGATCTATGCCTTGCCTCCACAGAATTATTAATTCCTTTTCCAAATTCTCAGGATACAGAGTTAACTGGTCTAAATCCGAAGCTTTGACTCTGACAGCGTACTGCCGGTAACGGCTTTTCAGCCGGGTGGCTTCCAGTGGCCCAAACAGGGCATTAAGTATTTGGGTATTTTATTCCCAGCAAATTTGTGTGATTTAGTTAGAGTTAATTTTGACCCTTTAATAAAAAGATTTTCGAGCGATGTGGGCAGGTGGGCTTCATTACATTTATCTATGATTGGGAAGGTTAATGTTATTAAAATGAATTGTATTCCAAAATTCAATTACCTGCTACAATCTCTCCCTATAGATGTCCCCCTATCTTATTTCAAGCAATTTGAAAGCATAACGAAGGCCTTCATTTGGAATGGTAAACGTCCCAGATTACATTTCAGGAAGTTGCATAGGCCGATTGACAAAGGTGGGCTAGGCCTACCCAAGATTGTGTTTTATTATTATACATGCAGTCTCAGACATTTGGCTCATTGGTCACTTTCACCTGAGAGAGCCCCTCCCTGGTTTTGTATTGAACAGGAAGTTCTTGCCCCTATTTCGCCATTGCAAAGCCTTTCTATCAAACTAATAGGAGAAGTTAAGTTACACCCCGTTATCTCGCATTTGCACTCGGTATGGACAAAAGTGTCCAGAGTGTTTAATTTGGACATTTATTTAAATGTAGCCTCGAGCATATGGCTGAACCCAAAATTATGTATTAATAAGTCCCCTTTCTGCTGGACAGAGTGGATTGAGAGGGAGGTTAATAGGCTTGGTGTCCTATATGAGAGTGGAGTGTTGATATCCTTTGAAAATATGGTTCAACGTTTTGGGATTTCCAGATCTCAGTTTTTAGGTATTTACAGCTGCTCTGTACTATTTTTGGGAGTAGTATACACCCATCTAAAGCGGCAGATACTTTTGAGTGGTGATTACTGCTTTTGGAAAAGGTTATGAGGCATCAGTGTATTACTCCCTGCTAATCCAGAGTCTGGAAGATGGAGCTTCAACTTCTCTCAAGAGATTATGGGAAAAAGATTTAAACTTGGTATTGGAGGAGGGAGTGTGGGCTAGGATTCTAAAAAATATCAAGTCTACATCTAGAGATGCAAGGGTAAGTCTTATGCAATTTAAGATTTTACATCGATTCTGTTGGACCCCCTCTAGATTGTATAGGCTTGGTCTGAAAGACACATCCACCTGCTGGCGATGCCAATCAGAAAATGGGGACACAACCCATGTTTTTTGGTGGTGTGTTAAGATCCAAGAATTTTGGTTGAGGATTTAGAGTTTTATGTTTGATGTATTGGGCACTCAAATTTCATTTTGCCCCAGACTCTGTATTTTAGGCGATGGAGCGGTCATATATATAGGGGATACACATAAAAATTGGGTCCTAGCCAGTGTTATGATCAGCAGACAGATTATTCTAAGGGGATGGAAGTCGGCTGGAGCGCCCTTATTTCAAGAGTGGTGCACAGAGATGGGGAGGGTGGCGGTATTTGAGGAAATGTCATGTAGAAGTCTGGGAAACTTAGATTTATTTGATAGGAAATCAGGCCTTCTTGGAGGGCTCTCGGGGAGGGGCAGTGGAGAGAGAAGTATAGTTTTAAATGTGTGTGATTATTATATATATATATATATATATATATATATATATATATATATATATATATATATTTTTTTTTTTTTTTTTTTTTTTTTTTTGTATACTCATGTGGGATGTTTGTTGGGGGTCAGGGTGGAGTTGGGGATTGGGAGGGGGAGGGGTAATAGTGGGGGATAAATGTTGATTCTGTGAATATGTGTTTTGCTTTTCTTTGTCAATTTTGTGAATCAATAAAAAGTGTTAATCAGAAAATGTGCACACCTAACAGTATCACTGGGGGCTGAGCCCCCCTGAGATTGTAATCCTAGAATCGCCCCTGATGAAACAAGGAGATTAACTGTGCTTGTTTTCATGTTGTATTTTAACACACTATCACGGTGTGTGCAGAAAAAGATTAATGTTCATTAACAGAGAAACACTCCAACACTGTTTACATTGAGCCTGCTTAATCTCTCTGATCTGTGCATTGGCTCTTCTTCTTTGAACAGAATAATGATGTGACTGTATAGACAGCCTGATGTCTGCTGTCATGATTACTGTGCATTTTTCCTGAAATTAATTAATCGATGATCGATAAGCTTAATCGATCAAATTATTAACGACAATTATCGATTTTCAATTAATCATTAACATCCCTAATTTCAAGGTTTGCTATTAAGAAATGTTGACCTAAACAATTTTGTACAGTATTTATTTGCCACTTAATGTCCAATTTCAAATCTTGGCCTTGAAGCAAAACCTGTTGAGAAAACGTCCTGGTTACTTTCGTAACCTCCATTCCCTGATGGAGGGAATGAGACATTGTGTCATTGTAGTGACACTAGGAGTCACCCTTGGGAGCCCCAAACACCTCTGATCTTTGAGAAAAGGCCAATGGGAATTGGCGAGTGGAATTTGCATGCCACTCCCCCGGACATACGGGTATAAAAGGAGCTAGGACAGGACGACTGCCCAAAAATGGGGACAGGCTAGCCCAGCCATGGCCACTTCTCCTCTTTTTTCTCCCCCAAAAAGAGTGGAAATCGTTCATCGACTGGGGCCATTAGCGTCTACGTCGGAGGGTGTCACTCCCAAGGGAAAGACACCGCGGAGACCACACCCTGCCCGAGGGGGAGGGAATTGTGTGGAAATACGTCACATGGTCTTACCGAGTCTTGTTGGCAGTGTCTCATGTGGAGAAGTCCCCGTGGTAGGTCCTACCCAGGGGGGGAGTAGCTCTACAAACACAGCAACTGGGGGCAGAGGGGCCTCTGCCCAAGGAAGACGCGGGTTCACCAACGGGGGAACCATCTCGTGGAAGATACATTACACAGGGTTACAAATGGGTAAACAGCACATGTGGAGCACCTACCCCAGTACAGGGCCAAGTTAGCACACGTACTGGGCCGGCAATGAGTTTCTCCGCAAACTCACCTGCCACAGGGCTAAGGAGGAAGGACATCCAGGGTCCACAACTTCGTGAACATGACTGGGGGTAAGAAGCGCACATCTTCGCCTCCGGGAGGGGAAAGGTGCTATATACAAGCGGTACACCCGGCCAGCTGTCCCGCAACTTACCTGCTCGTACCTGACAACACACGGGACGAGACCAGCTCAACCCAGAGATTGTAGAACCTCGCGAAGGTAATGGGTGTTGCCCAGCCCGCTGCTCTGCAGATGTCTGCTAAAGAGGCACCATTGGTCAGAGCCCAGGAGGCCACCACACTCCTAGTAGAGTGTGCTCATAGCCCCAAGGGGGGCGGCACATCCTGGGCGTGATATGCCAAAGCAATGGTGTCAATGACCCAGTGGGCGATCCTCTGTTTGGAGACAGCGCTCCCTTTCCGCTGTCCTCCAAAGCAGACAAAGAGCTGCTCAGAGCGTCTAAAGCTCCGCATGCAATCCAAATAAATGCGAAAAGGGCGCACTGGACATAGCAACGACAAAGCTGGGTCTGCCTCCTCCTGGGGCAGCGCTTGCAGGTTCACCACCTAATCCCTAAACGGGGTTGTGGGAACCTTGGGCACACAGCCCGGCCGGAGTCTCAGGGTCACGTGAGAGAATTCCGGTCTGAACTCCAGGCACGTGTCCTCGTGCCTCTAAGGACCTGATGATCAGGTCGTGCTTCCCGAGAGACTTACCGTTCACTGCATCGTGGTGCGCCGCTATAGCGGCCACATACACCTTCAAGGTGGAGGGGGACAGCTGCTGTCACGAGGAGAGTGAGGTCCGAGAACCAAGTCTGGGTGGGCCAGTAGGGTGCTACTAAGATGACCTGCTCCTCGTCCTCCCTGACCTTGCACAGGGTCTGTGCAAGTAGGCTCACTGGGGGGAACATATACTTGCGTAGCCCTGTGGGCCAGCTGTGTGCCAGCGCGTCTGTACCGAGGGGAGCCTCGGTCAGGGCGTACCAAAGCAGGCAGTGGGAGGATTCCCGGGAAGCGAACAGGTCTACCTGTGCTTGCCCAAATCAACTCCAAATCAGATGGACCACCTGGGGGTGGAGTCTCCACTCTCCCCTGAGTGTGACCTGTCATGACAGCACATCCGCAGCAGTGTTGAGGTCTCCCGGGATGTGAGTGGCTCGCAACGACTTGAGACGCTGCTGACTCCAGAGGAGGAGACAGCGGGCGAGTTGCGACATGCGACGGGAGCACAGGCCACCTTGGCGGTTGATGTATGCTACCGTCACTGTGTTGTCCGTCCGGACCAACAAGTGCTTGCCCTGGATCAACAGCCGAAGCCTCCGCAGGGCGAGCTATACTGCCAGCAACTCGAGGCAGTTGATGTGCCAACGCAGTCGTGGGCCAGTCCAAGAGCCGGCGGCTGCGTGCCCGTTGCATACGGCGCCCCAGCCTGTCTTGGAGGCGTCTGTCGTTATGATGATACACCTGGAGACCTGCTTTAGGGGAACTCCTGCCCGTAGAAACAGCAGGTCCGACCAAGGGCTGAAGAGGCGGCGACAGATCAGTGTGATGACCACGCAATGTGTCCCGCGGCGCCATGCCCATCTCGGGACTCGAGTCTGAAGCCAGTGCTGTAGTGGTCTCATATGCATCAACCCATGTGTGTGGTATGGCCACGGCCGAGGATGCCATATGCCCCAGGAGCCTCTGAAACTGTTTCAGTGGGACCGCCGTTTTCCACCTGAACAAACTCAGGCAGTTCAGCACCGACTGCGTGTGCTCGTTCATGAGGCGCGCCATCATCGAGACTGAGTCTAACTCCAGACCAAGAAAAGAGATGCTCTGAACCGGGGAGAGCTTGCTCTTTTCCCAATTGACCCGAATCCCCAGTTGGCTGAAGTTCCTGAGCACCAGGTTCCTGTGCATACACAACAAATCCCGCGAGTGAGCTAGGATTAGCCAGTCGTCAAGATAGTTGAGGATGCGGATTCCCACTTCACTTAGCGGGGCAAGGGCTGCATCTGCGACTTTCGTGAAGTCATCAAGGAATCGTACCCTGTCAGCCTCCCTCATTTCGACCAGGTTGAGCCAAAGGTGGCGTTCCTGGACCACGAGGGTGGACATCGCCTGCCTGAGAGACTGCGCCATGACCTTTGTCACCCGGAGAGCGAGGTCGGTCACTGAACACAGCTCCTGCATCAATCCCGGGTCAGAACTACCCTCATGCAGATCTTTTAGCGCTTTGGCTTGGTGTACTTGCAGGAGAGCCATGGCATGCAGGGCGGAGGCAGCCTGTCCAGCGGCACCGTAGGCCTTTGCCGCAAGAGACGACGCAAGCCTACAGGCCCTGGATGGGAGTTCTGCCAAGTGGCGGCACTCTGCGGGCACAGGTGCACTCCAACCACCTTATCCACCTGGGGAATCACCGAGTACCCCCTGGCAGCCCCACCATCGAGGGTAGTGAGAGCGGGGGAGCTGAAAGATTGTATCCGGGCAGTGAAAGGTGCCCGCCACGACCTCGTCAGCTCATCATGCACCTCCGGGAAGAAAGGCACTCTGGGCCCAGGAACCAATCATCAAGCCGCGAGGGTTCAGGGGAGAGTGGAGGATTCCACTCCAGCCCGATGCTCGCAGCCGCCTGGGCAAGCATGGCCATCAGCGCCGCGTCAGCCTGCGACTGGGCAACCATACCCAAAGGTGGGAGCCCAGCCAAGTCCTCAGCGTCAGACTGGACGAGCCCGCTCTCCGATGCTGCGATCGACAGCTCATCCTCTTCGCGAGCCCCGAATGAGAACGTGAACTCGCCCTGTGACAAGCCGGAGGTCTCATCGACCGGGGCAAACGAGTATGCTGGGGAATGGGAGGTCCGTGTGGGGTTTCCCGGCAGAGCTGCTCCCATTGAGGTCCCCAAATTGCCCCCAGCGCTAACCGATGCAGCCTCATACCCGTAGGTAGAAGGACCGAGGCAGGGAGCCACTGGGGTGGCTTTCCCTCTTACGAAAGAAAGCTGCGACGTATGGCAACGTTGCCATAGTCATGTTCTCGCAGTGAGGACATGACCTGTCCACAAACGCTGTCTCTGCATGGGCAGCGCCCAAACACGTAAGGCAGGGATCGTGGCCATCGGAAGTAACGACCGCAACCAGGAATTATACACAAATGGAAAGGCATCTTTAAAAAGACACTCAAGTAAGTGCCACTCTTTTAGAGGAAAATATACTCTTTCAGTGGAAGAGTATACTCTTTCAGCTGCTGAAGTGCCCAGGGGCGTTCTCTGCACTCTACCGGTGCACGAGGGGGAGAAACCGCTGTAATGCGCCATAAATCCAACAGCTCTTTTAGGTGAATGGCTCGGCAGAGTGATTCAGCTCAGTGAACGCGACTGCTCGGCTCCAAAGAGAAAATCTGAATGAGTGGTTGCGAGCCAGCTCCTTTTATTCCACTCACCAATTCCCATTGGCCTTTTCTCAAAGATCAGAGGTGTTTGGGGCTCCCAAGGGTGACCCCTAGTGTCACTACATCGACACAACGTCGAGTGAGTGACAGATAGGGAACCACTGTTAATGCCTTTGCACAAGCACACTTTTATTCACCACTCACACATTCCTTTCAGTCAGGTCTAGTTAGATGACATCAGTAGTGTAAATCCCAACAAACTCAAACATGAAAAGAAGTATTTTATAACTTTTTAATCATGTTTTATACCCAGCCAGCACCATCAGTGCTCAACCATGCTTTCTCTGTACTTTCCCCATATTTTAGTGGCTTTATCCAACACTATGAATGAAAACCATTTTTTATTTCACTCAAATTATAGCCTGAGTCCTTTTGGCAATTGCTGCACATGAGCAAAGCCGTTTAATTGAGGTGCTCTGACTGTCATTCTCCTTACTGTTATTTTGCTTGGCCACTGTTTGCTGGTGGTCAGAGCCCAATTGCCTGCTGTGGGAGAGAGAAAACATTATTATTCACGATGCCTAGTGTGGAATGTATGCTAATAAGGGAATTTTGTGGAATTTTGAGGCTGGGGTGGTGTCACGGTTGTGTTCTGTCTCACCATGGATCCATGCCACTACATTTCCTGTCAAAATCAGGGCAAAGATTTTAAGTCTAGGCTAATTCTGAAACTTGTGTAGACTGTTTGGGATTATTATGAGGGTTCAGAGCCTTTTATTTAGTTGCATTCCTGAATAGCAATTCCTTGCAGAAGTCCCAATGAGACCAGCCACTTACAATATCAACCATCCAAAATGTAGTGTGGGTTGTAAGGTTCAACAATGTGTTGGTGATACAGAGCTTGGTCTAGGCACAAATGCTTGAAACAGGAAAGTTTGTTTTAGCCCTGCTCCAGAGACTTAAGTAATTTGGCACCACTGGCAAGTGATTTAAAAACAAATCTCCCAATTTTTGGTTTACATTTGAACATCATTCAAATGAATATAGCTTAATTGTTTTGTTTTTTTATCTTCTAATCTGTGCTGTACAAAAATAGTCTTGTCCTACAGCAGGGTTTCCCAGCCAGTGGATTACGAACATCTTGCCATTCATGATGGAACTTCAAGGAGTTTGTTGTGCTAGACGCAGTGCAATAGTTATAACATTGGTGTCTAGCGCATGTTTTCATTGACAAACAATGAAAAAAAAGATGGATACTTAATAATAATAAAAAAAGATAAATGTGTAAATAAAATCAAAATACAACACTTACACTACACGATCTTATTAAAACAATTATTTATTTAGTTTTAATTATTTACAAATTATATATATATATATATATATATATATATATATATATATATATATATATATATATTATTTTATTGTAATTTTTTTTATTGATAGGTTAGCATTGTTAAAAATCAAAAAAGGTTGGGAATAACACCTAACTCTTAAAAATATCGGGAAAAAAATATTTAAAGCTTGTTCGTATGATGAACCACTGTCTCAAGGCCTTTTGACATTTAATTATGTGTAGGATATGAATTAGCCTATCTACAAATCTTAATATTAGGAATGGAATTATTACTAATGAATTATGACAAGCCGATTTAGCTTTTAATACTCTCAGCGTTACTCGTAGTAATTGCATTTTTACTAGTAATATTTCAATTATAGAACTACAATTAATTTTCTTGTTAGAATTCCAGTTACAGAGCTTTATAATTGATTTTGTTTACTAAGAAGAATTCCAATTACAAAGCTTTCTATTTGGATTTTTACTTGTAAGAATGCAATTGAACTACAGAGCTCTGCAATTGCATATTTACCAGTAAAAATTGCAATTAAAAACTCAGCAATTTGATTCTTCTCAGTGAAAAATCTATTACAGAGCTCTCTCTTAAAATGTTTATTAGTAAGAACGTTATTGCAGATCTCTGTAATTAAATTACAGCGCTCTGCAATTTAAAACTTGAAAGTATTTTTTTTACAAGTTACAGAGCTCTCTATGTGGAATAGTTACTAGTAAGAATTAAACTGTAGAGCTCTCTGATTGAAATTCTTACTAGTAAATATTAAATTATAGAGCTATATAACTGTAATTCTTACTAGTAAGAATTCCAATTAGAGAGCTCTACAATTTAATTTTAACTAGAAAAAAATCTATACTCACCGACCACTTTATTAGGTACACCTGTACTACTACTTATTCATGCGATTATCTGATCAGCCAATCGTGTGGCAGTAGTGTAATGCATAAAATCAAGCTGATACTGGTCAGGAGCTTCAGTTAATGTTCACATCAACCATCAGAATGGGGAAAACATGTGATCTCAGTGATTTAGACTGTGGCATGATTGTTGGTGCCAGAAGGGCTGGTTTGGGTATTTCTGTAACTGCTGATCTCCTGGGATTTTCACACGCAAAAAGATTTTCATCTGTCCTTTTCTTTAATAAAAGCAAAAATCAAGGTTACAGTGAGGCACTTACAATGGAAGTGAATGTGGCCAATTTTTGGAGGGTTAAAGACAAAAATGTGAAGCTCATAATTTTCAGCTCTCTGCTTATGATGACAGTTTGGGACTGGAACGTTTTATCCAGCTCTCCATACATGTGGCCAATCGAATGAAGTCCTGTTTGGTTGAGCGTACCAGCGAGACCCAGTCTCCACTCAGTTCAGTACCTTCCAGCCGTCACCCTGGGCCATCAGAGGAGCCTATGCAAGTAGACTCCTCTCACCTGAGTCCTTCTGAATGACAACGCCGCATTCACTCCTATCTCTGTCTCTACTGCGGTGTGGCTGACCATCACATTGCCCAGTGCCCAATCCGTCCTCCAAGACTCGCGGTGAGTTCAGCCACCTCCACAACTGCCATCTATGCACCCTTGAGCACCACAGTGACCGTCTCATCTGCAACTTACTACTTCACAGTCTCCGCCCTCCTCAACTCCAGTGCTGCGGCCAACTTCATCTCACGGACACTCTGCAAATGGCTCCACCTCCATCTGACCATGTGCCCCAACGCCTACCCAGTCCACTCTGTAATTGGCCATCCGTTGGGCAAGGGGTTTGTCACTCACCAGACAGCTCTAATATACCTGCGAGTGGGTGCGACCCACCTAGAATCCATCTCCTTCCTGGTATTGGATGGCACGACTTCTGACATCATCCTCGGTCATCCCTGACTGGTTCAGCATTCCCCTGTGTTGTTGTGGACATTGGACGAGGTACTGTCCTGGGGTACTAACTGCTTTCATGAATGTCTAGTCCTCCCTCGCCGACTGCCGAGAAATACGGTCCCCACCAGGGGCACTACTCCAGCCCAGGTCTTGGCAACCTCCGTGGAGAGTCCCCTGCTTAACCGTCAGATTAACATTCCCCCGACCTACTCATAGAACCAGGATGTCTTCAGCCCTCAGCTTGCTACGCAACTTCCTCCTCACAGACCTTGGGATTGCGCCATCAATCTGCTTCCTGGTGCCCCTCTGCCCAGAGGAAGAATTTACCTGCTGTCACTACCTGAACAGAAGGCCATGGAGGAGTATGTCGAGGAAGCCCTGTCCCAAGGATACATTCATCCATCCACTTCCCCTGCCATGTCCAGCTTCTTCTTCGTGGCCAAGAATGATGGGGGCATAAGACCCTGCATAGACTACCGGGCCCTCAACAGTGTCACTGTCAAGTACCGCTACCCCTTTCCCTTGGTTCCAGCCACCCTGGAATTGCTTAAAGGAGCAACGGTGTTCACCAAACTGGACCTGCACAGTGCTTACAACTTAATCCGGATACGGAAGGAGGATTAGTGGAAGACCGCCTTCATCACGCCCACGGGGCACTATGAATATTGGGTGATGCCATATGGCCTGGCCAACACCCCCTCCGTTTTCCAAAGTTTCATGAACGAGATCTTCAGAGAATTTCTCCAATGCTTCATTATCGTATACATAGACGACATCCTCATCTTCTCTCGGAGTCTCCCGGAACACATCCGTCATGTCACGCAGGTCCTGCAAAGGCTACATGAACACCGTCTGTTCCTCAGTCTGAGAAGTGCACCTTCCATCAGCCCTCAGTCCAATTCCTGGGATACAACATCGGCCCAGAGGGAGTGGAGATGGACCAAGGGAAGGTACAGGCAGTCCAGTCTTGGCCACCCCCGACCATGATTAAGGAACTCCAACGATTCCTCGGATTTGCCAACTTCTACCGCCGATTCATCCGGAATTATAGCACCCTCGCCACACTGCTCACTTCACTCCTCTGCTCCAAACCAAAACTCCTGTCCTGGTCTCCGCTTACGTCTGCAGACTTCCAGCGGCTCAAAGTTGCCCTCACTTCTGCACCAATCTCGTATACCCCAATCCTGACTTTCCTTTCGTGGTCGAAGTAGATGCCTCCACCACTGGCGTCAGAGTGATACTCTCCCAGTGGCAGGGGAATCCTTCCAAATTACACCCCTGTGCCTTCTTTTCCCATAAGTTATCCCCAGTAGAGCAGAATTACGACATTGGCAACCAGGAGCTTCTGGCTATCAAGCTGGCGCTTGAAGAGTGGCGCCACTGGTTGGAGGGTTCCCGTCACCCCTTTCAAGTTATCATAGACCATCGGAACCTGGAGTACCTAAGGGATGCTCTTCGGTTGAACCCTCGCCAGGTCCGGTGGGCATTATTCTTCACCAGGTTCAACTTCCACATCACTTATCATCCAGGGTCCAAAAACACCAAGGCAGACACTCTCTCCCAACTACACACTCTGGATTCCATTTCTACTACTCCTGAAACCATTTTGCCATCTTCCCTGATCGTCAGTCCTATCCAATGGGCCCTGGACGACCAAATCGTGGAAGCTACCATCACTGAGCCTGCTCCGCCGGGGTGCCAGAGAGGCACACTTACATTCCCACTCCACTCCGTCAACAACTCATGGAAGCAGTCCACTCCTCCATGGGAACAGGGCATCCAGGAATTCACCAGACCCTCTCGCTCCTCAAGGATCGTTATTGGTGGCGCCGTATGTCCCGTGAGGTTCTACGGTTCGTCCAATCCTGCCCAGACTGCGCCATCTCTAAATCCCCCCGTCACCTTCCTTCAGGCAAACTGGTTCCACTACCCATTCCACATCGACCCTGGTCACACCTAGGAGTGGATTTTATCACCGATCTCCCTTCGGTCTGCCAGAGGACATCGTTTCAGATTGCGGTCCCCAATTTACCTCGAGGGTATGGAAGGCCATCTTCTCCCTCCTTGGTGTGTCAGAGAGCCTCTCTTCCGGTTATCACCCACAGACCAATGGACAGACTGAACACAAGATCCAGGAGATAGGACGATTCCTCTGAACCTACTGCCACCACAAGCAACACAGTTGGAGCCTGTACCTCTCCTGGGCCGAGTACACACAAAACTCCCTGCGCCAGCCTACCAACGGCCTAACTCCCTTCCAATATGTGCTCGGTTTCCAGCCTCCCCTATTCCCTTGGTCAGGGGAATGTTCAGACATACCTTCCATCAACTACTGGTTCGCGGAGAGCGAAAGGGTCTGGGATGCCGCACATGTACACCTCCAGAGAGCAGTACAACACCATAAAGATCAGGCGGATGCTCAATGCTCTACTCCTCCACTCTACCAACCAGGACAGAAGGTCTGGCTATCTACGCAGGACATCAATATAAATATTCACTCCACCACTTCGTCATTGTCAAGTCTCTGCAAGGAAACCTAGACTCACTAGCTCTCCCTGTTCTAAACGTGAAGCTGAACTCGGAAGCAGAACTCCTCTTCGCTAACCTTCATCCAAGTCCTTCTAAAGCTCCTTCTTCTCCCAGAGACTTTCTGTGCTCATTCTTCATCAACCTTCCTGCGATCTCCAACTCCGTTATCTACAAGCTAAGTCTGCCTCCCTACTAAACTGATTGCTCTCTGATCTGTGTGTTCAATAAAACTCCCGCATCTGGGTTAACCAGCCATCTGTGTCTGTGAGCTACGTTACATATATATATATATATATATATATATATATATATATATATATATATATATATATATATATATATGTAAATCTATTTAAAAATGTTAGATTTGGTAGATTTCAGATATTTGGAAATTGATTTCAGATATCAATAAGTTGAAGTTAAAAATGTCTTAAAAGGCTCTTTTACTAGTAGTTACAAATACATTATAGATATCTGAAATTAACATTGCCACCAGTGAAAAATAATTTAACAATAACAAAATTGAGCATTTTTACTGTCATCAGGAATGGACATTTGCACTTTTTGCACTTTTTGTAAAATTGAGCATTTTACAATTGTTGTCATCAGAAATGGACATTTGCACTTTTTACAGTGCAGCCTAATTATTGATATCAAAAATACTAGTAAGAAGTATAGCTGATTTGTGTTTTTGGAAATGTAACTAGTAACCTGAAATTAGTAATACATTTTAGATTACTGTAATTGTGTAATTGCGAGTGAATGACAGATCCTTGTTAAATTCTTTTGGTGAAAATGCAGTTACAGATATCAGTAATTGTTTTTATACTAGTTGAAATTCCATTTCCGTGAGTAATGAGGTAATTTTTTACATCAAGAATTTACTTTTTTACAACTTATTACTGATATAACAATTGAGCATTTTCACTAGTTGTAATTCCATTGCTGATATCACGAATAAGCCTTTTAACAGGTGAAAATTAAATTGTAGATATCTAATTCATATTTTGCACATGATGCCAGCAGGGCTTGCTATAGGACTAAAGCAACACCATTTTCTAGCAAAAAGGATCTCTAGACAACAGAGAAAAGAAAAGCATTCACTGGTTACCTGACGCAGGGAAGGCTGGGCATGACAGTGGCCTCCGCTCCACCTCCTCCTCAGTGTCCTGTGAAAGTATTTATTTTATTTTCTAGTGGATACCCACTCCCCGGCGAGACAATACGGGTTTAGTTTTATTGCTTCGATAAAATGTGCGACGAGCTAATGGTCACAGAGCAAAGCAGTTGGCTGTTTCATGCTTTTGCACGGCTTGAGACAAGAGAGAATCACACATCCCATTTCTCACACCGCCTGGTTCCATGGCCCTAAGCACATTTTATGTAGCTCTCCCCTCCATTGCAGATGGGTTAAATATTACATCAAAGAGCCTTTAATGTTTCACAGTGCCTCTCAAGTTTCGTTCCTGTATCAAGTTCAAAACTAGTGCACGGTGCATTTTAACAGTAGACTTAATGGATCGCAGTCCATAATCAGATTAGCACTGTCTTAATGTAGAACAAATTTCACTACACCCAGCATCAAAGAGGAGTCACACACTGTAAATCCACACTGCATCTTTTTTCATAATTCAGTGTTTAGAGCTGATATAGACACGGAGGTAGAGAGACAGACAAGTTGACATGACCTTGATAGAAATCAGATACACAATGGACTTGTAAAGCAAACATTACTCTCCAAAACAGTTGCATATGTGCTTTGTCTTCTTCCAAAAAATGTTTTTATGTTTTACATTTATAGCTTTTTCACTGTCAGTGTTTATCTCAAAATCATTTCCTTACACTGTTCTTCCACAGGGTCATCCACATTTCAACACGTCTGCCCTCAAAATCTTCCCAAATGTTACAACAAATGAAGACAAATTCATGTTCTGGTAACATCTGCTGTGTTCAATGAAAATTTCACCAATGGTTTACTTTATTAAAGCCCCAAGATGAGCTCTGGATTTGCTTGAGATCACCACACCACCGCTGTTAAATTAATTTGTTAAGTCAAATCTGTTTTATTTGTATAGAGCTATTCACAATAGTTTCAAAGCATGTCCCTGGTCTTATTGCACTAAATGTATTGTTGCATGTTATTCAAAATAATTAAACAAAAGTTTTAGTCTTATATATACTTTCATCAAAATTTAATAACATTCTCCACCTCTGAAACATCTTTCCTTTTTGGCTGACATCACAAATCCCTCTTTCTTTTCAACCCCTAAAATTGAGTGCCATTCTAAATTTTTCTCAATGAATATCATTTTTTTCACTCAGAAATATGTCAGATTATGAATAAAAATGGGTTTACCACAGCATTTTGCGTTGACTTTAAAGGGATAGTTCACCCAAAAATGAAAATTCTGTTATCATTTACTCACACTCATGCCATCCCAAACTCTTATGATATTCTTTCTTCTGCAGAACACAAAAGAAGATGTTTTGAAGAATGTAGCTGTTTTTGATCAATATAAGTCAATGGGGTCCAAAATATTCAAGCTCCAAAATGGATATAAAGACAGCAGAAAAGTAATCCACATGAATCAAATGGTTTAATCCATGTCTTCTGAAGAAATACAATAGCTTTGGGTGAAAAACAAACAAAAAATTCAGTCTTTCTTAACTTAAAATCTTCATTTCCACCCAGCTCTCTTATGCACATTTATGACAGAAGTTTGTTCAGGCTTCCTGAGTGCTGTACACAAAAACCTGACACAGTGTTGCCAGGTTCAAGGTTTTCATGGCCAATTGGGATATTTTGAAAATGCAGTTGTGGGTTAAAGGTGCTGTTAGTGATTTTCTTATTAAATGACATGTAGAAAACGGCCCTATTACCTGTCAGATATCCTTTACAGTGAATAGGGGCCATGAAATATTGCACTTGTCTCTGTAACAGCTGTAGGCTCGGTAAACAGCAGGAAGAAAGATGTCTACGGGCTGCGGTCAGATCCTTTGTTTCTGCTTGTCAATCACTGTGAGCGTTCACAGAGCAGCCCATATATGCTTGTAAGTGCCGGTACGGTATCCTGCTCTCATGAAACGCTCAGGATCAGAAGGCAAAACGCTCGGGGAAACTCCCTTCTCCATTTGCTTTAATACAATGGTGTGCATGTGTGTCTGTGTGTGCGCGCATGTCTTTGGAGTGCAGGGTTTTGGAAAGAGGGGGCGTGGCTAAATGCCCTTTACACACCGCGTACAACATTTTCACTTGGTATTGCTAGTCTCTTTACTATGAAGTCGCTAGTGGGCATTCCTACTGCTGTCACTCTTACATTATTGGTGGACTGCACGTCTGGCCATAGTAGCTTTTGAAACATTGATTTCAACAAAATCTTCTTTGTCTTTCCTTCACTCGTTACCAGAATCTCACAGGAGATGGATGACGTGAGCTCCGCTGTCTTTACTCCCATTGGTAGTCGCTCCCACATATTGTTGCCAATGGTCACTGTTGCTTGTGTCGCCGGAAGTTGCTGTGCTCTCATTGAAAATGAATGGCATACTGTCGCATTGTCACTCTTGTGTCACTTGCGGTGTGAATGGTGCTTAATTTAATGGCCAAGTCTGTTGGAATTTCCAGAATGGCTGAAATCGCTGACAACACCTTTACGTTTTTTGTTTTGTTTTTTGTTTTACTTTGTTTTATTTTTATGTACAGCAGTCACCAAAATGTTGATAGAAAACACTAGAAAATGAAAATGCAATGTCTTATTTATGTATAATAAAACCGCAATTGAGTACCCGGCAACCGCGTGCAGCGTCAAAGCATTTCCTTCTTGAAGCCTGCACTTCCAATTGGGCTGCATGTCGAGATTTACAGTGAATAAGGATTAAATGATGTTCTGTTCCTCACCCAAAGCTATTGCATTGCTTCAGAATAGGTGGATTAAACCACTAAGGCATATGGATTACTTTTATGCTGCCTTTTTGTATTTTTGAAGCTTGAAAGTTTTGGAACCCATTGACTTGCATTGTATGGAAAAAAAAAATTCAAAAGAAAGAAAGTTGGAATGGAATGTGAGTGAGAGAATTATCACTTTTGAATAAACTATTCCTTTAAAGAAATGTTACAGGTTCAATACAAGTTAATCTTAGTTGACAGCATTTGTGGCATAATATTGATTAACACAAAAATGTATTTCAACTCGTCCCTCCATTTTTTGATAAAAAGCAAAAATCTTCAATGAAAGTGAATGTAGCCAATTTTTGAAGAGTTCAAACACAGAAATGTGAATCTTATAATTTTATCATAAGCTTGCATTAAAAGCAAAAGCACTTGCATTAATTCTTCTGTTAAAACTTTTGCATTATTTGAGCTGTAAAGTTGTTTAAATTGTCGTTTTAGGGGTTTATTGACATTACATCGTCATAAGTCGTATTGACAGTATTCCATAAGACTCCAGGGTTTAAATCAATATCTTCAGAAGTGATATGATAGGTGTGGGTGAGAAATACTGTAGATAACTTTCACATTCTTCTTTTTGTGTTTTTGGTGATTCACATTCTTCATGCATATGCCCCTACTGGGCAGGGAGAAGAATTTCTAGCAAACAATGAGTTAAATATTGATCTGTTTCTCATCCACACCTATCATATCACTTCTGAAAAAATGAATTTAACAATGGATTGCTTTTATGATGTCTTTATGTGCTTTTTGGAGCTTCAGAATCTTGGCACCCATTCACTTGCATTGTATGAACCTACAGAGCTGAAATATTCTTCTAAAAATCATCATTTGTGTTCTGCAGAAGAAAGAAAGTCATACACATCTGGGATGGCATGAGGATGAGTAAATGATGAGAGAATTTTCATTTTTGAGTGAACTATCCCTTGTAACTTTTATTGAACCTGGAATATTCCTTTAATATCCCCATGCAGTGAGCAAGTCAACAATGGCAAGGAAAAACTCCCTGAGATGTTTGTTAGAATGAGAAAGAAATCTTGGGAGGAATTATCATGCCAAACTATAGCAAAATTATTTTAATTTCTCATTGTGTTGCTGTTGTTCTCATTTGCACTGTCCCTGAAAGCCTTTTTAGCTCCAGAACCTGTCCTTGGACCACAGATACAGTGCAGTAGTGAATGTAGGGTGTAGCAGTGCGTGAAAGCTTAGAATAGAGAAATGGACCCCAGCTTTGCTTCCAGCACTATTTTGAGATGAAACTGGACCCTTACCTCCCTAAGCCAGAGATCATCAGTCTTGCACTGGACGTTTTCGACTGTCTTTGCATAAAGAGAAATATATTCACCCTGCACTCTCAATTCAACATCATTACACCACATAAATGGCCAGACTATGATGGTAAAAATGTATCACCCCTGCTGCCTAGAGATCAAGCTCAGGACTACAGTGTAAATTCAAAACAAAAACCTTGTAATTGATGGCTTCCGTAACCAGGGCATTTTGGGAAGTTGAGCTATGATGTAAAAGAATAAACATGAAATTCTGACGTAATCAGGTTAATCAAGACTGGCTTCCTTTTCCATGCTCTGCACTATACTGCACTCTCTGGCCAGTCCATTCCTTATTCATAATTTCTAATGTTGTTTAGATGTTGATTGTGTAGACGTTCCAAATCAGAGGTTCATGTGTATTAAGAAACTCTGCCTTATGCCTTCAGACCACAGCCCTGCACAAATAAACAGACACGGCCATATCATCCATCTTGCCTTTGCTCTGCAGGAGTATGCCCAACAAAAACATGGCTTCTGTTTTCTATCTGTGCACGAGATGACTGGGACCGGGCCAGGAGACACAGGCCTCTGTCGTGTGCCGCCCAGGCTGGCATCACTCTTGAAACACTAAACCAAAATCCCCTAAATTAGGATTATACAAATTGGCTTTTTTCTGACTCACTCATTCCTCTTTTATGGCCCGTCTCAGAGTGCTCACGGCGCAGTGCGTTTGATGATGTGCAGTGGCCGGGTTATTGCTCTAAAACCACTATGCTCTGTTTTTTAACAGCAAATGTCAAAATTAAAATTCCTTAAACAGGTTTTTTTTTTTTTTCTTTTTTTTTAATTGATCAAATTGTTTATTTCTCAAGCACAAATGACACTGTACTGGACATTTAAAAATATAACATTTCCTCTGCCATCTATCTATCTGTATCACTGACATTTTGCCCATCAGTGACAAAAACAAATGAGATATAAGAAACAAATGCATTAAAATAATCCTAGATCATACTATGTTACTGCTCTGACTGGCAAAGTCGAGGCTTTCTGTTGAACCTGATGGGAATAAAACTGTAAGTGATTAATGGGACAACTAACAAAAAGTACCATTGTATTACCATGATATATATATATATATATATATACATGTACTATGGCATTGCCATGTTTTTTTTTTTTGTTGTTTTTTTTTTTGGATATATACCATAGTAATACCATAGTATTCTTTGAAGTACCATGCAAATACCATGTTATATGTAAATACTAATCATTCAGTACCTCTGAAGTACTATCTAATACCACTGATCTGCAATCACTGATCACTGTACCATATTGCATACTGATCAAATCGTGAATTCTGCAACAGCAGGTCAAACGTTTTGCTGCTGAAATCGGTCTATGCTTACCGAAATGCGAATCACTGCCCCCCAAGTGGCCGAAGCTGGAAGTGTTGAAATTCAGGGCAGCGTGAGTTGTATTTTTAGTTGTGAATGGTGTAATATAATCAACATAAATGCATATTTTATTAACTCTACCTAAAAAATTAGTTTTAGAGTGAAAATGCTACCTCTGAATTATGCTCACCATTGTTTATGTAAACACAATTACTTTCTGGTTTACACAGGATCTGAACCCGTGTCTTTGCAGTTGTTCACGCAACACGCTATCAGCAGCACTAGACAGAAATGTGTTCACACTTGAATTGATGCAAAAAAGATCTGATGAGGGATGGTGCTTGTCAGTAAATCAGAAGTGTGAGATGCAGGTTATAGGCTACCCCATATATATATATATATATATATATATATATATATATATATATATATATCCACTCTGATTCATTTTTCCTTTTACAATTTGATGTTAAAAAGCAAATTGATTAATACACCCAACAATGCCTTGGAACGTCATTGTTCTGCTTACAAAGACCATACACTGCCAGATTAACCTGAAATAACACATTCATAGTTTTATTTGGCCCATGAAGCAACTATACCAAGCAATCATTAATTAATGTGCTGGTTTTTAATGTAAACACTCTATAAATGGGACATTGTTAATTACCGTGAACAAATAAACCTATTTAGGGGAATGTACATTTTTATTTTTTATTTGACATTTACACAGCCAAGGGCAGACATTTGTTTTCATTTATTCTGCCATTAGGATCATTTTGCCATGGAACACGTCATTTATAGAATGATAGTCCAAACTTCTATCTACAGGATTGAAATCAAAACCAGAATTTTTCTGGAATCACAAACATATTTCCCTCAAAATACTGTCATTTAAAGTCATTACAAAACATAGAAGTGCATGTGTTAGTTTACGTGTGCATGTACATGTGCATCTGTGTCTGTGTGTTCCCCCTCTATATGTATGTGATGTTTAACATCCTGTGAATGAGTTCCAGGTGTGTGTATGTGTGGTTTGTGACACAGCCCACCTCAGAGCCGCAGTGATGTTCTCGGTCTTGAGTGCTTTGCTCTTTTGCCTTGTTTTTCTGGCATATGAAAACAGGCAGTGTCAGGTCTCTGGTAATGGCTGACCTCACCCTAGCTATGCTACAATACAGATTGCCTTTCCTTTCTCTATGTCCCCCCCGAACCTATGCCAACTACAGTTCTCCTTTACAAAAATGCCACTTAAAAAATCCCAGCTGCCATTGTTGCCCCTGCTAGGAAGAAAAACAAAACAAAAACACAGCATAAACCAGCCAGAGCTGCTTTGCTGGACTTAGCTGGTCTCCCAGCTTATAGGCCGGTCTGTTTGCTGGTTTAGGAGGGTTTAAGGAGCTAGCATGGCCAGGCTAGGAGACCAGCTAAATCCAGCAAACCAGTTTTTCAGCTGTTTTTTATTTTTATTTTTTTATATATATATATATATATATATATATATATATATATATATATTTATATAAGGGGCAACAGACCATTGTTTAAACTTGGATCCAAAAGTGTTTTTCTAAAAAACAGCGCAGTTATATCTCACCAGCTCCATGTGGACTTTATTTAAAGACTATCCGGGAGAAATGTAGTGCCACTCTGTGATCAGAAAGAAAGTGATTGGATTTAATTAAACTTTCCTCTTTTGCAAATCTGTCACTGCTGGGCCTAATTTGTTAGCATGTGCTCCCTGATTAAAGGACCTGTAGTGCCTTTACGTACCACACCGATTCATGCTTCAGCGTTCTCATTCTAGTGAATTCTCTAGCTATGAGGCAAAACCCCCAGTGTCAGAATGTAGCCAGCGTAGACATTTACAGATTACTATTGCTGCTAATGTATCTGTGCTCGCTGCCACAAGTCAAGTCATAATAATTAAAGACACACTGCATCTCAAGCGCACATTAATCATGCTTTATATGGACTTTGAAGCTCTAATGGAAAACAGCCACCCGTACTGCTGCCTTCATTTTTATTGTGCTTGGACAAATTGTGGTGAGTGTATGTTGGTATGCCCCATTTCTGACTGGCTTTTACAGGAAATGGCAATAAGAAAGGCAAAAATAAACTTGAGTGAATCAGGGAGACAGGCGGCGGTTGATTGACTCACAGCAGACGAAACAAAGCCTGGTCTGTATCATCTGTATCTTCTTAGATATTACTAAAGGATAATCAAGATATTATAGTAAAATTATGTTAAATCTTTATGTCGGGTCAATTTAATATGTTTACTAGGTTCAGTAATTAGATTTAATTTGTATCTAGTAATAACATTAATGTTATATATGTTGCATGTTAACTGATAATACAGAATTATCAAGATATTCAAGTTAAATTAAGTTATTTAGGTCAGCGCAATTTTAATGGTTCACTGATTGTAGTAATTACCTTCATTGCCCTGTTTTATGTAGTATCTTAACCAATATGACACATTCTGCCTATCAAAAACACTGATTTAAACATTATTTATTAAATGTAAAGGTTTGAATGAAAACTAAGCCTATATATTTCCTTAAATTTGTTTAATATACCAGAATCCTGATTTGTCTGTAACTTTAAGCATTTAACACTAAGCAAGAGTGAAGGAGTTGCTTTATCTCTTGTCTATGAAGTCTACTTTTAAAGGGATAGTTCTCCCAAAAATGAAAATTCTCTCATTATTTACTCATCCTCATGATATCCCAGGTGTATGACTTTTTTCTTCACCAGAACACATTTGAAGAAAAACAGAAAAATGTCTCAGCTCAGTAGGTCCTTAAAATGCAAGTGAATGGAGATTTCTCTTTTGAAGCTCCAAAAATCACACACAGTCAGCATAAACGTCATCCAAACGACTCCAGCCGTTAAATTACTGTCTTCTAAAGCAAGACGATCGCTTTTGTTGCGAAAAGAGATCAATATTTAAGTACTTTTTAACTATAATACAACGCTTCACGAGAGGGTGGAGTCCAAGCAGTCTCTCGTGTGACGTATCGCATTGCTATGGATTCAGAGGTAATCTCACATTCTGCACTCAGTTGAGACATCCAGGATGAGCACACAAACACACCATTGTGAGTAAAGAAACAGACAAATACAGATCTAAACCAAAAGCAACCAAGCTACTGTACCGCGTTCCTCCTCCTCACTTGTAAACAGCGCTGCTCTTCTGGCTGTGACGCACGTGCCTCAGTTCTCGTCACACGCATACCGCTGCTCACCGGAAGCATGATTTAGAGTTAAAAAAGTACTGAAATATTTACCTTTTTCACACCAAAAGTGATCGTGTCATGATGAATTTAACAGCTGGAGGTGTATGGATGAAGTTTATGCTGACTGTCTGTGATTTGTGGAGCTTCAAAAGAGAAATCTCCATTTTAAGGACCTACTGAGCTGAGATATTTTTCTATTTTTCTTCAAATGTGTTCTGGTGAAGAAAGAAAGTCACACACACCTGGGATATCATGAGGGTGAGTAAATAATGAGAGAATTTTCATTTTTGGGAGAACTATCCCATTAAATGCAATATTAGACGTGCAAAATCATAGCAATATCCATGCAGACCAGAATGGATTTATCATGAAAGGGAGTAGAATACTTTGTTTGGTAATAAAAAATAGAGCATGCAATTGACTCATAAACACAATAATAAAGACTCCATCAAAGAGCCACAGGGAAGTACAGAGACTGTAAACATATAATAAATACAGAAAAAAAGAAAAATAAATAGAAAAAGTAAATAGATTTATAATGAACTCTGTTTAAGTTTTTAGTTTTTAAGTTTTTAATGATATCAGTAAGGGAGAGTGTTAAAGAGTATGCAAACAAAGAATACAACGTATGTAAAGAAGAAAAGTATACTAATGTTTATTTGAAAACTCTACTGTTGATTAAATCTGCAGTCTGTCTGTATGGTAACTCACCCCCTCAGTGCAGATATTCACTGAACAAACTACTAAGGAAAGCTGTGGCCACTTTTCTATTTTTATCCTTTCTCTTCACTCTCTTTTTTTCTGCTTCTCTCAATCCTTTCTCACTCTGCTAGGTTGCACAATATTGGTTTATTATCTTTAAATCAGCACTGAAACAGCTGATCTGCAGTTGATCTTACAGCCTCTTGGTCTCTCTAGAAGCAGAGATAGTCAGGGTCAAAGTTCACATGTCCTTCTGCTTAAGTCAGACATACATGTCCACACGAAGGATTCGTGTAAAGTTACATAATGTTGCATTCAAATCGCAGTGTTAATTGCAGTCCTGACCTTTTTCATTTTTTTTATACATGTTGTATTACCAAGTTGATCACTTGCTCTATTGAATTTGTGTGTGTGTGTGTGTGTGTGTGTGTGTGTATATATATATATATATATATATATATATATATATATATATATATATATATATATATACATATATATATATATATATATATACACACACAGTATAGAAGTCTAGTAGAACTGAAATTATTTTTTAATGTACTCTGAAAATTCAAGGGGTAGTGCACAAATTTACATTTACATTTTTATCATCATTTACTCACTCTCATGTCCAACCTGGATTACTTTTTTTACTTCTGTGGAAAACAAAAGGAGATGTTAGGCCAAATCACTACCTCAGCCACATTCACTTTCATTGCATTTTTTTTTTTTTTTTCCATACAGTGAAAGTGAATGGTGACTGAGGTTGTCCCTAATATTCTACCTAACATCTCTATTTGGATGAAAGAAAGTCATACAAGTTTAAAATAATATGAGGGTGAATAAATGACAGATTTAAATTTTTTTAGAGACTGCTTTTTAAGTTTTTATGGAACAACAGTGCCATCTTGTGTTATAAATGTGGTAGTGCTTGAACTACTAACAAAAGTGATCAGAGGTAGAGAATGAATTAAAGGCATTAATCTCAGCAGCAGAAATCTTATTCATAATTTGTACAGGTTTAGTTTCATACCTGTAAATCAGATATCTTCCTTGGCAGCTTTAAAACATTTTTATAGCTTTTAAACAGATCCTTCATTATCAATTCAAGCATATAATGTCTTTATAAATAACTATACATAGCCAGCTTTTTTCAGTTGTCCAGTTCATTAGTTCATAAGCAAGATTATTATATTTGTATAAAATGGTTTAAACGTGTTTTTTCTGTCTTTTGCTCCTGTCTTTCCATTCCATCTATCTCGTCAGCCACCTTACGAGGGTGCAGATGACTGTAATAGATTCCCAGGAAACCCAGTCCAAGTGAATTTGACATTAATATAAATAATATTATGGGCAAGAAATAGTCAGTCCCCTCGGATTCTGGTTTGAAAAGAAACAACAGAATAGGTGCTGCCAGGTTTTGACTCGCACTGAAAATGTAATATATTGTCATGGGAACTTTGGTGTTCTCTCCTTTAATGTTAAAGAATGTGAAGATGAGGATGACTCCAACAGTGGCTCGATAAATATATTCAAGGACTCGTGAAGTGCAGAAGTCAGTTTTTTCCAAACAAGCCCAGAAGGTTCCCAACAGCCATATGAAGGCCATTGCTAGAGTGCTGAAAGTGGACAGCATGATGAAGACGGTGAGGCTGAGGATTCGAGGAGTTATGGTTAATACCTTGTAGAGTAGATACACAACTGTGGGGATTCCACAAGGCATCTCGTTAACGTGAGGTAGAGAATGGCGTAAACAGCGACGATAATCCACTGTGGACCAGGCGATGTTGAGGAAAGACACGGCCATGCTGATATCTGAAAAAAGGTTGTTTTTTTTTAATAATGAATCTGATTACTGCTCAAACTGCAGATGTTTATTGCTCATGCTGATATACAGTATACAGTGGCCTAAAAGGATCTGGACATCTAAGCAATACTTAAAACATTTACAGTATGTATGTTATTCTATTCTATATAAAAGATATAAAAGATATAAAAACAAAATATCAAACCAGCTGGGATTAAGAAAGTTAGCACAAGTACACTTTAAAGCACCAAAAAACGCCACCTTCTTTTTTTTTTTGTTTTTTGTTTTTTTACAAAAAAAGAGTATGGTTCAATAGATATAATGTTCAAAATTATGACAAAAAGTATTTCGCCACTTTCTGGTTGTCAATATTTCCATGAGGAACTGACTTCATACAGTAAATTAGTAAACCAAAAAATATATTACATTTTTAAAATATATTATTTTATAAAAAATAGTCAATTTGGTATACACTAAAATGAGAAATTGGTTAAAAGTAGTGGTATTGGGGGCCTGGGTAGCTCAGTGGGTATTAACGCTGACTACCATCCCTGGAGTCGCGAGTTTGAATCCAGGGCATGCTGTGTGACTCCAGCCAGGTCTCCTAAGCAACCAAATTGGCCCGGTTGCTATGGAGGGTAGAGTCACATGGGGTAACCTCCCCATGGTCATGATTAAGTGGTTCTCGCTCTCAATGGGGCACATGGTAAGTTGTGCGTGGATCGCGGAGAGTAGCATGAGCCTCCACATGCTGTGAGTCTCCGCGGTGTCGTGCACAGCGAGCCACGTGATAAGATGCGCGGATTGACTTTCTCAGAAGCGGAGGCAACTGAGACTTGTCCTCTGCCACCCGGATTGAGGTGAGTAACCGCACCACCACGAGGACCTACTAAGTAGTGGGAATTGGGCATTCCAAAATTGGGGAGAAAAGGGGATAAAATAAATGCATAAGAAAGTGGAAAAAAATTTACTAGTGTTTCACATCCCTGTCTCAAAAAGTCTTATGACTGCTTTGATTTACATGGCAGATGCTTAGATTTTATCTATCTATGAACTCACATTGCAGAGTAGAGCGATGGTTGTGCTCCAGGATGATATAGAGTTGCAGAACAAGTTGAGGAACGCTCTCAAGGAACGTTTCAAACAAGCGGAGCATGCTCAGATCTGTAGCGAGGTCGAAAAGTCGTGACTGGACTTGGTTGAACCAAAGGGATTTTAAACTCCTTTTCATCAGATCGAGATACCTAACGGTGAAAGAGAGATCAACAGACATCATTCATTTGTAAATGTGTGCCTGAATGACACAAATTATGTTCATATGTAGGTACTGTGGGCCCAAGATGTTTTTGGACACTCAAGTCCTGCTTAATGAATGAATTTTATTGCATTGGATAACATTGGATGCAAAGAAATGATACTAGACCTTATCTCTGACCTATTTTTGGTTCAATATCATTTAACCAACTGGTCCCAAGTTCATTTTAGAGGCTGCATGAAATCAGTTCCCCTCAAGTTCGCACAGTTGTCCTAGCAGACTAATCACAGATTCAACACATTCACTTCCACAAAGTTTGACAACCAAGTATCCAAATATGTCAAAAAGGAATTTTTTTAAGGATTGTTTTGTATTATTATTATTATTTGAAACCAAACAAATTGCTTTTGTGAAATGTTTTCTTTGAAAAGTGTATTTGTGCTATATTTAAAATAAATGCCACTTGGTTTGATATTTTGTTATATAATTCAAAGACATCCATAAATGTGTGGCTTAAGTGTCCAAATACTTTCCGGGGCCACTTTAAAGTAAAGAAGTCCATTTCTGTCCTCCTTATTTTTATGTTTAGGTCTAATTAACTTAAAATTACCTAGTAATTATGCCTATCTGCAGTACATGAATCCCAATCAGATGGCCAGTGGACAGGCTGTCTTCTTCTTTATCTCTCTTGTCATCATTAAACCATGCATAACTGAATATTTGTATGCATAAAGATCCGCTCAGAATAAACACAAGAGTCAATGCAGCCCAGGTGAGATGTCCGGCTCTAAAATACTGCACGGTTAACAAGAGATCGGATCCAATGTCTCCTAGATAGAAAATAAATCCGATAATGGTGCATAGCCACCGAAATGTGTTCAAATCCCCTCCAGTAGATGTCATGATTGTGTTTTATGGCATTTGCTGAATGCTGAAGGTAGAATTTCCAAGAAGAGTTGGTGGACTCATCCTCATCATGTCTTCATAACCTACATGGAAATAGAACATAGAAGTCATACAGAAATTAAAACACTGTAAAATGTTGTACAGCTAAACTAAAATTCTGTTGTGCATGAACTGAATGAATGAATTCTTATGGATTCAGTTGTTCATGTGTCCACAAATTTCAGGTTATATCTATGTGTTGTGATTATATCTTCAATATGTATGTTCTGGACTTTGTCTAGTTTCTGTCAATAATAACTATAACGTGATAGTCTAAGGAATACATTGTGTCACAAATTGCTGTGTTCACCCAAGGAAATGATGTAATGTGTACAAATTATGGAACACACTATTCTCGGTTACAATAAACTTCTGTTTTCACACAGTCTGTTTTCAGAAACAATTGCTTATTCTGACTTACAGTACGTCATCAAAAGTACTTTTTCATAGATGGGCTGACATACAGTATGTCATCTTATTCATAAATATGTTCTTAAATGATGTAATATTTCACTTTGTATATGTCTTTATTTTAATGAAATGTGATATAAAAATAAGCTTACCTTGCCTTGCCCATCATTTGCTAAGCTCTCAGTCTGTGTGCGATTTAGCTATTAAATTCAACATGAGAAGTTTTTTTGGTGTATTATTACAAAGTAAACCAAAAAGAAACATCCTGAAAATACATTCATAAAGTACTTACTGTTAACACTATGTCATATTGTAATATACAGACCTTTGATTGAATATTCAGGTTAAAAATCTCTAGATCATATGCTTGTTTATTATACATGAGCCATAAACTGTCATTTTACAGTGTTCCCAAGTGTAGCATTAAATCAATACTTTTACTCTTAGAGGCTACCAGGAAAGGCTCAAAGTGTAAAATCACATCCGAAACTTACCCGGGCTTCCACTCTTCTGCTTTTTCAGTTTGTAAGTGACGATAAGTCGCTATGTGATTTCTCATAAATCAACTGACAGATAAAACCACACCCTTCCTGCACTAATCCAGCAGTCACTGTGTCTTTAGATGCATGTATGGGGTTGCCCAGTGTGTTAAGAAAGCAACTATTCTATCCCTGACACTTTTTTTTTTTTTAATGGAACAACAAGAAGAGATCTCTACCATTCTCACCCTTCCATTCTCTGCTTTTTCTTTTCTACTACCATTTAATCTAAGTACATGTTGGCAAAGTGCTCTTTATGTGGGTTTGGCTACTTTGTTGGAAAACAAAAATGAAACACAGGAAATGTCTGCTCTGGCATGCTGCTCTACACGTTCTACAGTATGTACTTGCATTCACAAGACTTCCAAGTAACTGTACTTCATGTTACAAGGGCCATGGGGCTATCAGCAGGCACAAAAATAATTTATCTCTGCAGATTTCTGCATAATTTGGATGTCTGTCATTCACAAAGTTCTACATATCTTCCACCCCTTGCAAAATTTCGGCTACTCTGATTATGCTTTGGGTTGTCAGTGAGTATGTTTAACTGATCTCTGCCTGCATCACCACGGACTAATGATGGACTACACTCTTGAAATGGAATACATAGACTATCAATTAATTGCCAACAAAACACTTCATCAGCCAACTAACAAAGGACAATGTATCTATGTAAAATTCTGCAGTTAATCCAGGATAGACTTCAAAGACATTAGACATTAAACTTACAGTTTTTACAAAATCTTTGTTTAAACACCGGCCCTTAACACTTACTTAGTTTAATAATTTTAAACCATGACTTGCACTATACATAAGTAATATTGGCATTATATTCATGATGTTAGCCAGAGGGGAACTGGCCCCCACAGTGAGTCTGGTTTCTCCCAAGGTTATTTTCCTCCATTAACCAACATCTTATGGAGTTTTGTGTTCCATGCCACAGTTGCCTTCGGCATGCTCACTGGGGTTATAAATACAATTATTATTTAATTACTTATTTTTAAACACAATTCACAATCGTATTTTATCAAACTACACAATGATGACTCTAAGACATTATAGATATTACAGTTTTATCTTCTGTTAATGCCTGTTCTTCTGTAAAGCTGCTTTGAAACTATGTGTGTTTTGAAAGGTGCTATGCAAATAAAAATGACTAGACTTGACTTGTTTACATGCAAACCAGTACGCTGATGACTCCCAAAACTCATCTTATTAAAAAAAAAAAATAAATCAGACAAAGCAAGAAAACCATGTTTACATGAGATTTGACAAAATCGCATTATTCTCTAATTTTGATGTCAAAACATGAAGAGGCATGCGCACAACACTTGTGTACATTGGAAAAGCCGTGAAGAAATCTGGTTCAGGTGTTTACATGCCATGCAAAATCGGACTAATGGGAAAAAACTGGGTGTATAAATAGGTTTATTCTTAAGCCATTTATGACCTCACACCAATAAATGAAAGCCGTTTAAGGTGTTTACATGACCACACACGTTGTCTGCTTATTTAGCATAATCGGTGTAAGTACCTACTTTTAAATGTGCGAATGAACCGATCAACACGGGTAGTTTTTTGCCAATTACCCCGATTTCGCGTTGCACGTAAACACCTTAACTGCCGTTCTTAGTGGCCTATCCAATGTGTGCACGTGTTGTGCGCATGCCTCTTCACAGTTTGACTTGATTAACATGTAAATGTGGATTTCTTGCTTTCTGGAATTTTTAAACAAGCAGATTTTTGGGAGATATCAGCGTATTGGTGTGCATGTAAACAGGCTCAATGAGCATTTATGATTTTACACCAATTTTGCTTAATAAGCTGATAACATTTAAGGTCATGAAAATGCCTTAAACCTTTTTTTTATCAGGGTAAGATCATACTGTGACGAGGAGGAGGGCAGGGCCGGGCCGGGCCGGACTGTGACTATGCATGCCCGGCCCCCAATCAGGCTAATCAGCCGAGAAGAGGGATAAAGGTGAGGCAGAGCGACAGTGAGAGAAAAAATTGCTCGCTGGTCTCCAGAAACACCCTCGCCTGGTCATCAACCACTCCTCCATCCTTTGGCGGACGACAGCCGCGAGTCCTCCGACCCCTGGCGTATGGAATGCCCCTCCGCGTTCTGGCGGCCGGCAGCGACTCCACCGTCCCCCCGGCGGACAGCCGCGGCTGCTCCTTTAGGCGGACGGCAGTGGCGAGGACTCCACAACAGCGCATCCCCTTCCCGGGTTTCAGAACCAATGTAACAGGGTTTAAAATGGGCAAGGAGGAGGCGGGAACCGGCTGAACAGTCAAAGTAATATTTAATTAAAAAACAAAAAGACACAAACACACACACACACACACACACGGCAGCTGCGTGTGGCTCTCTCTCTCCTGAACTGCCGCATCCAGCTGCCTTTGTCCCTCTCCTCGGCTGATTAGCCCGGTTGTGTTCACACATACAAATTTTAAGCAATAAATGGTCAGCATACATAGATTTTTGCCCATCACCCAGATTTCGTGTTGCATGTGAACGCCTATACCGGTGCTCTTTCCGGCTTATTACATTTTGATGTCAAAAGCAGAGAGTAACCTGATAACCTGATAAGTTTTATCACTACATAATTAAGGGGGTAGTTATATGGGTACCGTAAAAATTAATTTAAGTGGATAATGACTTACATTTTGGTCTGCTTCTCACAAAGCTGTCATATCGCTTTAGAAGACATTGAATATAGTGCAAGTCATATGGACTAGTTCCATGTTACTATTCTATTCTATTCAAGCTATTTTCTCATAGCCCACTCCAGTCCAGCAGATGGCATTACTGCAGCTTGTACCATTGTGCAAAGCGCATTCAATTGAAAAAAGAGGAGGGAAGAAAAAAGACAGAAGTAGGCGTTAAGACTGACGTGCCTACCTGATAGCGATAGTGAAGACGTGTTCCTCACTCACACACTGATTTTGGCCACCAAAAGTTATTTCAGCATTCACCAAAATGGGAATCCGGAAAAAGAACAGTAAGAACCCTCCGGTGCTCAGCCATGAGTTTGTGATCCAGAACCATGCGGATATTGTATCTTGTGTTGCTATGGTTTTCCTGCTGGGTCTAATGTTCGAGGTAAGAAGCCTTTCTGATTTAAATCATTCACTCTTGCACATTTAAGAACACGTCAGAATAAAAGATGACAAATGAAGGTGATTACTGCTTTGTGGTTTATTCCTATAAGAAATTCTTCAGATCCTTAATGCCCTGTCAGAAACAGATCTGAACCCGTCCACTTCCTTTAAGTGCAGAAAAACTGAAAGGTTGTTACTTTTTCGTTTTATTTACCTTTAATTTCTTTGCATATTGCATATTACTGATCCATATAAATCAGCGCATCATTTTGTCTCAAGTACATGTTGCTGGTTTATTCGCCGGCTTCTTTGAACTAGTTGGGAATTTTGATTCAAACAGCCATGATGCGCGAGAGACTGGAGTTCCGTATGAAGCGATTCAAAGAACTTTGAAACGCGCGAGATCAAAAGCCACGGCGCGGATTTGTTACGTTTATAGAAGCGTTGAGTGCAATGGTATAATTTATCGTAATATAATTGCGCAAAATCGTGGCTGCAAATGAAGTGTTACGTGGCAATCGGAGAATGACTGAGAGAGCTGTTATCGGTGCGTACGGCAGCAGGAGCGTCTTCACGTCACTCACTGATTTTTACAAACAAAATGTTTTAACTGGTAGAAGCTTATTGATTTATTACTCCCAACTTTCGGTAGGAATGCGAGTTTGCGCAACGGTTTGATTTGGACGATAGTTCGCTGAATATCAGCGGCAGAACTGGGGCATCATGGGAATTGACGTTTTCTACTTGAACAGATGTGGAGCTCTTATATGCCCCTTATTAATGATATGCTCGTTTGAATTCTGATTAAAATTATTGTCTGTTTGTGAAAGATTGATTATAATTAAAATCCACTGAAGGAAGAGATTCTGTGTGTGTTTTTGAAAATCTGGTACTTCATTTTCATCTCCACAGAAATAGAGTAAGCGGGTGTTACTCCTCCTGTGTAACTGCGTGTCATTAACACTGGATGTATGAACCCGCAACAACCAAGAACATTTGCCATTAAACACTCGTTTAATTAAAGGGATAGTTCACCCGAAAATGAAAATTCAGTTATTGTTTACTCAACCCTGTGTTGTTATAACCCCATATGACTTTCTTTCTTTTTCTTAACACAAAGGGAAAAAATTTTGTGCTCAGTGATGTCATACAATGGCAGTTTATGGTGACCACCTCTTCAAGCTTCAAAACAATGCAAAAATCTAATTTAGAAGTCTAATAATTTATTCCATGAGACTCATGATTGTTCTGAAAGCATACAATAAGGTTTGGTGAGAAATAAGCTGAAATCTAATGTAACATATTATTTAGTGAAAATGTTGACCAACCATTGATCTCCTCTGCACGTTCATGAGACTGCACAAGAGCAACATTTCATGCAGCCCCGCTGGCAAAAAAGGGCATTCATACAAACACCCGTTATGTTTAAAGGTGCAGTATGTAAGATTCAGAAACCCTTGTTATTAATGACACTTGTGGCCGTTAAGTGAACTGCAGCCAGCTACCTGTTGCTCGTGCTCGCGCTCGTGCACACACTCCATAGGGACATGATTGAGCTAGCATCCAAAACAATGATGTTGCGTACAAAGAGACTGAACGTGATCCACCGGCAACATGCTGACAGATGAGGTAGCATAATTAAAATTACACAGCTATGATTGTTTTACTAGAAACTTTGAGACTGTATATTATATTTGACTCTCCATTGCTGGAACAGGGCTAAAACAAAGTGTGGATATAGGTCTGACTATGTGAGAATGTAGTTTGAAGTAAACACTTTTCTTTGCATGATACATTGATTGCATTTATACGATAGCCTATGTCAGCGTTAGCTAGCTAGCCAGCTTTATCAATAGCTGTTAGCTAAATTTGGTGGATGATGACAGTAGCTGTTTATAAAATAGACTATACATTATAAATATGTTGACACAATTCAGTATTGATGTGATTCCATCACAACTGTCATTTTGATATATTGATGCGCTATTGTTTTATAATAATAAAGGATGTATATATTTTCTGTATAACCAAGTTATGTTACACTAATGAATGGAGCTTTTTGTATTATCTTGAACATTGTCTAGCATTCATTTAATGTATTATTGTAGTTTACCTTGCTGAATAATTACAGATTAACATTGTTTATGACAAGATCAAGTTAAATAAAATTACACGGCTCAATCCTTATGGCACTATATTTCACATGCTTTGCAGTTATGTAAGCTTACCTGTCCAATAAGAAGAACGCCAATTCAGGGTCGGTTTTGAGCCCCAAACCGAACGAAGGTCCCTCCAGAAATCAAATGCCCTGCCGATGTTCACTCTAGTTTTTGCTGGCCAGACGGGATTCAGTAGATAAATGTTTTTTTTTTTTTTTTTTTGGCTTACTCTGAGTTTGTGTAGGAGTCGGTGTTGTGCTGGGAGCCGGATGTTTGCTGGATTCCATCTCTAAGATAACGTTACCTAGTTTTGCAGACAGTTGTCGCTGTTGAATAGCGGAAGAGAAGCTACTGTCTGAGGCAAGGCTCTCGGGAGCGCGCATAAATGTCACATCCTTTGGATTTTCCCGGCAAAAGCGACCCGCTCCCTTCGCATGAAAATCAGTCTACAGGCTTTAGTAGGCAACCTAGGAAGTCCGGGAAGGGCTCATTTTTTAAGTTGCATTACAAGCCGTTCACACATTGGCAAAATAAAGGCAAATATTACGTGAAAATTGTTACATATTGCACCTTTAACTAAAAAACAGGTCCGCCACAGCGATAGAAACAACAGAACACAAAACAGCTGCACATAAACCAGAGAACCGAACTTACTGAACATGTCTGAGTTTGTAGTTGAAGAAATTTCTTTGCCCAGACTTATTTATTTTTTCCTTTTGAACTGGTGTGTGGGTGACAGACCTCTGCCTGAAGAGAGTGAGACCTCAGCGAAACATTCGGTAAGTGTAACATTCTCTGCCAAAATCAAGTAGTTTTTAACAGGGCTATTGAGATGCTGGCTTCAATATACTGTTATGAGTGTTTTTGGACCGGTGCCAGTTCACATCGGACAGGGTTAACTGGCGTAATGCCGAAAGTAGAAACCAAACGATCGTCAGAAATTGACCATTGCTTGTCATGTCTGGTTAGGACAAAAACTCTGATTAACATAGAAAATATAAATTTTATTGCATGTCGTTTGCCGTTAGGTTAGGACACTGTGTGACTGTGGCTTCCTTAGCCTCTTCAATCCCTCTTGGTTTGCCCTTACAAAAGTCTAGTGTTCTGGCAAATTTTCCACAAATTTGTCACTCGCTGTTTTCGCATGCAAATTTGTTTGTGATTTGCAGCAAATGTTTGCCAGATGGACATTTTGACTGACCGCAAGTTTGCTGCAAAGTCCATTTGCATGTGTAAAGGATCAGTGGTGAGTTTGTGGCAAATTCGCAGTGAACTCCCGATTTTTGCAAGGGTGATTTCCGAGTACCGTTTCAAACAAATAAGGCTGGACAAAGAAATGCATCTATTCTCAGACTGCAAACGAATGACTACAAACATGTTTAGTAAGTGCAGCTGTTTTGTGTTCTGTTGTTTGTATCGCTGTGGCAGACCTGTTTTTAGATAAACATAACGGGTGTTCGTATGAATGCCCCTTTTTGCGTGAACTGATCTCGTCCAGTCTCAAACTGGCAGAGGAGAGCAACGGTCGTTCAACAGTTTCACTAAATAATACATTAGATTTTGGTTTGTTTCTCACCAAACCTTATAAGTATTTAAGTATAAGCTTTAAGTATATAAGCTTTCGAAACAATCATGAGTCTCATGGAATAATTTATTAGACTTCTGAAATATACTTTTGCATTCTTTTGAAGCTTGAAGAGTTGGTCACATAAACTGCCATTGTATGATATCAGTGAGCACAAAAATGTCTCCCTTTTGTGTTAAGAAATAGAAAGTCATATAGGGTTATAACAACACAGAGGTGAGTAAACAATGACTGAATTTTCATTTTTGGGTGAACTATCTTTAAAGTGAATCCAGAGCGCTTTGCATTCATTATCATAATCTTTGCTTCTATTTTAGCTGGAGTTTGGCGCGAATGTCCGCAGATGGCATGTGCTTTAGAAGCACTTAATTTTTACATGCTTTTCAGGAGCTGCTCGTGCGGTCCGGAAAAAGCGTTTCTCAAATATATCATGCGAGAAATGAGAGTGAACACGAGATTTCACCAGAAATAAATGGTTACGATCAGCTCGCTGTCCAAATGCTATGCTGACTGATCTTGTCTGAAAAACAAAAGAAGAGAGGAAAAAATAAAATATGGCAGCAACAATGTTTGGAAAGACGCTGGCAGGATGTCTGTGTCTGTTTTGGAAAAAGGTAAATAAAACAGCACAATGTCAAGCAGACCATATATTATTTTTTAGTTTATTACAATAAAACATAATTATCTTCAAATTGTGGCTTTCCTTTCTTGTACATAAAGATGCATGATAAGATATTATTGGCTGGAGCAGTTCGCCCTTGTCGTTGCATTGCTCACACAACAAGATCATGTGAAATAATATCAAGCATGGCATGAAAATATCCCAGCGTCTGTGACTGCTCAAGACTGGCTCAGATCTATGGGATCAAAATCCCGTCAAAAGTATTGCGGTCACAGATCCAAAAAAAATAAGCATGAATCAAAAAATAATAAGCGCAGATCAAAATAATTATAACAATGAATCAAAAATATATAAACACATTTAAAATATGCTGTAAAAAAGAAAAATTAAAGCAAAGTCATCAGAATTGCAAACAAAATCATGTTTTCCTTGGTAATATTACTGTGTTTTTGTGCTCTCTGACAATTTTGCTCATATTTTAATTTGTTTTGTACGGTTACGCTGTATTTTTCTTTGCTTTTGTTTCCAAGTTCTGCGCTTGGTTTTCCAAAACTTGTGAGTAGAGTTTCATGTAAATCAGGGGGTGTTTTGCGTCCCTATTGGTCCACTAGTTCTTGATCGACAGCTGCTCCTCTAGCCAATCATTCGAAGAGTGGAGGTGATGTCACTCCAATGCAACTCCAACGGCTGCTGCTCAATATTATATTATTTGTGGTTGATAGATACACTGCTTGTGTCTGTTTTGAGTATTTTCTGCCAGCTCTAGGAAACAATGTGTTATCCGTGTAGGCCATTAACATAGTCCGTTAAACACACATATCGAGTCTTTTAGTTAGCAGAGTTTTAGTTTAGGCATTATTTAAGACTTCCTTGTTTGTAGGTTATTGGCTGCATATCTAAAAAAAAAAAAAAAACAAGGCTGGGTTGGTGTGGATGTTTGATGCATGTTTTTACTAGCTGTGCCAATGTAGTCTCGAGTTCAGAACCCAACTTGATCCGCTTTTCCATGTTGCTGAATGTGCCGTTATGTACTGATCCTAAGTTGACATCGTTGGCACGGCTACATATAGTTTCTTTTTCCATGATACTGCAGTGAAATCAGAAACAAGTGACCAAGCATCCCCATGTCAATAAATGATGCAATAAAGGCTTGGTTGGACGTTCTTTATTCACAAATAGTCGCAAATTTAGGGACTGTCTCTAAAGATACAGGCAACATTGGAGTATACATATCCAAAACATTTGCAAACATTTCCATAACATAGAGTATACAACTTCAGTAACATTTGAAGCAAATGTCTTACAGGCATACAACCAACTCCAAAGTGTGCATCTAGGTGTCAGCAATAATGCACAACTTTTAGATTTTTGATATAATAATAATAAAAAAAAGTCAAATTATATTAAAGCATTTCTATATTCATCAGTATTGTAATAGGCCTTGGTGTTGGGATCTGGATTTTTTTTAGTGGAAAAGCAGATCAAGTTGGGTTCTAAACTCGCGACTACATTGGTACAGCTAGTAAAAACATGCATCAAACATCCACACCAACCCAGCCTGTTTTATTTTATTTTATTTTTTTTTTTAAGATATGCAGCCAATAACCTACAAACAAGGAAGTGTTAAATAATGCCAAAACTAAAGACTCTGCTAACTAAATTCAGCTGACTCGATACATGTGTTAACGGACTGTGATAATGGCCTACACGGATAACACATTGTTTCCTAGAGCTGGCAGAAAACACTCAAAACAGACACAAGCAGTGTATCTATCAACCACAAATAATATAATATTGAGCAGCAGCCGTCGGAGTTGCATTGGAGTGACGTCACCTCCACTCTTCGAGTGATTGGCTAGAGGAGGAGCTGTCAATCAAGAACTAGTGGACCAATAAGGATGCAATACGCCCCCGATTTACATGAAACTCTACTCACAAGTTTTGGAAAACCAAGCGCAGAACTTGGAAACAAAAGCAAAGAAAAATACAGTGCAAGCGTACAAAAAAATGAAAATATGAGCAAAATTGTCAGTGAGCACAAAAAACAGTAATATAACCAAGGAAAACATGATTTTGTTTGCAATTCTGCTTTAGTTTTTCTTTTTTTTTCTTTTTTTTGCAGCACATTTTAAATGCGTTTATATATTTTTGATTCACGCTTGTTATTTTTTGATCTGCATGAATTATTTTGATCTGCGCAAATTATTTATTTTTGTGCTTATTTTTAAATCTGCACTTATTATTTTGTTTCATGTTTTTTATTTTTGGATCTGTGACCACAATACTTTTGACAGGATTTTGATCCCATACAGATTACGTTGGTGAACTGCTCATACTTTACGATCATCGCCGCGAGCAAAAGTTTGGCGTTGATTCTGCGTTTTGTCGTAGACTTTGGAAATCTGTCTACGACAGCAAAATCCGATCAAAAATCGTGTAGTGAGGGTGTGGCTTAAGGAGAACTTTAGGGGAATGTCAAACCTACAGTAGACGTTCTACTACCATTTAAAAAAAAAAAACATTTTTAAAGTGTGTGTGTATGTATGTATGTGTGTGTATATATATATATATACATACATACATACATACACTGGTGGCCAAATATTTGGAATAATGTACATATTTTCTCTTATGGAATGAAATTGGTACTTTTATTCACCAAAGTGTCATTCAACTGATCACAATGTATAGTCAGGATATTAATAACATGAAAAATTACTATTACAATTTGAAAAGAAATTTCAGAACTTCTTAAACTACTTCAAAGAGTTCTCATCAAAAAATCCTCCACGTGCAGCAATGACAGCTTTACAGATCCTTGGCATTCTAGCTGTCAGTTTGTCCAGATAATTCAGGTGACATTTCACCCCACGCTTCCTGTAGCACTTGCCATAGATGTGGCTGTCTTGTTGGGCACTTCTCATGACCTTACAGTCTAGCTGATCCCACAAAAGCTCAATGGGGTTAAGATCCATAACACTCTTTTCCAATTATCTGTTGTCCAATATCTGTGTTTCTTTGCCCACTCTAACCTTTTTGTTTTCTGTTTCAAAAGTGGCTTTTTCTTTGCAATTCTTCCCATAAGGCTGCACCCCTGAGTCTTCTCTTTACTGTTGTGAATGAAACTGGTGTTGAGCGGGTAGAATTCAATGAAGCTGTCAGCTGAGGACATGTGAGGCATCTATTTCTCAAACTAGAGTCTCTGATGTACTTATCCTCTTGTTTAGTTGTACATCTGGGCCTTCCACATCTCTTTCTGTCCTTGTTACAGCCAGTTGACTGTGGTGTACACCTTTGTATGAAATCTTCAGTTTTTTGGCAATTTCAAACATTGTATATCCTTATACCTTCATTCCTGAAAACAATGATTAACTGACGAGTTTCTATAGAAAGCTGTTTCTTTTGACCTAATATTGATCTTAAGACATGTCAGTCTATTGCATAATGTGGCAACTCAAAAACAAACACAAAGACAATGTTAAGCTTAATTTAACGAACCAAATAGCTTTCAACTGTGTTTGATATAATGGCAAGTGATTTTCTAGTACCAAGTTAGCAATTTAGCATGATTACTCAAGGAATAAGGTGTTGAAGTGATGGCTGCTGAAAATGGGGCTTGTCTAGATTTGATCAAAAATGACTTTTTTCAAATAGTGATGGTGCTGTTTTTTACATTAGTGATGTCCTGATTTTACTTTGAGATCAGTTGAATGCCACTTTGGTGAATTAAATTAACAATTTCCTACCAAAACAGCAAAATCTGTACATTATTCCAAACTTTTGGCCACCTGTGTGTGTGTGTGTGTGTGTGTGTAATATATATATATATATATATATATATATATATATATATATATATATATATATAAAATCATCTCTTGGCTAATGTCCATTCTGGGAACTGTTTGGACATAATGTTCATTTTTTCTTTCTGTGCAGATTACATCAAAAGTAGCGGTTTTGTTTATAACTGTGCAATACAATGTCACCATTCCAGCAAATGGTAAGCATGTGGGAAATTACATCTTCCTTTTTCTAATTCATTCATAAGATAGTATTGCAAAACTAGTTCCTTTTGGTCTTTTTAAATAGTTTGTGTAAGAATAAATTCCATACTACATTACTTTCAGTAAACACATCCTACTGAACTGTAACACCTTTGAAACTATCAGACAACAATTTTATTCAGAGACACACTTAATGGAAATATTTAGAAAGGTATCACCTGAACGTACTTTAGAATTTTTATTTTGTATTAATCTCAAATGTCTTAATATATCTTTGTAAATTGTATATATTTATTGTTTACCCTGTGCTTGCCATGTGAATAGCCTTGTTGCTGACATGGAGTTAAAAGTTAATAAATAAACAAACAAATGTTATTTTCAGTAATATTGCCATTTCAGTTATTCTGGATTTTTTTTTTTAAAGAGGGATCATTTGTCAGTAATGTAATTTACTAGGCTTGTAATTGAGTCGATTTAAAGATTAGTATTGCGACCCTAAAATAAAGGCATGTGAGAGTTCCATAGTTAAAACATCTGAAGGTTATCAGGATGTTGTCTTGTTTAAGTTTTTGTCAAACAGCTGCACACTGACAATATTTGTGAACTTTATGCCACTGACACTTAAAGTAGCTGCTTTAAAAAAAAAATCATAGATTCCTTCCTTTTTATCTTGCAACATTGACCAGTGATCTAACAGCATTATGTTCATCATTCATTATCCCCATTTGTTTGGCAAAAACAATCAGATAGTCTCTTCTATACTAGTATGAAATCAAGAATACTAGGAGGCTTCCATTTTCCATATATAGTGTGCAGGTTTCCACTAGCCAAATGCTTGTGGTTTAACATCCAATGAGACAAAATATATATATATATACAGGTGCATCTCAATAAATTAGAATGTCATGGAAAAGTTGATTTATTTCAGTGATTCGACTCAAATTGTGAAACTCGTGTATTAAATAAATTCAATGCACACAGACTGAAGTAGTTTAAATCTTTGGTTCTTTTAATTGTGATGATTTTGGCTCACATTTAACAAAAACCCACCAATTCACTATCTCAAAAAATTAGAATACATCATAAGACCAATAAAAAAAACATTTTTAGTGAATTGTTGGCCTTCTGGAAAGTATGTTCATTTACTGTATATGTACTCAATACTTGGTAGGGGCTCCTTTTGCTTTAATTACTGCCTCAATTCGGCGTGGCATGGAGGTGATCAGTTTGTGACACTGCTGAGGTGGTATGGAAGCCCAGGTTTCTTTGACAGTGGCTTTCAGCTCATCTGCATTTTTTGGCCTCTTGTTTCTCATTTTCCTCTTGACAATACCCCATAGATTCTCTATGGGGTTCAGGTCTGGTGAGTTTGCTGGCCAGTCAAGCACACCAACACCATGGTCATTTAACCAACTTTTGGTGCTTTTGGCAGTGTGGGCAGGTGCCAAATCCTGCTGGAAAATGAAATCAGCATCTTTAAAAAGCTGGTCAGCAGAAGGAAGCCTGAAGTGCTCCAAAATTTCTTGGTAAACGTGTGCAGTGACTTTGGTTTTCAAAAAACACAATGGACCAACACCAGCAGATGACATTGCACCCCAAATCATCACAGACTGTGGAAACTTAACACTGGACTTCAAGCAACTTGGGCTATGAGCTTCTCCACCCTTCCTCCAGACTCTAGGACCTTGGTTTCCAAATGAAATACAAAACTTGCTCTCATCTGAAAAGAGGACTTTGGACCACTGGGCAACAGTCCAGTTCTTCTTCTCCTTAGCCCAGGTAAGACGCCTCTGATGTTGTCTGTGGTTCAGGAGTGGCTTGACAAGAGGAATACGACAACTGTAGCCAGATTCCTTGACATGTCTGTGTGTGGTGGCTCTTGATGCCTTGACCCCAGCCTCAGTCCATTCCTTGTGAAGTTCACCCAAATTCTTGAATCAATTTTGAATCAATCATAAGGCTGCGGTTCTCTCGGTTGGTTGTGCATCTTTTTCTTCCACACTTTTTCCTTCCACTCAACTTTCTGTTAACATGCTTGGATACAGCACTCTGTGAACAGCCAGCTTCTTTGGCAATGAATGTTTGTGGCTTACCCTCCTTGTGAAGGGTGTCAATGATTGCCTTCTGGACAACTGTCAGATCAGCAGTCTTCCCCATGATTGTGTAGCCTAGTGAACCAAACTGAGAGACCATTTTGAAGGCTCAGGAAACCTTTGCAGGTGTTTTGAGTTGATTAGCTGATTGGCATGTCACCATATTCTAATTTTCTGAGATAGTGAATTGGTGGGTTTTTGTTCAATGTGAGACAAAATCATCACAATTAAAAGAACCAAAGACTTAAACTACTTCAGTCTGTGTGCATTGAATTTATTTAATACACGAGTTTCACAATTTGAGTTGAATTACTGAAATAAATGAACTTTTCCATGACATTCTAATTTATTGAGATGCACCTGTGTGTATATATATATATATATATATAATTATTTATTTTATTTTTTGTCTGGTTTATAGGGGGTCCAGAAGACGCAGTTGTGAATTACTTCCACTATGGTCTTAAAGATATAGCCACTGTCTTCTTCTACATGCTCGTGGCCATCATCATGCATGCCATTATTCAGGAATATGTGCTGGATGTAAGTATCTGTAGCCAGAAAACCCCTCTTTCTGGTGAGTTTGAGTAAACCAGCATGACCAAAGCTGTACAGTTAAAACCACTAGCATTTGTGCAGTTCATTTGGTTACAAACACCTGATCGCATTGTGTTGATTATAATATGTTATAGTATGTTTTGTGCAACACACTATAAATACTAATGAATGTTTCCATTTGTTTTTCCATTTACTTGAATGCTTGACCGTACAGAAAATCAACAGAAAGATGCATTTCTCCAAAACCAAGCACAGCAAGTTCAATGAGTCCAGTCAGCTGAGTGCCTTCTACCTCTTCTCTTGCTTGTGGGGAGCCAGTATTCTTGTCTCTGTAAGAGCTTTACCACCCTATGTCATATAAATAGGAGCTTGTGTGCACGTCAGTGTTTATAGTAGTGTCTGAGAGATTAATTTGATTTACTGTATGTTTAAATGAAGGAGAACCTCCTGTCTAACCCCGTCAGTCTGTGGGACGGCTACCCGCACATTCTCATGCCGTAAGTACTATGCTATGTGTTTCAGGGAAAAATAGATCATTTTAAAAGCATAATGTGTTTAGGGAATGTTCCAGGTTCAATACAATTAAGATCTATTAACAGCATTTATTGCATAATGTTGATCACCACAAACAAATAACTTAATATACTGTGTGTTTATATATTTTACACCAATAAGCCACAACATAAAACCACCTGCCCAATATTGTGTAGGTCTCCCTCGTGCCGCCAAAACAGCGCCAACCTGCATCTCAGAGTAGCATTCTGACATGATATTCTTCTCAATTGTACAGAGTGGTTATCTGAGTTACCGTAGACTTTGTCAGTTTGAACCAGTCTGGCCATTCTCTGTTGACCTCTCTCATCAACAAGGCATTTCTGTCCACAGAACTGCCACTCACTGGATGTTTTTGGCACCATTCGGAGTAAATTCTAGAGACTGTTTTGTGTGAAAATCCCAGGAGATCAGCAGTTACAGAAATACTCAAACCAGCCTGTCTGGCACAAACAATCATTCATGCGATTATCTAATCAGTCAATCATGTGGCAGCAGTGCAGTGCATAAAATCATGCAGATACGGGTCAGGAGCTTCAGTTAATGTTCACATCAACCATCAGAATGGGGAAAAAAATTTATCTCAGTGATTTGGAGCGTGGCATGATGGTTGGTGCCAGACGGGTTGGTTTGAGTATTTCTGTAACTGCTGATCTCCTGGGATTTTCACACACAACAGTCTCTGGAATTGACTCCTAATGGTGCAAAAAACAAAAATGTGGACGTGAAAGTGGAGATTGGTAGTAAAAAAGGACTTCACTATTGATCGGTTTCTCACCCACACCTATCATATCGCTTTTGAAGGCATGGATTTAAATGCTGGAGTCGTATGTATTACTTTTATGCTTCCTTCCTTTTTGGAGCTTCAAAGTTCTAATCACCGTTCACTTGCATTGAATTGGCCTACAGAGCTGAAATATTCTTCAAAAAAATCTTTGTGTTCTGCAGAAGAAAGAAAATCATACACATCTGGTATGGCATGAGGGGTGAGTAAATGAGAGAATCTTTGGGTGAACTATTCCTTTAAGACACTTACAATGGCAGTGAATGGGGCTAGTCCATACATGTTAAAATAAAAACTGTTTAAAAAGTATAGCCACAAAATATAAACATTATACATGTTAACATGATTTTACTGTGATCAAATCTGGGATTTATTGATGCTTGGCATTTACCAGATAACAGGATTTATAATCTGGTATTACTGAATATAACTTTACACAGATATGGTTAGTAAGAGATGTTACTACCTAAATGTTTGTCTTGTGGCTGTACTTTTGTAACCTTGTGTACTGTTGTGTTTATAGACTGGCCCCATTCACTTCCATTATAAAAGCCTTACTGTAACCATGATTTTTGCTTTTTTTTTTAATTTTTTAATTTTTTTTTATTTAACATTATGCCACAAATGCGGTCGAAAGAGCTTTTATTGTATTGTAACTGGAACATTCCTTTAAATGTGGGTTAATGGGATATGGTTATAAATGGCAGGAGGGTGATGGTTTTCTTCAGTGTGTGCGCCAGTGTTATTTAAAAAAATTGCATTTTATTTTCAATTTTTTTTTTTTTTTGCTTGTTTTGTTAACTTTATTTTTTCAGCTTTTTCTAGTTTCAGTTAAGTTGGAGAGATATATATATATATATATATATATATATAAATATTTTTTTATTTATTTATTTTTATTTCAGCTTTAGTATTTTCGAGCTGCCTCGAGCTAACTATATGTTAATGCGCTAACAGATAATATTTAAATGTTTATTGCTATTAAATTCCTTTAGGCCGTTTAGTGTCAGGGCTGTTTTGTACTAACTTTTGGCATTTTAATTCTTTATTTAGGCAGGTGGTAAAGGTTTAAAGTTAGATATATTTAAAAATTTATATTCCGTGTATCTAAAACTAAAATTAATTCATATATGTATTTTTTTTTATTTGGTTAATTTCTATAAATTATGAAAATATATCTTAAGTTTTTCCAATTATGTTAGTTTTTATTTTTAATTCAGTTAATGTTATTTTTATTTTTCATTGAAGTTTTCATTCATGATACTGACACTGGTGAGTGTTATAAAGCATGGGAGTGTAAAAAGATGGATGAGAAAACTAGGTAGAATAAAAAAGGTTCATATTCCATTTGTCTTTCCATTGTGAGCTTTGTGATGTCACTACTACTGAGCAGTACTGAGTATTAGTTATATCTTCTTTGGTAAACTGATAAGCCTGGCTGGTTTGCATCACAAAGGTTGTTCAAAAGCTACTGTGACACAGTTGATCAAATTATCCTGCATTAGCCTACCTCTAATTCTCTCCTCTGATTCTCGTAGACCTACTGTATGTAACACACAGCTTGCAAATGCAGTTTTCACTGGTGTTTGATTTCCACAAGTCGTGGAGATGCTAAAGCAGTTCCTTATCGGTTTCAGATTCCAGATGAAGTTCTACTACATCTGTCAGCTCGGCTATTGGCTCCATGCTATCCCAGAGCTCTACTTCCAGAAAGCCAAGAAAGTAAGCAAGCAAAGTCAACATGGTGTTTCCAGTGGGACTTGTGTTCAGGATGCACAAGACGCACTGAAAACGAGACCGTCTTGCATCCTGTTATTGAAACGGGACAGATTTCCCTCTCCGGAGGGTTCCATGTTTACCAAACTTTTACTTCACGGAAATTGAGCGAAGACATGACAATAGACAGTCATCGGGGCCAGATTTTGGATAAACACACAATAGCAATGAAAATATGGAACCGGTTTGTGCTTTTGTTTTATTTTTCAGGAAGACATTCCTCGTCAGCTTGTTTATATAAGCCTTTACTTGGTCCACATCGCAGGAGCCTACATTCTAAAGTAAGCTAAACTATTAGATAATATTTGTATTAATCAAAATACAGTATATAGTACATTACTCATGGCACTGAAAATAATATAGTTGTGCATATGTATTTAAAATATCACTTGGCTATCTTAGACAAATTATTGCATAAGGGGCACTTAATACAGGACACATTCTTGCATTTAAAATCATCTATGTGGAATGGGAATTAGAACAAAGAGGTCTTGGGATACATTTTTAAAAGTTTAACTATTGTTAACATGACATACCATCTTAACTCTATGCATGAAGAAAAAATGCGACACATTGGCCAAAGACGTCTGTCTAACGTAGGTGCACATAGTCCACGATTAAAAAAATAATTTCGATGGAATGCAAGAATGTGCCTGGTGTGAATGGCTCCTACAGTATGTATAATTAAAGAAATGACACTTTTTAAAGACTAATACTGGTGGTACTCGTGTTTAAATTATGTTTTTCATTTGTTTCTAGTTTGAACCGGTTGGGCCTGGTGTTGCTGGTTTTGCATTACTTTGTTGAACTCCTCTTCCATGTATCTAGACTGATTTACTTCAGTAACGAGGACAGGCAAACTGGGTGAGTGCCATTCATTGGACGAACCAAGTGCTTTTAATAAACGCCTCGGATGTATTGTAAAGATATTACAATTGTCTTTTAATCTCAGGAAAGTATGCTTCTTTATTATGAAGCATTTTTAGAAACCTGTCTGTTTGTGTATGTTAACAGGTTTACATTGTGGGCTGTTTTGTTTGTGCTGGGCCGGTTGTTGACTCTTTCCCTGTCTGTTCTCACTGTGGGCTTTGGGCTGGCTGGAGCAGAGAAACAGGGTCTGAACCTTGCAGAGGGAAGCTTTAATGTGCTGTTTGTTCGGTAAGTAGAGTGATCCACATCTTGAGTGAAAAACAAGCAAGTGTGGTGGAGTAGTTGAATTAAAGGGTAAGTTAACCCAAAAATGAAAATTCTCTCATTATTTACTCACCCTCGTGTCATCCCAGATTTGTATGACTTACTTTCTTCTGTAGAAAATAAATTAAGATATTTAGAAGAATGTTTCAGCTCTGTAGGTCCATACAATGCAAGTGAATGGGTGCCAAAATTTTTAAACTCCAAAATCAAAATAAAAGTAATCCATAACACTCCAGTGGTTAAATCCATGTGTTCAGACACGATATGAAAGGTGTGGGTGAGAAACAGATCAATATTTAAGTCATTTTTTTGTCATAAATTCTCCTCCCTGCCCAGTAGGGGGCGATATGCAAGAAGGATGTGAATCACCAAAAACAAGAGGAGGAGAATGAGAAAGTGGGAATTGACTGAGCAGGGAGGATAATTTATAGTAAAAAAAGGACTTAAATATTGATCTGTTTCTCATCCACACCTATCAAATTGCTTCAGAATATATGGATTTCACCACCAGAGTCGTCTGGAGTACTTTTATTTTGCCTTTTATGGGGATTTTGGAGCTTCAAAATGTTGGCACCCATTCACTAATTTTTGGTATTGTATGGACCAAAAGAGCTGAGAAATTCTTCTAAAAATCTTCGATTGTGTTCAGCAGATGAAAGAAAGTCATACATCTGGGATGGTATGAGGGTGAGTAAATGATGAGTCATTTTTGGGTGACCCATCCCTTTAAAGCTAACTCTCATAATTCTTGTTTGCAAAACGTCCCAAATGGTCTTTGGTGGTTGACGTATAATTGCAATTAATCTATTAAGGGAGTGAGAGAATCTGCTAATTTTATTGAGAAAAACAAAACAAAAAACAGTCAAAGTAGTTTCAAAATGTGTTAAGGCTTCCATTTTTCATGAAAAAAATACTGAAACTGTAGTTACATTTGACATAAACATTTTAATGAGGAACCATCCATGGGATTACTGTGGTTACCATAGTCTTATTTACACATACCGTAGTTAAACTATCATACTGTACTTTTGTGATCTGCACATCACTGACCAAATAGACATGATCTGCAGTGTGTGTCTGCTTCCAATATAAAAGTGCAGAACAGAAGATAACAATCATCTTACAAAAAAAACTTTGCATCGCATATGATTAAATTTGCTGGAATATCACCTGGGCAGCCTGCATAATATGTAATTACATTTTAAATGCACTTGTTCTAAAAGTGGTTGGACAGGATTCAGTTAAAGACCGGAGGCCTGTACCATGAAGGTTGCTGAACAAACTCAGGGTTTCAGGATTGGTTTCAGGCTGACAAATTCAAACCAATCCAATCAGGTTTAATTGGTACCATGATGCAGCTCATCAACTTTGTCTGTCAACTCAGGCTTCGATTCTGACTTTAAGATTAGATTACGCACTCGTGCACATGAATGAGTGACGTTTGCAGCGCACAACCAATCGTGTGAGAGAACGTGATTCATTTCTCGCGAGAGCTGGATTTTCCTCTCTGCTGAAAGCTGATGATTATGAAAATAAGAATTTAAATTCATTTAAACTGTGCAAAAGACATTGTTTTAAAAAAATATAAAACATATAATAGAAACACTGCTCAAGAGTTCTGCATGAAATCATGAGGAATTAAAACACATGAGTTACACAGTACAAGGAATAACTGTAGAATTATGAAGCAATTAAAGACATTTACACCACAAGAAGGAACAGCGGCTGCTACGAGAGCTCAAGAGGACTGCTGCAAACAAATTCTTAATGTGATAAAAAAAAATATGTAAAACAGCTGGTATATCAATGCATAAGTGAATTCATCTAGGCCCACAACAAGAACACATGGGCTTATTAATTTTAAAAGCTTACATTTATTTAAAATATAAAAGCTTTTATATTTATTTGAATTGAAAACTTTATCATTCAAAACTAATACAAATAAATATAGGCTACTATTGATTACAAAACGAATAGAGAGTATGAATATGAATATTCTCCCTAAGTTTATTTTCCTTTTTCCAAATCTGCAAGTTAGTATATCAAAACAGTGTTTTAGACAATGGAATAAACTACTTTGTAAATATATATGGGATAATAGGAAACCTAGAATTAGTCTTAAAATTCTTAAGTTGTCAAAAAGGCTTGGAGGACTAGAATTTCCAAATTTAATAAATGATTATAAAACTGCCCAAATTCAACCTATATTGTGAACCTAAAGTGAAATGGAGGAAGATGGAAATTTATCAAATGGGGGAACCTATTAATTTATCCCTGTTAAAGCAACACATTTAAAATAATAGATAATACTTGTATTAGTAATACTTTTAGAAGTTGTTATTTTACTAGAAATTGCTAAAGATCCTGATTTCATGCTAAATAGATTAGATAATACATTTAAGTTTTGGGCAGATAGAGGTCTGAAAAGATATCAGCTGTTCACTGAAAGGAATGGAGACCTTTTCAAACCTAGTAAAAAAGTATGAGCTTCCAAATTCACATTTGTTTAATTATTTACAGGTAAAAAGGTATTTATTAACAGAAGTTAAAGTAAAAGAAATAAAGGAAATGCATATGTAAGATTGACAAGTGTTTGAAATAGGTACTGCAGTCCAAATTCAGAATATTGGAGAGTTGTCTGCCCAGCCCCAGACTCGAAGCTCGTGCGGGTTGCCAGAATGTTGACACGTAAATTAGCCAACTCAGCATCCGTTTTAAAGGATTGCTGGGCTTTAAGCTGTCTCCATCTTCCAAAGGCATCTCCAATATTTATCCTTGTTTTACTACACCTCTGGTCATGGTGGTTTTTAGACGGATGGCGAGGCTTTTTAGGTCGGGTGGAATCTGTTATCTCTGATCCAGTTCGTTTGCTGGCTTCCATGGCTGCAGCACGCAGTGTTCCTTGCCTGCAAACTTGTTCAAATCTGACAACCCAGCGATATCGAAATACTATTGGTGAGTGGGCAGTGGGCGGGATCACACAGGCCAAAACATAAACAGAAATTCCGGCCCGGAATGGAAACTTCAAAGTAGAATATTCTGGCTGTAGCATTGTTATCGGAGAAGCCAGCATTTCAACTTAGCATGTTTCCTAATTCTCTAATGACATATTATGGTCATTTTAGGATTTAGTACAGTAAAAATATTACAGATAGCACCTTTAATAAAAAAAAATAAAAAAATCTTTCCACTTTATTTGAAATAAAATATAACATGTAAATGAATTAATTACACATTATTTATCAAATATGTTGTGAATGGTTATTTGATATGGTTATTCAAAATAACATCGTGTTTTATTTTTGTTTTGTTTTTTATCTATCTTGATATACAATTTGTACATTGTATTAAGTAAAAAAAAAATGCAAAAATAAAAAGCATAAAAAAGGCTATTATTAATTAATTAAAAAGTGAGCACTTGGAATACTGTATGCAAATAATTGGTATGCAATAATATGACGTATTTTGTGTACTGCTGATATTGCTTATATTATTATAACTTCAAGTAAAATACTGTATGTTTATCTCATGTCCATGAAAGAAAGAGGTTTGGGTGGTATTCACCCCTTTCCATAGCAATCTTGAGCTTTTAATATTTTTAAAATGATTATTTTTTGCAGGTATCATATTAATCCATTTTACTGGCTGTTTTATAGATAGCCTAATATAGTATGTTTATATTTTCAAAGATATTTTTTGCTATGGCTAAACACACTATCTGCTGAAAATCTACATTTTGATTCTCAAATAAATTTATCATGAAGAGTTAAATTTGTGGATTTCCAAGATTTTATTTGTAAAGTGTGCTTTGAGAGACATGGGGGAGTGACTTGATTGCGTCAGAGATGTCATTTTACTCACAGCTGATTGGTTCAGCATCTGTTAGCGATCTGTAATCTAGAACGAAACCTGCTACGGAGCAGGTTAGCCGTGTAGCATAAGTTACTATGGAGATCAACACCGCTAAAAGCAGACCAAATTTCATGATACCTAAAACCTGGGGTTGAGGCAAACTAAACTAAAACTTACCTGGCTAGCCACCGAAACCGGCATCATGGTACAGGCCTCAGGGGCCACATTACAGAAGCATTCTAATCTAGAATCCTATCTTGTCTGTGTAGTAATCATGGCGGTTTCAGTTCGGATCTGATTTAGAGCATTGAACTTGTCAGATCTTAAGACTTAAAGGAATAGTTCACCCAAAAAAAGTCTCAAACTCTTAAGTCTTTCTTTCTTCTGCGGAACATTATGAATGATATGATGCCGTTTGTACATACAATGCAAGTCAATTGGGTCTGAAACATCCAAGCTCCAAAAAGGACATGAAGGCAGCATAAAAGTAATTCATACAACTCCAGTGGTTTAATCCATGTCTTCTGAAGCAACACAATCGATTTTGGGTGCAAAACAGAGCACCTGCTCTGCACATGCTTCAAGCCGAGGAAATATTATTAAACTTCAAATCATGATCATGCCAAGGATGCCGCAGATGTTTGGTCTGTTTCTCACCCAAAACAGATCGTTTCGCTTCAGAAGATGTGGATCCATATTCTAGAATAAGGATTACCTTTATGCTGCCTTTATGTCTCTTTTAGAGCTTGAAAGTGTTGTCCCCATTGACTTGCCTTGTACGAATACAAACACTTCATATCTCCATCAAAAAAATCTTTGTGTTCCGCTGAAGAAAGTAAGCCATCCAATTTTGAGACTGCATAAGGATAAATGATGAGAGAATTATCATTTTTGGGTGAACTACTCCTTTAAGGTAGGAAGTTTCTGTAATACAGCCCCAGAAGATGGAAAAGCAATAACAACCTTTTGCTTTGTTATTTTTGGAGTTGTAATGCACACTGTTTCTCTCAGGGTGACTGTACTGGCTGCAATCTGCACCACTCAGGCTTTCATGATGTGGAAATTTATCAACTTCCAGCTGCGACGGTGGAGAGAACACTCACAGACTCAAGTCATAAAGAAGAAATCAACGTCTTCTAAGAGCAAATCGAAAAAAGGTTAGTGTTGCCCACTTAAGATGTGTTTACCCTTTTTATTGGAAATACTGCACTGATATAGGTGAACTGCTGTCAAATGGTGACGATTATACTGTCTAGAATCTTATTGTTAATTCTGGAATATACAAATACATTTAAAGTGTTAGTTCACCCAAAAATTAAAATTCTCTCATCATTTACTCCGCCTCATGCCATCCCAGATATGTATGACTTTCTTTCATCTGCTGAACACAAATTAAGATTTTTAGTATGGTTGTGCGCTATGACTAATTTGACTGTCATTTAAACAGAAGTTTTGTAACCGACTAGTCGACTAGTCTAAAGAGAAACCAACCTTCAGAAAACAGTAAAAAAAAAAAAAAAAGTGTGTTTATGCAACCCATTTAAAATGCTTAATCTGTTCCAAATCCGATGCTAAATTCCACTGAAAAGGGGCATTTATCTGCGACGTGCTCGCCTTGAATTATGAACATTGTACATTAAATATAGAACATGACACACATTCACTGAATCAACGTTAGCGAATACTTAACAGACATATTTATTGAAAACAATTGAATGAATAGTGCAGGATCAATGGAACAACCCTAAAAGCCTGTTCTAAATGGAAATCACCAAGTAAAAGTTACTTAACATATTAAAACAGTCAGGACATTGTTGAAAATAATTAACAGGTAGACTAAGCCAAATCTATGAGAGAGAAAAAAAATGCGCTGAAAAGTTGCGCGTATTTCACAATGTGCAGTCATGCATAAACCATTGATCTAATATGACAGCTGTTCGGTAAAGAACCTTAACCAATAACAGTTACGATGTAAAAACAAAAAAGTAGCTATAGGATAGAAAAAAATAGGCCTGTGACGTAGCCTGCAATAAACCTAATGTATTCTAAACATGACGTGCACACAGAATAAAATATAGTTTAACCATTTAGCAATCGGCACCTTGTTGAAAATAGCCTTCTTAATCAGCAGATTAAAAAATGGCATACCTAGCCTAAAACAGTTATTTTCTAGGCTACTTACTCAAAAGCATAATTTTTGGATGAGCAAAATTAACCCGTCGACATGGTCCGGTGAAAGACGGGACTTGACTCACCTGAGGCGTCTATTCTGCGCTTAGAAAAAGCCCGTTCAGTGGAAAAATAACGTACAAGCATGCACAGATTTAAAGAAGACTCAAATGTGAAAACATCCTTAGGGACTTTCAAATGTTTGGAAAGCCGATTTCTGCACCGCCGAAGTGATTTCATTACTACTTTGCTGAGTTTACTTGTCTAGCGAGAGGACATTTTCCTGCGCGCGCCGCGAGTGAGAGAGGGAAGACGCACGCGCAGCCTGAGGTGAAATTAAACTCTGTATCTGCTCCAGAAATCCTCTTTTTTTTTTATTTTTTTTTTATTTTATTTTTTTTATAATATTTGTATTATTAATTCTATTTAAAATATGTAACATTAATATGACAGTAATTTAAGTGCAGCCTCTGTAAAAATATAAAGCCAAACGTAAATGTGTAAAAATTATGATCAGTTTAATGGGGGGAAATATTAACCGACTAGTAATTCCAGTGTCGACTAGCAGCATCAGAACCATTTAGTCGACTAGTCACTAATTTTTAGAAGAATTTCTTAGCTCTTTTTGTCCATACAATGCAAGTGAATGGGTGCCAAAATTTTGATGCTCCAAAATCCACATAAGGGCAACATAAAAGTACTCCAAACGACTCTGAAGCGATATGATGAGTGTGTGTGAGAAACCGATCAATATTTAAGTCCTTTTTCCTTCTCTTTCTCCTCCTGTTTTTGGTGATTCACATTCTTTGTGCATATTGCCCCCTACTGGTCAGGGAGGACAATTTTACAAAAAACTACTTAAATATTGATCTGATTCTTACCCACACCTATCATATGTCTGAACACATGGATTTAACCACTGGAGTCAAATGGATTACTTTTATGCTCCCTTTATATGGATTTTGGAGCTTCAAAATTTTGGCACCCATTCACTTGCATTTTATGGACCTACAGAGCTGAGATATTCTTCTAAAAATCTTAATTTGTGTTTGGCAGAAGAAAGAAAGTCATACACACATGGGATGCCAGGAGAGCGAGTACATCATGAGAGAATTTTCATTTTTGGTGAACTAACCCTTTAAGAATCTGCAACACAATATGAACCGCTAATCACTTACGTCAAGCCACCTCTCATTTTTCTGCCACAGCCAATGGTGTGAACGGATCTGCCAGCGGAGCAGATTCCCCCAGAGCGAGGAAGGAGAAGTCATCATAAACCATCTCCATTCCCCCCACTTTCTTTTCCTGACTCTGTAAGGGCCCAAAAAACGTTTTCTGTATTTGCTCGAAGCGGCAATCCACAATCCGTAAATCAAATGACCGTGATCCAGCCATGCCTACAAAGAAAATATGAAAGCTGTGGGACAATGTAACTTATTTAAAAGTGCGTAACCATACATAATTTTGACAACAGAGAGGGATAATCCAGTATTTTAATTCAAGTTTGAAATCAGGGTTATATTTAAAGTTCTCTGAAGGCTCACAGTTTTTGTTGATTTGATTCTATGCATTTTTGAAAGATCTCTGCTTCATTTGCATTGTGGTATAAAAGCTTTGTCACTTTTTTTTTTTCACACTTTTAATTTTTATTTTTTTATTCTGTTTTATTTTAACAGAACGTTAATTATATTATTTGCACTGCACTGCCTAATTGGTCAAGCCAAGTAAATAGTTTAATGTTCCACAATAAATAATTATTTAGCAAAGAAACAAATGTGATAGAGAACAAAAGCATTGGGCTTTCGTTGTGTCAGTAGATTCTGCATTTTAATCCTGAACTCTGCACAGCTGACTTTGCTGTCTAGGTAACAACCTGTTAAAAATGGCAAACCATTAAGTGTAAATCTGGTGAGATTTTGAAATTAGGGTAAAAATGTTCGAAAATTTTCTCAGATAATTACATTAGTACGTTTTGTTTAAAGAAAAAAAAAATATATACATAAAGGTGGAATTTAAATAAAGAAATAAGCATTGCTATCTCATATTTCTTTTACCTAAGAACAACCTATTACAAAGATAAGCAGTTAATAAATGTTTTGTTACTGTTCTGTTTTCTGTTTATTTATCTGTCCCCTTTGTATTGCATTGGTTGTGAGTCAGATATGCCCTGTTGTTTCTGCATTTTCTTTGCCGCACTGTAAAAAAAAAAAAAGGTCAAGACATTTTCAAAATGAGTTCTTCAAAGGAAGAAATATAAATAGACTTTATAAAGACAAGTGCGTAGCATTTTCATTCATGTTGCTTTAAATGTTCTCCTTGCATTACCGATACTGACCATGGAGCGGCGCTGTTCACCGTGGTTTTTGTTCATTTGAATGGACAGTGATTTATATTGATCGATTTCGTTGATATGCGTGTATGTCTGTTATAAGTGTTTTAAGCCGAAGTGTTGCTTCGTAGTGTTTTAACCTGTTATAGGCCATTATACCATATGATTGTATTTCTAAACTCTTAATAGTGCACTTTCTTTCGGGAGGTCTCATTGCGAAAACAACCCAGTGCTGTTTCACAATTGCTGTCAAGCGCGTGCCAGTCTGAAAGGAACGCGAGAGTGAACAGCAGAATAGTGCACAAGTCTCACTGTTTGCAGATTTCGCTTTGAGAGAAGTTGCATTCGGTGTTAACCTTTGATCAGCACCGGCTACAACTGTACGTCCATTCTGAATCTCATACTTTCGTTTCTGGCTCACGTTCAGATGGAAGTATTGTTTACAGGAAATAAATCTGTCGCCGTCTGGATTTTGATCGGATACTTGACACACTTGGGCTTAATTGCTGCTGAGTAATCACGGTAAGCTCTGGCTTTCTGCCTGACCATCTAGTCTTTGAACATGGAAACGACTGGCCATTTGAGCCTTTGTGTTATATGTGAGGAAAGTAAAAATATGTGAGAACTTAACTCAGTGTTGTTTTGTATAGGCTATTGGTGACAGGTGATGATACAATTGTGAGACCAACATAGACTACTTTACAGCTGCATGTTATTGAGGATGCTCACCATAATATTTCGCAGTCGAAGTGGTGCCAATTCACTTTAAATGTCTGTGCTTGATGGTTAGAGACGTGGAATCACTGTTATTTGTGACTTGACGGCGACTTTATAAGGTCGTCCATTTTTCTGATAAACTACTCCCAAATCACAGTTTTCTGCTGGGATCAGTGTTTGGAACGCAACGATGCTTGTATGGGGAATGAAATGAAGAAATTTGATTTTATACTGCAGTGACACAACAACTCTTATTACTTGAAAACCATCCAAGGTAGGTATGCTATCAATTAGGCCAAATCGGATAAAATAACCTAAAAAACTTTAGCTAACAACTGAATTTTGGTTTTTGGTTTTTTGTATAATATCCCCATTAGTTATTTACCAGCCAGGACATTTCATGATCTCACAAACAATTTGTTACCACCCTGATTTGATTTGTGAATATTCAAAAAAACAAAAAAAGGGCACACTGTACAACATCAAACCAAAAGAAAATGTATATTCAGCCAAAAATGAAAATTCTCATCATTTACTCACCCTCATGCCAACCCAGACATGTATGACTTTCTTCTGCAGAACACAAATGAAGATTTTTATAAGAATATTTCAGCTCTGTTGGTCCATACAATGCAAGTAAATGGTGACCAGAACTCTGAAGCTCCAAAAAGCACATAAAGGCAGTATAAAAGTAATCCATACAACTCCAGTGGTTTAATCCATATCTTCTGATGCGACATGATAGGTGTGAGTGAGAAACAGATCAATATTTAAGTCCTTTTACTATAAATCTCCACTTTAACTTTCACATTCTTTTGTTTATGGCGATTCACATTCTTCGAGCATATATCCACCTGCTGGTCAAAGGTGGAGATTTACAGAAAGAAAATAAAGACTTAAACATTGATCTGTTTCTCACTCACACCTATCATATTTCTTTTGAAGATGTGGATTAAATCACTGGAGTCATATGGATTACTTTTATGCTGCCTTTATGTGCTTTTTGGAGCTTCAAAGCTCTGGCCAACGTTCACTTGCATTGAATGGACCAGCAGAGCTGAAATATTCTTCTAAAAATCTTCATTTGTGTTCTGCAAAAGAAAGTCATACAGATCTTGGATGGAATGCGGGTGAGTAAATGTTTTTGAATTTTCATTTTTGGGTGAACTACTTTAAATAACCTAGTTCATATTGCATTACCAGGCACACTGATTTCCATCTTTCTGGTCTGTGATGAGGCAGAAATAAAAATCAACATGACACATTTTTGTTATTTATTTATTTTTGTGTGTGTGTTTAAGTCTCAAGGACGCCTCATTTTGACTTGACTATAACTGGAATCTTTTCTGTCACTTGTGCCTTGACTTGAGACAATTTTTAATGCAAAAATAATATATATATAAAAAAATCATGATTTGGATTATTATGGCTTGATAAATTACTGATCATGTGCACAATAATTTGACTTCAATTTTCAATTTACTAAAGGCAAATAATGTTTTGATATTTAGCCACCAATCAAAGCACTTTTATTTTCTTTACCTAATGGGTTCAGATAAGGCTATTTTGGTAGCTCATCACTGTTTTGTCTGGTGGAAAAAAAAGTTCATATTTTCTTATTATAACTACATGTATATTATGTTTTATAGCCGGGTTTAAAGCACGTACATAACATAAGGGATGTGAGGGTGTCTCGGAAGCTCTTTCATACAAGAATCATGTAATGTGATTTTAATAAATCTGTTTTGATACTGATAATAGAGTACAGATTGCTTTGGGTTTAGAATAACAACACAATCTTGTAACCTGACCACTCTGGCACACTTTTGCTCCCACACCACCACTGGTGTGTAAAATCCCTTTTCAACATTGCTTTGACTTCCTTCTTTATTATTAAGAAACATCTACGCGCAGTTTAGAAAACAAAAAGACCCACGCTCATCGTCATCGCTTGAAGGGGCAAAAAAAAAAAAAAAAAATGCAGTCTAACTGGTGAGCTTATCCTTATGTTTGCTGTATCATCATTTTGCCCGGTTGCTCACTGCAAGGTTGCTATGCAGGCTAGAGTAAACGAGTAGATACTGGTGCTCGTAGTATGTGGGGGAGGTTTTGCTGGCGAGATAAACAAGCAGCCAGCCATCGTTAGGCATAAGGCAGCAGGAACATGGCGGCGGCAGTTAACTATAATGCTGTTTCACCAACCCGAAGGTCAGAGCTGGACGTAACGTACAGGATTTAGGAGGACAGAAAACACTGTAAGTACGACATCGTTACTAATGTTCTACGTTTGCCGGTATGGGGTGGCTTTGTAACGCGATTTTTACACACTCGGTGCAGGACCCAGTCACTGTTCCGTGGCGGCGGTATCCTACGTTAGCTTGCTAAACCAGCTACACTCGCTGTTTCAGCCCGGCCACTTTACAGAGTTACAGAGTTGTGTTCTACCGCTTGTTATTGCTTAGGCAGGTCGCTACGAGCGACCTCGAAGCAGAAGCATGATTGTTAGTGTTTAATGATTTGAAATCGACTCGCTGATTTACCCGATTCCCCCGCGTTGATTGCATTTGAACGATTAAGTTTATCCAGCTCCCCCGTGGAACACTAGCAGTTCGGGGGGCTGTTTAACTCGCTACAGTGTGACGCGGGAATGGAATTGTATTGTTGTGTTACATTGCAGCGAGACGTTAAAAGCAACAATGTATCATTCGCGGGCGCGTTCTATTAAAAGCACACGCGCGTTGTTATGTGACAGTCGTTTCGTTTCGGCGAAGGCTGAGAGTAGTGAGTCAGCTCTTTGCTGAACTACTTTTAAGGTGCAGACAGCGAAGTTACCGAACACGGTTCGGTTTTCGGGAGCTCGCCTTTACAAAGACAGGAAAGTTGGGGCGCCAGTGGTTGGGAATGCTGCTAATTAGCATTTACATTGTGTTTTGCCTCAACTCCGTTCTTTTCCACGAGCGTTTTGGACGAGAAGCTTTACTTTGGTCGACCGCCATGACGATGTTTTACGGTTTATGACGTCACTCCGCTTGGCAGTTCATTGGATGCGTCTCGGTCATGTTTTGATGCACCTCAACACTTACGTCGTAACTCATCCTTTTAACACGAGGGATACCTCGGCTTTCCTTCAGTCTTGAATATGCAGTTGTTTATTTGTAGTGCAAAAAATGTCTAAGAATGCACAGCATGGATTTGTTTAATTCACACCAAGTTTGCTTTGCTCTTTGGATGGCTTCTTAGAAATTATCTGCTTGGACGCACAAACTTGGAGTCTGTACACTGACAGTCTGTGTTGTGCCTAATTACGACTGCCTGGCTGGAGCCTACCCCCCTTCGCGTGCACGACTGCATCAGTGCTGCTTAGAGCTGCTGTAGTGCGACTCATCCTGTTGGACCAGTAGTTCAGTTTCATGCTAGCTTCGTCACCCACCTCTTACATCACGCTGACACATTCCACAGTAGGGCTTGTGTAGTGCGCAAGTGCTCACACAGTCGAAAAATAAGAGTAATATGGACAATACTTTGATTACTTACATTTGCAAACAAAGCCAACTATTATATTAGAGCTCTAGATTTAGTGTTTCATAGAGAAAATTGTTAGTGAAAGACTAATGAAGTAGGTCAACAGCATGACGTTGCTTTAAAAAAAAAAGGCCTCAAATGGAAAACATTGCAAATGTGTTTTATTTTACCTCGCTGTCAATCACAGAACCATTCCAGCCACAGATTTCTGTCATAAAGCATTAATGTAATTTCTTTGTAGTACAAGCTCCCTTGACATTCTGTAGTAGTAGCCTTGTTACTTAAAGGGATAGTTCACCCAAAAAAAGAAAACTCATCATTTACTCACCCTCATGCTAGATGTGTGAGTTTCTTTCTTCTGCAGAGCACAAATGTAAGAAAAAAAATATTTCAGCTCTGTAAGTGCTCACAATGCAAGGGAATGGGTACCAACATTTTGAAGCTAAAAAAAAAAAAAGCACATAAAGGCAGCATAAATGTATTCCATAAGATGCCAGTGGTTAAATATATATCTTCAGAAGCAATATGATAGGTGTGGGTGAGAAAGAGATCAATATTTAAGTCCTTTTTACTATAAATTCTCCTTTGTGCCCAGCAGGTGGCGATATGCCACGAAAAATGTGAATCGCCAAAAGCAAAAGAAGAATGTGAAAGTAAAAGTGGAGATTTGTAGGGGGAAAAAGGACCTAAATATTGATCTGTTTCTCACCCACGCTTGTCATATCGCTTCAGAAGGCATGGATTTAACCACTGGTGTCTTGGGGATTACTTTTATGCTGACTTCATGTGCCTTTGGAGATTAACATTTTGGTACCCATTCACTTGCATTGTATGAACCTACAGAGCTGAGATATTCTTCTAAAAATCTTCATTTGTGTTCTACAGAAGAAAGTCATACACATCTAGGATGGCATGAGGGTGAGTAAATGATGAGAATTTTCATTTTGGGGTGAACTATTCTTTTAAGAATTGTGATTGCTATACTGTCAAAACTCCTATGATGTGGTTAGATATATTCCCATAGACCTTATTCACGCTAGCATCATCTTTGATTTTTAATGGGAATGACGAGGCTGTGAGGGATAGACTGACAGTATTTTCAATGGCATGAACGGAAAAAAAAGCTGTATAAAGCTCCTAGATCACATCTGATTTTCCACAACTCATGTTGTCTGGAGTTCTTTGGATACTGAATGTTCTTGGACAGATGTTTTATAAATGTTTTGTCTGCGTAACAATCCAAAAACACTAAAGTGCAGTACAGCCCATTGAAGAGACTGTTTGTCTATCCCTCACAGCCTCATTGTCATTCCCATTAAAAATTAAAAATGGCGCTAGCGTGAATAAAGTCTATATACACAAACGGTGGTGTGTGGGTGTGCCTACCCACTGACAAGACTCGGACTTGCATGCGTGCATGCTGATGATGTCTATGGATAGGTCTGTGTGGCTTAGCGGCATTCAGGCATGGCAATCTAAATATGGAAAATCCACCAGTGGATGCCGTGGTCACATGACCTCCCGGCTGCCTGCGGTGGGGTGGAAAGCAGAGTGCTAGTTGACATTCACCCAGCCAGCAGTCTAGAAACATGATTTCATCCAGGATCAGCTGACCTTCGACTCCCTCTATTGATTGAGGTATTCCATCATAGTGATTCACTCTCTAATTGTTGAACTTTGATCTTCCCGCAGACAGGCAGCAAAATGTGCGTTTGCCGTAGTCGGTGGGTTTCAGCTGGGTAGCCTGGCTGCCACGCATATTCAACAGAAGGTTGAAAGGAAGAGAAATTTGTCACAAGGCTGTTTGATTTTCACGCCACAGTGACAAGATGCGGTCTGTCAGTCGGAGGGATGATCATATGAGCCACTATCAAATCAAATCAGTGTCAGATGGGATCAGATTGACATACAAGGGAAACAAAAGCATGGGTCGAAATCACTGAAATATGTGACAAGGCCCTGAACTGAAACCAAACTAGTAATATGATGTGTTTATCAGTCACTTTAACAACATGTTAAAGGAATAGTTCAAGCAAAAATGAAAATTCTGTCATCATTTACTCACTCATGTTGTTCCATAACAGAATGACTTATTCTTTGGCTGAATTTTTAGCCTCAAGCCCCCAGCACACTCATGGAGAGGTTCTTTTTCGCTCTTCACTCAGAGCAAAAAAGAAGTTTGAAACAACTGAGCAACGCATAGCCTACTGTTTGCAAACATTCAGACACCAGCCACACCACAGGGGGATGTGTTTAGAGGTACATTTAAATATGAGGACACTTGAGACTACATGTTAAACATCAACTAATATGACATTCATATGTTTTATCAATGACTTCATGCCTCATGAGTAAAATTCACACAAGATCTGTAAAAGATGCATTTTTTTAACCACTCGATGATGATTTAAGTAATATGTATGCAGCAGAAAGTGCGTAATTCATCTTGTTTGATGAAGTTAATGCGTTAACACACTATATGTGGGCATAATATGTGCTGGTTACACTCTGTTATTGTAATTAATAATGACACTGATACTACTCCAAAGATGGGTGTATTAAAGAGTGTTAATGGGCAGAAGACACACAAAAGTATGATGAGATGCATATCTTTGGGCAGATGTGTGTATAGCTTTCGGCTGCAAACGCACATGAGTGAAGTAACATATAAAACAAAAGAGTGAATGGGCACTTAAGACTATTTGAGTAGATTTGACTTCTTTTGTAGACTAATTAAAGCCCTATTTGGACGACAATTATTTTACATGGGGATGTGAGGTAATTCCAGCATTTACAAGGGGTAGTCAGTGATTTTATTGACGTCCGAATCCAAAATGTCTGTGTTTTTCTCCCACCTCCCGTGAGAAAAGTCCCGGCCAAATTACCTACTGTTTTTTGACAAACACCAAGGTCGTGTGGTAATTTAATTACCGTCCGAATCCACATCTCTGAGTTTATAATCCAAAAGCCGTTTTGGAAATCCTTTTTGACCACTGCTAAGTACCGTACGTTTGCGCTGTGCGTGGTAACAGCTCTGGCGGTAATGGACAGTTGTGAAAGATGGAGGATTGTGTAACAGACATTTTTGAAAGCACAATAACAAAATTATGTCGCCGCTCCACCACAGTGAGTGGGATCTTTTAAGTAGAAGGGAAAGAAAAATGAGAGCCAGATCATGTAAACTTTTGAAATGGTCTATTATTATGGCAGCAATGTAATAAAATTGCAGCATATCACATTTCAATGTAGAAACGTTTACTAAATACATTTATACGTCATGGACATGGAGTAGTCCCAGAAAAGTTGCCTGGTTAATGTCAATCTTATTTAAAATGTTTCATTTCCACCTCCATTTTTTTAAACACTGACAGATAATTCCAATTGATGTCCATCATTTTGATAGATAAAACATAAGAAAATCATTTTTACCATAGCTCCTCAAATTTCATTTCAAGTATCTTTACTGTCCTTTATGTGTGGCTTCTATATCTCCTTGCATGCGCTTAGGAGAGAGCACGCAAGCGGCGCAACAGGTGATGTGGGTGACGAAATACGCGCACCCCCATTGACAGATTTATTTGGCTGTGTTGATAAACAGTCTTGTCCCTACAGTTTCTTGATTAATTTAATTTCTCTTCGCAAGAATTTTGGCTCGTTCCATATGTGAAAATGTACATTGTAAATGTCCGCAGCGCTTTGCAGCGTGGTTCCCTCATGCTTTAAAAATTGTATTTTCACTTTAGTGTAATTCCAAACATATTTAAAATACAGAGGACACAGTTTGTGGATTGATGAATTTTCCATATAACAAGCGCAACTGCAATCATGTGATCGACAAAAAGTCATGCTCGTCCCCTGTGATTTAATTGTCATCCGAATGCATGAGTTTTATCACAGAGGAGCCATGAAAATGTACTTTTACAGACATCACCTGGAAAAACAATTGCCATCCGAATAGGGCTTAATTAAACAAAAAAATCATGTGACGTTCTTGGAAAATGTCTCTATGCAAACAATCCAACAGAAGTTTTACCAATTTGTACCAGCTCGCTAATTACTCTGCATGCTGGTGTGTTCACGTTGACTGATCTTAACTGACTTAATAGGAATAAGTTGTCTAGTGAGCTCCAAGCCACACCTACCGTTGACATTGACCAATGGTAGTAAAAAGGTCTTTTGCAGCTGGTTAGAAGTTTTCCTGAAAGTTCGCCCTGCCGAGCTGTTACGAATCACCGAAAAACAAACTCAAAAACTCCTTCGTTTTAGCCAGAATTTGTTCTAAATGACGTCACACCCGTTCGTTCTTCGATTTCGTAGGAAGTGTGCAGGGCCTTCAATCACCATTCACTTTCATTGTATGGTGACTGAGGCTGACAGTTTCGTGTTCCACAGAAGAACGGAAGTCATATGTGTTTGGAACCACACGAGGGTAAGTGGATGATGACAATTTGTATTTTTGGGTGAACTGTCCCTTTAAGTGTATTTTTCACGGTAGCTCTGTCTATGCAATTTACTATAACTGAGGATAGCTGTAACCAAATTAAGCTGAATTAAAGCCTAATTAGAGGAAAGCTGGAATATGATGAACTTGTCTGGCTTGATTAGGTTAGACCGGGGCTGAATGCGAACATCTCTACCTTCCATTCAGTTCTGTGTGAGCTGGGCCTTTTTTCAGTTGTGTCTCAAATTACACTGGGAGCAAAGGCCAGGGAGGAAACCAGGTCTGCTTAAATGACATTGCTGCCCACATTCAACTGTAATGTGCTGTTCTAAGAAACTGTGCTCATAAAGCTTTAGCTAGAGTTTGTTTGAAAATGTGAAGTTAGAACTAATGAGCAGTGACTACTGAAAGATGACATAAGTTGGAAAATGGCTCTGTATTATGATTGTTCAGCCTTCTCTGACACTTATTAATACCAGGCGCTCTTTTTGATCATGCATACATTTTTTGGTTGCCTGAAAGGCACAGAAGCACTAGATGCATAACAATTAAAACAATACTTATATCAGTAATTTTTTCTCCTGAAATGATACTGAATGTGTTAAGTTTAGGAGTATGTTGCCAGGGCAACAGCGGGTAGATGGGCCTGAAGCCTCACAGTGACGGATGAGCTGAGTTATAATGGCTGGGTTCATTCCACACACCGCTTCCACTCATAGACATACTGTCCTTGCACAGCGTCTGACCCAGGATTGCTACACACATCTCTCTCCACTCCCCACTTCTACCTAATGAGCCTGCTTTGTGTGTGTGTGTGTGCATGTGACTCCATGACAGCCCTCGGACCATTCAAAATGTGCTGCCTTTCTCGTTTGCATTGGTTTCATCCAGAGATCATAAAGGTGAAGTGTGTAATTTATCTTAAAATACTTTCTCCAGTTCCAGCTTGATATGCAGATAAAACTGTTCACTGGTCAAAATGTAATTTATTTTGCAATTTTTTTTTATGTATTTTCGCCACAAGAGGCACAGAAATTACACGCTTCACCTTTAAAATATTTTAAAACATCTACATGAATAATGATCATGTAAGGGTCTTTTTTTTTATTTTAAGGATCCTTTTTTTTTTTTTTTTTTTTTTTTTTTTTTTTTGCCCCTTTAATAATTATTGTCAAGATGTGACAGGAAATTATCGAGATCAAGAAATGTAGTAAGCTGCACTCAAGCCCGCATGAGCACCACAGCTTCAACATTTTGGAGCAGAGATGTTCACGAGTCTCATCTGAAATCCAAGTCAAGTCTGAAGTCTTTAAGCTGGAGTCCGAATCAAGTCTTGAGTGTTTTGTCACGAGGTCGAGTCTCAAGTCACTGAACGTTACATCTTTTATGTTTTGTTTTTTTAAGTACTCAAAAATTTTAAATTTATGATCTTTGAAAAATCTGGGATACTAATAGGATTCTACCTGAACTTGTAAAAAAAAAATATTTTTTTATTTTATTTTATGATTTCACAGACTTATTGCAACTTATTCAGTACTGGTTTTTTGTAATGGATGTGCAGCAGTTTTTCTCAAGGTCAGTTCAACAAGGCTCAGAATGCACACACAAGCAATGCAATATGACATATGCAATCCTATGTAATGCAATATCATTAGGTACAGTTTTGACAAAAAACTTCCCAGCTGTTTTACGTCCACGAAAAAACTGTACACGTGCTAAAAACTAGGTCTGGTAGCACCATCATGACAGCCGCCCCACCGCACGGTGCCAGTGCGATTATTGTGCACTTCAAATTCCAATCACACATTAATGCCCAAATAAGACAATTTTAAGCGAAGCACCACAGACCTCAACCAGAGCAGCTGCTGTCCGGAAGAGCGCTCTGATGCGTGCGCCATCAGCAGAGGACCCCGCCAAACTCCAGCAAAAATATAAACGAACAAAGTAACTTTGATAGTGAAAGCAAAGTGCTCTGGTTTCACTTTAAACGATTGTGTAATGGTAATGTGACTGGTCATAGCGGGTTCAGAATTTACATACAAGTTTTTAAAACAAATTTTTTAACCACTCCACAGATTTCATATTAGCAAACTATAGTTTTGGCAAGTCGTTTAGGACGTTTACTTTGTGCATGACACAAGTAATTTTTCCAGCAATTGTTTACAGACAGATTGTTTCACTTTTAACTAACTATGTCACAATTCCAGTGGGTCAGAAGTTTACATACACCAAGTTAACTGTGCCTTTAAGCAAATTGGAAAAATTCCAGAAAATGATGTCAAGCCTTTAGACAGTTAGCTTCTGATAGGCTAATTGGAGTCAATTGGAGGTGTACCTATGGATGTATTTTAAGGCCTACCTTCAAACTCAGTGCCTCTTTACTTGAAAATCAAAAGAAATCAGCCAAGACCTCAGGAAAAAATTGTGGACCTCCACAAGTCTGGTTCATCCTTGGGAGCAATTTCCAAATGCCTGAAGGTATCACATTCATCTGTACAAACAATAGTGCACAAGTATAAACAACATGGGACCACACAGCCATCATACCACTCAGGAAGGAGACACATTCTGTCTGATAGAGATGAATGTAATTTGGTGCAAAAAGTGCAAATACTGTATATCCCAGAACAACAGCAAAGGACCTTGGAGACACTGGAGGAAACAGGTAGACAAGTATCTATATCCACCGTAAAACAAGTCCTATATCGATTCTCAGCAAGGTCACTGCTCCAAAACCACCATACAAAAGCCAGACTACAGTTAGCAAGTGCACATGGGGACAAAGATCCTATTTTTTTGGAGAAATGTCCTCTGCTCTAATGAAAAACAAATTGAACTGTTTGGCCATAATTACCATTGTTATATTTGGAGGGAAAAATGGTGAGGCTTGCAAGCTGAAGAAAACCATTCCAACCGTGAAGCATGGGGGTGGCAACATCATGTTGTGGGGGTGCTTTGCTGCAGGAGGGACTGGTGCACTTCACAAAATAGATGGCATCATGAGGAAGGAATATTTTGTGGATATATTGAAGCAACATCTCAAGATATCAGCCAGGAAGTTAAATCTCTGTCGCAAATGGGTCTTCCAAATGGACAATGACCCCAAGCATACCTCAAGTTGTGGCAAAATTGCTAAAGGGCAACAAAGTCAAGGTATTGGAGTGGCCATCACAAAGCCCTGACCTCAGTCTGATAGAAAATTTGTGGGCAGAACTAAAAAAGTGTGTGCAAGCAAGGAGGCCTTCAAACCTGACTCAGTTACACCAGTTCTGTTTGGAGGAATGGGCCAAAATTCCAGCAACTTATTGTGAGATGCTTGTGGAAGTCTACCCAAAATGTTTGACCCAAGTTAAACTATTTAAAGGCATGAATGTAAACTTCTGACCCACTGGGAATGTGATGAAAGAAATAAAAGCTGAAATAAACCATTCGCTCTACTATTATATTGACATTTCACATTCTTAAAATAAAGTAGTGATCCTAACTGGCCTAAGACAGGGAATGTTTTCTATGATTAAATGTCAGGAAGTATGAAAAACTGAGTTTAAATGTATTTGGCTAAGGTGTATGTAAACTTCTGACTTCAATTGTAGAGTTAATGATACACAGTGACAGAGGAGATGCACGCTTACTCTATTTCTGTGGAGTGATAAAATGATGAAACTAAATCTCAAAGGTTTTGATTAATGAAGAATAAGGGCTCGTAGATTTAAACCGAGTGTTAAAATAAGTGAAAAAATTAGGACAGGAAATGTTTAGTGTTGCATAATCTAATATAATATAAAATAATAGCAATATATATATATGTATGTATGTGTGTGTGTATAAATTGACCAAAACTCAAGTTGACCAAAATGTACCAAAAATACATATTTTAAATATTTAGAAATATTTTGATATTTAAAACATTATTTTTCATGCTATTCATACGTTTTTTTTTTAAAGCCTTAAAAGGAAATCATATATCGCTTTTTTATTATTTGAGTTATATATTTAAAGTTAAATATGGAATAAATTATGGTTAATGAAGCACACATGCACCTTAAGAAATGTGACAATTTATATGGCAACTAATCATGAAAGCCATGAAAGAGACTATTAATCATCATAATCACAATTATTTGTTTGACAATTAATCATCAGCCAAATTTCTGAATTGTGACAGCCCTACTTGTTGCTCAAAGCACCGAAGTCCAACAAAGATAAATGAGCAACATGTGAGTAAAAGATCACTGTGATACAATATATAAAAGTTTTAAATCGTAACATTATCATGTCGTGACCCAGATATCTATATAATACCGCATTGCCACCCTCTAGAATCAAGAATGGTTATATGGATTTAACACGGCAAAAAAAGATGTGCTTGACAAGTTTTAATAAGTTTTGTTTGACTTATTTTTTGTATAAAATTTACCAAAAAATCTTAAGGCAAGTTACATTTGCTTGAGAAGAAACACTGCATAGGATATGTAGACTTGTTTTCTGCATCTTCTATTTCCGTATTTATTTCTAATCTATATGCATTTAATTCAGTTAAATTGAGGATACATTCTCTGAAAACAAGCCAAAATATATTATGCAGCAAAGTAAATTTAGCTCATTAAGATAATTTTTAGATCTTTTTATTGGAAAACAAGATTTTTTTTTATTTTTTATTTTTTTGGGGAGTTAACGATCTCAAAATATATTAGCCAGTTTATACAAATTCAGTACAAGTAGTAATCTTTGTACCCCTTCTGTGGCCGTTCAACTCTTTCTTCAGTGAATTGTGACCCAATCAGATTCTGTTTACTTAGGATTTAATTACAATTTAAGGTGCAGAGAATGGTCCTTTGCAATGGAAACATCGATTGAACATGTGAAGGCTACCCAAATGTTTCCCCAGTTCGAAGCACTTTGTAGACTGGCATTACTGAGATTTTGACTCTACAATCTTTGTGGTGGAATGCAGCATGGTTCTCCACATTTTCACTATGGTTCCTTTACTCCTGGTTATGTTCTGTTGCACACACCAAATCAAACCCAGCAGAAAAATCCACGCTTCTTTACCAGCACTCTAACTGAAGAGGAACCCAAGGTCCCTGTGTTGTCTGTGTGCGTGACTGCAGCTATGTGGAGGATGGTGTGCTTTTCAGCACTGTCTAGAGGACTCTGCACTTGGAGCCCCAGCGTGTGCCTGGCAGCAGACCGAGAGTGTAATCCTTGGCATTAAGTGTGGCCTGGCACCAGTTCAGAAAGCCACAGTTAGAGTGGTAGGGGGGCCCTACTCTAAGAAATGCCAAGTCGAAGGAAGGAAACAATGATCACAGGGCAGGTTAACCCAGGGTGGCCACAAGCTTGAGCTTGAGGTTAACGCTGCCAAGAGGCGCGGTGCGGCTTCACTTTCACTTCATAAAAGAGATGCATGCTAGGATTTTAATGCTGGCTTTCCTGTCCACATAGTAATGCTGGGTCAAGCAGTGGCCAACTGCACATACTGTGCTCACGTGTCTGTTTAAAAAGACCACAGATACCCCTTTAAGTTTTCTTCCCGTTTATTCTCTATGAGTCCCCCAAGTGAACTAGGAAGTTTACAGACCATGTTACATGTGCTGCTCTTTGAAATGTCATCAAACGTAATATGCTTCAGCAGAGACATTTTAAGAGAATTGAGTATACATATGAATGGTAGAGATTGTAACACTAAATATGGTACCTATACCTTTTTGATAGTCAACACGTTTGTTTATTCAAAAAGGCGCATGTGCATTTGAAGTGAAAAGTATACTAATGTTTTGACGCAAACGCTTAGCATCTGCATACAGTCCAATGCTCACCTTTCAAAGTAAACATCTTTTGACTGTGAGCACATACACAGGCGGATGGCGCATGCACGCTATGACTGCTATGAGACACTGGACTATTTCTCTTCAGGAGTTTAGACCCATTAAGATGTTTTTATAGTCCTTTAGACTCTAGTTATACAGTACAAATGCAGGTATCTCCAGACCTCGTCACACATGCGTTCTTGACGTGCACATCCACTGTTGATGTTTCCACCTTCATCTCCTGATGTTAAGCGGCGATTACATCTTCTAGCGCTTCTTCATGACAGCAATGGTGAATGTTGCAATCTTGTGGACTCACTTATTAGTGCAAATAATACTAGCCGCATGTGCATACTGCACATTCATAGTATGCCCAGTTCAGACTATGCTCGAGCACGCATCCTGTACGCAGACACCTAGTGCTCACGTCTGACCGAAGTATACTTTAGGTTTTAGTTGGACCAGCCTAAAAAATTTGTTGTGTGATTTAAACTGAAGACGCACAATTTTTGATGCCAATGTTGTGAGACATTATTGGTCATTTGAAATATGTTATTTTACTCTAATATTAACCAATCATTTTGAAAATCTGACCATTTCAAGTAGATTGGAGCTGTACTTGCATGTAGGGCTGCAACTAACGATTAATTTGATAATCGATTAATCTTCTATTATTTCTTTGGATAAAAGCAATTTTATTTTATTAAAATATAATTGAAAAAAAAATCTAAAATGATAAAGGTCGTACAGTTTGGTTCAATTTACATTACTGAATTCACAATTCTATACTCTCACAAAACTTTGAACAAAGCCTGAATCATGAAAAGTTAAGTTTTAATTTATTATTATTATTTTTACTTTTTGGAAAATGCACAAGAGTTCCTTTACTTGTAAGACTTAACAAAAAGTACGGTTCATTAAAGAGTAAAATGATCCATCAGGGATGGAATGGGACTAAAAATCAGCCCAGCGGAGGGCAATGGTGACACCAGAATAGAAATATTAATAATTCTGCCCAGCTGATAAAATACAAAATTACTGAATGTTTGATACATGTGCTTGTACACCGTCCCTGATTACATTAATTCTAATTATTTTAAATTAATATTGTAGGTTTAAATAGTATTGTCACTGATTACATGTTTCTAAACTATTCTTTTCAAAACTATATGTATGTTTATCCAGTAAAATAATTTTTATCATGGTATAAATTTACTGGTGAAATCGGTGTGATATGCATGAGAACTGCGCTATTGATTACATTGAAACTGAAGTCGAGGTATGATGTTGCATGAGTTTAATCAAAATATTGGCGCTCCCTTTCTTCATTACGCACGGTTTGATTGACGCAGATGTGCGCACTCCCTTGCTCAATGCTCAGTGAGGTTTAACGGTGACTCGCATGTGATAAAAACAAATAGTTTTGCGAAGTACACACCTGGTTTTGAATGGATAACATGTACACATTAGAAAATAGCAGTAAAATGTAAGTGATGCGCTGGAGAGAAACAACTCTCTTTTTTTTTCTTTTCTTTTTTTTTCTCCCAATTTGGAATGCCCAATTCCCAATGTGCTTTTAAGTCCTTGTGGTTGCATAGCGATTCGCCTCAATCCGGGTGGCGGAGGACGAATCCCAGTTGCCTCCGCGTCTGAGACCGTCAACCCGTGCATCTTATCAATTGGCTTGTTGAGCGCATTGCCACAGAGACGTAGCGTGTGTGGAGGCTTCACACCATCCACCGTGGCATCCACGCTCAACTCACCAGATTATAGCGAGCACGAGGAGGTTACCCCATGTGACTCTACCCTCCCTAGCAACCAGGCCAATTTGGTTGCTTAGGAGACCTGGCTAGAGTCACTTAGCATGCCCTGGGATTCGAACTAGCGAACTCCAGGGGTGGTAGCCTGCTTCTTTTACCACTGAGCTACCCAGGCTAATCATTCTGTCAACCCACCTGACGCAGCAAGCGCTCCACATTAAACTGTATGCTTATTATGATCATCTTTGAAGTGTTTATAAAGTGCTCTCATGTGCTGGACAACTTGGGTTGTGTTTTTCAAATGAGTTTCATCATGCAACACATTTTCACTGGGCTGTAAAGTGACGTCACTGATGGAGTTTCTCCGTGCTCCCTGCACACATCCAACTAATCGATAATGAAATTCGTTGTCGATGATTTCCATTATCGATTTTATCAATTTGTTGTTGCAGCCCTACTTGCATGACTAGGAAATAGCTTCATGGAGGTGTTACGAACATGCTGCCGAGTGACCCGACTTGCCATAAAGGGACTTTGGTGTCAGTTTGCTTTGATGTTTATTTTTAAAATTGAAGGTAGATTTTGATTTTGATTTTGAATCTGCGTAAAAATTACTTTTGTTTTGGATGCATCACTTCAAAGACCTGTCTGTTGAAGGATGAGAACTCTAATGCAGTCATCGAATGCTGACGTATAATTCGATAAACGCTTGCCATTCGTTTGGTTCCAACGCTAAGCCACCAGTGATGAAAGAACTGTTTTAACTCTGGAATATACATGCCCTCAGGTTGGATGTAGCACAGTGTTTTTCTGTGTTGAAATAAGGTTCTAGCAGAATCTCCAGATGGTATAGGCCTCATTCTCCTGCAGAGCCTCTCTTGCTGTAAATTGACTGGTCTACTAACTGGGCCACAGATCTAATTGCTCTTTCATGCAGTGCAAATTCAGAGGGGAAAAGACTTCTGCGGAAGCCAGACTACAGCATGCAGAAACTAACATGGTGGCAGAGATAGAGCCTCCGCTTGCAAAACAAAAATGCAGCTCAAGCAGAAGAACGCATCTTTACAAAAAAAGAGACAAAATGCATCGCTTGCAAAAGACCTTACATGGCTGACCACACGGTCCAAAAATTGCAAGCGAATGACCGTGCAAAATGACTAGCAAAAGACACGTCATCGACAGCAAAACGAAGACAAAAAAAAAATAAAAAAACTGTGCTTGTTCATTGCAGTGTTAGCAATTGATATCCAATTCAGGGCAATTGAATTGTGCTCTTTTATTTCCTGCTCTTTGCACATTTTACATTTATCACCCCTTGAATTCATAGCCTGCAGTAAACTACAGATAGGTTTTATGTTTAAACCAATACCTTTTAAGCTTTTATTAGTAAACGCCCTTAACTATATCAATTGCTCCTTCAAATTAGTGTATCAGAAGCAATAAAGTTATCCATAATTCTCTCTTCGAGCAAGACCGTACTGGCATTGGGCAGACTTGGCAGCTGCTATCATTGGAAGCTGCTAAGCAGCTTGAATCACTTGCCAGCCAGCTCATCTGTCATCAAAATACATTGGATTGGCTGTCATTTGCCTGTTAGAAAACATGCGCACACCTTTGTGCCTTGATTCTATTTCCGGAACGGAATACGAACAAAGATATAGAGAAAAGTCCTTAATCTGATTGACTATAGGGCTGCAACTAATGATTATTTTGATAATCGATTAATCTAACGATTATTAGAACGATTATTGGATTATTGCAACGATTAATCATTAGCTCTTAACGGATAATTCAGCTTGTGCCCGACTTAAAAGGTTGTATTAAAATTGCTTACTAACAATAAAGAGGACAAAATCATCTTTTAAAAATATCTCTAAATGACATTCACTGAATTAAAGGGGAAAAAAAATTATTAGTTGAATTCAGTAAAGAAATTCACTGTAAAAATCCAATTGTTATGAAGTATTTTTGTCTTGTTTCCCATTTAAAATTGTCTAAAAATCCTTAAAACAAGATACATTTACTTTAGAAGCAACATATAAGATATTTAGACTTGCTTTAAGAGAATGTATCTTAAATATAAGTGTATTTTGTATATAAGTGTATTTTTTCACTTGGTTATACTTCTGCGAGTGCAGTAAAGACAAAATATACTTATATTCAAGATCTATTCTCTAAAAGCAAGTCTAAACATCTTATATGCTGCTGCTCAGGTGAATGCATCTTTTTTTTTTTAAAGGATTTTTAGATATTTTAAAATATTTTTATTTTTAATACACTGGCGGCCAAAAGTTTGGAATAATGTACAGATTTTGCTCTTATGGAAAGAAATTGGTACTTTTATTCACCAAAGTGGCATTCAACTGATCACAATGTATAGTCAGGACATAAATAACGTGAAAAATTACTATTATAATTTGAAAAATAAAATCTACTTAAACTACTTCAAAGTGTTCTCATCAAAAAATCCTCCACATGCAGCAATGACAGCTTTACAGATCCTTGGCATTCCAGCTGTCAGTTTGTCCAGATACTTCAGGTGACATTTCACCCCACGCTTCCTGTAGCACTTGCCATATGATGTGGCTGTCTTGTCAGGCACTTCTCATGCACCTTACAGTCTAGCTGATCCCACAAAAGCTCCATGTAGTTAAAATCCATAACACTCTTTTCCAATTATCTGTTGTCCAATGTCTGTGTTTCTTTGCCCACTCTAACCTTTTCTTTTTGTTTTTCTGTTTCAAAAGTGGCTTTCTCTTTGCAATTCTTCCCATAAGGCCTGCACCCCTGAGTCTTCTCTTTACTGTTGTACGTGAAACTGGTGTTGAGCGGGTAGAATTCAATGAAGCTGTCAGCTGAGGACATGTAAGGTGTCTATTTATTCAAAATAGAAACTCTGATGTACTTATCCTCTTGTTTAATTGTACATCCGGCCTTACACATCTCTTTCTGTCCTTGTTAGAGCCAGTTGTCCTTTGTCTTTGAAAACTGTGGTGTACACCTTTGTATGAAATCTTCAGTTTTTTGGCAATTTCAAGCATTGTATAGCCTTCGTTCCTCAAAACAATGATTGACTGATGAGTTTCTAGAGAAAGCTGTTCCTTTTTTTGCCATTTTTGACCTAATATTGACTTCAAGACATGCCAGTTTATTGCACACTGTGGCAACTTAAAAACAAACACAAAGACAATGTTAAGCTTCATTTTACAAACCAAATAACTTTCAACTGTGTTTGATATAATGGCAAGTGATTTTCTAGTACCAAATTATCAATTTAGCATGATTACTCAAGGATAAGGTGTTGGAGTGATGGCTTCTGGAAATGGGGCTTGTCTAGATTTGCTCAAAAATGACTTTTTTCAAATAGTGATGTGCTGTTTTTTGCATCTTTAATGTTTTGAGTATACTTTGAGATCAGTTGAATGCCACTTTGGTGAATAAAAGTACCAATTTCTTTCCATAAGAGCAAAATCTGTACATTATTACAAACATTTGGCTGCCAGTATATATATTACATTCTCAAATATTTTTTTTTCTTCTGCAGTATATCTGCTAAAATAAATGTGCGTTGTTTTATAGGAGTTTTAGATATTTATATTGGAAAACAAAACAAAACAAATCGAAAACGTATTTTGTTTCTGTGTATAATGGGGTGAAGACTACCCTCTCTCACCTTTCTGTTCACTTCAGTCCATCTTTAACTCACAAAAAAACAAATTCTCTTATTAATGAAGCTGCATATTGCCAATTTTCTTCACGATAAGAAATGCACAGTGATGCATATATTATGATTCAATAAGTCGCGAGCCATCACGTTATAATCTAGCTGCATTAAGCATGCGTGCTTGAGGGATGAGCGTCCCCGTGACAAAGTGTGCATCAGCCGGGTACAGTTTCAATCTTTCCCCCTTAGATCGGGACACTTTGTGCAACTCATAGAAGAGGTGCTGACCACACAGAGAAATGGCAGTTTCATATTTGTAGTTATTTACATGATCTGCTTCCATATTATTTGAACTTTAAAGCTATAATGCATTAAATATAACTGCATTTAAGATGTAGTGGCGGGATGTTTCCTTTAAAGAGCTCCGGCTCCGCTTATGCCACAACGAGAGTGCTTCTGTATTTACTTATTAGGTATTTTTGTATAATTCCATCATACTTTGCGATCTACATCACCTGAAGCTGTGAAAGTTTAGAGTGCATCTGGACTGTGAGCTGTGTTTTCTTCCTCTCCTCAGTCAGGCGCGAACTGCAGTGTTGCTCTCGCGTGTCATCATTAGAGTTTAATGTGATCTCATGTTACGTTAAATGAGATAGAACGACTATTCGACAACGAAAATTTGTCGTCAATTTTTTGTTGTTGACATTGTCGATAACGTCGACTAACCATTTCAGCCCTAATTGACTGTTTTCTTTCTTAAAGGGATTTTTTAAATTTTTTTTAGACCATTCACAAAGCCAATGGTTTTCAAAACATTATGATGTTAAACTATCAAGTTGATGAGATTATGTTAGACATTTTTAGGTCCAGGTCGTCTGTTAGCTAAAGAAGTTATTATCTCTTAGACTAGATATAAATTGCTGGACATAGGTTGAAGAAAGTGACTAAGTCTCTCCAATAAGTCTGTGTCTTGTATGTTACAGATATCTGTGGCTTTGGCTCCTGGAATTGTGGGTTGTCAAAGCAAATCCTCTGATATATTCCTGAGGAGACAATTACACACACACACACACACACTCACTTACGGTGCAGACAGTAAAGAGAGTGATACATAATCTTTGCATCTTAAACAGTTAGTGATTAGGATTGCAGAGATATAAAGTTCACTGAGCATGTTAAAGGGTGTTTTTAGCTGAAACCAAAATCAACCCTATTTTAGTGACTTTAATGACCATATCTGGTCTTAATATGCATAATTCATGGGTGCACAATATTCCAAAGAAAATTGTTTGTCAGAATTTATGAAAATGTAATAACCCTGAAATGACTTTACTTTTAAGGAAATGTCACCAGTCCATCTTACTTTTCAACCCCTCGCCTCCAACTACTTGGCAAATAGAGGCACAATCCAATCAGTTCCCGAATGAACTTTCTTCACTCGGAAATTCTAAGAATTCAGAATTATAATAGTGTTTCCCCTAAGATTTTTTTCAGCAGCGGTGCTGTTGTGCACCCATCCACAAGTACGCAAAACCGCAACCGTATTAACGTGTGTTGGTGGAGGAATTGCTTAAAACAGGGGTGTCAAGCTCAATTTCAGCCTGGGCCACATCATGGTTTATTTGTGCTCTCAATGGGCCGGTTGAAAATCTGGCATCAGCACCTGTTTTGGTAGCACCCATGCAATTACAAATAATATTACATGTTATGTGCATTAAAATGTACATTTGACAGGAAAGCATTAATTTTGAGGGTGGGATTCATATGAAAATTATGATATTAACAACAGTAACATCTGTGGAAAAAAAATAACACCTAAGTTTATATGGCTAAAGTGAAATATTTTGACAGTGTCACTAAGTTCTCCTTTACAGATTCCTTTCATTAGGCTCCTATATACTGATTAATCTACAGTCATCTTGGAATTTCTGAAGGCAAACTAAACCACTCACATTTTCTTACAATCAGAGAGCATTACAAGAGAACACATTTTATACAGATGGAAAACTGATACCTTGGTCCATAATAATTATGAAAATGTACCATAGTTCCTCCATAGTATCCATAGTTTTAACAATGGTATTTGTAATAAGTCCATGGTAACCATGTAAAACCATGCATGGCTCCTATGGTTTCTATATAAAGAACTATGGCATTTTTGTAATGAAAACAGCAGTCTAAATACATTTAGAAATATTTTCTTCCACAACTACCATAGTTAATACAGTATAGTTAGTGTTACTGCAGTAAATCCATTCAAATGTTTGTAGCCTGAGTGTTGTGATCTGAGAATTAAAAAAATTATGTTTTCTCCTGTTTGTCAATGTCGTTTTGAATGTTGGGGCTGGTTATTGCAAAAGACAACTCTGTGCCGCATTCAAATGGGTTTCAAAATAGTCTGTGTGGTTGAGAACAGTCCGCGAATTACCGCACCTGCTCTGCTCACGCTGCTCTATTTATTGAGCCGTGTTGATAAATGGTCCATGTAGTGCTGTTTCATTCTGATTTTGAAGCAAGCAAAATGCACTCCAAAACATACAGATGACCAGGGAAGGCTCATTAATATTCAAAAGGAAAGCACTAACTGGTTGGTCAGTGAAACGTTGCGATCCCCTGCCATCCAACTTTTCAGAAATGAGCTCACGGGCCACATGAAATGAAGAACGTTTGACAAGTGTGTTATGCAGTGACGTCACTGTGAGTATGTGCATGTATTTGTGTGTGTGTGTGCTCTTTCGCAGTGTACAAAGCACACAGCTGACTGGCGCTGACAAGCATTATGTTGCTTCAAGAATAGTAAATGAACCTTGTGAAATCTAAACAGTGGCGCTAGTAAATCAGCGGCGGTGCTGCACCACTGCAAAATGCATATTGGGGAAACACTGTAATAGCTTGCGAACATTGTTTCATGTTGACTTCAAGATGTTTGTCAGAGATTATTTAACTCTAAAACACAATATCTAAAGACCTTTAAAAGACTTAACTACAAACTTCCCATGATGTACCTTCTTGTATTCAGAGGTCTGTAAAACTTATAAGTGCAGTTTTTTGTCCTGTGTTTGCATATATCCTGTACAAATTTCATGTTTAGGTGGGACAAACTTTGAATGGCTCTTCTCTTTAAATAATAAAAAATAGCCAGTAGGCTTTAGTTATGTCACAGCCATGAACCATCATTTGGCAATCAATTATAGTGGGTGATATTCTCAACAGAGTATAACATAGAACAGCCAGCCTTTAAAGTGTCATAATGTTCTTGACAGTCTTTTTGGGGACCCAGTGCTGATGTTTTCTTTTACTCTCAAGCAGAAAACCTCTTTCATTGCAAAACTGTCTTTTGCAACAATGTATGCATAGTCTTTACAGCCCAGTAGTGCCTCCTGTTTATTTTAGTTTCTAAAGTCATCTTACAGTAAATGGCTTGGAGTTACATGACATTATGGTTTATTTTGAAAGCCTTAAGCTTGAGTGGCCAAAGCACTAATTTTGGATAATTGTGGTATTTGACAACCGGAAACTGTAATGCAATATCACAGCCTTGATGTTGACTGGCAGAGCAATGACAGACACTCCCTCCACTACGAGCACTCCGTACACAGAGACAATTTTTCACTGCGGCTTTTGACTTTTCCCTGTCTCGTCCAATTACGTGTCCTTCTGGAGAATCACCAGTATTCCTAATCAGGTAATGCAGGATTTGTAGTTTTCCCTTCCGACATGCTGAGCCTCAATGCAAACGAGCAAGCTTTTTAAAAGGGGTGGAAAAAACATCTCTTCCCTTGTTCACTCATAGAAGACAACACCCGAGCATCACACCCTGTCTCTCCACCCACTTGTCGGGATGTTAAATAAACCAGTATGTTTTACAGTACACACAATTTAGACGTACACGAAGCCTAGAAGGCACATATACAAAAAGGATAAGCGTGGGCTTCCAGCTGGAGAGAAGAAAGAGAATGATAATCACATGTGGAGTTGGAGCTAACACAAAACAGAAGATGAAAATTGATATGTAAGAGTTTTGCACAGGGGTAACAGGAAGAGTGTTTAGCCTGACGCTTGACATACAGATGGGCTTTCATGAGGTCTGTATTGCCTCATATCGTTGGATCAAGAGGATGTGGTACCATGGAAGAATGTTATCAGTGTTATAGAAGTCATAAGATACAAGGAGATCTCAATTGATTATTAAAAGCATTCTGATAGTAGGGACATTTTTAAAATCAATGAGTTGGTTGGTTGCGTGAATGACTAGTCTGCTAATCTGTGTAGGGAAAGTCCTTTTATAGCTCAACTGGCTCTGATTGGACACATTTCTTTGTGGGCTTTTCATTTTTGGGGGTTTTTCGAAGAGATATATCATGATTTTCATCCAAGTTTTATTACAACCCCTTCTGTAAAAAGACGTGAGTTTGGTAAGAATTGTAGGGTTTCTACAGTCATGGAAAACCTGGAAATATCAGAAAATGTTAGAATAGTGATTTTTCAGGTCTAGAAATTTCATGGAAATGAATAAAATCTTATAAAGTCATAGAAAACTCGTAGAAAACATTTTTGATTATCTCCAAAGCAGCCCCAGAGTAGCTTGATACATTTCCCATTAGTAAGAAGATATTTAATTTTGCTTTCTGTTTAACTCTTGAGAGGCTGATGATGGATCAGGGTGCACATGTGTGACTGTGGTTACAAGTATGCAACATACAGACAAGGGGATGGACAGGATTACAACCAGATTATTTAAATGAGGTGTTTGTAGAGTTTTGGTCATGTTTTAGAGAGAGTTGATTACCTCAATGAAATCAACATGCTGTGGAATTTACTGCTTAGTATCGCAATAACATGGAACATTAACACCCAGATTGGTGGTACTTGAGCCTCATGTTTAATCCTAAATTCATTGCTGTAGCCCAACAGATAAAAGTCATTTTCCATGTATAATAAAGCCTGCCATGCTTTACAATGGTTTTACCCCTGGTATCATTCAGAGCACCTTAGCAACCGCATAGCAATATCCTGGCATTGTGGTGGTGAGTTTTGCACAAGCAAACACCACACATTGTTTTTTCTGAAAATCAGAAGTAAAAAGGCATCCAGTGACCTGTATAGCGTGGTTAAATTGTTTGCTTTGTTAGGCCATTAAATCTTGACTCAGTAATACAATCAAGAAGCTGACTGATGAAAATGCCAACATGGAAGGTTATATTTGTATTTGGCCTCTGCATCTGGCCTATTTTGGTCAATTTTGAGTGAGTAAAATAATCTGCACGGCCGATCTAATCTTTAGCCCTTGAGTGATACGATAATATGGCTACTTTCTCCTGACATAAGCCTTAAGTGACAGCCCCGCTGAGATGACTTGCACCTGCTTCAGGCCAGAAGGAAACAGAGAGGATGATGGGGAGAGAACAGGATCTCTTACCATGGACATAGGGTTTAGACAATCCCGATCACATCCAGTTACAGAGCTGCTAAATGAACTTGACTGGAGTACGTGAGTTGTCAAAAGTATGAGTAGTGGAAGAAACCTCTGTGCTCCTTTTTTTTCAATGGCATTATTTTATGAATGTGTTAAAGAGGTCATGTCATACATTTTAGTTTTTTCCCTTGGGACAGCTTGAAATGTTTGTCAAGTTTAAACACAAAACTAGTAGTCCAAGGCACTCAAAGTAGGTTAAATATTTAAAAAGCCTTTGAGTCATGGCTGTTAGGTTAAAAACATTCCACAAACCGATGCTTTGCAGCTTAGAAAGCCTTTATCAGGGTGTCATAAAAGGTTTACAACGTCGTTGCTGTGACGACATAACGCAGAAAACCCTGTAATCTGCTAGAACAGTATTCTGCTACAAAAACGACGATTTAAACAATTTTACAGCTCAAATAAAACGCAGGTTTTAACTAGGGCTGCAACATATGGAGGAAAAATGCAATATGTTGCTGGAAAATGCGATATGCGATACGATGACGTCATCAGAGCGTTCGGAACATCTAAACTAGGGCTGCAACAACTAATCGATAAAATCGATAATTATCGATGATGGAAATCATTGACAATGAATTTCATTATCGATTAGTTGGATATTTTCAGTAAACATGGAGAAGCCCCGTCAGTGATGTCACTTCAAAGCCAAGTGAAAAATGTGTTGCATGATGAAACTCCATTGAAAAACAACAGAGACAAGTTCAAATGGAAAAAACACGACACAAGTTGTCCAACGCACGAGAGCACTTTATAAACAGTTCAGAGAAGATCGTAATAAGCCTACAGTTTAATGTGGAGTGGTTGCTGCATCAGGTGCATTGACAGAGTGCTTGTGCTGTTTGTTTGATGCGCGAGAGTTGTTTCTCTCCAGCACATCATTTACATTTTAATGCTATTTTCTAGAGCCTGACCGATATGGGATTTTGAGACCGATTACCGATATGGTGGCCGATATACTCTACCGGTCAAAAGTTTTGAAACACTTACTCATTCTTTATTATAATTTTTTTAACATTTTAGAATAATAGTAAAGTCATCAAAACTATGGAATAACATAAATGGAGCTATAGGAATTATGTTGTGACTAAACAAAATCCAAAATAAATCAAAACTGTTATATTTTAGCATCTTCAAAGTAGTCACTCTTTGCCTAGAATTTGCAGAAATGAACTCTTGGCATTTTCTCAACCAACTTCTTGAGGTATCACCCTGGGATGCTTTTTAAACAGTATTGAAGGAGTTCCCATCTATGTTGGGCACTTATTGGCTGCTTTTCTTTATTATTTGGTCCAAGTCATCAATTTCAAAAACTTTTTTTTTTTTTTTTAATTAAATTTTAGTTTTATAATTAAATTAATATGGTGGCACAATTATATTTTTGTCTACAAAACTAATTTCAAACATTTAAGCATACGCCTTCAGATCAAAAGATTTTTAAGATCATGCAAAACATTTCAGTCAAGTGTTTCAAAACTTTTGACCGGTAGTGTAGTTAATTTCTTTTGCTGGAATTAAAACAGACCATTTCTATGTGGATTGTGCACCTTTTTTGCACTGATACAACTATTCAAAGGTACTCAGAAGGCTGCTTTCTTAAGCAAATATTTTTATCAAAGTATATTTGACATTATTATTATACGTTGTCAACAAATTCTAGAAATGAACACTGAGAAAATAAAGAATAAATAAAAATACAATGAATAGCTAAATAAACATCAGTACTGTATGTTCAGTATTAGTCAGTTGCTGACCATTTAAAGAATAAATTAAAATTATAGCTAAATAAAAATCAGTAGTCAAGAGATAAACAGCGGCAGCGGTGTTACATCGTATTCTGATATACAAGTTCAGGGGAAACTTGCAACGGTGGAAAACCAGACTTTTAAATATGACATTTTGTAAATGCAACAACTGGAATTGTTCAGTTGAAGGGGGTACCAAACTGCGAATCCTGAACAAACAGTTTGGTGATTATGTTTACACATTAACTTCCACTCAGCTGACAATGTATGAAAGTAGCTACGTGGTTAGCTAGTTAGCTATAAGCTCGTTGTCACGGAGAGCAAAAGATGGTCATTGTTTTTTTACTTTCCATTATTGCGTCTCACCAACTAGGTAACAACATATTGTGAAATCAACACTCAACAGACACAATCCACCACCGCACCGTTGTCTGCTGAGCTGCAAAAAGATGCTCTGATGCTTACCTTTCAATCTGCTATGTTACTGACTGCACTGACAAACTATAGCTGGCTAACAGCAAACAGATGTGATAAATATGAGTGACATGGTTGCCAGGGACAGGGTTAACGTTATATTAGTTATATTGAAAAGGGAAAATGATGGGGTTATTGTTTATTAACTTTCCAGTGTGAATTTCACAAACTAGTTAGCAACTTACCGTGAAGACACCGCTTACCTCCGCACTATCAGAAGAACCATTGTCAGCTCAGCTCTGTAAACAATGGAGTCGGAGGGTGCTCTGCTGGACAAACTATGTTATGACACCAATTCTAAATCACCCCAAGCATTGTTTTCTGCATTTTATGTTCTGAAAAAAAAGTTTTCATATCTGCGCGTATCGGAAAACATATACGCTGATACGATATATCTGTGAAAGGCTAATGTCGACCGGGCACTACTATTTTCTGTGTTTTATAATGTAAACATGTTATGAATTCAAATCAGCCACGTATTTCGTAAAAACAGTTTGTTCTTACCACAGTTGAGTCTCCGTTGAACTCTGAGCAAGTGAGCGTGCACATCTGCGTCAATCAAACCAAACGCTATGGAGAAGGGGTGTGACATAATTTACATCATACCATGATTTCAGTTTCAATGTAATCAATTGTGCAGCTTTCATGGATATCAGACTGAAGTCTCAGCAGTCAAGGTGTGCCGTTTTTTTTCTCCTGCTCATGTAAGCGCATGTAACACAGTGAGCACCGGGATGAGACTTTTCAGCGCGAGAGTAAATTTGTACAGGGTTTACAGATGATTGTACTATATTAAACTGTATGTAATGCTGAATATAATGTATAATAATACTAAGGGTCCTGATATTTGAAAGTCCTCCTGATTATGCCACATGTAATGTCTGATTTCACTAGTAAATTATACTATGGCAAACATTATTTTACTGGATAAAACACACTTTTTGAAAAGAATAGTTTAGAAATGTAATCAGTGAAAATACTATTTTAAAAACTATAATATTAAAATACTTAAAATGTATGTAATCAGTGACAGTGTACAAGGATATTTATCTAACATAATTATGTATTTTTCAGCTGGACAGAATTATTCATTATTCTGTATATACAGTTATTTCATATGTAAGCAAAAGGGACATTATAACCGAAAAAATACTAACATGAATCGATATTGAATCGAATCGAGAGCTTGTGAATCGGAATCGAATAGAATTTGGAAATCTGTATCGATACCCAGCCCTGCTGCATGTGCTTTTATTATGAAACAGAAAGTGCAATGTTTTTTTTGACAGTTACGAGTTTCACATCTTGTGAACCGCTGTCAAACTTTCCTTTACTGTTCCGCGATTGTAAATTTGTATAATAACTTTACAACTGGAATTGCACGAATGCTTAAACCTGCAGTACTTCACAGCTGAATGATTTCAGGTAAAATGTGAACTGCGCTAAAAACTCAAAACCAATGAGTCCTGCCGCATTGCCGGTTCATTCAGAAGCGCACACAGACAATGCTTATCTGTCTTTAATCGTAGCCTTTGGCAGTTAAATAATCATATCTCCATTTTGATGTTATTTTGATTTATTTTATAGCCCTGAAGGATCGTGAAATTAGTCTACTGATGCACTCTATGAAACTTAATGGCCAAATAAAAGTCACATTAAAATCATCGGGATATTCATGATATTTTTGAATTTTACATCATCAGCAAAATCATCACGATTATATCGTGGGTATTCAATGTATCACCCAGCCCTACTAGGACATAGCGTGATTTTAATTTGTGGGCTGAATGTTTACGTAATGACATTCGTACGTCAGATGTTATCGGGGTTTGTACACGCAGTGTTAATGACACACAGTGACAACGAGGAGGACATGCACGCTTACTCTATTTCTGTGGAGTGATAAAATGATGAAACGAAATCTCAAAGGTTTTGCTTTGTGGGATTAATTAGAGCATTAAAATAAAGTGTGAAAGTGAAGAAATTAGGAAAGAAATTTTTACTACTGCATAATATAATAAAAATATATAAATATTTTTTGTTTAAAAAATTGATCAGATATATGAGTTAAAAAAAAAAGTGTAAAAGTAAAATTGACCAAAACTAAAGTTGACCAAAAGGTGTGACATATTTTAATTATTTTGGAATATTTTGTTATTTAAAACATTATTCTTCATGATTATTTTTCATATTTTTAATTCATAAGTTTTTAAAGCCTTAAAAGAAAATCATAGTTTATTCCACTTTTATTATTTAATTTATATATTTGAAGTTAAATATGTAAAAAATGACTTTTTAAGGTGTATGCAGAACACATGCAGAAAAAAGCACACCTTAAAAAATGACAATTTATGACAATCATGAAAGCCCTTAATGAGACAGTCGTCACAGTCCTAAAACAGACAATTAATCGTCATAATCACAATTATTTCTTTGACAATTAATCGTCACTCAAATTACATAATCGTGACAGCACTACCTATATCTCAATCCCTATCAGTTAACTGTGTTAGCCTACATCACATACTGTGTAGTGTGTATATATATCACTAGTATATCAACCGTCGGTCGCCCAGCTATGTAGTTATTATCTCAGCCATTGAAAATCCTTCTATAAGTGTCACTCGGGTGTCATTTAAAATGATGTCTGTAATGTGAAATTATGGAAAACAATAAGTGGTAAGTCAGTCATTGCTGTGCTGCTTTAATATATTGCATCATTGTGGAGAGGATGGTGATGGGTCTGTGGTGCTACACACCACACTAACACTGACGTGAACTTTTGACCCAGACTGTGCAGATGGAGAGATTGTGGGTGTAGGGGAAGGGAATGCAAGTCTTTCCACTCTGTGTCACAGTAGCCTAGTTTCCATCCACTTTTCACACTATTTTGTTATTGACAAAGTGAAAATGCGTAAAAAGAAAAGTGTGGGAAATTCGCTGTCTTCTGCCAGTTTCCATTTAAATGGCCTTTTATCGATAAAAATGGTGTGCGTGATGACGTCATGCCTAAAAAAAACACTTTGTCGCATAAGTTTTGTTTTATCGGAAAATAAATCTGCACTTAAGACGTTTCCATACAGAAATGAGTGTTTATCGCTAATTGTGCACCTTTTGCCTCCCAGATGTCCCTAAATTAGCCAGCTTACTGTCATTTTAATTTCACAAATAAATGCAATCAGAAGAGGAGGAATTGCAATCAAAAGGGAACAGTTGCCCATCTGATAGGACTGTAATATTGGTCCTGATGTTGTTCCTATGGCAGGTTACCACCGGTTCCGACCCGAAAGTGAATCGTCATGGCCATGTTCAAGCTAGAAACCTGTACCAAGTAGTGGGGAATCTTTCAGTCTTCGTATAAGGACCATCCATCGATGTGTAAATGCTGTTAATGCAGCTACTAAAGAAACATTGATGCAGTGTAATATCAGGGATTACATACGATACATTCCTGATATTCAATAGGCTGTTTTGAACAATCATCTAATCTAAAGCATTGCCATCACAACTGCATTATGTCCTGCATTTGTCCAGCAACTTTTAACGACCAACCGAACTTTGATTGTCACGTAAAATACATTTTAGCGTCATAATGCAATTTACATTTTCTGAAGAAGCTCAGCAAATGAGATCTGAGGTAAAGAGGGTTAGATTTAAAATATTTAAAAGTTTTAAAATGTTCAAAAGCTCATTTTCTGAAAGTGAACTCAGCATTGGACAAATAGTTCTGATAGTTTTTAGTCTTGAAAAAAGTGCAGAACATTCTGAGAATGTCATTCAGACGACTTTTTTCATCTACAGAACAGGATAAGGCTAATTTAAGTTTGTGTAAAGAAAAGGCAAGTATATATTTTTTTAAAAATGATAATTTGGTAATTAATTATTTTATTTAATGCTTTATTCATTTGGTAGGCTAATTTATTTGATTTAATACAGGGAATTTTGCCGGCATTTTTTCAAAAGTAAACTAAACAATAATTTTATAGAATTGGGCTATATGGTAGTGTTCCAAAAAAGCACACTGATGCTTTTCTCCTAGTATTGTGTTTTTATTTTTAATTTAAAACATCTTTGTGCAAAGAAATGTGTTTTTTTGTATTATGGCCTAATTCCATGACTGCCATCTATTATTTTGAATGGTGTGGAAAAGCAACATAATGAATAAAAGGATGGCTACCACGATTAAATTAATCGCAAACAGTGGCCATTCATTTGTTCTCTGTGCACTTGTCGATGTGCATGATACAAGATATTTGTGTTGGCACTCCTGGAAGTTTGATGTTTGCAGCATCGGATCTATATGCCGTTAAGATCAATCCATAATCACGTACAATAAATTGTCTTTCATGGTGTATACCGTCGTCATGATTAACAGGCTAACGATTGTGGCACTACATTTTTGCGTTAATGCCAATTTTCTCGACTAAAAGTGTTTCCAAACCAGTTTTTCGTGACAGTTGAAGTATCGACATAGAGTTTATGCACTAGAGTTAAACTGAAAAATATTATGTAGACGCTTATGAAATTTTAGCGATAATTTTAGTTTCCATCAGCTTTATTTTGATCCTTGGATGGAAATGTAGTTAGTATGTTCATTAGGAGAAGTACCACTGTGTGTGGTCTACTGTGTGTCCAGACTGTGTGATCTCCAATATGAACAAGCAAGGAACAGCAAGCTTATCTCTAATTGTGACTGTTTGATTTCAGTTTTGATATGTGAATATCAGATATTGTGATCTCTAAAGCTTGTGACTTTCTGGTATTTGAAAGACATTTCCACAAAAACTAAAGGGCTCTTTTTTGAGTCAGTGAAACTGACAGTTGAATCAGCCATCTGACTGATTTATCGTGGTTGAGGGACTCCATAACTACAGTGACCAATCAGGTCAAGATCTGCTGTGGGCAAGAATGAGCATGTGACACAAGAAACTGAGGGAAATTCCTCTGGCCTGAGAAAAAGACTCCTCTTTAACTTCCCCCCTGACCAATGTCCAAGATACAATCAGAATTCATCTGATTGTATCTACTGAAAGTCATGAATGTTAACATGGTATGTACATTTTCTGTATGTTTTGTCATTTTAATGTAGGACCATGGGCAGTCAATTGCTAAAGTCAAAAAAGCTTGTGTAACCAGTGAAATTGTGATTTTTAGAAACACCTGCCCAGAGTGCTCTTATTTAATGTACCCATCAAAAATAGGGTGCATAGTCTTTTGTTTTCCCTTTGTCTTGTTGTCACTGGGTGAATGGTGTTGTAGCCGGGCAGCTGCTTTGGAACTACATGCAATGTCTGGTCAGCACATGACATCATGTGACAGGGTTACGTAGTGCCCTCCCCTCAGGTATTTGTTCACAAGCTCCCAGGAGAGTTTCTGCGAACCCCATTAAAGCCATTTGCTCACAATGGGAGAATTATATCTATTTCTGTATGCAAAAGCAGTTTCTACTTTGTTGAATGATACTTGCTGCAGCAAGTCTTTTTTTTCCGTCTTCTCTGAGGCTAATTCTGGGATCGGGGAGATGATTTAAACCCATTTTTTTCTCTAATTACTTGCTGAACATAATTAAAAAGGCGTACTTCATGTTACTATCTAATAAGCTTGAAACGATTCCCTTGTGAAACAAGAGGCCCTGAAGACGTGTGGAACACTATTAAATCTTTACCAACCTGATGATGATTGTCATTTTTTCCCTTCTTGGGTTTTTTTTTTTTTCCTTACATTTTTTTTCCTCTCCTAATGATGTTAAGTTCATTTTCTGTCTCTTAATAGTCTTCAGAAAAGTTGTGCTGATTGCTTTATACCATTTACACTCGGGGGGGATAACGTTAACCTTGGCCATTTGGCTCTATGAGTTTGTGTGCAGAAAAGCAAGCCCCCATAGATATCCTAACCTGCAAAACTTTCATCAGATGTTTACAGAATTTGAATGCTGTCATTCATGAGGTTCTCAAAATATTCCCTGTTCTTTTGTGTGGTCTTTACTAAGTACGATTCACTTTTGGGTCCTTTTAGGGGGATCTGAGACCACTTGGGTTGTTCACATATACACATTATACCGCTCTGAGAGCGCTTGGAGTGCTCAAACGAACTAGGTGTGAAAACGCCCTTAATCTCTTGTGGACTGTACTGCAGTTTAAAGTGTTTTTGGATCATTCCGCAGACAAAACATTGATAAAATATCTGTCCAAGAACATTCAGTATATAAAGAACTCCAGACAACATGAGTTGTGGAAAATCAGATGTGATCAAGGAGCTTTACAGCTTTATACCATTCGTGCCATTGAAGAGATGGTAAGTCTATCCATCACAGCCTTGTTGTTCCCATTCAAAATCAAAAATGGCACTAGCGTGAATAAGGTCTAAAGTTTGCTAGCAAGCTGGTTTAGAATATTTGAATGTCTATGCTTCAAAATCTAGCTGTCATACATTTCTAAAAGTTCAACAAAAGTATTTCCAGACAAAACTTACTAACTTGTTAAAATGTGCTAGCTACCAAAGTATTAGCGCTAGTAATTTGCAAGCTAGCTAATTTAAAATATAATTTAGAATATTTGAATGTCTATGCTACAAAATCTGTAATGTATTTTAAAAGTAAAAAAAATACACTGTTTGCAGACAAAACTTACCCTTACACCTGAAAAATATCTCTGTGCTTGCAGTGAGTTGACAGTGCACAGAACTGTTGCTATGACAACTGTTTGAAGAAAAATATGAACAGCAGTTGACATGGAACAAAATGTGAAATGCTTGAAAAAGTAAATAAAGTGATAACATTTTCTTGAATGAATTCCATAGGAAATGCATAGGGGTCATTTTGACAAACTTTACGAAGACTTGGGGTAGTGGCACAAAATTGTTATTTTGTTTCTGAACATGTGACCAAAAAAAAAAAAAAATGTACTTCAGATTTTCCCCCTAAAACAAGTTTTTTACTTGTTTTGAACTGAAGTATCCATGAACTCTTTTCTTAAGACAACACTTGCTTTTATTTTCATGGTCATCTAATGGTACATCTCCTTGTTTCCTCCCATTGTCCTTGAGGTTGTTTGAAGTGAACTGAGCATACTAGGGCTGCACGATATATCGAATTTATCGAAATATCGCAAATGTACATATCGCAATATGCATATCGCAAAGGCTTGCGATTAGTGGAATAATATTAATATAGTAACATTCAAGGGGACACAGACAGCAGAAAATAGACTGGGCGCACGACTGTGTGTGTGCAGTGTGGAAATGCGCTGATCCCGTGAGTGCTTCAGGGCTCGAGATTTTCTCCATTCATTTTCTCCATTGTCATATCAACATTAACAGACTGGGTGATTACATGAGAGAAGATAAGTTGTGCTGTATCTTACAACATACCCTCTGATGTTCATTGTTTGTTTTTTCGTGCTAGACGTTGGAGAGCGAAAGCATTGTGCCATGTTCCGTTTTAATTTTTACTGCAATCTGTCACACACAGCATTAAAGAGCATGAATAAAGAAATTATTGTTAATATTTAGTGATAAAAGTGACAAATTGAAAGCTGAGCTAAAATCGTGTTTCTCATAAATGTACTTCTCACTCAAATGATGGAGCATGTCACATTTGTGGATATGTTGCTGTAACTGGTGCTCTTCAGTGATTCCAATCTGCATTAAGTGTGTGTAGATAATAATGAGACCAAATGCCGGTTTATGAAGTCAAATTTGGCTTGTTTATTGGCTGCTGCGGATCTGTGTGGGTTTCTATTAATGGGTTGTCCCGTGAACAATCAGCACTGACAACAAGCAAAACCAAAGTAGAAAGTGAATGGCTACGGCAAGTGCTTTTGGACATCTGTTGTCAGCATAATCTTTTTAAATAAAAGTCCCACATTGAATGAACAAATTTTTATATTAATATGAACATGAATTACATTGTTAAAATAAAGTAAATAAATTACAATATAAATAAATATATATTAAATATATTACTACACTTTTAGGATATCAAATAATATGGTGAAATTAGATTTATATTCATATGGTCAGAAAAATACAAATAATTGAAGATTAATTTTAATATCTGCTACATAACTAACGGTAAAACTGTGCATATTATGCAATTTGGAACAAAACAACTATATTTGTAATCTCTGGGATAGATGGTCCTTTTTTTATTCCAGTAAACTTCAGTTTATTTGGGCGGTGGGGGTTCCTATGTTCTGCATGCCTCTATGACCTCGTCATAGTAATATCATATTGTATATTGCATTTTTCTTTAATATCGTGCAGCCCTAGAGCATACTGTCCCTTATGTCTCCACTTGACATTCAGCTTTCATGAACTTTCTTTAATGTACTCTATAAACTCAAGTGTATTGTAGAATCAATAAAATTTCCCCCCATTCTCATTACCAAGATGGCCAAGATGGAGATGACCAGTTGAACCCTATTTCCAGCTCTGCTTCATTTCACCACATTGCAGAGGCTTTTGCTCTCTCATGGTACTTCTTTTAACCCTTGTGCTGTGTTGAAATTTTTTACCTAATTTGGTGTTCTCAGTCAAAAATGACCGGCCTATTAAAAATTGCTTAAAAATCTCTCTGTATGCTATATTATCACCAAATATTGGATTAGATCTTTTTGTCAACTTGTTTTCTTTCAGTTAGCACAGGTTTTGTATTTCTTTTTGGAGCTTATTTATCGTAGGTCTCATTGACCTGAGCTTATGCACCAATATTGAGTGGGAAAAAAAGCATTATTTGTGAATAATTTTGGCAATATTAAATAAAATATGAAATCATTTTGTACTATTTAGCACACTAGTGTGCTTTAATTTTTAACCAGGAAGTTTGTTTTGAAATGCTTTCATTTTGTACAAAATGGCACAAAGTCACACTTGGGGTGTTCCCGGTCAAAAATGACCGGCCTATTAAAATTGCTTATAAATCTCTCATTATGCTATATTATCACCATTTCTTTTTGGAACGTATTGATCGTAGACCTCACTGACCTGAGCATATGCACCTCAGTTTTTGAGTGAAAAAGCATTATTTGTGAATAATTTTGGCAATGTTAAATAAAATATGATAAACATTCTGTACTATTTATCACACTAGTGTGCTTTAATGTTTAACCAGGAAGTTTGTTTTGAAATGCTTTATTTTGTACAAAATGGCACAAAGTTACACTTCTGGTGTTCCCGGTCAAAAATGACCACCCATTGAAAATGAATGGGGCAGATCAAAAATAAGAGAAAAATTTAGTGTTCAGGAGTATGTTCATCATGTTCATGTTCACATATGTGCGTGTGTGCTTGCAAACATAAACGTCTCAGACCTGTGCACGCGCTCATGCGCACTACCACACGCACACGCACACACAAACACACACATGCTCACGTACACGCACAAACTCTTTTGAGTATTACATGCTTTCTTTTTCACAGAGATGAACTTCATCCTACCCTGAGCTGCATCCAACATCCATTCATCCATCCAACATTACCACACACACACACATGCATGCACACACACCAGAACTGTCTTTGCCCCACAGTGACCCCTCTCCAATAGAATCTGTCTTTGATGATGTTTTTTTCAATAAGCATTGTGCACATGCAAAAAGCTATTGTCAGTCATGTGTATGAGGACACAAAAGCACCAGGTGTTCGTTGATTTGGTTTGTTGTTGATTAGAAAATATAACAGAAATATGAACAGTGTTGGTATTTGTGTTCCATGAAATGTTCTTTATATGTAAGTAGGCGTAGGCCAGTTTTCTTTGTCACAATGGTCAGATTTGACGGGAACATTACAAGTGTTACTTTGTGCCCCTTTTCAGAAATAAATCATTTCAAAATAAAAGACCAGTGAGTCCTGTTTTGTGATCTTCCCCATTTTTTTTTTCAATGGCCGATCATCTTTGACCAGGAACACCACAATTCTATTGATTCTATTGGAGAGGGGTCACTGTTGGGCAAAGACAGTTCTGGTGTGTGTGTATGTGGTATGTTGGACGGATGAAGGGATGGTGGATGCAGTTCAGGGTAGGATAAAGTTAATCTCATGTGCATGTGCGTGAGTGTGTGTGTTCGTGCGCGTACATGTGCATGTGTGTGTTTGTGTGTGTGTACATGCGCGTGCACAGGTCCGAGGCCTTTATGTTTGTAAGCACACATGCACATATTTGAACAGGAACATGTAAGAAAGCAAGAAATACTCAATTTTCAAAAGAGTTTGTGCATGTGTGTGTTTGTGTGTGTGCGTGAGCATGTACAGAATGTTTTCATATTTTATTTAATATTTCCTAAATTATCCACAAATAATGCTTTTTTTACTCCAAAACGGAGGTGCAGAAGCTCAGGTCAATGAGGCCTGCAATCAATAAGTTCCAAAAAGGAATACAAAACCTGTGCTAGTTGAAAGAAAACAAGTTAATTCAATATTTGGTGATAATATGGCATAATGAGAGATTTATAAGCAATTTTTAATAGGCCGGTCATTTTTGACCGGGAACACCACAATTGTGACCCCCCCCCCCCCCCCCAATTGTGATACCCTGTGTGAGCTACATCAGTAAGTTTTAGTCCAATATGATAACATTAACTAGAATTTTCAGGCAAAAGAAAATCCTCTTCGGGGTCAAAATGACCAGAACATAGCATGAGGGTTAAGCTAAGAGCTTGAAAAAGATGACTACTCTGTATGGTCTATGGCAGAACTATCTACCTTCATCAATTCAAGTCTATCTTTAAAATGTCTTTCAAAGAATGTTAATTTGTGAGGTGCACTTATGGAGGACCAATAATATTGGCCCTTTGTGAGGAATTTCTTATTTTGGAGGTGAACTACTGACTATTTGAATTGCTCTTCATTTCCTTTTCTCTCTCTCAATGTGAAAATTTCTGAAAACTTGAACATTTGGGTTCCCAAGAACAATGCTGAAAAAGACTAGTCTTCCAGTCTTGGTGGTGGACCAGCATAGCCATGTTGTTAATAGCACACAGTCTTATCTTTTTGATTAAGCTGGTTGACCATGGAAAGAGAGAATTGCTGGTTAATGTAGTTAAGAACCCAGTTAGAGATGCCAGCATCCCATGCTAGAGACCAACATCAAAAGCAACATGCTGTTCACCAGCAATGTTGGTCTTTTCAACAGGGAACATCAACCTTGATAGGTGACCTCTATGGCACCGGGTCTACTTGGGGACATCAGAGCATAGCTGCTGTAAGATTGGTCCTCTTAGGGTTGGAGCCGGCAAGGTGTTGTTATTAAGAATAGCCACACTTTGCCTGTCAGGTCTGGGAATACTCAGCTGTCTCTTTTTCTCTATGGTTTGCTGATAGCTCACTGATAGAGGACAGCTCAAGTGCTCATAGCCAAAAACTCTTACACTGAGGTCAGTTGAAGGTTTGCCCTTAAAACTAGGAAGGTTATTTCCTCAAAAATCTCTCGAAACTAGTTGTTCTCCATAAATTGTTTCTATTGCACAAATCAGGAATGATAAAGGTGTATATTTTTGGCTTACAGAATTGATCTGGCTACTCTGCAAATGTATCCATGTGCGTAGTGGTCGACCGTTTTCTTTTTTTTAGCTCAGTTCAGTAACTTTATCATCCACAGTGTGGAAATTTGTCTTCGGCTTCACCATAGACAGTAAACACTACACATCAACATAAAACCGCATACAAAAAAATTAAAATATGAAGCACTTTGTTTTATTATTATTTCAATGGCAGACACGATATCACAATAGCAGATGAAACAAATGACAGCAAATGAGATGTACAGAGAATTGAAATTAAATTACAACTTTTTTTATATATATATTTACACACACAAACGCTAAAACCTGAGAATGGAAAATGTGCATTATCCATTGACAAAAGTTGTCGGTTGATTTTGGAACTTTAATATGAATGAAATAGCACTATCTGCCGATGCAGATAATCTCAAAATGATCGATTAATTGGCTAGGCTGTTAAATTGGTCTATTCTTTATGCGTGTCTTGTAAATAACTGTTCTCAAATGCACAGTTTTGAATAATAGACCTTTTTCACAGACTGTGATGACATGCTTCCACCTTATTTAGCAGCGTAAATCTAGCAAACATTTTTATATGTTCATTTTTTTAATTATTGAGTGTAAGTTTAGAACATTATGCTTTGTGTTACCACAGCTGCGAGGGGGTTTATATTACCGCTGCTGAGAGAGTGACAGTTAATTTGGCATCTTCTCCGATCTGACTGTCTTAATTCACCTCTCTCTTATTTTTTTTTTCTTCCAGAAAGACATTCAAATGTAATAGTGGATTTTTTTCTTTTGCTCTTGGAGCAAATGGGTAAGTGAAAATAATATTTACTGTGGTCTCCCATTCACTCCCATTCATCGCTGTCAAAGTTTACACTGCAATCGTTTACTTCCACTTTCCAAAACCCGGAGTGTGAAAATGGTCTAAAGGACTGACTTGTCCGACTGAAAGGGAAATTCCGTGAAGCATCATTCTGATTGGAGCTGCTGCTCTGCTCTGTACACAAAACTGTTTATATAAAATATACTGTCTCAGTTACCAAGATAAAGCAACACTAATGGCACAAACTTGCACCAAATGTAAAAAAGCATCATTATTCAGGATTTGATATTTTGCATTGCTCGGATTGTTAAACTCTAAATGACTGGGCACAGCTCTAGTTCAAAAGCTGACTAGATGTTCTACTCTCTTTCACAGACTGAAAGAAGTGAAGAATGCCCAAAGATTTCCACTGGTCCCATTGCTGCAGAAATGCCCTGAGGTCGAGTCTGGACTGAAGCCAAGGTGAGCTCAGCAACCTATGATGAACATGGAGTGTCTCTCCATCTCTCCCCTATCAATTTGTTGGGTTAATTCAGTCAAACAAGGTCTAATGTGTGTGTTTTGTGAAACTTCACTGTGGGGAAATGAAGAAAACACTTCTATTATATACTGCAACAAAAAAAAAAATGAAAGTGTGAGTTGATGTGGTTTGAGTGGGAGGTCTGATGTCATTTCCTCCCTGTTCTTGGTTTGAACAGCAAAAAAGGATCCTTGTATTTTTCTCTTGTTTGCATCCAGATCTCTTCAAATTGTTCCCTCTTTCCTTCATGCATTTAACTTGAACTCTGTTCTAGGTCTGGGCAATTACATTGAATATTGTCAATATAATTGTGATTGCTTTGCTGGAGATATAAAATTAAGCAAAATGTTGAATATTGCACTGATTTTAATGTGCTTTTAATTTGGCCAGTAAGTTTTCCTAAAGGAGTGTCATTAGACTAGTTTTACGATTTCGCGATTTCCCCACTTGTCTGAGAGCATTTAGCAGAGAGGTTTTATAGCATATCTGATTAAAACTTCATTTGCAAACATGGCTGAAGAGATGGTAAGTTTGATTCATTTCCGTTAGTCGATTCAAAACTCATTCAGCAATTTGTTGTCATCAATAAAAAATATTCATGGATGAAATGATACATAAATGAACACGTTTAAATACAATTCTTCCTTGTGTTCATATAGTAAAAAACATGCCTTGTTTATGTTAATTCGATTTTTACTGTTTTAGTTCTTACATTAAACATTTTGTATCTAATTTGAATATCTGATTTAAAAACACCCTTTTAAGTCATTTCAGAGAAAATATATAATATTCAAATATGTAGACTGAGTATCGTCATATCGAGAGAGAATTGTTTCAGCTGTATCTCCCAGCCCTATCCTGTAGTTGTGATTTCTTTGTTTCATACTATTAGCAAACTTTACACTCTGTTTGATTTCACAACTCCTGGAAGTGCCACTAATAGAGAAAGCAGCAAGTGAGCATGTGTTTGGCTGCATGTTGATGGCACAGTAGCCACCTGCTCTGCCTGTAGCATTGCTCTCTGCTGTCATGTGACTGAAGAGCAGCCTATTGTCTCAGAGCAGACCATCAGAGAGGAGGAATTTTCGAGTGCAGATCATGCGCTGTGTGTGTAGCAGGTGGGAGGGGGAGTTGGGGGGTGGGGCAACTGTAGCTTCTCAGATGGGATTTGCATTAGTAGTTTGTCAGCTGTCATTAGGAGCAGATAACAGTGAGGATAAGCCTCTGTTTGCACACGGCTCTATTTCCTCCCCTTCTCCATGAACTGACTATAATGTACACCTTAGAAACACACATGGCCTATTCACACTTAGTCTCTTTGTGAATCTCGATCGATCAGATTGCTTTCTGATTGGGTATGCACATTCCATTTACACTTGGCCACATACTGTAAATGTGTTGCAGCAAAAAGGATATTAATCCAATTTACTATTCACCCTTGAAATGCAAATAAAACAAAGTTCATTTCCGTGATGTTTCTAAAGCCGGACAGCAAAATTTTAGCTGTAATTAATGTGGCTTATAAAATCTAAAAACAGGAGGCAGCTGAAACTGCTTTCACGATGGCAGTACAAAAGGAAAAGCTGATATATTCTGGCTTTTTCTTTTTTTTTTTTTTTTTTTTCGTCTTTGGGTTCCCAATTTTTTTGGATGCTGGCAGAGTTCGGTTTGGCACAAGTAAAGAGACCTGAACAACCAGATAAGGGCTCCAGATTGAAAAAAAAATTACTTGGGAGCCATTGGCTCCTAAACTGAAACATTAAGGAGCCAAATGGCTGTTTTTAGTTGCCAGATCACAGAATTGCTCAATTTAGATTGCTGTTCAGAAACAAGATAGAAAGCTGAAGAAAAGGAAAACAGCTGATAACCCATTAATAGGAGGTTTAATAAACAGTATACATAGTTGAGAAGACAATTTTGCATTCCCTTTTGTCTCATAAATGTTCACACCCCTTTCATAAATTATACAAATATAAGAGATAAAATATTTTTTTATTTAGTACTGCTCTTCAGAATCTACATTACATATATTTACATAAAGTATAGTATGCATATAGTAGTGTGTTGTCTTCTTGAGCATCAATTAATTTTCACCTTGTGTAATAGTTGTGTGCAAGTTGTGTGAATTGTTCTAAGTGTCAAAAGCTTGATCTCATATATACATACACTACCGGTCAAATGTTTTGAAACACGACAAATGTTTCTCATGATCTTAAAAATTATGCTTAAATGTTTGAAATTAGTTTTGTTGACAAAAATATAATTGTGCCACCATACTAATTTATTTCATTATAAAACTAAAATGTAATAATAAAAAGACAGTTTTTAAAATTGATGACTTGGACCAAATAATAAAGAAAAGCAGCCATTAAGTGCCCAACATAGATGGGAACTCCTTCAATACTGTTTAAAAAGCATCCCAGGGTGATACCTCAAGAAGTTGGTTGAGAAAATGTCAAGAGTACATTTCTGCAAATTCTAGGCAAAGGGTGAATACTTGCTAAAATATAACACAGTTTTTATTTATTTTGGATTTTGTTTAGTCACAACATAATTCCCATAGTTCCATTTATGTTATTCCATAGTTTTGATGACTTTACTATTATTCTAACATGTGAAAAAAAAAAAAGAAAAGAAAAAAATATATAATAAAGAAAGAGTATGTATGTATGTGTATATATATATATATATATATATATATATATATATATATATATATATATATATATATATATACACACACACTGGCGGCCAAAAGTTTGGAATAATGTACAGATTTTACTGTTTCAGAAGGAAATTGGTACATTAATTCACCAAAGTGGCATTCAACTGATCTCAAAGTATAGTCAGGACATTACTGATGTAAAAAACAGCACCATCACTATTTGAAAAAAGTAATTTTTGATCAAATCTAGACAGGCCCCATTTCCAGCAGTCATCACTCCAACACCTTATCCTTGAGTAATCATGCTAAATTGATAATTTGGTACTAGAAAATCACTTGCCATTATATCAAACACAGTTGAAAGCTATTTGGTTTGTTAAATGAAGCTTAACATTGTCTGTGTTTGTTTTTGAGTTGCCACATTATGCAATAGATTGGCATGTCTTAAGGTCAATATTAACTCATCAGTCAATCATTGTTTTGAGGAATGAAGGCTATAAAATTCTTGAAATTGCCAAAAAACAGAAGATTTCATACAAAGGTGTACACTACAATCTTCAAAGACAAAGGACAACTGGCTCTAATAATGACAGCCACTTTTGAAACAGAAAAACAAAAGAAAAGGTTAGAGCGGGCAAAGAATCACAGACATTGGACAACAGATTTTTGTCGCAATCAATTATATTTGGTAGCATTTGCAACCATTTTAGTCACAGTCTAGAGCCCTGCAGATGTATTTACACTTGGCCTAGTGTAATCATCGGATTGTGCATAAGCGTCTTGAGAAAACATTTAAACTTGGTCTTCTCATATGGCTCTCCGATCCGTCCAAAAAAAACATTGCATAGCTAGGTTTAAATAACCTCTGAGTTAGCCAACATGCCTTGTTTTGATGCAAGTGAATTGTATGTTCTTTTTGCTTTGAGAGAGAATTTCACTTCATCCATGTGTCAAGCTCTGTTTATGCTGAGGTTTGCTGATGCATGCAGTGTCTGTCAACTCCTCAGCACAGTCCATAAACATTACTAGCACTGTTCATTTATTAATACATGTCCAGTGGTGCACCTAGGGGTGGGCGTTATACCTGTAGGCATGATAAACTGGTAGATTTTTTTTTTTTTTGTAATTACAATTTTTTATTGATTCAAAGAAAATAACACAACAGAGAAAAACACAACATATACACACCGAATCAACATTTAACTTGTAACCCTCATTAATATCCCTCCCCAAACACCAACCCCACCCTACCCCAAAGAACACCCCTGTGGTCACATAAAATAACACACACACACACACACACACACACACACACACACATACAATAAAAAAAATAAAATAAATTATAACAAACATGCATAATTAAACTAAACGTCTCTCTCCTCATCCCTTCCACTAGAGTCCCCCAAAACCGCCAAATACCTACCACACTTCATGAAAAACAAGTCCTCCGGCCCCAGCCTTCCATTTATCATCTTCTCAAAAGCCACCACCCTCCCCATCTCCGCACACCACTCCGGAAATGGTGGCGCTCCGTCTGACTTCCAACCCCTTAAAATAATTTGTCTGCCAATCATCACACCAGTCAGAACCCAATTTTTTTATATATTTGTCTCCCGAATTTATAACCTCCCCATTGCCCAAAATACAAAGTCCCCAGAATGTCACAAATAATTCTGAACCTTTAACCAAAAATCTTGGATCTTAACACATACCCAAAAAACATGGGTTGTGTCTCCAACTTCTGATTGGCATCGCCAGCAGGTGGGTGTGTCTTTAAGACCAAGCCTATATAATCTAGAGGGGGTCCAATAAAATCTTTGTAAAATCTTAAATTGCATAAGGCGAACCCTTGCACCTCTAGATGCAGACTTGACATTTTTCAGAATCTTAGTCCACACTTCATCCTCCAATACCAAGTTCAAATCTTTCTTCCATAATCTCTTAATAGATGTTACAGCTCCATCCCCCAGACTCTGAATCAGCAGGGAGTAATACACTGATGCCTCATGACCTTTCCCAAAAGCAGTAATCACCTCTCTCAGTATCTGTTGTTTTAGGGGTGTGTGTGCTACTCCCAAAAACAGTACAGAGCATGTGGCGCAGCTGTAAATACCTATAAAGCTGAGATCTGGGAATCCGAAAAGGTTGACCCAAATTCTCAAAAGATCTCAACACTCCACTCTCATACAGGTCGCCGAGTGTAGCAACCCCCCTCATAATCCACTCTGTCCAACAGAAAGGGGACTTGTTGATACATAATTTTGGGTTAAGCCATATGCTCAAGCCAACATTTAAATAAATGTCCGAATTGAATACTCTGGCCACTCTTGTCCAAATCATGTGCAAATGTGAGATAACGGGGTGTGACTTAACTTCTGCGGTTAGTTTGATAGAAATGCTTTGCAATGGCAAAATAGGGGCAAGAACTTCCTGTTCAATAGAAAACCAGGGAGGAGCTCTTTCAGGTGGAAGCAACCAATGATGCCTGAGCCCGAACGCATAATAATAAAACAAAATCTTGGGTAGGCCTAGCCCACCTTTGTCAATCAGCCTATGTAATTTGTTGAAATGTAGTCTGGGACGTTTACCATTCCAGTTGAAGGACTTAGCTATGTTATCAAATTGCTTGAAATGAATTGAGGGGGACATCTATAGGGAGTGACTGTAGCAGGTAGTTGAATTTTGGAATACAGTTCATTTTAATAACATTAACCTTCCCAATCATCGATAAATGTAATGAAGCCCATCTGTCCACATCGCTCAAATCTTTTAATTAAAAGGTCAAAATTAATTAACTAAATCAGACAAATTTGCTGGGAATAAAATACCCAAATACTTAATGCCCTGTTTGGGCCACTGGAAGGCCCCGGCTGGAAGGCCGTTACAGGGCAGTACGCTGTCAGAGCCAAAGCTTCGGATTTAGACCAATTGACTTTATATCCTGAGAGCTTGGAAAAGGAATTAATAATTCTGTGGAGGCAAAGCATAGATCTAGTAGGGTCAGAGAAAAATTATAAAATATTATCTGCGTAAAGCAAAAGCTTATGCGCCATACCTCCCACCACCACCCCTGGAAAATCATCCTCCTTTCTTATTGCGGCTGCTAATGGTTCCAGGGCAAGACAGAACAATAATGGGGAAAGAGGGCAACCCTGCCCCTATCCAGAGAAAAATAATCTGAAATTAATCCATTTGTTTGTACCGCTGCTACAGGGTGTCTGTAAAGTAACTTAATCCATCCAATAAAAGTACTCTCGAAAAAGATTATCCCATTCTACCATATCAAACGCCTTTTCGGCATCAAGTGAGATGGCAGCGACCGGAGACTGATCATTCGCTACTGACCACATGATATTGATGAAACGCCTAATGTTATCAGAAGAGCTACGGTCCTGAATAAACCCCATCTGATCTATATGTATAAGAGATGTCATAACTTTACTTAATCGGTTAGCCAAAATATTTGACAATATTTTTACATCTAGCTGGATCAGGGAAATTGGAAGGTAACTTTTACACTCACTTGGATCTTTGTCATTTTTAAGAATCAGATTGATCCGGGCTTGTGTCATGGTTGGCGGAAGCTTTCCATTCTTTAATGATTCTGTATAAACTTCTAACAAAAATGGAGCCAATTCTGTAGCATTAGATCTGAAAATTTCAGCAGCAAAACCATCTGGCCCCGGAGCCTTGCCTGTAGGTAAGACCTTAATTACCTCGTCAATCTCCTCCAAGGTTATCTCAGAATCAAGAGAGTTTTTTTGCTCAGTCTTCAGTTTAGGAAATTCTAATGGTTCCACAAAGTTTCTAATATCCTCATCAGTAGATGAAGACTTGGAGCTTTAAAGATCAAGATAGAATTCTTTAAAAGCATTATTAATATCAATGGCCGAGGTAAAAATTTCACCCCCAGCAGATTTCACTGAGGGAATGGTAGAAAAAGACTCTCTCTGTTTTATATATCTAGCCAAAAGCTTCCCTGCTTTGTCCCCAGACTCAAAATATGACTGTCTTGCCCTGAATAGCCAAAACTCCACTTTCCACGACAAAATAGTATTATATCTGTATTTCAATCGTGTCAATTCTTTGAGGCCATCAGACGACATTCGGCGCTTCAGCCCTTTCTCTGCACTTTTAATATTCCCTTCCAATTCCACAAGTTCTCGTGCTTTGGATTTTTTTATGAATGAGGCATACTGTATGATCCAGCCCCTAAGAACCACCTTAAGTGCCTCCCAAGCTACACCCACAGAGGATACTGAGGACCAGTTGGTCTCCATATAGACATTGATTTCAGTCTTTAACATTTGTTGGAAATCAGGATTTTGCAAAAGGGATACATTAAAGAGCCAACTATATGATCTCTTTTTCTCCATATGTTGCAACACCTCTAAGCACACCAGGGCGTGATCTAAGACTAAGATGTTTCCAATTGAGCAATCAACAACAGATGAAATGAGGGATTTAGATATATAAAAAAATCTATTCTAGAATATGAACTGATGAAAAAAATGTATAATCCCTACCAGATGGGTTCAAAAATCTCCAAATATCTGTAACACCAAGATTTTTACACATCCTGTGAAGCGTCAATGTTGCTCTAGTGGGTTTACACACTTTTGCTTCACTATGATCAAGGACTGATTCCATCAAAAGATTTATTCTCCTCCCAATATTATATCATGAGGGGTGCCAGCGGCTTGCAACATCCCTTCAAGATCTATAAAAAAAGCCCTGATCATCAGCGTTAGGTACATAAATATTAGCCAAAATCAACCTTTGCCCCTGAATTTCTCCTAGAACATTAATGACTCTTCCTAATTTATCTTTAATCTGTTTGAGACATTTGAATTGTAGATGTTTATTTATCAGTATAATGACTCCCCTGCTCTTACTTGAGCCAGCACTTAAGAAAACATGCCCACCCCATATCTTCCCAAATTTTTCAGCTTCCTGAGGAGAAATGTGCATTTCTTGAAGAAACACTATATCATATTTCTTATGCTTAGGAAAATAAATAACCTTCCTTCCTTCTTTTTATGGGGTGCCCCAACCCATTCACATTCCATGTGGAAAGAGATAACCTACTCATATTAACATTTGTCATATTGATAAAATAAAATAAATAAATTGTGTGTCAAAAACAAGATTATACAGACCACATTCCCCATTAGTGCAACAGTCAAATCCTGAACTTCCCCCCGAACAAAACAAACAGAAAAAAGAAAAATGTGCGCATTAACCCCGCTCACGACAGCGCCAACCGGCGTCCATCCCTCTAAACTCAAAAGGTCCATGTACGCATATGAGAGTCTCTGCGACAACTTTGCCATCAGATTGTTTAAGTCCGGTGCTTCTGCACAAATTTTGTGAAGCAAAATTACATAACAGAAAATACTTTGTAAAACAGACCCCAGCCAACAGGCAGAATAAACACAAAGAACACGCAGATTCATTCACAGAACTGTCTCGAAGGTGTGTTCCTCCACAAAACAAATACAGCTGATATAAAGCCGTTCAGTTTCCTCGGACAGACAGACAATTGTTCAGTAAACTGGCTGTTTATGAGTTCAGCAGATGACGAAATCATTCTAATGTCCTTTAAAAATATTCCACAAAAACAAACTCCAGCCAACAGGAGGCATAAGCACAAAAAGAAACAAAACAGGCATCCCAGTTCCTCAGATGATCAAGTGTGTATTGAGCGAGTCAAATTCACTCGGAGGCTGCGTAAAAAAAAATACACTGGCCGGGAATTTCAGTGTAAAAACGATCTTCCGTCAATGCAAAAGTTTCTTGAGAGAAGTGTCATTCTACAAAACAAACTCCAGCCGCTAGATGGAGCCAATGCAAAAAGAAACAAAAAATGACTCAGACAATCGAGTGTATGTTCAGCGAGTCAAACCACTAATATAAGAAACACCAAATGGCTTACTCCAATGTATTTATCAAGGAGAGTGCCTATTTTGGACATGTAAATACTTTGCGACCATCCTTCGTTTCTATTCTCAGTTTGACTGGAAACATCAATGCAAAAGCAATCTTCTGTTGATGTAAATGTTTCTTACATTCCCTGAACCAATCGTGTTTCTCTCTTGTCGAATTCGCAAAGTCCGGGAACAAGAAAATATTGTGATTCTTCCAAGAAAGCTTTCCTTTGCTCCTCGCCTGGCACAACACGAGATCTTTATCGGATGATCTCAGAAATTTGGCCAGGATTGATCGGGCCTGTCTCCCTCAGCAGATCCGCGAGCTGGGACTCTGTGAGCTCACTCGATTTCCAGTTTGTGGCCTATTATGTCGAGCAGACTCAGGAAGAGCTCGTCCAGGAATTTCACCATATCTCTGCCCTCTTCATGCTCAGGAATTCCAACAATCCGTATATTGTTCCTTCAGCTCATATTTTCAAGATATTCCAGTTTTTCCAAAATGTGTTCCAAGTCTGTTTTGGACGCGGGTGGATTAGCGGATAATTCCCTTTCTGATGACTCCAGATAATCTCAACATCCGACACACTTGTGACCAACTCGGAGAATTTTGTTTCCATCACCGTAATCGATTGACGTATTACAGCGAGATCCTCCAAGTCAGCAACAACCTTCGTCAGCATCACTGAGATGTTGGACAGTTGACGCTGAATTTCTTCTCCCGACGTGCCTTCCAAACCGAGTACCCGGCTCGCGGCCTGTTCGGGGGTGTCAGCTTGAGCACGTAAGTGTCTTTTAATGTCTCCAGAGTCTGAGGATTTTGACTTCTTTGCCACGTTTACCTCAAAGAGCAAATATGTAATTGGATGTATCGAATCTCACCGGATTATAACATGAAAAAATGTAAAAACTAGCAAACTGCGCAGAGCTCTTCTTCTCGCATGGCGTCACATGTTCCCTACTGGTAGAAATTTTACAATTTTTCTGCGGTCACCCAAGCAAAATTTATGGCCACCGAAGCAAATTAAATGACATACATCTCGTGTTCAAAATGGGCTCCTCATCTGACATGTGCATCTGTGTTTCACGTGATTGTTTCACGGGAAGCCGGCTGGACTCGTGCGCACTTGCATGCTCCAGCAGGCTTCCCATTTGTGCTTCAGAGTCAGGAGAGTGCAGAGCGGGATCACACGCACTACTCAATCCGGTTCAAAAACCACAGAATTTACATGACTTATTTGAATTCTGCTGAGTGTTTTACCTTAAAGATATTAGGAAACAAGCCGGCCATGTTTGCCTTCAGATATTCAACTATTACCTACAGATATGAATTAAATCATTAAGAGTCTAATGAAGTGTTCATTTCCTTTGATATATTTTTTTTACTTGTGTATTATTTCCTTTATTGTTGCATTGCTTTGGGGAGATGTTGAGTTTCTTAAGGAAAGTTTGCAGTACTAATAATGCTAATAAACAACATCAGTTTGAAATGTGGCATAATGTGAAATTTAACCTAATGGTAAGGTTGATTTAAAACCAAATTGAATTGTTTTTTTTGTTTTGACTATGTTTGTCAAGTTCCAAATGAAGAAAACATTTAAATAGAAGGAAATAGCTTTAATTTATAAAGTATTTAATTCACAGACTTGATTATTCAAAAACAGGCATTACAGTATGGTTATTTAATATATAAACCAATTTTTATTGAAATATTTAAAGAGAAAATGTAATGTTTTTTATGTATATCGTTATCGTGATATAAAATTATTCATATCGTGATATAAGATTTTGGTCATATCGCCCACACCTAGGTGCACACCATCTATTGCTTATCTATACAGTAGCACTCAAAAGAGCATGTCCTGTATTTAGAAATGTAGCTTGCATTTAAATGGGCCTTGAACAGTTAGCCATGCATCACCCAAATGTAACTACTTGCATATTAAATACGAAATTTGCCTAGTACATCCCAAAGGACTACATATTTTATAGGACTGTATTTAATAACTACATACTTTATTATGGCAATAAACATGATTATAATTGAGGATAGTTGTTATTTTGATGCACATTTTTTTTCTTGCAGAATCATGCAATATCTTTGACTATTAACCTTACCCTGTACCTCATGCATTGAGTTACATTAGAGTGATGAAATTGATACAGTACAGATAAATATAAGTTATATATCTAAGATGTAGGAAGCTTTTCTTTAAAGGAACTAGTTTGTCACTTATATTATTGTAAACTTCTTAAACCTACAGTCACTTTCCGGACAGAGCAAACACATCTTGCCCAAAACTATGTTTGGTGTATAGATTATGTTGTTACACTAAACCATCAAGTAGCTTATAAATATACCCCTTTAATAAATATTCTTTAAGCTCTCTTCTTTAAATAATTAAGCGGGAGATTCTCGGACATATGTTAAGAATATTTCTACAAAACAGGAGGTGGTATTTAAGCTCATCTTGGATCTAATCTTCTGCGCTCTGTTTGTCAGCTGCAGGATGAAGACCCTCCCACCAAGCATGCACTGGAGAAGTTTATTGATTTTTCTCACTGCATCTGTGCCTCTTGTAACCTAAAACCTGTCAATACACATCAGACATTTAACTGAGTGTAACAAAGATGGGGTTATGGGAATATAGTTAACCCTGCATTTCAAAATCCACTGACAGTGCCTTTAGTCAATGCTGGAGCAGAGTATGCTTCTGATGGACAGATAAGGAAAATCCATTCGTCTCTCTCATTTAGAGCCACTGCGTCCCGTGCCTGCAAGCCGGTCCAGATCCTACATTTGCTGCTTAATGTGTTTATTATACAGTGCTCTCCCAGTGGCAGCTTGAAGTGGCTGTCAGTTTAAAAGATTCATGAATGTGATTGGCTTCGGTTAATGGACGTTGGCTTTTTGGTCCTGCCTGATGCTGCCACTTTAAGACCGTTACATTCTCAGTAATTGTAGGGCTTATGGGTGGCAGGAACATCTCTTTCCCTCTCTCTTTTCTAAGCAGTGGAGCCATCTGGGACAGTGGCTGGAGATCAGGCCTGCGGCTCTGGGGAGGAGAGAGTGTCGATCTCCCCTCCTCCTCTCTTTCAATCTCAGTCATAAGCTTGGCCGCTGTCCCAACCCCCTCTTTTCCTCTGCTGCTTGTTTTTGTGTTTTCTTGGTAAGGCATTCTCATCTTTATTTTCTAGCACTTCTTTTACATATTCTAGTCCAAGAAGTTGATGAGCTGATTCCGTCTTAAGGTAGCCCTATACAATTAGCTTTGTTTCAGGTTCACGTGACCCTGATCAAAGGCATTACTTGGGGCATTTGGACAAGACGCGTTGTGTTCAAAAACAGTTAGATGGAACACACAGAATGGAACAGAAAGCAGGGGTGTCAAGATCTGTTTTTAAAAGGACTGTTTTTAACATGCCGCACATAAAAGTGCAACATTTGTGGAGGGTTGCTTGGAAAAAACAGCAGTAGACTCGACACGGCTGTCAAAGCTTTGTACAGTGGTAGACTAGTTGATTAGTGAGGTTGCCCTCCATTATGGCCTTTATGACCCACCCCCATTTATATTCCTCCCTCTTTCTCTCTATCATTCTTTGCTCTGATTGGTTTAGTGTCCTTCACTTCCTGTCTCTCGCCATTTTCACTAGCTGACGTTTTGTCTTTGTTTTCATTATCGTCAGCTGAAGAGGCTGTAAACACTGAATCTCCTGCAAATCTCTCCCAGACACTTGCTGCTAAGAAAGGCCCATCTGTTCTGCATAACCACGATCCCCACTGGCCTTGGGGATCTCTCCACACTGTAATCAGTAATGTTGGGTAATAGCTATGGGTTGCTTGCAACAACTCAATGCACTCTTGTGTATTTTGGCTCTCTCCCCCCCCAGACCCCTATCTTCCATCTTGATATTTAACTAATTTCACCTTTGAGCTGGATTTGAGCTCGATGTCATGAGATGAGTAGCAAGGTTGGATTTACATTGCAAGATTTAATGTATGATTATGATGCAATTCCCTTTGGTTTGAATCACGCTCCGTTCCATATAGCCAGAGCCATTGAGGGTCAGGCAAGGACATTGTTCTTAATTGAAATGCATTTTAAGTCATTTTACCAAACCTTCAAAGACCCCCAAAATTCATAGCACAGGGTGAACTGATGCAGAAGTGGTGCCCTTGCCATGTACGAGTGCCCTACAAGCACAGGGTGTGTCACCAGCCCTGATCCCTCTGAGCATTTTAAGCCACAAGATTACAGGGATGGCACATGAAGCTTTGGTGCAAGCTGCCTCTTTGTCTGTTCCAGGAGAATGATGGATTGAGCCTTCCTTCTCCGTTACTGCCCTCCTCTCCTCCACTGATGAGATGTCTGCTCTGCTGGGGTTTGTTTGGCAAGTTTAACTATGCCTTTGGTAGGCACAGTGCTTACCTTATATAAGCTGCTTCAACTGTGTCCCATCCTTCAGTGTGAGCTGGATCATTTAGGCTCAAGACCAGTATCTTACGAATTTTAACTTAATATTGAACTCTTAAAAGTTTGAGTGGCACTAAATGAAATGGCAAAAATGAAAAATAAATTGTAAACGCTTCCCCCGTCTTCAATTGGTTGGATAAACAGATAGCAACAACCCACATGCCACTGGTTGAGCCAGCTTTGCTGTGTCGAACTGGTTGGTGTGCTTCAACAAACAGCAATGTTTTGAAATTGCCATAGAGTTCACACATTTTCCAGAGAAATAAACCTATAAGTCGTTTGCTTATAATTGTCTCTGAATATCAAGCTTGGAGAGAAGACTGTTTTAATATCCCAAAAAGTTACACTTTTAAAGTTGACCTTTTGAATCCAAACCATCGCAAAACTACGATTAACAGCTTGCATTCTGAATGCACAGCATTCATACTAATGATCCATGGAGCATTGCAGTTCCTTCCTGCTAAGGTCTAGAGCTTTTTTTGTTCATCCTTTCAATTCCAGGCAAACCCAGAGTTGTCGTTTCTGCATTTTGAAGAGCCTAGACTGTCAGTCTCCTGTCAGGCAGGAACTGTCTCTTACAGTGATATCCAACCTGTCAGCGGATGTGCACTGCACACCAAGGGCTTCTCTGACAACTTCATCTGTGGGGCGAAGACAACTGATTCTTTAAGTCATTACTCTGCGTGGGTGTGTATGTGTTTCTTACCAGAGCCAGTTTTGCTTAGGTTTGTTTAGTGGTGACCTGAATCTGAACAGGTTTACTGCACCACACAAGGGAAAATTTTATGTTTCTACAAGAATACATGTGTACTTTTATACCCATATATACTCACCATTGACTGGACTGAGCCACAGAATTTTTGGTTGCCTTTTATTTTACAGTACATATACTTTCAATATACTTAGTGTACTTACCCAAGAAAGTATTGAGTAATATTAGGTAACTACTTGAACTTAATATGGGTTAAGGGTAGGGCTGGGGTTAGGTTTAGGGTTTGTACCTTGTAATTACTGTAGTTGTTGTAATTATATAGTAAGTCAATGTAGAACAGTACTGTAAAATAAAGTGCTACCAAATTGTGGGCCTCATTTTTTTCATGATGCAATAACATGCAACAATACTGTAGACCCTTGTATCGACTTTTCAATTAATGAAGAAGTAGATCATTTAAATAATAGGAAATTCTGAAACTGGCATTTATCTTCTGTGAGGCTCCATTCTAGATTAATTGATTCATCTCAAGTTTTGAATTGTTACATTCATCTAAATATGTATCAAAGTACGTATTGCAATGTAAGGTAGTTGGCTTAGTGATGTAGTAAGGTGATGCCCAGTCCTAGTCATTGCCACTGCCAAAGTTTTTCTATGTTCCGCTATTGATGCACTGTCTGTTACAATACCCTGTGTAATGAAGAAACATGGGGCATTGACTAACCTTTTGTCAGGCTCATCTGTTTCTACTCTGCCTACATTCTTTTCACATTGGTGATGAATAAAGCACACTCAGTGAATTATCCCAAAGGAACCCTGTATTGTGAAAAAAATATTGTGGATTCTGCAAGGTTGTGAAAGAGCATCATTAGAGAGGATTAAGTCCCATCAAGTCTATCCAAGTCCGATTGGTAACTCCACGTCTGTGTATTACATGGTCGTGGGAAATTGTCTTTGTACATCAAGCCGTTTGAGGCCAACAAAGCAATAGATTTGTGCAGTCAACTGGGAACTTTTTGATCCAATGGAGGTGCAGTCATGGTTTGGGATGTGGGACAGTTCAGGACAACAGGTGTTTTTGAAGATGTCCTAACCTGGTTTTTAGTTATGTGGGAGTTCTTGGTGACCATTTGTACCATTGTTGTCTTTCTTTTACTGGGCTTTTTCAACAGAACTATACCTCATGGACCCAGCCAGGCATGATTAGATGATCTTGTGGATTCCAGGCCCTAACAAGTAGCCAAGAGTATCAAGGCAACAAATCTGTCATGGGGAGTTGTCTCTATTATTTTAGTCTAATTATGTGGCACACTTACTTGTGTCAAACATTTACCTCAACGAGTCTAATGATAAGTTCAGAGTAAAAATAAGTTTGCATCATCAAGGAATGCCCATGCTGACACAAAACCATGAGGGATAAGTGTAAGTGTGTGGTCACAAGTGTCTGTTGCTAAGGAAAAAAGTACTCCTTTACTGAATAGATTCAGCCTTATTTGCAGTCACACCTTTTGTCCAACATGCCTATGTAGTGTATCACAAACAGTGATTCCACATGGCCCAATTTTGAGGTTTGTAACTCCCTTGTCCATTTTTAGGCAGATTAATGTTCACCTTTTTTGATGGCTAAATGTTTTATTCTTCGTTCACTTGAAGTGCATCCTGTTATCTTTATCTTTTCTATTGTCTTCAATAGATTTTTGCATCTTGAACATTATGCCCAATCATTTTGTAAAATGCTAGTTTTGCTAGCATTGTCAGCAAGGTGAATGGTGCCACATGGAGGATGTATAAAAGGGTGTCTATTCATTGTGCAATCAGACACTCCAACTTTCAGGCTGTCTCGTGAAGTAACTTTGCCATGAAGGAAGAAAACATCTGACTCTTTATGTTGTAGATATTAATAGTTTTTGAAAGGGTCAAATTGGTTAAGGTTCTCTTTAGAAATCAAATTAACACACACACGTATCCTATTAAAGACTTTGGCCGATGGCTCGAGCACAGCTTTGACAAAGTATGTTAGCGTTGTTGCTATAATACCAAGCTTTAAACTCGAAATGTCTGTAAATGCTTTAAGCCAATTTATTATCTTTTCAAAAGCATCAAACATGTTACCTTTCCTTAAAGCATGTAATTTCTGTGTCAATAGCTTCAACTTAATTGTAAAAACAGTGACTGTTTTTAAACAGGTTGGTTGAACACTCCTCCTGTCTGCCTTTGTTCGGACATAAAGAAGCTGGTCAGGATGCTTAAACTAACAGCAAAGATTTGATAGCGCCACAGTGTTTACCCTTGTGAAATCAGCCTTTACTTATGGTTGTGTCTGCATATTAAGCTGGGATAGGTGGACATATTTTAGCACAGAAAAAAAGTTACATTTTTCACGTATTTGATGTAGATTCAGTGCTGGAAATTTGTGTTGGATGCCAAATGAAGCTCATGACTGTAAAATGAGTATCAACTTTCAAATACGTCATCTTTCAAAGTAATTTCAAGGTCAGTTTACTGTTTATCCTTGTTGTTACTATCAGGGAGTGAAATCATCTTCTCAGCTACACATTCTCTTCTATTTGGATGATTAAACCATCCCAAACACAAGGTCTTGAGATGTTCATTTAGTGTCAGTGATCAAACATGGTATTTTTAGTTCTGTTGAATCACAAACAAACAAAACTCTCCAGCTGTCCCAGATAGAGTCACTTCTCTGTAATGTTGATGGCAGCACAGCTTTCCAGTAGGGAGCCATCCCTGTGGACTTTAAATGGTATCGCTGCAGGAGAGAACAGGAGGCTGTCAGCAATATGTGCTCTGGAGAGTAGAAGTTCTCTGTGCTGACTGTTTCTCTGTCTCTCTCGCTCCCTCCATCTCCTATATTGAGTGTTGCAGGCTCTAACAGGCTGGCATATCTGTTTACAGCACGAGACGCTAGATGGGGCAGAGATGGAAGGTTTGTATTTCTTTCTCCCTAAGAGAAGATAGTACTTTGAAAAGAGGAGTTTGAGCACAATTGAGATGTGTAAGGATTGAATTTGCGATGCCAAGATACTTTTGTTACTCTGGTATATCTGATGCCATGTAATGATGTGTTCATTATGCAAGAAAATGCAGATGTTTGCCGACTCGTTTTCGTTTTTGAGTTTATTTTGCAAAGACAAGCCAAATCTTGTCAAATCACCTTTGACAGACAGTGTAGACATTTTTAGTATATATTTAAAGGAATAGTTCACCCAGAAATGATTATTCAAGTTTAATGCAGAATTTTGAATGAGATTTGGTAATGTCTTAAATTTTGTTCTGTTGAGGTAACCACACAAAGCTATATGGGAAATATGAGACACCGGAACAATAGCCGGGACATTTGGCAACCCTAGTTTGAATGGAAGTGAATGGAGCACTGTGACGAGGAGGAGGGCGTGGCCGGGCCGTAACGATGGACACCCGGCGCCGAATCAGCCCAATCAGCGGGAGAGGGATAAAGAGGAGTCGGGGACACCAGTTCGAGAGAGAGACGGATGCACCGCTGTGTGTGTGTTTATGTTCAAGTTCATTTATGTCAATAAAAGTTTTGTTGACTGCTCTGCCAGTTCCCGCCTCCTCCTTGCCCATCCTTTACCTGTTACATTGGTGCCGAAACCCGGGAAGGAGGAGTGAGGAGGGATGCACTGTCGTGGAGTCCTCGCCGCTGCCGTCCGCCAGGGGAGGAGCTGCTGCCTTCCCCTGGCGGACGGCCACGGCTACTTCCTTGGCGGACGGCAGTGGATCCCTCCTCCTTCCCAGGTTTTGGCACCAATGTAATGGCTAAAGGATGGGCAAGGAGGAGGCAGGAACAGGCTGAGCAGTCAACGAAACTTTTAATGACGTAAATGAACTTAAACACTCGCACATCGTGTACGTCTCTCTCTCTCGAACTGTTGTCCCCGGCTCCTCTTTATCACTCTCCCGCTGATTCAGCACCGGGAGTCCATCATTACGGCCCGGCCACGCCCTCCTCCTCGTCACACGCAAAGTGTAGTGTGACCATATAGCTTTGTTCAGTGTAGACCTTTTCTTTTATTATTTAGTGCCAATTAAACATAAATTATGCGATGGTAATGCAAAGAAATTTCGTAATTTGTTGCACATGAAAGTTCAAGTTTGGCAAACTCTAACCTGCGAATTCATATGATGAGAATACTTGTGACCAATAGAAGATTGAAACGTCACACACTGACCTCTTGGCTCGATTAGAAATAATACATTTTCCAAAGCTGCATGTATTTATTTTTGCCAGAAAGTAAGTAGATGTTGTATTTTTTATAAAGCAAGATGGTATATTTTGTACATTTTGAATACAATATTATTAGGTATTTGTGATTTTATTTTTATTAAAACCCGAAGCCCTCAACTGCAACATCATATTGTGTCTGTTGTAATGTATTATCGCATACTCAAAGTTATTAGATACTAGTGTGACTGCGGCTTCAAGTCGGTTACATTGCACAGAGTTTTGGCAGTGCATAGGTTCAGAACCGTCCTGACCACGTTCCACCCTTTAGGAAAGCCGCTTGATTGATCGAGCACTCTAACACTTACCATCTACATCTTTAACAAATTCTAGAGCAGCTAATGGAAGTGAATGATAGAGAAATGTGTCAGTGCTCCTCATTATATCTCTCTGCCTCTGCAGTGTGTTGATTAGTGGAGCTCTGGCATGAGCTCATGTTGAGTGTGGAGCAGCAGCAGGCTGTTCAGAGTCTGCCTGGCCCTCTCCTTCCCTACCGCTGTTTTAAATAATTAATGCTCCATATCAGTGCCTCCCTGGCCCTGTTGTGGGCTCTGCCCTGTTCACTGCACCAGCTGCAACCTGCTTAAAGCGCAGGGGCTTCCAGAAGCTGGTCATGCTACATTCATGTCGAGCTGTTTTTGTGGCTCTAATTATCAAGACTTAACTAGGTTAAAGTAGTTGATTGTGGCCCACATTTATGAGGCATTCATTAATACTAAACAAGCTGAGCCTGTTTCATGGTTTTGACCCAGGTTTGCACAGATGCATTTTTATTTCACTATTGTTTGTGTTTACCTTTTGTTTATTTTGACACGTATGTTATATGTCATTAATGAATAGTCATTAGTACGCAATGTTTGTAGGCTATCTAAGCAAGGCCCTATTTGGTAACGTATTAAACAGCTTGTTAGAAACACTACTTTACATTTTCACTACTTAAAATTACATAGGTGTATATCCATTAACACATTCTGTATAAAGAAATGTCCATTATCAATTCTGATTGGTCAGTCGCGCCATCCAGCTGTGTAATATCTCTTGGGGTTAAAGTGATATTTCACTAGTCATCCGGGTATTTCAAGTCTTTCCTACTTCTCGTATTACGTAATCACTGCAAGTACATAAAATAAATTCTACTAATAAAATAAATTCAACTCAAATCAATATTTCATGTTAACTTATTTTCTTGACAATTAGTCATGTAATAAGCAGGATAATGATCGGTCAGATGGTTATTTTCGCAATAAAAACACCAGCAGAACGCAAATCGGAAGTTAAATTCAGCTGTTTCTGGAGACTCCATTATCTCATCTCACATAATAACGTAATTTTAACTCATATCATTATTTCATAGCCATTTAGTTATGTATTTTGTAAATAGCCATGTTACAAGTGGGCTATTCTACATTGTTTAGGAATGATGTACTATTTGTTAAGCAATGAGACTTACCATGTTGCCTGGCGGATGAAAAAATGGGCTACAATATCCTAAAGATGTGAGCCAAATATAGGGACCAGAATATCATAGAGACTGAGGTGAGCTCTTTTCACTGTGGCTAGTAAGCAACTACCTAGTACCCACCACGAACACCCTAGCCAGCACATCCCAAGGCGCTAATAAGCACTCCGAAACACCTTTGCACGCGCATAGCAACAACCTGGCAACCATCCAGATCACCCGAGCATCGTGGGCATGAGTTTTGCTTGGGCAAGCACCACTCAGAAAAATGCCTTCTTCAGAAAATGTAAAAATCTAGTCTTTAATTGCACCCCTTGAACAAGTATCATAGCAAATCCTATAAACTGTAGCCTATATATTTAATTTATAATACTAAAGCCTTGTTCTTCTATCTGGATCCTACATATTTCTGTGTGTGTATGTGTTCAGAGTGAAGTAGTTCGTCACAGGCATGTCTCTCACCAGGAGTTTTAACACAAGCTGGTCACCATTCCACTAGTCATCATAAACTTTTGTGCGTGGTGGGGGGTATCTGTATAGATATAGAGTATCTGACTGTCTCCGCCCTGCCTTAGGGGACACGAACAATCTCTGACTCTTTCGTGAGCATATGTGGGTGATGCACACAGATTGAGGGACATCTGCTAACTGTAAACATGTCAAAAGCAGCCTGGCACCAGTATACATCCCACTGTATTTTAATTCCGTTTTAATTTTTTGTCATTTGCAGAATCAAAGAGAATTTCATCAACAATCCATTAAGAAAGTGTAATTGCTTCTAACTTCAGGGGGTAAAATGGAAAGGGACAAAAGTGTCTGTTTCCTTTTCAAGAACACCCACTCAGTAAAGATCTTATCAGTCGCCTCAAGCCCGCAGTTTTCATTAGTGTCCTCGTAGGCTGTCGGCAGTTGGCATCTTTCTGAAAACTCTGCTTAGATGGGTCTTAAACACCAGTAGGACTATTCCTCCTAATATAAACACATTAGAGTATCTGCAAACATCTCGAGAGTTATAGTTGTCGGCAGCAGCATTAAAAGCCATTTTGTTTTAATATTCTGCTTTGATTTGGGAAGTTAATTTACTGCTGTACCCACAAAAATATACACACTGCTATACACCCTAACCTTAACCTAACCTTATATATAGTATGTACACATACACACACACAAATATTTATGAAAAAAACACTTCATCGTTTAAGCAATTTGAAACAATGGTACGGTCAACTTGGTACTGAAGTACCAGTACTTAATCTTTTGCGCTTTGGTTCTAAACTCCTGTCCCCCACCCCCCATCAGTGTCAAAGCCTCTACCAATAGGATTGTGTCGTTTAGCAGGGAAAGCTAGTAGCATTTCAAAGTCACTTCTCTCCCCTTTGGCTTCTGTAATCACTAGCTACAATGTCTCACTCTCGACCCTCTCATTATAGTGATCTTTCATGCTGGTGGTTTTAGGCCAAAACTCGTACCTTCCTGTGCAAAGTCCCTTGTAGCCTCTGAGAGTCTGATGTTAACAGTTGATTAAATGATGTGTCATGTGAGAGAGATAGTTATAAATAGTATGACTATAGAGGTTTAAGTGGCTCTGTTGTCTTGTGTGGAGAAAGATGGTGCACCTGACAACTGGATGCATTTTCTTTATGTTTACGTAGTGTGAGTGTGGTAGTTTTGTGTAAAGAAGCCATTGCTTTCTTTAATCTCAAGCCATGACTTATGCTACCACCGCAGTGGTTGCATGGCATAGTCATTTTGGATTGCTTTGAGGCTAACAGTCATGCAAACGATGACCTTAGCTAATTACATTCGTGATGCCAGTGGTGTCTGCTGTCTAAGGGGACATGGAAAATCTTCCAGGCTGTCGCGAGAAGCTGATTGTCACCAAGATGGACAGAAGGGCCCCATGATTAACAGAAGGTGTTATGTAACATTACGATTCAGATGTCCCACTGATTAATGTCTCTTGGACTTGGAGATTAACACAATCTATATGAATCGTTCTCGCCTTTTGGTTTGGTTAGCTGGAAGGCTGTCCGATATTTGAAGTATTCATGAAGTATTTGCGATGATTTTGCTGACGATGTAAAGTTAAGCAAAATTGTGAACATTATGATGATTTTTGTCAAGGCACAAAAAAAAAAAAAAAAAAAAAAAGAGAGAGAGAGAGAGAATTTATGTAGCTGCATAAATTACACCCAGCCCTAGTTATCTTTTGGTCCAATGTCAGTCCGTCATAAAGTACTGTTGGTTTGGCCTGCCAGAGCTGTTTGATTGGCTACCCTGACATTAGGTTTAAGTAGGGCACTGCAATCCAGCAGGGATTCAATAGCAGTGCTCCGTTCACTCCGGCTCTGACTCCTCCAGCTGGCCTACAGTGAGGCTGCAAAGCCTTATGTAATAAATGTTTGTGCGTCTGCTTTGCCTGATTGCTGCCCAATGTGCTAGCGTCATGTGCTGGCTCAGGTGTCTCTCCGCCTGCTTCTCAAACACTTCTGATGAAGCCTTGAAAGAGCTTTCAGAGAGAATGGATGGTGTTTTCATTAACCTCTGCTGCCTGATGTTTTACATTAGTACTGAGTTCCAACTCACAACAAGTCTCGTCAACACTCCGAAGTGCCTGTTTGCTGTTGACGTAATATATTGGTTTGCACATTTTGATTTCCTTTTTCCTCCTTCCTGTGTTTGGCTTTCGAAGTGGAAACCTTTGAAAGGTAAATAATGTGAAAAGGCATTTGAGCAGATAATGCCTAAATAGGAACTGACCATTATCATAATTCCACCTTTTTAAAATAGGTTTGCCATTTTCAAATTGAAACAATTAGCCCACATATATGCTTTTTTTGTAATGTTTTTACTGGAACGTTGCATGCAATTTTCAACAAATTTACTCCAGAGGCTGCAAACCCTTGAAAACATTCTCCATTACGTTAACAACACTTTCCACAAGAATTTCAGCACAAATTATCTAGTATCTCACACTGTACATGCTTTTTCTTTTTTTTATATGCAAATTACACAAATTACATTAACCATATAACTTGTATTGTTTAGCAGCATATCATATACAGTGCTGTGAAAAAGTATTTGCCCCCTTCCTGATTTCTTCTATTTTTGTGTATTTTTCATACTAAATTGTTTTAGATCTTCAAGCGAGATATAACATAAAACAAAGGCAGCCTGAGTAAACACAAAGTAAAGTTTTCAAATATATGCCGTTCAAAAGTTTGGGGTCACTTGACTGAAAAGTTTCTCATGATCTTAAAAATCTTTTGATCTGAAGGCGTAAGCTTAAATGTTTGAAATTAGTTTTATAGACAAAAATATAATTGTGCCACCATATTAATTTATTTCATTATAAAACTAAAATTAATTAAAAAAAATAAAAAAAAGTTTTTGAAATGGATGACTTGGACCGAATAATAAATAAAAGCAGCCACTAAGTGCCCAGCATATAGATGGGAACTCCTTCGATACTGTTTAAAAAGCATCCCAGTGTAATATCTCAAGAAGTTGGTTGAGAAAATGCCAAGAGTACATTTCTGCAAATTCTAAGCAAAGTGTGGCTACTTTGAAGATGCTAAAATATTACATAGTTTTTATTTATTTTGGATTTTTTTAGTCACAACATAATTCCCATAATTCCATTTCTGTTATTCCATAGTTTTGATGACTTCGCTATTATTCTAAAATGTGAAGAAAAAATAATAAAGAAGAATGAGTAAGTGACCCCAAACTTTTGAACGGCAGTGTATATTTTTTATTGAAGCAAAAAAGTTATCCAACACCTATAACACCCATGTGAAAAACTAACTTCCCCCTTAAACTTAATAGCTGGTTGTGCCACCTTTAGCAGCAACAACTGCAACCAAATGCTTCCGATAACTGGAGATCAGTCTTTCACAACGCTGTGGTGGAATTGTGTCCCACTCTTCTTTGCAGAACTGCTTTAGTTCAGCCACATTGGAGGGTTTTTGAGCATGAACTTCCCCTTTAAGGTCCTGCCACAGCATCACAATCGGGATCAAGTCAGGACTTTGACTAGGCCACTCCAAAACTTTAATTCTGCTTCTTTTGAGCCATTCAGAGGTGGACTTACACCTATGCTTTGGATGATTGTCTTGCTGCATAATCCAGTTGCGCTTGAGCTTCAACTCACGGACTGATGACCGGACATTCTCCTTTAGGATTTTCTGGTAGAGAGCAGAATTAATGTTTCCCTCAATTATTGCAAGTCGCCCTGGCTCTGAAGCAGCAAAGCATCCCCACACCATCACACAACCACCACCATGCTTGACCATAGGTATAATGTTCTTTTTGTGGAATTGTGTGTTTGATTTACGCCAGATGTAACGTGACCCCTATCTTCCAAACAGTTCCACTTTCGACTCATCAGTCCACAGAATATTCTCCCAAAAGCTTTGAGGGTCATCAAGGTGTGTTTTGGCAAAATTCAGATGAGCCTTAATGTTCTTCTGGGTTAGCAGTGTTTTTTTGCCTCGCCACTCTTCCATGTATGGCATTTTTGGCCAGTGACTTTCTGATAGTGAAGTTATGAAGAGAGGGCTGCAGTTCCTTGGATGTTGTCCTTGGCTGTTTTGTCACTTCCTTGATGAGTCATCGCTGTGCTCTTGGAGGAATTTTGGAAGGTCGGCCACTTCTGAGAAGGTTCACAATTGTGCCAAGTTTTCTCCATTTGGAGATAATAGCTCTCACTATGGTTCTTTGGAGTCCCAGAGCCTTTGAAATAGCTTTGTAACCCTTCCCAGACTGATGTATTTCAGTCACCTTTTTCCTCATAATTTCTGGAATTTCTTTTGACCTTTGCATAGTGTGCTACTGGGTGAGACATTTTAGCCAACTTCATGCTGCTGAAACAGTTCTGTTTAGGTGTTGATTTGATTGAACAGGCCTGGCACTAATGAATGTTAGTAAACAGTATACCGTTGCTCAGCTGATTCAAATTGTTTTTTGGTTCTGAGTGAAGAACTTCTCCATTAGTTAGGGTTGCCACGTTGTACGGTGTTACCTGTTTTACTCTGTACAAGGGATAACACCAGTGTGAAACTTTATACCAGGTAGATTGGAGAAACATAATTAATGGAACTTCCAATATCAATACTATAGCCTAACGAATAGAATAGCCTTAAATAAATAATAGTTGCCTAATGAAGAGTTTGCGACTCATGATAAATTAACGTAAACAACGCATTGAAAGCCAGATGTTCTTTACCAGTGTATCAAATTACACAGGCAGCAAAGTACACGCACTGACAGAAGACGTTTAATTGCATGTAGCAAATATAATGTGCATTAATGTGCAGTCTCGTGGAACACACGTATGTAAAGGGATCTCACTCTTTCTTTGTTTCAGTCTTCTGAATTTTTTTTGCAAGAATAGTATCGTCTTTGAGAATGCTGCAAATGACCTCAGACCATCTCAGCTCTGAGTTCAGTTCGCTTTATTTCCACAGAGCAATTCGTTGTGAGCATCGTGAACATATTTCTTGCATATCGCCCAGCCCTAGGAGGAAACAAAACAAATTTATTCAGACACATTCAAAGTCATTACCCTTCCGAAGCAGCTAAACTGGGTCCTGGGATGAAAGGTAATAAAACACCAACATTAAACCCACAACAACCCACAATAAGTGATGTATTTGTCCAGACAACGAAATACCCAACCGTTAGCCCATGATGAAGAGAATGCACAGATGAAATAGGTTCGTTGCCAAAGAGATGTTGCCCTTCACAACTGTTGAAAAGCCATCTTTCAAAAAGTTGAACAACACGCATTTTAATTGCACTTTATTTTTTTTTCAGTTTCATTTGAATTTTTAGTTACAATAAATAAAAAATAAAGTTCAGAGTTTGAAATCAAGCTACCTTGCTTAACGAAAATGACCCCATAGTACCACTTAGCATCCAACCATCGGTAATACTGGTGTTAGTCGGTTTGAACGTGAACACCGCACCGGTGTGAAAATTATGATATTTTGGCCCTTGCCAAAATTCTTATTTATTTTTTCCTGATGATGAGGATTTATTATTATTATTATTATTATTATTTATTAATATGTAGAGAAATGTCCAGCAATTGTTTAATATGTTATTCCCACATTTGATCTGTTCTTTAGCAGAGTTGTAAACTAGTTGATTGAGTGACCTATTTGCTGTCCATCCTTGCAGAGCCACTCAGTTTAGTTCAGGGCCGGAGCACACAAGGGATACAGTTTCCCAACCTCTTCAAGTCACAGCAATTTCTCCATCGAATCCATTACGGTCACGTGGGCGACCTTAATGCTGCACACCATTATTAAAAAGCCAGATGTCTTTCAATAATTGATATCGGTTCATTTTGCCCTAGTGATGAGACACATTTTCTCTCTCTCTCTTTCATCATATCGAGAACGGAATGGATGATGAAATGTGCTAATTTTCGCACCCTCACGGGAATTCCCAGTTCTCGTGCCAACCAGGATTCTATAAGACACACAAATGTGAATGGAAAGTGAAATTGTAATATGAGTGATGAATCAATGCCTGTACTTGTCTGTTTGTTGGGGCTTGATAAATAAATATTTGCATGCTTTTTGTGCTGTGCAATCTATGGCACATACTACTTCGTTTTCTCTCTCTTTGACCTCTTACACGCACTCTCTCAGTCTCTCTTACTTTTGTTACATCAACTTTTTCTTTCATTTCCCTGCCCTCTCTCTTTCTCTCACTCACTCTCAGGGGACCCTCATTGTCGTACAATATAATTGAATCCCTTTTCATTCCGTTTTCTCTCATTTTCATTTCTCAGGCCACCTTACACCTCCCAGCATCAACCTGTCCTCAATATTTGACCTTCGAACACAACCCCAAATCCTTCTTACTTTTAATTATCTCTTATTAGTAATTACATATTTTAGTAAAGGGTCTTGTAAATTGTCATTTAATACTGCATTAACTGTTAAGAAATTTAATTGAAGTATTTCAGGAGTTTTCTGGTTGTTTTCTGGCTTTTGCAGCAAAACCAAAGATAATAAAGCCCCAAAAGTTAGAAGAGTTTTTAAAAATCCCTTATAGAGTTTTTTTCTTTTTTTTCCTAACCGTAAGTACCTAAATGACTAATTGTTTTCTACAATCATCTCTCCTAGAAGAGCTGTTTGGCTTGTTTACAGATCATCAGGCATATGCATGCATTTACTCAAACTTATACAACCTTCAGAATGCTGAACTGCCAGATAGTTTAACTGTTAAACAGTCTCATGTATAATGGCCTCAGTAATTTAGCAGTACATCCAAGTAAAATTCTTAAACCAAAATCTTTCTCAACTCAAGAGAAAGATAGTTGGCACTATATGTTGTCATTTAACCTGTTCAGGAGGTACTCAGGTATATATTTTATATAAAACTGCCCAATTAAATTTTGCCATGGAACACAAGCTTAAACTTAAAGGGATAGTTCACGCAAAAAAGCCTCTACCAAATGCTGAAATGTAAATGTCTTTGACCTTCTCTCCAACAGGTGATATGCATTAAGGATGAGTGCTGTCAGTGAAAACTCATCTGACCCTGCCAGGTCAGAGGCTCAGAAGCGCAAGGAATGTCCCTCCGACCTCCTAGGCCCAAGGTACGCAAACAATTAGAAAGATAAACCAACACTGAAGTACAGTGGATCTCATTCACTAACTGTTTGTACACATTTCTGCGTATACCTTGTGCAAATTTTTTCACACAAGATTTACCAAGAAGCTAGCAATTAAATGTATCCTAAATGTACAATAAAGTTTAGAACAAATGTTTTGAAACTACTCATTCACAAAAAATACAGACTCCAGAGGCCCTAAAAACATGGAATGTGTCAAGCCAAAATGTTTATATATGCAGTATATATCTTATTAATATCATTTGAATTAAATAAATAAGTAACCCTACATCTAAGTCTTATTTCAGAGTCAGAGTAACAACAATTTTGTGTTTTGTAGCTCAATACACAGTCATTTGTGAATCTTACGTAAATTTTGTGTGCCTTTTTATTAGTGAATGAGTCCCAGATTGTTCTAAGCCAAGTAAATGTTCTCTTTACAGTTTCATTAAGTTCTTTTGTCTAGTGAGCAAGCTACAGTGAAGTTTGAAATGAATTATTTGCAGTACACTTGTTTTAATCTTTATGGATACTCTTGTACATTTCTCAGTGTGTACCTTATGAATTGTTGCTGTGCAATAATCTTAAACAGGCCTCCAATGGGTGGAGCTCAGCCTAGATAATACACGTTTTTTGTATAAAGCCCTTTTCCACTGAGTCAGGAAACATCAGTCTGTATAATTCATTCATAGTAAAGCGCTTTGCATGCCCTCTTTATTGACAAAATTTGTTGTGCATGCATCAAATTAAACTGCTGATTCTGAAGATGCACAGCAACAAATTTAAAATGCAACCTGTTAAAGATTGCATAGACAGAGCTGGGAGAAAATGTTTCTATTTCAAGGTTATACACAATGGAGGAAAGAAGGTCTTGTTCTTGATTTTACCTCCAAGGTTTGTAGATGTTTTGGAGTTTTGACCCTTATGACATAAAGCACCAATTCTGCCAAATGCTTCCAGATTTCAATATACCTTATATATATACATACATACACTCTACCATTCAAAAGTTTAGGGTCACTTACTCTAATTTTTGTATTTTTTCACATTTTAGAATAATAGTGAAGTCATCAAAACTATGGAATAACAGAAATGGAAATATGGGAATTATGTTGTGACAAAAAAAATCAAAAATAAATAAAAACTGTGTTATATTTTAGCATCTTCAAAGTAGTCATCCTTTGCCTAGAATTTGCAGAAATGAACTCTTGGCATTTTCTCAACCAACTTCTTGAGGTATCACCCTGGGATGCTTTTTAAACAGTATTGAAGGAGTTCCCATCTATGTTGGGCACTTATTGGCTGCTTTTCTTTATTATTTGGTCCAAGTCATTCATTTCAAAAGCTTTTTTTTTTTTTTAAATAAAATTGTAGCTTTGTAATTAAATATATTAATATGTTGACACAATTATATTTTTGTCATCAAAACTAATTTCAAACATTTAAGCATACGCCTTCAGATCAAAAGATTTTTAAGACCATGAGAAACATTTCAGGCAAGTGACCCCAAACTTTTGAACGGTAGTGTGTGTGTGTGTGTGTGTGTATATGTATGTGTATATATATATATATATATATATACACACACACACACACACACTGGTGGCCAAAGTTTGGAGTAATGTACAGATTTTGCTGTTTCAGAAGGAAATTGGTACTTTAATTCACCAAAGTGGCAATCAACTAATCCAAAGTATAGTCTCAAGACATTACTGATGTAAAAAAACAGCACCATCAGTATTTGAAAAAAGTCATTTTTGATCAAATCTGGACAGGCCCCATTTCCAGCAGTCATCACTCCAACAACTTATCCTTGAATAATCATGCTAAATTGATAATTTGGTACTAGAAAATCACTTGCCATTATATCAAACACAGCTGAAAGCTATTTGGTTCATTTAATGAAGCTTAACATTGTCTTTGTGTTTGTTTTTGAGTTGCCACCGTATGCAGTAGACTGGTGAGTCTGAAGATCAATATTAGGTCAAAAATGAAAAAAACAAAAACATTGTCTTTCTCTAGAAACTCGTCAGTCAATCATTGTTTTGTGGAGTGAAGGATATACAATGCTTGAAATTGCCAAAAAACTGAAGATTTCATACAAAGGTGTACACTACAGTCTTCAAAGACAAAGGACAACTGGCTCTAACAAGGACAGAAAGAGATGTGGAAGGCCCAGATGTACAACTAAACAAGAGGATAGTACATCAGAGACTCTAGTTTGAGAAATAGACGCCTCACATGTCCTCAGCTTACAGCTTCATTGAATTCTTCCCGCTCAACACCAGTTTCATGTACAACAGTAAAGAGAAGACTCAGGGGTGCAGGCCTTATGGGAAGAATTGCAAAGAAAAAGCCACTTTTGAAACAGAAAAACAAAAGAAAAGTTTAGAGTGGGCAAAGAAACACAGACATTGGACAACAAATAATTGGAAAAGAGTGTTATGAATCTTAAACCCATTGAGCTTTTGTGGGATCAGCTAGACTGTAAGGTGCATGAGAAGTGGCCGACAAGACAGCCACATCGTTGGCAAGTGCTACAGGAAGCGTGGGGTGAAATGTCACCTGAGTATCTGGGCAAACTGACAGCTGGAATGCCAAGGATCTGTAAAGCTGTCATTGCTGCACATGGAGGATTTTTTGATGAGAACTCTTTGAAATAGTTTAAGAAGTTCTGAACATCTTTTTCAAATTGTAATAGTAATTTTTCATGTTATTAATTTCCTGACTATACATTGTGATCAGTTGAATGCCACTTTGGTGAATAAAAGTACCAATTTATTTCCATAAGAGCAAAATCTGTACATTATTCCAAACTTTTGGCCGCCTGTGTGTGTTTGTGTGTGTGTGTGTGTGTGTGTGTGTGTGTGTGTGTGTGTGTATATATATATATATACACAGTGCATCCGGAAAGTATTCACAGCGCTTCACTTTTTCCACATTTTGTTATGTTACAGCCTTATTCCAAAATGGATTAAATTCATTATTTTCCTCAAAATTCTACAAACAATACCTCATAATGACAACGTGAAAGAAGTTTGTTTGAAATCTTTGCAAATGTATTAAAAATAAAAAAACGAAAAAAATCACATGTACAGAAGTATTCACAGCCTTTGCCATGACACTCAAAATTGAGCTCAGGTGCATCCTGTTTCCACTGATCATCCTTGAGATGTTTCAACAACTTGATTGGAGTCCACCTGTGGTAAATTCAGTTGATTGGACATGATTTGGAAAGACACACACCTGTCTATATAAGGTCCCACAGTTAACAGTGCATGTCAGAGCACAAGCCATGAAGTCCAAGGAATTGTCTGTAGACCTCCGAGACAGGATTGTATCGAGACACAGATCTGGGGAAGGGTACAGAAAAATGTCTGCAGCATTGAAGGTCCCAATGAGCACAGTGGCCTCCATCATCTGTAAATGGAAGAAGTTTGGAACCACCAGGACTCTTCCTAGAGCTGGCCGCTCGGCCAAACTGAGCGATCGGGGGAGAAGGGCCTTAGTCAGGGAGGTGACCAAGAACCCGATGGTCACTCAGACAGAGCTCCAGCGTTTCTCTGTGGAGAGAGAAGAACCTTCCAGAAGAACAACCATCTCTGCAGCACTCCACCAATCAGGCCTGTATGGTAGAGTGGCCAGACGGAAGCCACTCCTCAGTAAAAGGCACATGACAGCCCGCCTGGAGTTTGCCAAAAGGCACCTGAAGGACTCTCAGACCATGAGAAACAAAGATTGAACTCTTTGGCCAGAATGGCAAGCGTCATGTCTGGAGGAAACCAGGCATCGCTCATCACCTGGCCAATACCATCCCTACAGTGAAGCATGGTGGTGGCAGCATCATGCTGTGGGGATGTTTTTCAGCAGCAGGAACTGGGAGACTAGACAGTATCGAGGGAAAGATGAATGCAGCAATGTACAGAGACATCCTTGATGAAAACCTGCTCCAGAGCGCTCTGGACCTCAGACTGGGGCGAAGGTTCATCTTCCAACAGGACAACGACCCTAAGCACACAGCCAAGATAACAAAGGAGTGGCTACGGGACAACTCTGTGAATGTGTTTTGTTACTTCCCAACCCTGTGTGTGTGTGTGTGTGTGTGTGTGTGTGTGTGTGTGTGTGTGTGTGTGTGTGTGTGTGTGTGTGTGTGTGTCCACAGAACTGCCGCTCACTGGATGTTTTTTTTTCTTTTGGTACCATTCGGAGTAAATTCTAGAGACCGATGTGTGTGTGAAAATCCCAGGAGATCAGCAATTACAGAAATACTCAAACCAGCCCATCTGGCACCAACAATCATGCCACAGTCCAAATCACTGAGATCAAATTTTTTCCCCATTCTGATGGTTGATGTGAACATTAACTGAAGCTCCTGACCCGTATCTGCATGATTTTATGCACTGCACTGCTGCCCCACGATTGGCCAATTAGATAATCGCATGGATGATTGTTGGTGCCAGACGGGCTGGTTTGAGTATTTCTGTAACTGCTGATCTCCTGGGATTGTCACACACAACAGTCTCTAGACGGTTTGAACTGACAAAGTCTACGGTAACTCAGATATCCGCTCTGTACAATTGTGGTGAGAAGAATATAATCTCAGAATGCTATTCTGAGATGCGGGTTGGCGCTGTTTTGACGGCACGAGGGGGACCTACACAATATTAGGCAGGTGGTTTTAATGTTGTGGCTGATCGGTGTGTGTGTTTGTGTGTGTGTGTGTGTGTGTGTGTATATGTGTATATTATATACACACACAGGGTTGCCCCCCCCCCCCCAAAAAACAGGGCCACAATGTTTGATTGCTCATATCTTAAAAATGCATGAAGTTGTTTGCACAATTTTTGGCGTACTTCTGCGACTTTTTGTAAACAACAAAATGATGTCACTGTGATGTCATCGTGAGCAACTTGTTACAAATTAATAAGTTAATTGTATGCCCCCCACATACAATGGCAAAAGAGAAGCACCTGATTTTGCTGCCATAAAAAACTTAGCTAAACGATTTATTTATTTATTTGCAGCAAGTTGTTGCTCATGGTGTCACAGTGACGGAATTTAGTTGTTTACAAAAAGTTGAAGTATGTCAAAAATAGTGCAAATGCCTTTATGCTTTTTTAAGAAGCTAGCAATCAAACGTAGTGGGCCCGTTTTTTTTTTTTTGTTTGTTTTTTTTTTAGGCCATCCTGTATATTTACTGTATATTTATTCTGCATCTTTGCCAGTATAATAAATAAAAATTACAAAATTTAATATCTAGCCATGATTTTTCCCATTTGCATTTTTGCTTGAAACATGTACGGCTCTGACTGAGAAGTTATATTTTTGTCCTGTTATTTTTGTCTTGTAGTTTTCCAGTTGGTTTGTTGGGTTGTACTTCATTCGCACAGTGCACACTGAACTTTCTCCTCTCGATTTCTTTTCCCTTTACAGTCCCAAACGAAGCACTGAGAAACGTAATCGGGAGCATGAAAATAAGTACATAGAGGAGCTTGCCGAGCTCATCTTCGCAAACATCAATGACATCGACAACTTCAATGTCAAGCCTGACAAATGTGCAATCCTAAAGGAAACCGTCAAACAGATTCGTCAAATTAAAGAGCAAGGTAAGAAAACACTTCCTTTGAACTTGTATCCCATAATGACATAAATGTCCATGACAGTTCAGTATTACCCCCACATTTTTCTTGTGCACTCAAAATTTCCAATCTTTGACTGATTTTTAGACTGATTCTCTATTGAGAGACTTTGGCCATAAGGCCTATTTGTCATGCTGAAATTATATATCGGTAATAAATAAATATGTTAATTTTCCCATCGATTCCAAAATCTATTGCTTTGGATCAGGCATAGCGATCATTTTTCATATGTAAATGATGATTTCATTTCAACTATTTTGTGACCGTCTCATTTATTATCATATAAATTTGATATCAAATAAATATTTATTGGCATAATATCTGCCACCCTGCTCGCTAGATATCGACATCCTTTGATAAATACAATTTTACGATTGTAGCTGGTTCACTTGAGAGATCAGGGCTTTTTGATTTGAGTTATTTGTGTATCTCTGTGGCTTCTATAGTAATAATGAGTTTGTTTTGTCGTTGAAAGACTAGGACAAAGAATTTCCTAGAAAGTTGTATCAAAGTCTGTGTAGTTTTCAACAGAAAAGACTGGGGTGCTAGTTTGATGTGTGTGTATCTGCATTGACTCTGACTGGCCTGTGATGGAGATTGTTTGTGATGTACTGTGCTGTGGGTTATGTAATGCTGAGCAATGTGATGCGTAGATAACCGGGTGCTCTTCGCCATCTACCGTGTCGCCCCTCACCCCTCCTTCACCCTCCCCTCCACACACTGCTCTAACTGTGTTTGTGCAGCCTCAAACTGCCTCAAAAGAGGCAAATGGGCCTGTTTAGCCTGTAAACAACGCCTCAAGTGTAGAGCACAGCAGACCGCTTTCCTTTTAAAGGAAAGACACATTTTAAAGGAAGCATTTTATAGCAAAAACTTCACTCTGCTGAAAATACTGTTTTATAGGCTTACAATTAGCATTTTATTCAGACCTGTACCACTAAATGTCACTTTTAAGAGGTTTTCTCAGTTTTTGTGGTTGAATATGAATGATTTAAATTGAAATTTTCATTTTTCAGTCTAGGGATTTTGTGTGCTGGGTAAAATATCTTTGATATGACTGGAATCCATTCAAGTCAAACAGCCATTGAAAAAGGAATTCTATAATGCTCGTTCAACCCTCCAAACTGGAAAGTACAGTATTTGGATCGAACACAATTCATTTTAAAACCTTAATTGAGCTCTGCTTATTCCAAAGGTTCAATAATAACAGACACTCAATAGGAATAATGTTTTAAAAATGTAAGTGGTGCTTACCTGTGCATATCTCGCAGCCATTGATGCTAGGTTGTTTTGGTTGAGTGCCAAAACATTGCTATGTTCTAAATGTTTTTAACACATTGCTTTGTGGTTACTAGGGTGTTCAGGGAGTTTGCTAGGTGGTTGCTTACTGGTCCAAGTCATAATAGATATACTGTAGATATGCCTTAGGTCCCTCCTTCGTTGTAAGTCTTTGGCTAAAATTTCAAAAGTCTAATCACTTAAAGTATTATTCTCTTAAAGCCACACAATTCAAGTTATCATTTATGCAGCGCAAATGGTGCGGTATGAGTCGTACGCCATAGTGTTAAGGTTTGGAGATTGGACCAAACCCCAAACCTTATCTGAGACCAATGCTTGTCTCACACAGTAAGGGTGTGAGTCTTTGAGTTAACAGCAAATCGATTTGAGTTATGATTGGTTTTCAAATATCAAACCAAAAGCTAATTTTGCTAATTCATAATGATATAATGATTGAGTAACTTTTTTTTAAAATACATTTATAGGATTCTAATAAACTGCTTCAGATTGTTTATTGCACCAAAAGTCACATGAACAGAAAAGCATTGCCTGCAATGCAAAAAGTGCAATACAAACAACACTGTTTATTTAAATGATCTTGGAGGTTAGTTCAAACATGTATTCCAGAACAAATGACTTACTTTAGAACCTTATCCAAATTTCACATGATCTCATGTGATAATGTATCGTAATGTCTCAGTGTGTCAAAATAATGTCAAGAAAGTTGTGGGTTTTTTTAACTATCATTTTCGGATTACTTCAACGCCACATATGCAAATAAAGAGAAAATAAATATCGACTATATGACTGTAATTTACCCACAAGTTTTCAAACTTGTTTTATTCTGAATTACACCAGATTAGTTAGGTTATTAGTGAATGAGTCCTCATGAATTCAAAGCTTACACACCCTGTAGATGACGTGATACAGAATTCTCCTATGTATAGTCATGACATAGTCTGATCAAGTTGTACACTGATTGGTCGACAGCAGGATCAGGGGTGGGGCCTTGAATTGTGACTGATAGCGCCAGTCCCGAAGCCTCAAGGCATGATTCACAGCCTTACAGGAGCTAAGATAAAACTCACATTTTGTGATTAATCGGCCAATATTTGTCCATTTATAGATTATCCAATTGTCAATTGGATAGCTGAATTTATCTTATATGCTAACATTGAATTGTGTATTTTTATATTACCATTATATACCATTTCGACATATCAGTATCAGGATCGGCCAACCCGTTTCGGCTGACCACTACTCCCAATTTTGTTTTTTCCATTTTTATTTATTTATTTTTTTTTTTTTATGGGGATGGGCTGACAGAAAGGAAAGCACTTTAGAGCCAAGTTTGAAACAAGAGAGGCAATGAATGATCACCATGTCTTCAGTGCAGCTGTTCTGGTTTACCAACCCCTGGTGGGCACCTCAAAGACCTGCTGACACACAACACACTCCTATCCACTAATCATAAGGAGTGTACGCATGCGGATCTCTCTAATACACACTCACACACAGGAAGAGGAGTGTTGTTGGATCCCAGAATGGACTGAAGGGAGGCTGATGGATGGGCCACACACATTGTGTCTCTCTATCGTGTCCTCCATGAACCCACTGCGCCCACTGATGATCCTGAGCACTGCTCCTGTTAATGAACAGCTACAGACAGGAAGTGAGATTGCCTGGGGAAATGAGGGATTGAGGATGTTTTGGTGATGGCAGGAAGTGTTTGGCTAATATTTATCACACTACAGAGCAGATATACAGCGCTCTAGGCACAAACAAGATACAAATAAAATATGCTGTTTATTATGTCCACTTCAGAAGATAATTTATTATGTCTCGCATCATGTTTTAGGATCGTTAAATGTTTTGCATAGTGACAATAGTTTATTGAAAGGAAAGCAATTTTCCCCCAAAATTCTCATTACAAAAGCTATTTATTGCAGAAAGGTTATTACCTTAATAACCTTAAAAATACCTTGGATTTTTTTAAATATAAATATTGGGGCGTAATGGTGTATCGTAGCATGATACATTGCATTTAAAAAATGTGACAATAAGCATCGTGGAGTTTGGAAGTTTTTATTATTATTATTTTACAAGCATCTGTTGCTGCCTTCAAGTGGACCTGGGAAGCTCGCACCACCAAGTTGGCCAGTCATTACTACAACATGTTACGCATTCAAGTGGGAAACAAAATAAAGAAGCCGAACTCAACAAATACGCAATGAACAACGGCAAAAGCTTGTTTTCTGTTGTACCAGTGAATAAACGTATGTGAATCACATGTATCACTCATACACAACTTTTTGTTAATGCATGGTATCTAACAAATAATTAGTTAATTTGCTTAAAACTAACCACAAAGAGTGAGTCACTAGTTGACTATCATATGGGGCTTTTCCAATGCACGGTACGGCTCGACTCGGCTCTGCTCGCTTTTTGGGGGTTTTCCACTGTGGATAGTACCTGGTACCTGGAACTTTTTTAGTACCACCTCATCGAGGTTCCAAGCGAGCCGAGCCGATACTAAATGTGACGTCAAAACCCTGCAGATCACTGATTGGTCAGAGAGAATCTATAAGCTAGATGGCAGGTTATCTTACCCTCGTGCGTCGTGGAGCTAACACAGTGATGTCCTCGTCTGCCCTTTGGTGTATGATTTCCCAAACTCTCCTGTTTTTTTTAGCGGTATTTTGTCTTGCCGCCATCAGCCTCTTTTGAAACAAAGTTTGTCGTCTTGCTGTGAAAAACAGTCACATGCTGAAAATCAAGAACACCATTCCTTCGATATCCTCCATCGCTCCTTTGTTGTGTGTTTGTGTCACGTTTAAGACGATGTCACGGCAGTAGAGGTGGCGCAACTATGACGATCAGCCTACAATCCAACCCACGTTGAGGCGGCACTAAACTGCAGTGAAAAGCAAGCTCAGAAAGGTAAAGCGAGCAGAGTCGAACCGTAACGTGCAGTGGAAAAGTGCCAATATACAACAAAATAATATTTTGAATTAAAGTACAGACGTTGAAATAATTTAGCAAAATCATTAGTTTCCATCATCTTTGCTGTCGACACGCCCCTTCCAAAGTCCCAACTCAGCAACTTCCGTATCATTTAGAATTCCGAGTTTCCCACTCATAAGTACGACATCGCTCATGTGCTCACAACTTGTAATTACGATATTTCCGAATCCACTCGAAGGGCACATGTATCCAATACGCGCGACGTCCTATGCCTACGTTACGAGGTCATACACATGGAAATCGCTTCAATGTACACAAGGTGCTCTAAAATGCGATTACTAGTTGAATCTGCTAGAACTGAAAGTGAAACCATGTAAACGAATGTAATAAAGGGTGCGGGAGAGAGAAGCGCCTTTTTAGCTGGGAGCAGTGGTGTAGCCAAGGGTTGGCAGGGGTAGGTCTGGGCTCACCCAAATTAGACTCAGGCCCACCCAGAATATTAGAGATTATTCTTTGTCTTCAAATATGTATTTATAAATTAGTTTAAAAATGCATAAATTCTGATCTCTGAAAATGTGAAAGAACTTCTTGAATGCGCCGTTTCATTGTTGTTAAGGAAAATTTGGTAAAAAACTGGGCGAAAACTTGGCCCATCTATTTTTATTTAGGTCCACCCAAAAGTAATTTCGTGGCTACACCCTTGGCCAGGAGGAATGTGATGTCCATCTGATGTGCACGAGAAAATTAGGCTACATTCACACAGTCAGCGTTTGGGATTGACAACTTTATTTACTTACAGGTTTGAGTCTTGAAACGGCCTGTTCATACAGCAGTTTACAGTAGCAGTTTGTATGAACGAACAACCCATATAGACCTTTTTCACACTTCAGGTTTTGGAACGCGGAAATAAACAATTGCAGGGTAAACTTCAACAGCAGTGAATGGGAGACCACAGCGAATACCCATTTGCTCCAAGAGCAACAGAAAAAATCCACTATTACATTTGAATGACTTTCCAGAAGAAAAAAAAATAGAGAGCGGTGGATTAAGACATTCAGGTGGGAGAAGATGCCAAATTTGCTGTCCCTCTCAGCAGCTGTAACAGCTGTAATATAAACCCCCTCACAGTTGTGGTAATTAATTTTTTTAAACTAATTCAAGGTAATATAACACATAGCATAATGTTATAAACTTACACTCAATATTTAAAAAAATTATCTTATAAAAAGTTAGCTAGATTTACGCTGCTAAAAAATACAGAAACGTGCCATCACAGTTTGTGAAAAAGGCAGAGACTGAATGTGCAGAGACGGGCCACTTCTGCACATTCAAATGAATGGGAGAAATTGCAACGGCCAACCAAGAAGCTCGTGGCCAACGGTCAACGGATATAGAAAGGAAGTCCCACCTCACAGGTAAAAGAGCCAGTAACCTTTTAGATACAGACATCGCCTGTCAAACAACTCGAGAACGCATGTTAGCTAAACTAGCCGGGAAGATTGCGTTTTTTAGCGTAACGAGGTAGAGAAGCACAATATATGATACCTGTTTTGTCAGATTTTTACTGCTTATTTAAAATATGCTATTTGATTGTAATATAAATCTCCAGCTGTTTTTTGAGATTTCTGTGTTCCCCCATTCAAGTAGATAGGAGCTGCACTGTTATGACCGGAAATAGCTTCCCGGGAGCATTCTAAAGATGGCCGCCAGTGGACTGACTTGCTAGAAAGACTTGGGGAAAAGGTCTATTCTAACAGCTGTAACATTAGTGACAGTGACTAAAGTAAATATTAGAGATGGCGATCATATAGCACTTTTAATAACAGTGCTAAATTTGACATTTTTTTGCATATGTCTTTAAAGTAATAATAATAATATTAATACAATTTTCAATCTCAACTTTTCTTGATTCAGGCTCAGTTTAAAGAATCGTAAACTGAACCGAACTGTGAGATGAGTGAACCGTTACACCCCTAATAAACATCTGGTTTTCTCATATGTGAAGCAACTTGAAAAGCTACCTTTTATGGCAACATATAAAAATAGTTTTATTATTATTATTACTATTATTTATCTTGTTATTATTATTAAAATGCTCCTTGTCATTAATGTAAAAAGAAAAGAGGAAATTATTTGTAGTATTTGTTGTACTGCTTTTATGCTGATTTAATGGGGCAGTAACGGGTGTTACCTTGTTGAGAATCACAAAATTATATTACAGTAGTAGGTATTACAAACAAACTCAACATCATTACAGTAAATGAGAATTTGGCTTAAGATTTGTTTAATTGTCATAATCCAAATATCGTAGTAAATTTTCATTTTAATACGCTTCAAATTCACTACGTTTACACCTCTCATTCACACTAGAACTGTGTTTTCACCACAGAAAATGGAGTTTAAAAAAAAGCTCTCCATTACCACATACTTTGGAAAATGTTGAGGTCCAGAAACTGAAAACAGATTATTGTGAATATGCCTTAATGTTTCCTAAATGTAGATTTCATTTTCTTTATGCAAAATAGAATTTCTCTTTTTTTTTTTTCTTTGGGGGTGAAATACAATCCGCGCACGTTCTTTTGTTTTCGTTCTCTTAAATTTAGCCCCATCTTGAGTGCTTTGTTTTGCAGTCGACTGAACACTGATGCAACAGACGTTGTTTACAGATCATGTCACTTTGTTGGGGAGAATGAAGTTCCCCATCCTTTATATAATGACTTGTGTGTGTGTGTGTGTGTGTGTGTGTGTGTGTGTGTGTGTGTGTGTGTGTGTGTGTGTGTGGGCGGGCGGGCGGGCGGGGGTGGTTTACGAGGAAAACATTTTTAGGTTACAAACTGGTAATTACAAGGGTGTGATGCTATAAATGTGGTTTATGAGGACATATCTAGTGTCCCCATAATTCAAATCGCTTAAATATACTAAATGATGTTTCTTTTTTTTATAGAATCTATAGTTCGTACAGTATAAAAATCATTAGGTCTATGGAGAGTCCTCATAAGGATAGCTGCACCAACGTGTGTGAGTGTGTGTGTGTGTGTGTGTGTGTGTGTGTGTTGACAGTTCCGTTCATGTCTGGGCTGCTGTGTGAAGCGTCACATGCACCCATTTAGCCAGATTCTGCTTCATGCGTTGCTAAGGTCCTGATACGTGCCATAACAACATGTTTAAGCAAGCACACAGTGCATGAAGGCTTGGTAGGGTTTAAAAGAGTGAGAAAGGGATTGAAAACTGTGTGTTTTACAGTTTCCAATTAAATGCTTTGGTGTGCAAGGAGAGGAATAGAAAGAGAGGACTGCCCTTTAACAAAGGCTAATATACATATCCAAGCAGGACCACATTAAGAGTCTTTTAATTTAATGTGAAAATACAATACTCTGACTCTGCAGGATCTAATGAGGGGTTTTCTTTCATGGAAATTTGATATGTCCAACCGAGGACTGAGTTTCTACCCAATTCAAAGGTGAAGTGTGTAATTTCTGTGCTACTAGCATCACCAAAGGGAACTGCAAAAGCAATCACTGTTTTTAAACAGGTTTCCCAAACACTCCCCTCATCTTCCATTGATCGCACAAACAGATATTCACACCACAAACCCATGCCATTGGTTGGTTGCCTTTGGTTCTAAACTACAAATGGCTGACTTCTAGTTGTCTACTCTTGTTATGCTGAGATAGGAGAAATTATGCCAGCATTGAAGAAAAAAAAAAAACACTTCACCTTTAAATGGACCACCATATTCACTTAGTATTTTGTTCACTGCTTGTTTTTAACATAAAATGGTGAAATCATTATGGATATGTGTTGTTGATGTTCTCTAATGGACCCATTTTTCCTTTCTTTTTTGTGCTCTCTCTTTTGCTCTATGCCTCACATTCTGTCTTCTCTCACATTGGTCTCTCTCTTCCTTTATCTGTCTCTCTCTCTTCCTCTCCAGAAAAAGCTGCTGCAGCAAATGAAGATGAAGTACAGAAGGCTGATGTGTCATCCACAGGCCAAAGTGTTATTGACAAAGACGCTCTCGGACCAATGATGCTGGAGGTGGGTCTGTTGTTCTGTTTACTAGGTTGCACTGACTGTATAGAACATGAGGGCAGACACGCACAAGGAAGAGCCAAGTGTGCATCATGTATGGGGAACAGAGGAAACAGATTTTGCCTCCAGAAGTTTTCCTGTATGCATTTCATATACACAATAAAAAATATTGTGTTGCACTCAACGCTTACATTTCTCACAGTTGAAGATGAGCATTTGGCTGCTTTCAGTTTGATGTGTGCATCTCCAAGTATCTCTGTGTTGTTGCTTGGTATTTGAGAAGATTTACAAGATTATTCTGCCTTAAAAACGTGCACTACAAACTGCAAAAAAATTGTTTATGAAGATGTGGTCACACTACACTTTGCACTCCATTTACTTAGAATCAAAAACAACTGAACGCGGGAATCCAAAATCGCAAGCTCATCCGAAAAATTTTGCATTCCACTGCATCCCTAAGTTTAAGATAGGGGAAATCTGAATTATGAATTCATATGAGGGGAAGACACATGATCAGTACAAGATCAGACATCACACACTGAACTCTTGGCTCAAGACAAAGAATACATATTTCAAAGGTGTGTTTTTATTGTTGCAGAAAAGTGAGTGGACAGCATATTTTAACATTTTTAATATAACATTATTTGTGATTTATGATTTATTGAAACCAGAACTCTTGAGCAACAACAAACATCAAATCTTGTCTAATGTGGTGACTGAAATAATTTACCATGTTCAAATCCTTGTGTGACAGTAGCTTTAATCAGTGTTTTTGTCTTGTTTTCTATCAAATATGTGTGAACATCCTTAAATCACAATTGAGCAAAATACAGTGAGGTTAATGCTTAAAACAAGAAAAAAACGATTTGTTAAGAGGGTAAGAAAATAAACTTTAAAGAGATGAAAAATGAAAATTATCTTGTCATTTACTGACACTCATGCCATCCCAGATGTGTATGACTTTCTTTCTTCTGCTGAACACAAAGATTTTTAGAAGAATATTTCAGCTCTGTAGGTCCACACAATGGAAGTGAATGGTGGCCATAACTTTGATTCTCCAAAAAGCACATAAAGGCAGCATAAAAGTAATCCATACAACTCCAGTGGTGTAATCCATATCTTCTTAAGTGATATGATAGGTGTGGGTGAGAAATAGGTCAACATATACCTGTAAGTCCTTTATATCTATAAATCTCCACCATTGACCAGTCCCAACCAGTAGGTGGTGATATGCACAAATAAATTGAATCGCCAACAAACAAAAGAAGAAGAATGTGAGAAAGTGAAAATGTTGATTTATAGTAAAAAAAAGACTGAAATATTGATATTATTCCCTTAAATTCCAAAAAGATTCACTAAAAAACAAGTCTTATCTAATGCAGTTTTGCTTCTGAAGTAAATGTATCTTGTTTTAGGTACAGTATTTTTAGATATTTTTGTTTGAAAACATTTGAAAACGAAATTTCATATATCCAAACTTTTTTCAGATTGACAGAAATGGAGGGCCATAACTACCATAGATATTCAAGGGGACATGTTTGGGTGTATCAAAGACTTGATTCGTCAAAATCCCAACACCCCCCCCAATTCACCGCTGTTGAAGTTTACCCTGCAATTGGTTACATCCTTGCAATAATTTCTCATTGAACTTTGTATGAAAAGTTTCTATTGCTAAAAAGTGTTGTTTTACATTTCTTAATTTTGTTTTGCTCAGTTCCACAAACTTGGCATAAACAGGGCTTAAATCACATATTCTGTGATTTTTCAGCTCGGCTCTCCGAACAGCCTCTGTCTACTGGGTGAGCAGGCAGGACGCCTAGTTCTGAATGAATCCATCTAGTCCCGTTTTCCTCACTCCCTCTCCATCCCACCCTCTCTCCTCTTTGGGGTATTTATAGCCACTGAGTTCCACCGTCACCAAATCAACACGTAGAGGATGCCAAATATAGCCTCTGTGCTCGTGTACTGAATCTCCCATCTGTTTGAAATGGCTGAAGGAAGGAACAATTCACACCCACATGCTATAATGCACCTAATTAAAAACCACTTGCGACAAAAGGCCAGAGAGGGTCGACTCACCCGGTTGCCCTTTTCCACCCGACACCCACAAAACCCCTTCCAGTGTTTCCCGGGCACACACTTGCAGAAAAATACACACACACTTGTACGCACAAACAGACCTTGTGTAAAGCTTTTCGCAGTGCTGTACGGCCCCCTGCCTGACTGAAAAACCCCATTGTTTGCTGCTGGAAGCTGAACGCTAAAGCAGCTTTGTGTTCTTGTGAGCAATGTGTGGGGAGTTGTGGCATGTGTGTGTGTGTGCATGCCAAGCTAGCTGTGCAATTGGGTGTGTGCATATATGTGCCTGCCTTCATCAGCTCAACCAATTTCAGTGTCCACACCTCTGTCTGTGACTCTGCAATGAGCTTGGAGACTGGTTTTAGACCCAGGACCCAAATTTAACATTGGACATCTAGTGGCGACCCAATACAGTACCACGACTGTGTATTGTACAAAGGTAACTAAACTGTCCCTAAAAGCAAACATGTAAATGTCTTAATATTGCCTTTAACCACATAGGCAAACCAGATTCATTTTTCTCTACATAACACAGGGTGAATGGGAAAGTTTTGTAATGTTTCTTTCTAAAATGTCTCTTGAACATTGATGATTTTGAGTGAACCTGTATTTAACAGTCTTTGTTGTATTTTCTTTTACCTTGCTTAGTTTTGTTCGTGGTTTTAGAGGACTAGGGCATGTCACGCAACCTGTTCGCATTGGCATCTGCTAAAATTGGCTTCTACCTTCTACAGACCTGTAACCCATTTTTGGGTCGCGACCCACCAGTTGAGAACTGCTTGTATAGGCAGTTATGTAACCTCTTACCCCAGGACATTTGCAGCACAAAGCAGTGTGGCCGAGCCCACCCAGCCCCATTCATGTTGCAATATACGTCCATCAGCACATTTCACTGAGTTGCATAAGTTTGGCTAAATAAAGGTGGATTTGGCATCCCTCAGTGTTTACTCTGTTATGTTTGCTGAATGTGCCCACCAGATGGCCACATCTAGAACAGTGCACAAACAGGGTCTCTCTCTGTCTGTCTGTCTGTCTCTCTCTCTCTCTCTCTCTCTCTCTTTCTCTCTCTCTCCATCTTGCTTATCTGCTCTCTGGAGAATGTACGTTTGTTCTTAGCAGCTTGAGTGCTTTTCAGAACTGAGTGTTTGTGAAATAATTCTCTCTGTTAGGAAGAGGCGCTGTGTTTGTTTTGCTGATAAAAAGATTTAGTGCTTATTACGCACCGACACAGATTAAAGAATGAATTCAGAGCTGCTGCTCCACATTCTAAAGCAAACAGCAGCTTTTATAGAGATTGCTGGAGGCCCTCAGGGGCCCTACTGCATTCAGAGGCCTAATTGACACCATCTTGATAGGTAATGCTTGACTTAAGGCTGTGTTCTTTCAATTAAGACTCGTCAATATCATTTCTGTCACATGCTATCAAGCTACAAGATTTTTCAGCAGAGCTCTTTTACAGTCAACACAAGCAGGCCAAAAAGTTCCTTTTCAAACACATTTCAGAAAAAAATTGTATTCAACTCAAGGCATCAACGCAGTTAAATACGCTAAACTACAAGAATCTGAACATAGGCAACTCAAGACACTGCACACATCGACGTAAATCAAATCACATTTGCAATAATCCGAGATATAAAGCACACTCAATGCAGTCTGCACACTGTACAAAATAGGAATGTGCAAAACGACATATTAAATGCATTTCTTAGGGAGTGTTGAGATTAGACGCACTCTTGTGTTCAAAATTCAGCTAGACGGAGCTAAAACAATGGAACATGATGCAGGGGTCTCGAGACGCATTTTAAAAGTGTAAAAAGTAAAAAAAATAAAAATAAAAATGAAAAGTGTATTTTTAACTTGACATGTCATCTTAAAAATGCAACGCTCATGGCACAAGACGCTCAAAAACAGAGCAAGTCAGAATGTAACGACAAAGAACGTCTGTCTACATGTTAATGGCTGTAGTGGCAATGCTTTAAATGAGATGAATTTGACAACACAAATTTCAAGATGATTTTCTGTGCTGGTCTTAACGATGTTAGCATGCTAATTACAGTTTTTAAAAATATGAAAACACACAAAAAAAAATGTATTGGAAGTAGTCAACTGACTAGTCAGTTGTTGGATGGCCAGTCAACCATTGTGACCCATCCAAAAGCAAAAAACATAGTTTTACTACAAATTCAGAGTAGCTGAATGTATTCAACTTGAGACACCTTTTCTTTGTGCATCAACTAAACAAATGTTCAACATATGCGACACAAGTTTGCACACGGGCCGTGTCACTCGCATGCTCTGATAGAGCCATAGCCTGTAATCTGCATTTAAAATGAGAAAAAGCAACTGCTTTCCTTCCCCTGTCTGTTTGCACTAACTCTCAAGCCTGTTAAAATAACCTCCTCACTGCAGCTGAAGGGATCTTCTTAATTTTCCTTCAGCTAATTACTTCATTATGGATTACCTGAATTGAGGAGCAGAGGTGCTGTCAGCCTATTGTTGCTTAGACCACTCAATAAATTTTGAGGCCACATGACACTTACTCACAATTACATTGCCTTAATCCCTTTGACTTCCCTTGATCTGACGTTTATAGTGTCTTCAAGGTCTCCTGCTTTTTCTGGACATCTCTTTGTTTTGGTTCTGCTTGTTATTGCATCCTCCCAGTTGAAAGGTTTGTCTTTCAGATGGATAGCTTGGTGCTAGGATGTGAACTCTTGATATAGTATTTGTGTTGTTGCTGCACATCTGTAATTGATGTGCAGTGCTAATGGCCTCTATTCTTTTCCTCCATCTCTCCTCCAGGCCTTAGACGGGTTCTTCTTTGTGGTGAACATGGAAGGGAACATCGTGTTTGTGTCGGAGAACGTGACACAGTACCTGCGGTATAATCAGGAAGAGCTGATGAACACAAGTGTGTACAGCATCCTGCATGTGGGAGACCATAACGAATTCATCAAAAACCTCCTGCCCAAGTCACACGGTGAGATTATCTTCCTTCCTTCATTTCCCCCTTTTTTTTGCTTTTCCTTTCTTTCTATCTTTCTTTTATTGCTTGCTTGTCTGCATTCCTTCCTTCCATTCTTCTTTCCTTCCTTACTTCTCACCTTCCGTCCTTTCTGCCTTCTTTTTCTTTCCTGCCTTCCTTGCTTCTTTTTTCCTTCCTTTCTTGCTGCTTTTTTCCCTTCCTTCCTTGCTTTCTTCAGTCCTTCCTTTCTTTTTTTCCTCCCTTCCTTCCTTCCTTGCTTCTTTTTTCCTTCCTTTCTTGCTTCTTTTTCCTTTCCTCTTTGCTTCCTTGAATCCTTTTGTTTTTCTTCATTCCATTCTTCCTTGCTACCAATTATTTTTCTTCCTTCCAGCCTCCCCCCACCTATCTATTTTCTTTCTTTCTTTTTCTTCCTTCCGTTCTTTCATTCTTTCTAGCATTCTTGCATTCTTTTTTCATTCTTTCATTAATTCTAGCATTTATACTTTTCTTTCTTGCATTCATTGTTTCCTTCCCATTTACTCCCTATCGGCATTTTCTTTCCATTTGCACCTCTTCCTTCTTTTCAGGAAAGCTTATGTTGGCCACATTCCTCAAAACTTAAGTGTAGCATTGCAGAGAGTTACATTTTCCACCACGCAATTACATTAATCAGATTGAGCATTAGGAACTGGGATTTAGAGAGGAATAACAGAATGTCCTCCTCCCCCAGTGGCAGTAGAGCAAGGTCACCTGCAGAGGTGAAAGAGAGAAAGTGCACGGGGCTGGAAATTCAATGGTTATTGGTTCAAATCCCTGATCCAGGGTTGTGGCAAACCCCACAACCCACAAACACATCTGATTCAGTTACTCTGATTTGAATCCTGTGTATTTTTATAAGAACATGAAAAAGCTTCAGTCCCACATCATTTGTTCTCTACATACAGTTGAAGTCAGAAGTTTACATACACTTAGGTTGAAGTCATTAAACTAATTTTTTTAACCACTCCACAGATTTCATATTAGCAAACTATTGTTTTGGCAAGTCGTTTAGGACATCTACTTTGTGTATAACACAAGTAATTTTTCCAACAATTGTTTACAGACAGATTGTTTCACTTTTAATTGACTATACCACAATTCCAGTGGGTCAGAAGTTTACATACACTAAGTTAACTGTGCCTTTAAGCAGCTTGGAAAATTCCGGAAAATGATGTCAAGCCTTTAGACAATTAGCCAGTTAGCTTCTGATAGGAGATGTACTGAATTGGAGGTGTGCCTGTGTATGTATTTTAAGGCCTACCTTCAAACTCAGTGCCTCTTTGCTTGACATCATGGGAAAATCAAAAGAAATCAGCCAAGACCTCAGAAAAAATTGTGGATCTCCACAAGTCTGGTTCATTCTTGGTAGTAGTTTCCAAATGCCTGAAGGTACCACGTTCATCTGTACAAACAATAGTATGCAAGTATAAACACCATGAGACCACACAGTCATCATACCGCTCAGGAAGGAGACGCATTCTGTCTCCTAGAATTGAACATAGCTTGGTGCAAATCAATCCCAGAACAACAGCAAAGGACCTTGTGAAGATGCTATAGGAAACAGGTAGAAAAGTATCTATATCCACAGTAAAACGAGTCCTGTATCAACAAAACATGAAAGGCTGCTCAGCGAGTTAGAAGCCACTGCTCCAAAACTGCCATAAAAAGCCAGTTTGCAAGTGCACATGGGGACAAAGATCTTACTTTTTGGAGAAATGTCCTCTGGTCTGATGAAACAAAATGGCCATAATGACCATAATAATGACGTTATGTTTGGAGGAAAAAGGGTGAGCCTTCCTTGCAAGCCAAAGAACACCATCCCAGCTGTGAAGCATGGGGGTGGCAGCATCATGTTGTGGGGGTGCTTTGCTGCAGGAGGGGCTGGTGCACCCTACAAAATAGAAGTCATCATGAGGAAGGGAAATTTTGTGGATATATTGAAGCAACATCTCAAGACATAAGCCAGGAAGATAAAACTCGGTCGCAAATGAGTCTTCCAGATGGACAATGACCCCAAGCATACCTCCAAAGTTGTGGCAAAATGGCTTAAGGACAACAAAGTCAAGGTATTGGAGTGGCCATCACAAAGCCCTGACCTCAATCTGATAGAAAATTTGTGGGCAGAACTGAAAAAGCTTATGTGAGCAAAGAGGCCTACAACCTGACTCAGTTACACCAGTTCTGTCTGGAGGAATAGGCCAAAATTCCAGCAACTTATTGTGAGAAGCTTGTGGAAGGCTACCCAAAACGTTTGATCGAAGTTAAACAATTTAAAGGGAATGCTACCAAATACAACATATTGTGTGTAAACTTCTGACCCACTTGGAATGTGATGAAAGAATTAAAAACTGAAATAAACCATTCTCTACTATTATTCTGATATTTCACATTCTTAAAATATAGTGATCCTAACTGACCTAATACAGGGAATATTTTCTATGATTAAATGTCAGGAATTGTGAAAACCTGAGTTTAAATGTATTTGGCTAAGGTTTATGTAAACTTCTGACTTCAACTGTACACTCTTTAGATGGGGGTGGTGCTTAGTGGTTAGATCTGATTTAGCAATTAGAATGTTGCTGGGTTGAACCTCAACTGGGGCAATTCATGAACAGTTCATTACCAAATTCCCCATCAACATAGTTCCAGTGAGTGAGACACTAACTGCGTGTCCTTATCAGATGTGACATGATAAAGCATAAAGCAATAAATAGCATGTCTTCTATCTGAATCTGAGTTTTTATCCTTGACTGATTTTTAAAGACACCATTTCTCAGAGAGTGTTTTACATTGTAAACTGTCCAAACCCCAAAGCAAAGCACACTAAGCCCTGCCATTTAATGCACCACCACTAAAATTTAAAATGGCATGTCATCCATGTGAATCTGAGTATTTAACCAGCGTCGACATATAATGACATATAATAAATGTGACAAGACATTTTGTTTCGCCGTGTCATGGTGGGTAACACCATCTTCAGTGAAATTTCATTAGTCTAAAATCCCACTATATGAACATAAAATATGTTCTGATTCACAGAATGGACAGAACTCAATGATTAAAACTTGTCACATCCCACCAAGATAGGATGCAGTGTTAAGTTACAGGGACTCTGCTTGTAATTAATTTACTGTAAGTGGCTTTGGTTGATTTGGAAAAAAAATGTCTATGTATTTTATATAGACTGCAAACTAAAAGTCTATGGGGTGGTCACACTTACAGTGTTTAAACTGCTGGTGGTCACCAAATAGCTATACTGTTGGTTTTGTTCCTACTTGACTGCAGTATCCAACTGTTTCATGAGGCTAATCAGGTGATCACTCCCATTGGTAGTTACCGCATCACATCTCTGTGCATTTGCATTAAGTTAAACTCATCTTTGTTGCCAACAGTCTCTGTTGCCTCAGATCACCAAATCTCATTTAAAATGAATGACTTCCATTACCTTTGACACTGCAGATCACTGTCAGAGGCTATGTTTACATGCACTCATTTTTGTCGATCCGAATAAATTCAGTCCGATTACAGAATCCAAGTGTACTGTTTATATGTCCCCTAAACTTTGCAATCTAACAGAAATACTCTTTTACATGTGCATTACATGTATTTCGAACAAAACTTCTGCGCATGCGACGAGCATCAGTCGTTGTGTTCTGAAGAAGCAGAGAAAGGCTGAGAAAGTGAGAATGGCACCAAAGTCTGTAACTGCCATTTTTGCTTTGTTGAGATATCTAAAAAAAAATATGCCAGAAAAGCTTTCTTCTTATCTTACTTTACTCGGCAAACAAAGAATTAGAAGCAGCGTCTAATACCATGTCTGACTTTACCATGTATTTGCCTCATGCTCATTCCTCCTCTAGTCTAACCACGTGCATCTCTGGATGCGAGTAAAAGTAAAGACAGTGGGTGAGAGTTGTCCTTAAAGGAGTTTACAGATGTGGAATGGAAACAAAATAATAGGGACTTTAAGCAACAGCTGCGGATGGGATGCTACGCAAAAATTACTAAGAAATAATGATGGTGGAACGGAGCATTTAATCATTCAAGAAAAAGTTGGCTATTTAAAACAGCAAGAGAAGGGATGCTTGAGTGTTAAATAATTGTCAGAAGAAGAGTTTTACTCCTGTACGATATAAATAGCCTAAGTCTAAAACCTAAGTATTATTATTAATAGTCTACCGATATTTTGTAAGTTTTTTTTATTCAAAGCCAATAACCGTGTGTAATTTAACACGTGTTTTGAGGAGGATGTTTATGCTATTTACTTTGTTCAGTTTGTATCATGGCAAAGAAGAAATGCTTTAGAAATTTTGGTTTCGACGTCAGGAAGTGAAGTTGCATACACGCAATGGAACACAGAACGCTGTAACCGCACCTGCTGCTTAAAGTCCCTATTATGAATTACACAGCATTCTTTTTTGCTTTATGTGATGTCATGAAAGAACATATGTGCCCTGCAGAATATTCGGTGCAAACCCACATACCCATAATAATGCATTTTGCCATTGCTTTGTATGTTCCTGCGAAGAGTATCATGTATATACGTACATACGCACCACATCTCTGCGCATGGGCGCAAGGTATTTTGAATACGATTGAGAAAGTAGTTGGATTCAAACGTTTACATGGCTAATGTTTTTCTTTTAATCTGATTATATTAGGTCTACACCACCCCCTTCAATCGTATGGAAATTTCATTTGGATCCAGCTCAGTCAGATCATTTTTATGTTTACATGAAAGATTTTCAATCCGATTGAGCTATCAGTCGGATTCTAAACAGATTATTTGTTTGCATGTAAACGTGGCCAGTGTGAACGCCCCATAATTCATTGAGGAAAAGCTAGGGGATTCTGGTTAAAAAAAATGATGTCTCTTTACCTCCCTCTCACAGTTAATGGAGTGCCGTGGTCCAGTGAGAATCCTCGGCGGAACAGCCACACCTTCAACTGCCGCATGCTCGTGAACCCTCACAGCGAGGCCGAAGAGACGCAGGATCATGAGGCACAGCAGAAATATGAGACTATGCAGTGTTTTGCTGTGTCTGAACCAAAGTCCATCAAGGAGGAGGGAGAGGGTGAGCCATGGTTTCCTAAAACACACTTAAGCCACATGAACCATACTGAAACTCTAGATTGGAGCAGGAGGTTTCTGCCAAGCAAAGTGACTGCTCCACTTTCATTGCGTCGGGTGTTCATTTGTCAAACAGCCCACAGAAAAGATTTTAACTTGAAGGTTGTTTTAAATAACATTTTTGGTTCCAGAATTTCCAGTGGAGGAGAATAGCTGTCTTTATTTAGCTACAACTGTGTTAGGTGCTTTTGTGTAGTTTCATGACTGTAAAGGGCAGCAGTGAGCAGGGATTAAAAAACAAAATGTTGTTCTGAGAAGAAACTATTTTTGGCGGTTCTGGCTCTCTGCAGCCTCCTTTCTAAATAGTAACCGTTTAGAACAAAATAAAAGAACGGTTAATATCCCTTTGTAGGTTCTGATATTCTTGTCTATCCTCTAGCCACTGCTATTTTACATTTGTGCAAATTTTTACACTTTGCACTATTTATAATTTTTTACACTTGATCAACGTTTATATTTGTCTCAGCCCTATTCTGAGGCTAAGGACAGCAGCCAAAACGGCAGGAAACCCAAAAAAGACTAAAGTGAAAGAAAAGAAAATGAGCATACATCCTAAAAAGCCCTGGCACACTCACAGCTTAGTGCTTCTTCGCTCAGAGCCAAAAAGAATATTGAAACAGCTGAGCAGTGACATACTGTTTGCGAACATTCAAACACCCACCAACGCTTCAATAGGCAGTCCACATGGTGTTACACTGGCACTGATGCCACAGTATATACTACCCCAGACTCGAGCTTCATAATAACAGCGAAATACCAATTTTTTTTTATTTTTTTTTATTCATTACAGTTGTATGTAGGGTAGCAATATTCCCAGATAGCAGTGGAATTCAGCTGAACTCGGTGGTGAAGCGGCTCAGACTATGAGCACAGGCCATGGGCTGTTCAATCAGACGGAACACAACAGAATGGAACAGAACGTGAGAATCTCGAGACACACATTTCCAAGTTGAACTCCTGTCCTTAAAAAACTCATTGCTTAATCTGTGAAACGCATATAAGAGAGCAAGACGCAACGACCAGGTACCTCCACCAACTGTAAGGGGCTGTTCACACCGAACGCTTTTTCAACCATCCATTTGCTTTGCTATGTAAACTGCGCTAGACGAACTTCTTAGTTTCGCTTTGTTTTTGTTTATTCAGTGTCTCGATTTGGAGGGCTGTTTTTTTATATGCTGCTTCTAATTAAAAAGAACTTTAGAAAGCATCTTGAGACACCTGCTTTCTGTTAAACTGTATTTGTTGCGCTGTGTCTAGCCCTTTTTATCGTAAGAATGCGATTGATCTGAAGTCATTGTCAGTGCTGCACACATCCAAAATTCGAATGCACAGTTTTAGCATTCGAATGTGCATTTTTTTTCTTAAATTTGACAGTTATACTCCATTATTGTCATTTATGATGACACTGATTCTACTGCAAAGATGGGTGTATAAAAGCATGTTAATGGGTAGAATACAGACAAAAGAATGATGAGAGGCATATCTTAATTTGGGCAGATGTGTGAATGGCATTGGCTGCAGACGGTAGATGATTGAAGCAGCATATCACACAAAAAAGTGAATGGGCACTTCAGAGTAATTGAGTAGATTTGATTTATTTTGTAAACTAATTAAACCAGAAAAACCATTTTTTCTTGGAAAATGTCTCTATAAAAACGATCGTACAGATGAAGATTAGTTTGCACAAGCTCACTAATAACTCTACATTCTGGTGTGTTTATATGACTGATCTTAACTGACTGAACAACGTAACCAGAATTAGCTGTTGGGCTCAAAGTAGGTGGAGCTCCAGGCCACACCTACCAATGACAGTAAGGTGTTAAGCAGCCAGTAAGAAGTTATCCTCAAATTTCACCCAGGCGAGCTGTTACAAACTACTGAAACAAACTCAAAAACACCTTTGTTTTGGCCAGATTGTATTCTAAATGACGTCACACCCGTTCATTCTTCGATTTCGTAGGTAGTGCGCGGGGGCCTTAAGAGTTAACCACATGAGGACACTTCAAGCAGAGTGTCTTTGTTTAAATTTCAGTGCCTCTGCAGTTTGAACTAATGTTGAAGCAACACTAAGTGTTGACCGTCGTTCCTGACATTTGAGAGAGTACTGAGTGTTCCAGTTATTGAGAAATAAGGGAAAAGGCATCGGCAGCGCTCGTAGAACACGCATCTGCGTCCCGCCTAGAGAATTGTTTGTGTGATTCATTTTACTTTCTTTCTCTCCTCTTCTACCGATCGGAGTCACTCAGAGTTCAGTGTGCATTTGAGACCCACTTCTTCACTGAATCGTGCTGGCTTTGATTTTGACCCTGGCTGGAGTTTAAGTGTGTGTGTAAGAGGGAATGAGAGATGTTTATGTGTTTAATGTTGGTCTTCCTCTCTCTTCTCACCCCTCTCTTTCCTGCACACATACACTATGTTTAAATTTTGCTGGGTACCGTTGGTGTGTTGAGTGATTGAGTGTCTCTCTCTCTCTATGGACCATTGGTGTTAGCTCTGTGCCCACTGCTCTTTCAGCCAGCCAGTTCTCCCTGGATCAAGAGCCAGTGAGAGAGAGAGTGCAAGATTGTGTACGAGGAGAGGGGTATCGTGTGTATGTGTGCGTGCGTGCATGCGTGTGTGTGTGTGTGTGTGTGTGTGTGTGTGTGTGTGTATGTGTGTAAAATAGAGACCAAGAGAGTTTATTACAGAAAGAGACAGAGCAAAGTTGTTTCTTTCTACAATTCCAAGTGAAGACCACCCAAGGGGCTACATCTGTGTGTAAATGTAAAAGGCTGTTTATACCAAATATGGTGCAACCAAATGACACACAAATTAATATTAATAAACAGTTTTTCTCACCAAAACTATTCACAGTGTTCAAAGTCAAATCTGTGTAATTTTCTGAAAAAATTCAGCACTCCCAAATGAATTGTTCAGAATTCGAGAAATTTTGAAAATCAACCTGGTTTCCAAATAAAAAGTTATGGATAATCACAGTACGATATTCAATGAAACTCACTGTAAAGGAGTTCATAGAGATGTTTTTTTTATTTTATTTTTTTCATTATTACTGCATCACTATTGCTTATACTTAGTCAAAAATCCCTAAATATTAAACTCGGCGCATAACATGTCACCTTCTTGTGCTACGTACATGATTTTCATATTGTGCATGTTTCTGAAAAGAGGTGTGCTCTTACATTTCTATGCAATAGATTTTCACATAGCAGATGATAAAATGGGCTAGAAAAATCCCCAAGACTTGTACTGAGTGAGGAACCCAAGTCATATGTAGGGACCAGAATATCAAAAACTTGTGGGTGGGCTCTTTGATTCGGGCGGAAAGTAACCACCCAGACTACCCTAGCAAGAGCATATCAATACCCTAGCATCTTGGCGACAAGTGTCGGCAAGCACCAAAAAAAATCTAGTTTTCAATTCTTGTTGTGCATGTTTTTTAAGCCAACATTTCTGACTTGGTGTCAGTAGGCCTGGAGAGTTTGCATGTGGGTCCAAACTAGTACCAACTCCCAAAAGTTAGTCACACTTCAGAGCGTCCATATTGCTGTGGTGTTACTGTTAGTGTTACTCTTTACATAAGTACAGAGTAACACTAATGAATGTACATAAAATATTTTATCATTTGGTGGAGCTGCATGTAAATGCTAATTAGTTACTGCTTATAACTCTTAGTGCTATTGTAATTTATTATGGAGTTTGTGTACATGTGTATATCTGTTACCTGAAGTGTTACTCAAAAGAATGTTGTTGTTTTGTAGAGCTAGTGTCTGTCCACCAGTCTATTTATTATATCTGATTATGTATGTGTCAGACATGATGGTAATGTTATGATTCAAGTTCTCACGTATGATCTTATTGTGGGTGGATGAGGGATGACTTCTCTGTAACTTTGTCTCCATGGAAGCAGCACAGCAGGGTCAACCTCCACAACGATAAACTGAAAGGTCACATTCCATCATATCACCCCACGCTCCACTCTGCTCCGCCCCTTCGGCGCTCACACACACACACACACACACACACACACACACACACACACACACACACACAGAGAGAGAGAGACAGTGTAAAGTCAACATCAGTTGCCGTTCACAACCTATTTTACTTCCGTAATGTAACATATTTTCAAATCAAACTGGATATTCAATGATACATTTTTTCATAGGTAATACCAGAATTTAACCCATTTTTAGAGACGTAGTAAGCAATTTCATTTTAATTTATTATTAGAAAGGCACAGATTTTCTTATCTGTGCCAATTAATTATTCACAATTAGACCTGGAACATGTACAAATGGATAGTTCTCCCAAACATGAAAATTCTGGCATCGTTTAATGTTGTTCCAAACCTGAATGGCTTTCTTTTGTGAAACACAAAAGGAGGCATTGGGCAGAATGTTAGCCTCCGTCACCATTCACTTCCATTGAATGGAAAAAAAGATGCAGTGAATGGTGAATCAGGCTAACAAATCATGCTTAACATCTCCTTTTGTGTTCCACTTAAGAAAGTCAAATGGTTTTGCAACATTATGAGGGTGAGTGAATGACTATAGAATTTTCATTTTTGTGTGAACTATCCCTTTAAGAAAGTACAAGAAAAAGGTCAATTGTGATTTCATGTCACCTTTAATAATGTGTTGTCAGTGATCTGACCTGATTGTGTTGTCATTTTTTCTCTCTCGTTATAGATTTCCAGTCATGTCTGATCTGCGTAGCGCGGCGAGTACCAATGAAAGAGAGACCCATGCTCCCAGCGCACGAGAGCTTCACCACCCGCCAAGACCTCCAAGGTAACCATGCCAACGTCGTCCCTCTCCTCTTACACTCTTCAAAGGGTGTTCACATTACGGTTTGCAGTCATCTGAGCGAACAGCCCCTTGTTTAAAACAGCAGAGACTCACTTAAACCTTAAAAGACTGCTTTTAATAACTGGATTTGACAGACAGTTTTACAGTGTAAACCTTTTGAAAGGTTTTGTCATTAATTCAGGGGAGTGAAGCGTGAGTGCAAGTGTAGACATCTCTGTCTGGGCTCAGAATTTGAATGTGGCCTTCAAGTTAGCATGCCAATCTACTCTTGAAAATGTTATAAAACAGGTTTCATTCAGTCGTGTGCCGACAGTGAGATCACACATTCAGAGTTTTTACAGTCAAACCAACCACACATCTTGTCACAATCTGATGTGGGCAGTTAAAAGAAACCACCAGTTTTGCTCTTTATTGTAATTCAGGGTTATTATAGAAGCTGGTACGTAACTGTCATGTTTTGCGTTATTTTTGTTGTTTTTATATGAAAGCCAGCCTTAAATATTTATGCATTTGTTGCAAGAAAGAGACCAGATGCTTCTGCCTAGTTAAAGTCATTCTAACATCTTGTTGTGTCATTTTTTTGTAGGTAAGATCACCTCACTGGACACCAGTCTGTTACGAGCATCTATGAAGCCAGGCTGGGAAGATTTGGTGAGGAGATGCATTCAGCGCTTTCACCTGCAGAACGATGGAGACATGTCATTTGCCAAGCGGCATCAGCAAGAAGGTACTGAATCTCCTATTAACCAACTTATAAGTCAATAGTATTCATCAGGTTCTTACATACATACAGCCTTTGGCCTAAATTGTTTTTGTCTGTTTTTTTGCCTCTGTTTCTTTCTTGAATATGCTGGCAGATTGGCTCAAGCCTTTTGCCACCTTCATTTACTCACCCTCATGCCATCCCAGATGTGTATGACTTTCTTTCTTCTGCAGAACACAAATGAAGATTTTTAAAAGAATATTTCAGCTCTGTAGGGCCATACAATGCCACTGAATGGTGGCCTGAACTTTGAAGCTCCAAAAAGCACATAAAGGCAGCATAAAAGTGATCATATGACTCCAGTGATTTAATCCATATCATCTGAAGTGCTATGATAGGTGTGGGTGAGAAACAGATCTATATTTAAGTCCTTTTTTACTATAAACCTCCACCTTTGACCAGCAGGTAGCGATATGAACGAAGAATGCGAATCGCCAAAAAACTAAAGTGAAAGTGGAGATTTATAGTAAAAAAAAAGGACATAAATATTGATCTGTTTCTCATCCACACCTACATTTCACTTCTAAAGATATGGATTAAACCACTGGACTCTTCTGGATTACGTTTTGTGTGCCTTTATATGCTTCATGGAGCTTCAAAGTTCTGGTCACCATTCACTTGCATTGAATGGACCAACAGAGCTGCGATATACTTCTAAAAATTGTTGTTTGTGTTCTGCAGAAGAAAGAGTCACATCTGGGATGGCATGAGGGTGAGTAAATGATGGAGAATTAAAAATGTTCTGTGTTTAAATGAATAGATCACACTACACTGTCATATACTCACCCATATAACTTCTGACACTAAAGGAGAAGTTTAGCAGAATGTTGATAGTGCTTGTTTTCTCAACATACATTAATACCAGGAAGTGACTAAAACACAATAAAAGCACCATAAAAGTAGTTCATGCGACTCTTGCACTATATTCCAAGTACTCAGAAGTCAAATAATAGCTTTGTGTGAGGAACAAACACAAAATGTAAGTCTTTGTTCACTGAAAATGATCCCCTCCACCGTAGCTCTCAAATCTCATTTGCACACACACATATTCAAACTTGCTCTTCATTGGTGTATCACCGAAATTCATTGGTTTGAATTTGAAGATTTTTGATGCAGATGTATGTTGCAGTGTTTCTCAAAATGCTTTTTAATGTGTGTTTGTGTTTAGTGTTAAGGCACGGACAAGCCTTCAGTCCCATCTACCGGTTTTCCTTGTCTGACGGGACCATCGTCTCTGCTCACACCAAGAGCAAACTGGTTCGCTCACCTGCCACCAATGAGCCGCAGCTTTACATGTCCCTGCACATCTTACAGAGGTACCCACTACCCAACCGCACATGTGCCTGCACTAGAGTTGTGCTGCCTCTGTTTATGTCTGATTCTATGTTTTTAAAATAAATGCAATGGTGTGTTTCATTCTGTTGGTGGGTGTGTCTGTATGAACTACCTACCTGCATGAGTACACTTCCAGTCAAAGGTTTGGGCACACTTGACTCAGTGTATGTTTCTCATGATCTTATAAACATTTGATTATGAGTAGGTGTGTCTAAAGGTTTGACTGATAGTATACGTGTTGTAATATCTGACCCCTCTGTTTAACATATTATTTGGTTCTACATTTGTGAGCAGTTGGTCGAAACTTGTTTTCCATTTCTGACAAGCCTTTATACACCCTCATGTTTCTAACTTAGCATTTTCAGTGGAACACAAGAGAAATTTTGAAGAATGAATGAATGAATGAATGAACGTTAACACTTATATAGTGCTTTTCTGACACTACACTCAAAGCGCTTCACATAGTGAAAAGGGGATTCTCCTCAACCACTAACTGTGTTCATTATCCACCTGTAGAGAATGTATTGGTTGCCCTTTTCCATGCTGTTACAAAGCATGAGAAGAAAGAGCTTTCAAACTTTAAAAACCATGAAAAAAGCAATTAAAGTAATCCATACCCATCTAGACTTCTGAAGACATATGAGAGATTTGCGAGAAACAGACTGGCATTTAAGTCCTTATTCACTGAAGATCTTGGCATCCGCACAAGCTCTGCTTATCACATTCATGAGAGCAGATGTCACTCGTGTTGGGTTCAAGTCCTCATTAGTCGAGTCCGAGTCTTTACTCAATCGAGTCCAAGTTGAGTCCGAGTGCAAAGGGGGCTGATTTGCACTCAAGACAAAGTCCATAACAGGCAGGGTCCGAGTGAATCTGGTCTGAATTTGAATTGTTTTTATGTATTTTTCATTTTTAATGTCCTTTCAAATTTAATTTAGTTTTATCTAAAACTATCCCTATCTTAAAAAAATTATAATGTCTGTATAAAATATACTGATATTTGTTTGATATGATTAATTTATTTAATTATTTGTGGGGGGAGGATTTGACAGCAAATTTGAATGCAATCGCTACATCCAAAACATTGGAAGCCCACTGCTAACATTATTAGGGCCGTTTCACAGGGGACATACCAGTCACGTGTCTAGTTAATTCACGAAAAGCGCCCCAAGCGGTCTTGCTCGTGAGTGCTTGTGCACCCAAACCCCTGCTGCATCTGTGCGTCTGGCACCAAAGATATTTATAGAAAAATATTTAATAATTTCTTGAGCGGCAGTGGTGGTCGCTTCGGTCTTCAATCATTATAGAATCTCCAGAAACCAACCAAAGAACATTTCACTGAGCTCTTGTTGGACTGCAGAAAACATGGAGGATAATAACACTGAATGATAAATTTAACAGAATTGTCCAATGTGTCAGAGACATAAGAAAAGCATGAAGTGAATAAGTTGAAGTGAAAAATACACTTTTCTTTTTTCTCCCCAATTTGGAATGCCCAATTCTCAATGTGCTGTAAGTCCTTGTGATGGCATAGTGACACGCCTCAATCCGGGTGGCGGAGGATGAACCTCAGTTGCCTCCGCATCTGAGATCGTCAGTCCATGCATCTTATCACGTGACTTGTTGAGCACATTACCGCGGAGACCTAGAGCGTGTGGAGGCTTCACTCTATTCTCCGCAGCATCCACGCATAACTCGCCACACACCCCACCGAGAGCGAGAACCACATTATAGCGACCACGAGGAGGTTACCCCATGTGACTCTACACTCCCTAGCAACCGGGCCAATTTGGTTGCTTAGGAGACCTGGCTGGAGTCACTCAGCACGCCCTGGATTCCAGGGGTGGTAGTCAGCGTCTTTACTTGCTGAGCTATCAGTTCCCCCGAATAATACATCTTTTAATTCAAATTTATAGTCAATATATAATTATAAATTATAATCAATTACATTCATATAAACAAAACATTTAGCTCCTTGTAATATCCTATTATTTTATTGTGCATGGTTGGATTTTGTGAATAGTGGAAATATGCTGGAAAAGAATGTATTTTAAGCAGCTCGTCAATGTGTTGAAAATACAGTAAATCAGTAATAAATAGGTGCTTTTTTATTTAACCTGTTTATAGCTGCTGTCTGCTTTAGCAATAACAGATTTTCCAACTATTTAAAAAGTTAAAGAGTTAATTAAGCTATTATGGACCTCCCAGATGGGGCTTCAAGTTCAAGCTGACAGCACTGAGTGGACCACAAGAGACAACTGAAACAATAGCCTACATAATATAAATTATGTGATATCTTTTCATTGGTTCAAATGACTTTTTAACTGGTCTAAATTACTTTTATGAGTCGGAATTAATCGAAATGGACTCAATGAGCCAATTGCAGCGGTACTTGAATTAACAGCTCACTGCAGAGGAAGAAGATCAGTGAATAATGACTTTTCAGTATGTTTGTCAAACTATCGTATGACTTCAGAGAACTTAGAATATAGCACACAAGTCACATGGTCCACTTTAATGGAGTAAATGATGACAGAATATAAAAGTATTCCTCCTTTTTCTCCAAGAGAATCATGGGTGCAATCAGAGATCACAGTATCCTATAGAAACAAATCAGTTGTGGTGTACTGACCAGCAGTTGGCCATGGAAAGCCTGGAACCACAGCAGGCTGTTGTGAACACAGATTCATATGTCTCTCACAGCATGCGAGGGAGGAACGCAGCCTTGCTTTCTGAGACAATAGCGTCAGTGTTGGTCTGGGGTGTCGAGCACAGATAAACATTAAACTCAGAGTGAGCTCACAGCAGGGGGTGGTTTGTCTTAAAGAACTGCATCTCTAGCACAAAAACACTCAGTATAGCCTGACCATTGATTCATCATGAATGCACTGAACAAAGGCATCTCTATGCATTTAACAGAATAAGCCTTGCAGAGCACATTTTTAGCATGTAGCTTGCTAAAAGCTTTACACCCTGAGGTGATTTTAATCATTAGAGAGTGATACAACAGCATAGCACTGTGTTTCCCCTGTCCAGTGGCTTGTTTTTGAAGGATGGGCACTGCTGTTTTTTTCTTTAATAACAATTAGTTCCTTTTTTTTTTTTTTTTTTTTTTTTTTAAACTCATATACACTTTAGTTAATTAAGCCATTCCTGAAATTTCTCTTGAGCATTTTTCTCTGATTCCTTGTTAGGAGCACTGGGCGAACCGTTTCCTTTCTATGAGATTAATTTAACAAATAACTGCGTCGGATTACCGTAATGAAATGGTTTCAATAGAATTGACCCTGCTTTGCTTGGAAATTGATATTAATTACTTGAATCCCAATTAAAACCGCATTGTCAACAATGGCACGTTCCAGCCTGGTGAGACTGACATGGCCCGACTTGGATAAAATTAGGCATTGTTTTCTGCTTTCTTTTTATTCTTTTTGTCTTGCTTCCTCTCTCTCTCCTCTGTCTTTGATTCTCTCTGTATTTGGCCATTTTATATTTATTTATTTAAAAAACAAATTCAGTGGTGCTTCCAAGTTGCAACTGTTGTGGTGGTTGTTAAGGCGTTGCTATTTGGTTGCTAAGGTGTTTTGGATGGTTGCTGGATGGTTTTTAGGGTGTTATGGGTGGTTGCTGGGTGGCTGCTTACTGGCCCAAATCAAAAAAGACCTCATCCCCAAGATTCTATGGTATTCTGGCTCAGTCAACCTTTGCAAGGTTTAATTTTTTAGGCATTTTCAACCATTTTTTCATATTCCAATAACTAATAAAGTCTGATTGCATAGAAAAGCAATTGCACAGCTCTGCTCAACAAGCCACACAATTTAAGTTATTGTTCATTTCTGTAGCATAAAAAGTCCAGGATGAATTTCACACCGAAGTTTAAAACTTTAGGGGATTAGGGGTTTGTTGAAATCTATACCCTAACTATGAGAAACCGTAATAGTGATGCTTGCCTTAGCATTAGCATGCTTTATGTTTGTAATGCATTATCCTTGTAATCCTTGGGTTTGTATTTGTCTGTAAAGCAATGTTTGAACTGTTTGTGGTGTGCAAAGCAGTGTTACTTGAATTATATTCTTCAGATAATCCTCTGGTGACTGTTGTAGGTGTAATAATGCATATTTAATTTTGTTTCTTGCAGAGAGCAGACTGTGTGTGGCATGACCCCAGATCTTGGAGCTGCTCAGGCTATGGTCAAACCTATGAACGCCATGAGCTCCCCCAACACAGCTGGATCATCCGGGGGTCCCCAGGGGCAGGACGCCACTGTCAGCAGCAACACATCCACCTTCCCCTCCCCTGGTGGCCAGAAGGAGCCCGGCGCCATTGGCCCCATGCAGGGCCACCGTTTCGGCTGCCCAGGGACTATAAGCCACTCGGCAACCATGCAGGCGGCCACCCCTCAGGGCAGTGGCTATCCACTGAAGCTGAGTAGCCCATCTCAGGGCAGTCCAGGCATGCTATCTCCACGCCACCGTGCCAGTCCTGGAGTGGCGAGCTCGCCCCGCTTGCCTCCGCCCCAATTCTCCCCAGTAGGCAGCCTGCATTCACCAGTAAGCATGTGTACTAGCAGTACAGGTGGCAACGGTGGGGCGGGTGGTAACCACGGTTACACAAGCAGTTCCCTTAATGCCCTACAGGCACTGAGCGAGTGCCACGGTGTGAGCCTCGGCCAGTCACTTGGCTCACCCGACAGGAAGTTGGGGTCACCAGCTGGAATGGGTGTCAGTCCTCACCTACTGAACAAAATGGGAGCCTCTGAATCATTCGGAGAGCAGGGCCAATCAGAGCAAGGTGTTGCAGGGCAGGACGACGGTATTAAACAGCCAAGAGACGAAAAGGGCAACCTCTGCCAGTTTAACAACACTGACGGGAGTGACCCGCAAAACCGTCTACGTGACAACAAAGGCCATACTAAACTCCTACAGCTCCTCACCACTAAAACTGAGCCAATCGAGTCCACCTCACCTCCTCCAGGGGCTGGCGGAGATCCTGGCTGTAAGGACCCCACTGGTGGCCCTGGGAATGGTGGCATGGGCCTACAAACTGGAGCAGGAGCCGGGTCACATGCTACCACCCTGAAGGAGAAGCACAAGATTCTTCATAGGCTGCTGCAGAACAGCTCGTCACCCGTCGATCTGGCCAAACTCACAGCCGAGGCCACAGGAAAGGAGCTTTGTCAGGATTCTGTGGGTGGAGGGGCAAATGTGGCAGATTTGGCCATTAAACAGGAGCCCATCAGCCCTAAGAAGAAGGACAACGCCCTGCTGCGCTACCTACTGGATAAAGATGATAACGTTCTCAGGGACAAAGGCATCAATATGGAGCCTGGAGAGGTAAAGGTTGAGGGCGGTAAGATGCCCGGAATTAAAACGGAGAAAACCGATGGCGGGTACGACCGAGTGGATCCGGTAAGTGATGTCATCAGCCTTAAAGTTACTCTTATTTACTTTCTTCATGCAATTCCTGCTCTAATTGTGCAAGATTTATTGGTGCACACATTAATCGTAGTCTTCATAATCTCTAATCATTTCAAGTTATATTATTTTAATTTGTACAGCGTATTTTAATTCGTACACATTGTTTCAAAGCAGCTTTACAGAAAATAATGTTGTAATGCAAGTAATGTATTAATTGAGTAAACTGAGTAAATTTTTTGGTAGGCAATTTTGGTTGAATTTTAAGATTAATGATTCTGTGTTTTTAAAGTCCATCCTGAATTGACATCCTGGGTGCACATAGGTGCAGCGGCCCCTACAGTTAGGCCGGCAACGGCTTTAGTTGGCAGTAACTTATTGTCTATGTATTCCGGTTTAAGAGAATGAGTGATGCAAGCAGTGATCAGTGAAGTATTATCAGTGGATAGCAGTTGATAGCAGTTTATTCTTTGCTGAGTCAATCCTATGTCATTGTCTCCTTGATGTTACCAAGGCCTCACGGACTATTGGTTACCTTTAACCAATAGCCAAATGTCTATTTAGGCTTTGTTTCAGGCTATTTTTTAGGTAATCTCCCCAGTGGTTAACCAGGTAATTTAATGCCAGTTAATAAAGGTTGCAGCAATTATAGTTAATTACAGTAGATTTAAAAAAGCAGTGTGGCTATTGGGATACACAGATGCCCCGAGGGTGAACTTGACCTTCAACCACCACATCCAGGTCAAAAAAGCCTCCTTAAAAATTTGGTGCTGCCAGTGTTTCAGTTGGGAATTAGTCTTAGACAATTAACTACAAACTTGCGTTAGGGTCTGCCTCTATTCTGGAATACCCACTTTTCTCAATCTGATAAATTCTTGAGAAATAAAATAAAGTCCAGCCCTTAATTCTTTAATGGCTGATTAACCTGTTTTAATCAAAAATGCGTCACACTACGAATGAAAAATGGGTTGCAAATTCCATTTCATGTTTACTTTATATACTATATGTAAAATCTTCACTGTTGCTGATTTTTTTTAATCGAAATATTTGGATTTTTGTAAAATAGCGTGGACTGTTTTAAAAAGTCTGTTTGGTGGAGTCCAGAAAAGATATTTCTCCATCAGTGAACACGTGTAATGGTTGTTTTGCATCATCATGAGAGGTATTGCAGATTCGAAAGCTCATCAGCCTCACACAAAATAACCGATATGACAACAGATACCACCACATGTAAACATTCTTATCTCCTGCTTTTGTGTTTGTTTCTGTATTGATGAAGTGTGCACTCACTTACTGTCTATCTTTCATTTTCCTCATTTTCCTCTTTTCTTGTCTCTGTTTCTCTCTATCTGGGTGTGAAAGTGGAGAAACAGCAAATGTAGAAACCGGCCAATGAAGCCCCAGATTGAGGCTGTATGGTAACAGCAGGGATATAAATGACTCAACCAGCTGGAGAGAGAGAGAGAGATAAAGCAAAAGAGAGAAAGTGAGAGTGAGCAACTTCTGCTCTCCCACTCTCGGCTCTTCTGACACAAGAAGTCGTTTCTGTGGGAAACTGGCTGGTCTTTCTCAGTAGCAGCTCTGTGACATTTGAAAAAAGTATCTCAGTGCATCTCATCTGGCATAGCGGTTGGCACATGTCCTACAGAGCTGGCACCAATCAGGCCTGGCACAGAGGCGGTAAAGCGAGAAAAGTGTCTAGGGCAAGGCAACAGAATAGAGAGATTATCCTGTATGTGTGTTTGTGTTCATGTGGACTCCCGGGCCCCTTTGAAAAGCCGGTTGATTGCCACAAATTGAGTCATAGTTGTCAAATGAAAGCAGCGGTCTACTGCAGTTAGCATAATGACCTCACCACCACTCATTACCAGGAAAAGACCCAGAGTTCTGCTAGATAGGAACCCCTGGCATCACAATCTCCATGACAGCCATTGAGAACATGAAGTACAGTGATGTCTGGAGCAAGGATGCCACAGCAGGACAGGAAGAGTGATGCAGGAGATATTCAGACTCACTGAAAACCAGATGATTTAGAGTGGGAAAAAATGTAATTAGTGAGAATGAGGGAGAAAGAAAAGAGTAGGATGAAGTGTGTGGGGAGTGAAGAAAAAAGTAAAGGGAGAGCAAAGAGGAGAAAGAGAAAGAGAGGCTCTTTTCCAATCAAGAGTGAGCTGCCTACGTAGACAGCACTTTTAGGCATAGGTGTGCTCAAGACGCACTGTTGATTTGACTTCCAGTTAATTCATCACACTAGATTTGGCAAATGTGGTTGGGCATTCAGGCACTCCATACTAATAGAAAATTTGCATAGTGCACACTGGAGGTCTGCACAGACCTAAAGTTGAAGCCCAAACCTGGCCTGTACCAGAAAAGGTGAGACCCGTCCCAAGTGGTCCCGTCAAATTTGAAACCCGACCCCAACCCAAAATCACTCCCACTCTTTATAATTCCTTTAAGCAAGTAAATGTGTTGCAATATGCCTTATTTTATTTAAGCTGCATAGGCAACATTTGTAACTGTATTGTAGCAGTAAACATAAACAGTTTTATCTTTATCCTCATCACACCAAAGCAAAAAAGCAATGGGTAAAATTCAATCTGGAATCATGTGTAGCAGTGTAACAGTCACATAAAATCCTCTTTGCAACCTGAACTTTTTCAGGATGCTGAATCTTTGTGACACCTGTTTTCAAGTTATACTTGAGAAAATTGACCCAAACCCAGGTTTGTTGGGTTCGGGTAGCAGACCTCTGCTGTACACTGTACAATACAAAAAAGTGCAAGTAAAATGGTAGTATACTGTTTCAAATATAGCCAAATTTTTCATCCAAGATGGCAGATATTTGACCCAATATGTGTTTGTGTACTATGTATGTGCAGAATTGTTTGCTTGGCAACATGCTAACGTCAAGCCTCTTTAAGACAAGTCAGGTCACTCTGCGGCAGAGACTGGTTTCATAGAGACGGACCATTGGTATTAAAATGAGAAATTGAAACAGCAAACGAATGTAGAAATGGAAGTCCTGCCTTACGTGTAAAAGAGCTAATCACTTTTTAGATACAGACATTGCCTGTCAGTCAACTCGAGAATGTGCAAATGCATTAGCTAAACCAGCCTGAAAAAAGCGTTTTTTAGCGTGATCTAAGCCAAAGAAGCCAAATTTATGATGCCATAGACCTTATTCATAGCAGTACTATCTTTGATTTTTGACGGGAATGACAATGAGGCTGTGAGGGATAGATGTACAACCTCTTCAATGGGCTGTATTGCACTTTAAAGTGTTTTTGGATCCTTTCGCAGACAAAACATTGAAAAAATATCTTTCCAAGAACATTCAGTAAACATAAAACAGACAACATGAGTTGTGAAAAATCAGATTGGATCTAGGAGCATGATAAAGCTTTATACTGTGTGTGCCATTGAAGAGACTGTATGTCTTTTCTTTTTTTTTTTTTTTTTAATTTGGAATGCCCAATTCCCAATGTGCTTTTAAGTCCTCGTGGTCGCATAGTGATTCGCCTCAGTCCGGGTGGCGGAGGACGAATCCCAGTTGCCTCCGCATCTGAGACAGTCAACCCGCGCATCTTACGGAGACATAGCGCGTGTGGAGGCTTCACGCCATCCACCGCGGCAACCACGCTCAACTCACCACGCACCCCACTGAGAACGAACCACATTATAGCAACCACGAGGAGTTTACCCCATGTGACTCTACCCTCCCTAGCAACCGGGCTAATTTGGTTGCTTAGGAGACCTGGCTGGAGTCACTCAGCACACCCTGGGATTCGAACTAGCGAGCTAGCGAACTCCAGGGGTGGTAGCCAGCGTATTTTACCACTGAGCTACCCAGGCTCCCCGAAGAGACTAAACTAAATGTTTATTGATCATAATCTTCACCAACCGTTTTGGAGATTTCGGTCTTTCCCCATTCACGTAGAAAGGAGCAATACTTTTATGCCACTTGTTTACATAGAAAATAGCTGCCCAGCTTGCCCGGGAGTGTTCCAAAGATGGCCGCTGAGTGGACTGACTTGCCTTAAAAGGGACTTTGTCAGCGGGCCATAATTGTAACTCCTCCGGGCAGCTATTTTTTATTTTAGTCCAGTTCCTGTGTTCTTATTTCAAATCACATTTAGCGCTAATTATGCACACAAAAAAGAAAGAAAAAAAAACAACAACCCTATTTTTATGGCTGTGTAGAACATGTGGGTGGCCATTAATAGAGTTACTGCCAATGAAGAGCGCTTCAAATCAGTCACTGTGGTTCCATGATGGTTAGGATACTGCCTTAGAAAGTAGATGCCTATTGTAATTACGGCACTAGAGAGAGCACCAACCTCTGGCAGGCTGGTGTGACATGAGCCCAGCTGAGGATGAAGTGAAACAGGGATCTGTATTAAAGGTCGTGATAGATTGAGCAGAACTCAAGGAGTCTCTCTTCACTGAAGCTGTGGCTCTGAGCATGTGGAGTCAGAATCATTCAATGTACCTGGTTATTTTTTCACGTTACACAGTTGGCTTGCAATTAAAGACAATCACTGGCTCCGGACAGCATGACTTTCAATAATGCAGTTTTTATGGTAGGCAATAGAAATGACCCAGATGCACATATCGTTGTCACCCAGGCAGCTGTGGCTTCAGTCGCACTGTTCACTAGTCTGTCTCTCTCTCTCTCTCTCTCTATTGATCATTCAGTCTCTCTCATATCCTGTATTTCCTAGTTTTCATCTCTCTCTAGTTCTGTAGCAAAACCTAGTTAGCTGCCAAATGGCTGTTCCAAAAGGTAGGTAGCAAAATTATGCTGCCTTTTAAGATACCTTGTTTTGCCCAAAATCTAAGGTAGCTTTTCATGCATCCCTCCCTGAATATGCTGTGACAAGCTCAGTGAAAAATATTGTCCATGCGGATTGCAAACAGATTTCTTAAAGCATAGGATTGTCAACTTTTCACCAATACGCGAATACGGGACTCTTGAGCATTTTGAGCGCTTCAATATGGGGCGGGGGTCCCCCTTAATTGTGGGGGCGTACAGGACAGTTGGTTTTGTGTTGTTAGCTTAGCTACATGCTAACATCAAACTTTATGTGTGGAGCACTAATTTGTTTGGCAATAGAGATGCTGTCTATGTAGAGCATTCCAAATCAGTCACTTAGAAGGTAGCTGTCTATGTAGGTATTATACAGCAAGGCTGCTAACTAGGTTTTAGAACAGAGCTTCTGTACACGCTCACTAGTTTACAGCAAAGGGTTTTAGTGTTTCTATTTATGGCCACACTGGTTTGTCTTTAGTCTGCTTCTATAGATGTGTATTGTATGCAGTTTGTGTGTGTGTGTGTGTGTGTGTGTGTGTGTGTGTGTGTGTGTGTGTGTGTGTGTGTGTGTGTGTGTGTTTGCATAGTCGTGCTTGCGAAGTTACATGTGTGTCTCTGCAACAGGAAGTATGACTCAGGATAGGGTGGTGTCACTCCTGTGCCCTTCCTACCCCCCCACCCCCTTAAGAGAGCTCTAATCAGCAGCCTTACTTAGTTCCTCTGTGTACCAATTAACCCTGTAACCCCTCTTACCTCAGCAGTCCTGTTCCTGTCTACATGGCTAAAAGCCCCCTTGCCCCTTCAAACTAGTTTTAAGATATCTCATTTACTCCACTTGGACTAATGACTCAAGCATTCTGTTAGAGATGAGGCTTTGTGGGGGACCTAGTTAGCTCAGTGAGTAAAGACGCCGACTACCACCCCTGGAGTCACAAGTTCGAATCCAGGGCGTGCTGAGTGACTCCAGCCAGGTCTCCTAAATTGGCCCGGTTGCTAGGGAGGGTAGAGTCACATGGGGTAACCTCCTCGTGGTCGGTATAATGTGGTTCTTGCTCTTGGTGGGGCGCATGGTTAGTTGTGCATGGATGCCGCGGAGAATAGCGTGAAGCCTCCACAACGCACTCAATAAGCCACATGATAAGATGCGCAGATTGACTGTCTTAGACGCAGAGGCAACTGAGATTCATCCTCCGCCACCCGGATTGAGGCGAGTCACTACGCCACCACGAGGACTTCGAGAGACTGGGAATTGGGCATTCCAAATTTTCCAATAAAAAAAAAAAGAGATGTGGCTTTGCGGTTAGTGTATGTGCTTTGATACATTGAACCATGCCTCTAATGCAGACAGTGTGAGTTTGAATTCGACTCACATTATTTCTTGACAATGTTACTCCCTCTTTTTTATAATTTTCTGTCAACTTCATTCTGTGCCTATAAATAAGGGGCAACATTTAATGCACCATATTTAACATTTAGGCTATATGTATGTATTTTTATATATTATTAAAATAAAATCACTACTTTTAACATTGCATATTTCTGCTTTGTTACAGTCTCTAAGGCCAGAAATATACTTTATGCAGGTACATATATGCAAATGTGAGTGCATGGCCAATGTGTGGTTCGGTTGAACTTGTTAAACAGGCATTCTTGTGTTACTGTGGTGGTAACAAACCTCAGTCTGTGCCCTAAGTAAATTTTTTGCTAATTAAACAAGTTTTAAATATAAAGACGTGAATATGCTTTTTTTATATATATATATATATATATATATATGATGTAAAATGTTAAAATGATGTACACTCACATGAGATATGAAGACTCCAGTCATATCAGAAACCCCAAAAAAGCTGTTTTATTTTACATGGAGCAGGTCGCCACCTCATGGGCGCTGCCGTATTGACAGCACATGACACTTTGTCATGCAATTGAATGAGTTACTACCACTAATAATGATAATAATAATAACATGTTTACTTTATATAGTGCTTTTAGCCAATTTTCAAAACATAAAAGTGCATGTAAAAAAACCAAACAATAAAATAATGAACACAATATTCTTTCTACAATCAACAACGGAGCCCAAGTCAACAGTAAAGTCCAGAGTGTTGGTATTGATTAGCAGGAGTGTGATCCACCAGACAGTCCGAACAGAATGAGTGCAAGAGGAAAGATAAAATGTCCAAACATGAGGTCCTTGCTGGAGTTATGAAACAAACCGCTACGACCTGCAGCTCTCACGGCTCAAACGGCAAGCACAAGACAGTGTTTCAGCTGGCAAAGAGCTCGCGAGTTGCAGCTGCCTGGTCTTGGTCCAGAGCGCAACAATGAACGAAAATTTGTTTGGATGGTATACAGTAATGTCCATTATATAGATGTGTGTAGTATGAGACAAATAAAAACACTAAAGGTAACAAAACAGAAGATAAACAAACATATTCGGTGTAAAGTGGCAGCACTTAGTAAACAAACTTTCAGTGTCCAGAACAGGTGCCAGTATAGAGTCCAAAACCACAAGTACTACTGGGACCGATGGGACAAGTAAGAGCCAGCTTAAATATAACTGAGTGCACCTTTAAACTGGAAGTGTTATTATTCAGTTGAAGGGATAGTTCACCCAAAAATGAAAAGTCTCTCATCATTTATTCACCCTCGTGCCATCCCAGATGTGTATGACTTTCTTTCTTCTGCAGAACACAAATGAAGATTTTTAGAAGAATATCTCAGCTCTATAGGTCCATACAATGCAAGTAAATGTTGGCCAGAACTTTGAATCTCCAAAAATCACTAAGTCAGCATAAAAGTAATCCATAAGACTCCAGTGGTTAAATGAATGTCTTCTGAAGCAATATAATAGGTTAGGGTCCTTTTTCACCATAAATCTCCACTTTCACTTTTACATTCTTCTTTTGTTTTTTGGCAATTCACATTCTTCATGCATATTGCCACCTACTGGTCAGGGCTGTTCAATGGTGGAGATTTAAAGAAAAAAGGACTTAAATTTTGATCTGTTTCTCACCCACACCTATCATATCGAATCTGAAGATGTGGATTTAAACACTGGATTCATGTGGATTCATTTTATCCTGACTTTGTGATTTTTGGACCTACAGAGTAGAGGTCTGCAACCCGACCTGGGTTTGGGTCAGTTTTTCAAGTAGGACTTCGGGTTGGGTCGGGTTTGGGTTTGTAATTCATTAAAAAATAAACAGGCCTACCGAACTTGTTTCACGCACGCGCACTCACTCACGCGTGAACGGACGAGTTAGGGGCTGTTCACACCAAAAGTGTTTTTGCGCTCATCTGTTCTGTTTTCCCATTATTTTCCTATGTAAACACATGCTGGACGAATGTCTTTGAATGTTGTGCCGTGTCTCGCTGTTTCTTCAGCGTCTCGCGCAGGACCAGCACTGTTTAAACACCGTGTCAAGTTAAAAAGAACTTCCGATTTTCAAAAATGCATGTCGAGACACCTGCGCTCTGTTTCATTCTATTTCATTTTTCTAGACTGTAGCGCATGTTTCACAAAGATTCAACGTTCTGAATAAGTTCAGGCTTCATAGAGGGGACTGTTGCATTGTTTCATATTATTCCACATTGTTCTGCACCAAGGAAAGTTTCAGCGCATAAACGGCAAGGCAGTGCTTTTTTCCCGTTCTGCTCTAGTGTACTGAGTGGCTGCCGTGCTTGGTTAAAACTGTATGTTTACTCTTTCAATACTGTTACGAATGTTGCCTATATGCTTACATAAAATATAGCCTATTGCAACAATACTAGGAGAAGAAATTATAAAGATAGTGAGCGATTTCAGGTTCTGGTCGGATTCTGGCTTATCTGACAGTATCGTTCGGGCCGGGTAGGGTCCCGACCCTACCACACGGTCTCGGGTTCGGGTTTCATTTTAAGGCCCGTGCAGACCTCTATTACAGAGTTCTGGCACCCATTCACTTGCATTGTTGGACCTACAGAGCTGAGATATTCTTCTAAAAATCTTCATTTGTGTTCTGCAGAAGAAAGAAAATCATACACATCTGGGATGGCATGAGGGTGAATAAATGATGAGAGAATTTTCATTTTTGGGTGAATTATCTCTTTAGTTGCTATATAAATATTGACTTTAACTTACTTGATCAACAATATTATTTTCAAACTGTTGCTCCACCATGACAGTAGTTGACTTAAAGACAAATCTCACTGGGAAAGACGACCAGTACCACTAGCGCCACAGAACGGAATTGCAAAAATGAACATTGTTTTCAAACAGCTTTCTGAATACAGTTATTTCTATATACAGTTAGGTAGTCCAGCCCCCAACTCGTGCTATTTTGAGTCGTTGTTGTCTCTGGTTGGATGGGCTGCTCAAAACAACCAGTGCCATTTATATAATGCCAGAGATTTCAAGAGAATTAACCTATGAATGGCTTACTTATAGCTGTCTCTACATGTTTAGGTGGGATAGGAGAAAGTATTTTAAGACAGAAAAAGTTACACACTTCAGCTTTAATGTTTTATTTTTTGCAGTTTCTCCTTGTGCTTGTATTTCAGCAGCAAGTTTAGCATTCACAGCATTTCTGAAAGGTGAAGTCTTTTATTGCAATGGACCTCATTTGCAAGAATACATTTTTCGGAAAAACAGATAGTCACGCCTCAATCTCAAGCTATTGCTTGAGCCTATGTCAGGTTAGTCATAATTCTCATAAAACAGAGCAATGTATTACATTTTATTCAGTGTTTACATTTTTTGGAGGAATTGCTAGGGATGACTTCCTTATTGATGTCTCTGAGTATTAAGTTGTGATAGGAGAAAGTATGAAATGTCAAAAAAAAAAAATCGCACAAAGTGTAAATTATTGTGGAATATGGATGTCAGATTGTGTTACTGTAAGTGCTCCAGTGATGAGAAACGCAGGTCTCATAGATCTCCACACAGGGAGCTTTTCCACCATTGGATCGACACTGTGCTGATGTCAGCTCTCCCGCGGAGCGGCGAGCAAGTGATCCATGTAGGTGCAGCTCAGTGCAATATACAGAACCCCTGCTAATGCACAGCCACCTTCTTGTGTGGACTCAGCAAATATTCACTGACAATCCACAGGAGAAAGGAAGAGAGAGAGAGTGATAATTGGAAAGAGGAAGTGAAGGAGATGGTTGAAACGGCGTATGTGAGATAGAGGGAGGAAAAGAGGACTGTGTGTGTGTGTGTGTGTGCACGCGCATGTATGAGAAAGAAAGAGTGGGAGAGAGCGTCCAAGCGCTACAGAAGGAGAGTGACCTCATTAAGCAGTTCCTCCTCTCCGCTCACATCCTGTTTGTGCAGCCCTTTTCCTCCACACTGCACTGACTCACAAATCAATGGCAAAGAGACGGACGGCTTCATTAGGCTGCAGAGATGCAGCATCACAACAAACTACAGAATTATATACCGCATTCAAACTTTGACCCTTAAAGGGATAGTTCACTCAGAAATTGTCTTCATTTGCTCACCCTCATGTCGTTTCAAACCTGTATGACTTTCTTTCTTTTGAAAAGGAGATGATAGGCAGTATGCTGGTTTCAGTCACCTTTTACTTTCATTGTATCTCTTTTTTTTTATACAGTGAAAGTGAATGGTGACTGAGGCTATCGTTCCATTCCAAGGTTTGGAATGACATAAAGGTGAGAAAATGATGACAGAACCCACTCTGTTTTGGTTGATCTGTAAACAAAGAAAACGGATTGTCAAATGTTTGAAATTTGAATTGACTATTGTCAGTTGTCTAATTTTACAGTAAAGATTGTATTGTGCGATTACTTAAGATCTCTCCTTAACTAGGAAGATGTCACCGTCTAATATTCTAAATGAGTTATCAGTCCGGTTATTGCACTGCCCTTTTGTGTCTGCTTTGTTGTAATAGAGACGCCATGTGTGCTGCCCCCTTGTGGTGGCTCAAATAAATTAAAACATGTTCGTATAAGTTTCAAAGCTGGCTTTCGCCTAAGATCTGTATGTTTATACGGTAAACTGTAGTGTGCTTGTGTACCATAGAGTTGATTTAGCTTTTATTTAGAGTTGTTTAATAGAACTGTATGGATTTTTAAGCTTTTCTGAAAGACAGCATCGATTTTAAGACAAATGGAATTTGCTCATAAGAATATTTGAGTCTGCTCATTTGAATCTTTTGAGTCTACAGTGTTGATCTGCCTGTACTGCAGTAAGAAAGTGTCTTTATTAAAGGGTTGTTCTGGTTTAAGCCCTGCCAGACAAAGTCCAACTTAGCCTGTTGTTGAGACAAAGTTGTAATGCATCAGGGCAGATATTTCAAATGTGATGCAGATACAATTAGAGCACGGGTGTCAAACTCAAGGCGCCACATCATTTCATGTGGCTCGCGAGCTAATTTCAGAAACTTAGGATGGCAGGTGAGCGGAACGCCTTAAAATATAAAATATTAAAATATGCAGTCATTTTGGTAACTGCATGGGCATGCTACCAAATCATGTGCCGGTGCCACATTTTCAACCAGCCCTTTGAATGGCCTGGGTGGAAATTGAGTTTGACACCCCTGCTTTAGAGATTTAATGCACTATAGCCAAGTGCATGTTTTGATGTCTAAGGTAATAAATACTTTGTAAAGGTATAGAAGGAGATGAAAGGATTTGAATTAAAGTCGATAATGTATTTAAAGTCGAGCTGCATTCCGAACTATAAATGTGTATATGTGTTTGCATGCATTTAGGTGATCTTGCATTAAAGAAGCAATCTAGGCTTTAAAGATGGTAACCGAACCATGGCAAATGGAGTAGTGTTCAGCTAGCCTCCTTTAACTCCATGTGAAATGTGTCCTAGATTCCAGCCCTGTGTGTGTGTACATGTGAGAAAGAGAGAGAGGGGTGTGTTTTAGACTTTGTCCTCTCGAGGTCTAAATCCTCAAGACTTTGAGATACCAAACCATTGTGACTATAGAGGAATGCAAAACGAAAATGCCTTTGTGTATGATATGATGTATTAGTATCTTATATACAAGAAGAAATGGTCATGTGTGTGTTTTTTGTTTTTTCCTCCAGGGGTACGGGTTCCCAAGTAGGGACTGGAAAAGATTTTGCTTTGTCCTATAAAATATAAATAACAACTTCAAATTTAAGGCCTGTCAAGAGGTTAAAATAACTAACAATACTAATAACTATTAATATCATAAAAAGTCTTTGTCAGTTCGTGTAGTTGAGACTTGCATGACTTGCAAGGGTAGGTGATTATTTCTTATCTGTTAAGCTTCGATGATGATTACATTTCACTATATAAATGTTTAAAATGAGTGCTGTTGTCAAACAACCCGTATTGACTTTATATCTGAATGAATTTGCTGTTAGTTCTTTCTCGGTGAAAGTTTCTCTACGATTGGCCTTGTCGATACTTATGATTAGACAAATACTTTAGGTGTCTTATTAAAGGATGAAGCTAATTGTTGATTTGTAATAATGGTGATTCATGTTTACATGCAACAGTTTAAGCAAAAACTGATTGACATGGGCAGATTTTTTCCCATTACCCCAATTTCATGTGGCATGTAAACACCTTTACCGGCGTTCTTACCAGCTTATCCAATGTGCACAAGTGTTGTGCGCTTGACTGTATACAGTTTGATGTCAAAAGAAGAGAATAATCAGATCATTTCAAATCTTATGTAAACTTGTTTGTTTTTTTGCATTGTGGGATTTTTTTGAACAAGCTGATTTTTGGTAGTTATCAGCAAATTGGTGTGCATGTAAACACACTCGATGATAATGAGTTAAAAGGAACTTATTTCTGGTTTGGTGTAGGGGCTGTGGGGCTACTTAAAGGTGCTGTAAGTGATTTTTTTCATTTTTTTTTTTTCATGGATAAATATGCAGAAAATATCCCTACTCCCTTAAAGACATTAATGAAATAAGTGTCTTGAGATATCTCACCCCAGACTCTGTAACAGCTGTAGACTTTTAAACAGCAAACAAAAATGTTACATTGACCCTTTTCACCTGTCAATCATTTTGCTCGTTCTCAAAGCCTTGTATTTGAAGCAGATCATTGAGGCTTTGAATCATAAGTTGAGGGCGCTATTGTGCCAATGTTGAATTTGACAGCCACAGGAACAAACAATGCTGCTCCTTTGCTTAGTTTTGGTCTCAAAATTATCTTTGGAATGTGGGGTTTTGGAATGAGGGGGCGTGGCTAATTGGCTCAGTCATGTGAAAGCTTCAGAACTCTAAAATCACTTACAGCACCTTTAAAGAGATAATTCACCCAAAAATGAAAATTCTCTCATCATTTACTCACCCTCATGCCAGCCCAGATGTGTGTGACTTTCTTTCTTCTGCAGAACACAAATGACGATTTTTAGAAGAATAGCTCTGTTCGTCCTCACAATGCAAGTGAATGGTGACCAGAACTTTGAAGGTCCAAAAGGGAAATAAAGGCAGCATAAAAGTAATCAATACGACTCCAGTAGTTAAATCCATGTCTTCTGAAGCAAGATGATTTGTGTGGATGAGAAACATATCAATATTTAAGTCCTTTTTTTACTGAAAATCTACATTTTCACTTTCATATTCAGCCATCTACTGGTTGTGTCTGGTCAAAGGTGGTGATTGATAGTAAAAAAGATCTGCTTCTCACCCACACCTATCATATCACTTCAGAAGACAGGGATTTAACAGGGATAGTCTTATAAATTACTTTTATGCTGCCTTTATTTGCTTTTTGAATTTCTGAATACTGGTCAATATTCACCTGAATTGTGTGGACCTACAGAGCTGTGATATGCTTCTAAAAATCATAATTTGTCTTCTGCAGTAGAAAGAAGGTCATACATATCTGGGATGGCATGCTGGTGTGTAAGTAATGAGAGTATTTTCATTTTTGGGTGAACTATCCCTTTAAGACAAAAAATTCATTGGGAAATTTTGATAAAGTAGCGTTGCAGTAGAAGAAATTCTGACCTTCACAAGCATGTTTTTTCATATATATCTTGTTATATTGCATCATTATTTAAACAAATTCAATTGCTAAATTTATATTTGTAAGCTAATTAAATTGCTGTGTGTGTGTGTTTGTTTGCAGTCGAGCGAGCTGGACGATATCCTAGATGATCTACAGAACAGTCAGCCGGGTCTGTTCTCCGAGCCTCGGCCCGTTTCGCTGCCTGCTGCCGTGGACAAGCAGTCAATCATCAATGACATCCTGCAGATGACCGGAGAGGGTGGAGCCACTGGCATGAGCCCCCAGCAACAGAGAGCACTACAGGCTGTGGGCCAACAGAGTGAGTAACACACACACGCAGACATCTCTCTGATGTCCGCAACCAATGTATTGCCCTTACAACGTGCTTTGTGAACGCAAAGTGCTCTGGGTATTTCCAAGTATATTTAGCTTTTACTGGTTATTATACAAAACTAATGTCACACAGCTACACTGTTGCATGTTGAACAAGTGCAACTGAAAGGAGGAGACCTCTCTCACATCAGGTGTAGCACCAGCTGGTATACAAATAGTGCTGTAATTGCCTTATTGCTTACATTTACACACACACACCCTCTTGAACTCTCATGTAATAAGATTAGGCCCAATGTTACGTATTCTCAGTTTGAGCTTTGTCTTGTGTTTGTGAGATGTGTTTTATGCACTCGACCACCTTTAGGACAAGCTGTACGTCACCTTTAACCAGCTCTCACGTCATAATCCTTCCAGAGCACTCCTGATTGCAACTGTGAATGTGTGTTTGTTTACACATATAAGGCTTAATTCATAAAACATGAGGAGAAAGATTTTCTGAAATCGTACATAAATCCATTCATACATAAATTGTTGCATTCAGTTCAATGAGTCGATTTACTTACGAATGGTTTTACGTTCAATTTACAGAGAAATATGTTGTGCTTTCATGAATAAAGCCCATAATTACAATAAACATACATTTTACAGAATCATTCACAGACATTGTCAACACTAATTATTATAGTCAATCCTAAAACTGTCTAGCATTCTGAAAAATATGGCTATTTGTGCTGGATCTTGTCATTGGGTTCTTTAGCATTTAGCGTTCTTTCCTGTGAATTTTGTCATTAACCAGACATTTACTTTCTATGTTTGCATAGATTTTGGTGGTCCGCGGCCAGGTCAGCCGGGCAGAGCTCCTCCGGTGAGAAGTGTGTCTTTGGATATGAACATGCCAGCTAAAGGCGCTCCGGGTCAGTACCCGCTGATGAGGAACAACAGCCCCTACACACTCATGCAGCAACAAGGCATCATGGGAAACCACAGTGTCATGCCTAATCAGCCCAACATGGTCAATGCAGGTGAGTTCATTTGGGGAAAACATACAATGTTTCAAATCCACTGATGTTGAAGCAACATTTGCATGTGCCATTAAAAAAAAAAAAACTCTTAAAGGGATAATTCACCCAAAAATGAGAATTCTTTTATCATTTATTCACCCTCATGTCATTCCAGTGTATGACTTTTTCTTCTGCTGAACACAATTAAAGACTTTTAGAAGAATATTTCAGCTCTGTAGGTTCGTACAATACAAGTGAATGGTGACCAAAACTTTGAAGCCCCAAAAGCACATAAAGGCAGTATAAAAGTCATCCATAAGATTCCAGTAGTTAAAACCATTTCTTCAAAAGTGATATGATAGGTGTGGGTGAGAAACAGATCAATATTTAAGTCCTTTTTTACTATCAGTCTCCATTTTCACATTCTTCTTCTTGTGTTTTTGGTGATTCGAATCCTTTATTCATATCGCCAACTACTGGGCGGGGAGAAGAATTTAGAGTAAAAAAGGACTTAAATATTGATCTGTTTCTCACCCACCTTAATATGCACCACAAACAAGAATTCAGATCGCATCTATGCATTGCTATGGACTCACCGACCAATAAGATATACGCTTTTGAATGATGTGTCCAGAACTGGTGTTTCAGATAGACAGTAATCACTATGGTCGAGTGACATACGGCAACAAACAAATGAAGTGAAATAGGGATAGGAATGGCAAGGATTGTTAACAGTTCTGGTTCCGATTCCTGAGTCTTGTTAGTATTCCAATTTCTTAACGGTTCCATTTACGATTCTTTCTTTTGAGGATGAAATAAGAAATGCAATTCTGCATAAAGATGTTTGACACAGACTTTTTAATGACATTTCAAAGACATTTTTGATGCATAGACATTATCCAATAATTGGATAAAATACTCTAACTATTATTAAATAAAAGATGCATTCAGTAATTTGGGGCTAATTAAAAAGGTTTTACATGTTAACAAATGAATTGTGTTTTTGTGAAGAGTGATCTGAATGGTGTGCACTCACATGAGATGAAGACTGTACTCTTCTGTATAGTTTTCTATAAAAAGTGTTTTTATTATACATGGTGCGGGTCACCCCTTCGATGTGTTTTGCCATGTTGAAATGACATGGTCCGCTGTGTTTCACTAAACGTCGAAGAAGAAAATCCTCGTGCTCATTGGCTGCCGCCTATGTAGATACACTTGGCTATGCTTAGCACAAAGTTGTTTGGTGATGCGAAGAGCAAAAAGAATACAATGGAACATATTTATTATCGTGCTTTAGAAGCAGAGACAACAGGAGATTCAGTAGCTGTACTGCTGAAGAAACGAAAAAGGTCCGAATCACATCCGACATTTTCCAGATGCTAATGATATTCCAAAGGTGGCGGGGGGAGCAGAGACGATCATGCTTATCCACATAGATAGATGGCAGTACAGTGTCTAACACCACTGTAATATCGGTACTTATAGTACACGAAGAAGAGCAATGCTAACGCTAGCTAGAGAACTACTGAATGCCCTTTTAAATAAAGTCAGCTTATTACAACAAAACTTGTAATGTGTAAGAAAAGAACTGGCTTATACTAGTCATTTGTTTGGGAATTGGAGTACACTGACCGCACTGTGTTTCACGCTGTAGATTCAAAAGAACCGACTCATTCGAGTCATTTGTTTGGAAATTGGAGTACACTAGTCACGCTCTATGTTTCCCACTGTATATTAGGGCTGCTTTATTTATCGCTTCTTCAAAAACTAGTTCCAACTCAAATGAAGGGAGTGGGTGACATTTGTGGAAATGTAACTAATAGTAAAACAGGATATATTATACGCAGTCTGTATGCAATTTGGAATAAAAGACAACTATGATTGTGATTATTGGTATATAAGTATTTTTTTCCCTCCCAATAAACCTTAGTATATTTGGTTGGTGTGGGGTTCCAATGTTCTACGCGCTCTGATGACGTCTTCATAGGATTATCACATTTCATATCGAATATTGCATTATCCAAGTACTTATAGCAAATTGTATTTTTCCTTTATATCGCGCAGCCCTACTGTAGATTCAAAAGAACCGACTCTTAAGAGTCATTTGTTCCAGAATGGGACTCCAATGGTCACACTATTTCATGCTTTAAATTCAAAACGCAGAGTATTTTAGTATGGTATTCTGTTCACATTGGAGGAAAAAATGTGCATTCATGAATTGTTAAATAAACAATAAGTCATTAAAATCATGCAGTTCTGGAATTGTTTAAAAAAAGGCAAATCCACATAAGAACCGGTTCTCGGTTCTCAACCCTGATCTGTATTATCAGAGGGGTTGTATTTTGCATTGAAGCAGGGGATATCTAAATTGTAAGATTGGCTGTGAACTATCTCTAACATTTAGACCTTTGATCTCTCCTTACAGTGTCATGGCAAAGCAAGTTAGCTATATTTACGTGAGCCATAACTATCAAAGCGATTCATTAACCTTAGGAGTAACTTTATGTCATGCTTGTACTATCCCTTTTATGAGAGGGAATCCACATACATGCACATCACCTAATTTAGTATCCATTTGGGACAGGTGTTCTTGCCATCTAAAATTAAAAACAGATGAGTGCAGTGCTTAGTGTTTGCAGACGTTTCACTAAATGCATGGCTTCCCCCACTATTAACACCTACTATGAGAGGAAAGTTCCAGACCATGTGTAAAGCAGAGTTTCAGTGTGATCAGTAGTGCACAGTCAAGCATGACATTGTTAGCCAAAAGAAAGGCAAACTTGTAAACCAGCATGGACAGAGTGTTGAGTCATATCTAAAGCAAGCCCCTAAAGTGCATTTTCCATGCACTTGTGTTTGTGTGTGGTGGGTTGCACTCGCTGACATGCAGATGTGCGTAAGGTGAACGACTAGGAATGAATGACTCATAACCTTAGGAAATAATTGCAGGGGCTTTGGTCTGTTTATGTGCATACAGGCAGTCTGCCTTTCAAGTAGCACAGTATTGTAAATTAAATCATTATTCTGCTAGTGGTTTATTTGGTTTATGGTTTATTTACTTACACTGTTCTGTGGTGCCTCTGGTAGTGCATTATAATGCTAAATTGCAAAAGCAAACAAAAAATGTGCTGACTATTATGCACTTACAATGGAACCTCAGTTTGTAAAAACAAAGAAAAAAATAGTGTAAAGAAATGCACTTACAGTGGAAGTCTGTAGGGTTTTCCCCCTTCCACTTCCATTGTAAATGCATTTCTGCACACATATTTTTGGTTTGTTTTTCTAAATTGAGGTACAAATCAGAATTATTTTCTGTTGTAATTGACAGCATGCCACAGATGCTTTTCGGAGCTTTAAAGGAATGTTCCGGGTTCGATACAAGTTAAGCTAAATGAAAAGCATTTGTAGCATAATGTTGATTTCCATCCAAAAATTATTTCAACTCATTCCTCAGAAATTTCAGGCACTTACAATGGAAGTGCATGGGGCCAGTCCAAAAACTTTTAAATACTTAAAAGTATAGTCACAAGACATAAACATTTTATGTGTTAACATGATTTTAGTGTGATAAAAAGAATTTACTAACCTTATCTGTGTAAAGTTATATCCAATATTACAATTTCGTTGTTATGGCAACAAAACTTTGTAATCCCAGTATTATTTATAACTTTACACAGATAAGGTTAGTAAGCAATTATATCACCAGAAAATCATGTTAACATCTATTATGTTTACATCTTATGGTTAAACTTTTTAAACAATTGTATTTTAGTGTTTCTGGACTGACCCCGTTCACTTCCATTGTAAGTGCCGTACTCTAACCACTTCATTTATTTTTTGCCCAATTCCCAATGTGCTTTTAAGTCCTCGTGGTCGCGTAGTGATTCGCCTCAGTCCGGGTGGCGGAGGACGAATCCCAGTTGCCTCCGCATCTGAGATCGTCAACCCGCGCGTCTTATCACGTGGCTTGTTGAGTGTGTTGCTACGGAGACATAGCGCGTGTGGAGGTTTTACGCCATCCACCTCGGCAACCACGCTCAACTCCCCACATGCCCCACCGAGAACGAACCACATTATAGCGATCACGAGGAGGTTACCCTCCCTGTGACTCTACCCTCCCTAGCAACCGGCCAATTTGGTTGCTTAGGAGACCTGGCTGGAGTCACTCAGCACGCCTTGGGATTCGAACTAGCAAACTCCAGGGGTGGTAGCCAACTGCTTCATTTTTTTAATAAAGAAGGTGTGAGTCGAAATTATGTTTTGTGCTAATCAACATTGTGCCACAAATGCTGTTGATTGAGTTTAACTTGTTTTGAACCCAGAATGTTACTTCAACTCATAATCATTTTAAAGACAATATGATATACAAATAGACCCTATTTACGTTTTTAATAAATGTACACAATTCATTTGTAAACTGTAACTGAAAAAGTAGTTCAGCACATTGTTATATTATTCCCTTTTATCGATTGAATACAACAGTGTTTCAGTCTAAATTAACTTTGTCAGGCACACATCAGTAGGCAACAGAATATGACAATGAATCAGTACACATTATTAAAGTGGTTTATTTTCATAAAAAAGTAATTACTTTCTCTGCCTCAGTAACAACATTTCTGTTGGCATATTCAGGTCCACGAAGGCAGAGAAAAATAACATTAACCAATAATATCGCAGCCCACTTGTTGCACTCCAGTAATATCCTGATGGATACATTAGTTCCTGCTGAACATTCTGTTTTTCTCTGAAATATGTCACATTATAGAAGTCAAATGAGTTGCTAATGCCATTTTATGGCGTTGATAAAGGTTACCACACAATTCAGTGTCTTTTTCAATTTCTTTTGCTCTTACAGGAGTCATGGGTAATAATGGTCCTCGTGTAGGTATGCAGCAGGACGGCTGGGGTGCACAGGGTCCTGGTCCTGTGAGTGGTGCGGCCTCGCCCGCTACAGCTGCTCCCAATGGCCAGCACTCCCTCCAGCAGGGGGTGCTCCATGCTCGCCTGGTGCCCAACTCTAGCACGGGCATGCCCATGAGACCCAACAGCCAACCTGGACCTAGACAGATGCTTCAGTCCCAGATGATGCCCAATGGTAAACGGAGACTTACTATGGAAACGAAGCAGATAGTGGGATAGATTCTGATCCTCAGAGGAAGTGTGGAGTAAAAAGACCTTTTAGTGGGGAATTTCTTTGCAATTTGCTTTTATGTCTGGGCCAAGCAAGCTTTCTTTGGTTCTGAGAAACAGATTCCTTCTAGTGCATGCAAAACTCTGCAAAAAAAACAAAAAAACAAAAGCAAGATTTGATGCGTGCTGTCTGAGACTGAGAGTAGTGCACTCGTTGATCAGACTTCTTCACAAATGAAGCTTAACAAAGATTGTCCCACTGTTGTTTTCTACTGTTTTAATTGTGTTTTGTTGTGCTGCTCCCTCCTTAGCCCAGTCAAACATGGACATTGGCATGGCTGGCCACCAGTTTCCCCAGCAACAGGCACCGCCCAATCAGACGGCTCCATGGCCAGACAGTGTGCTGCCGATAGAGCCGGTGCCATTTGGGAACCAGAGCAGGTAAACAGCATTTATTATTGTCACTATTGTTAGACCCTCCACTTTATTGGTACAAACTAGGCGTGTGCTGTGTACATGTTGAATTTGTCCTCTGTAACAAAACAGCAATGGATAACCTGACACACACACACAAATACACACAGATAAACACTCCGATGTAAAACATTTGTCCACATTATTGGATGCTCCATCAGTCATGTTTCTCATCTCTGTCAGTTCCATATACAGCAGTCCTCAGGAGGACGTTCTGTGTCCTGCAGCCACTGAGGGTCCTGCCGATGAGGGGGCTCTCCTCAGCCAGCTCTACACTGCCCTTAAAGATTTCGACGGCCTGGAGGAGATTGACCGTGCACTGGGCATCCCTGCAATGGTGGTACAGGTAGAGTGTTCTTCCACCCTACCTTACGTTATTTGATGTTTAAATGGAGGGCATTTTTGTTGTTCTAATCTGCCTCAAATATTTCTTATGTTGTCTCACTTCCCTCATTCTATTACACAATCAAAAATTAAAAATACGTTTTTGTAAGTATGAAAAGTAAACAGGTGTCAGCTACAAAGAGTGATGGAGAGCTTTAATGGCTGAATCTCACGTAAAGTGTCGAGAAATGTGCAGGCCATAATTCGCATGGGAAAAAAATTGCATCAAGAAAATATATCTTTTTTTATTATTATTTATGCCATTAACAAAATTGCCTTGTTGCATTATTTTCATGAAATATAAAATATTAATGTCATTGTAATGTGAAAAAATAAAATATATATATATATACAGTACTGTGCAAAAGTCTTAGACACATAAGATGCTTTATATTTTCAGCTTTAATGTGTCAATAGGAAATTGACATTTTAGACTCCCAAACATTTCTTTTGTAAATAGAAAATATTAGAATAGAAGAACAGGGAGCCCTGCAACAGATGGCATGGTCTCCACAAAGACCACCGCTGAATATTGAGTCAGTCTGAGATTACATGAAGAGACAGAAGCAATTGAGACAGCCGAAATAGATAGAAGAACTGTGGCAAATTCTCCAAGAGGCTTGGAACATCCTATCAGCAAACAACCAAGAAAAACTGTGTCCAGGTGACCTAGTAGAATCGGTGCTGTTTTGTGAAATGAAAACAATTTATGGCATTATTTTTTATGTGCCTAAAAATTGCACAGTACTATATATATATATATATATATATATATATATATATATATATATATATATATATATATATATATATATATACACATACATACATACATACAGTACGTTATACATACAGTATACATTATAGTTGTTGTACTGAATTAAATTTATGCTGGTTTTAATAAAAAAAAAAAATTGTGTATTACAGTAATGAAAATGAGTTATTGTTTTGCTTTGCTTTGTGCGTGTGGTTTGGTTTTTGTCTCGTTTTGTCTTCGTATTTTGTTTTGTGTTTTCTTTCTTTCTGAATTACGACAATGATAATTTAGGGGAAAATGTCACAATATAAAAAAAATCTTAATGGTGCTAAATATAGACTTCATTTTCTTTTTGCCAATTTGTCATTATTATTATTATTAGTATTATATGTTATTTTTTTAGGTGAAAAATAACCCAGATTTTTCCTTGTGAGATCCATCCTATTAGAGGATTTACTGTGCTTTATATATCAGATACACTGAACCATTTTATCTGCAGTACTACACCTTTACAAATCTGTTTATCTTAAGAGACTGCTTCTATTAATATGGTGCACACAAGAGAATATATAAAAAAAAACAAATGCATTTATAATTGATCTTTTAATGTTTAAGGATGTATCCTCACCTGCGTGTGTTCAGGCCCAGCCGGTGGAGCAGGATCAGTTCCCAGGTCAGGACCCCGGCATGATGATGGATCAGAAGCCCCCCATGTATGGCCAACAGCAGTACGCCGCCTCCCAGGCCCACTTGCAGCAGGGTGGATATGCACCCATGCAGGACCCCAGCTTCCATGGCATGACTGGACAGATGGGGCAGAGGCTGGGGCATCCCATGCTCCGCATGCAGGCCAGACCAGGTCTCAGGCCCACCGGTGTCGTACCCAACCAACCCAATACACTCAGACTGCAGCTTCAGCACAGGCTACAAGCACAGCAGGTACAGTTTACACTGTCACACACAAGTTAAAACAAATCTGGAGTGTGGTGATTGTTAGGCTGAGGGTATTGCCAGTATTACGCTCAGTGATGGATTCAGTTTAACTGAATTAAAACAGAATATTCTTGAAAAACAGAATATCCGTATCTGAAAAACTTTAAGGTTTTTCAGTGTTAATTGTTGTTTCTTAATAGTATTCATATAAACGCATAACGCTAAAACCTATCATTCTTATAAGTCTCATGCTCCTAGTATAAATAGTGCTGTCTGTGGTTAGCTGCCTCCTGCTGGACATTTCAGGAATTGTTCCTTGACCTCATTTTGGGTTTACTTATGGGTCATCCTCAGTTGATGTTTGGTTTCTGATGATTTGATATCATAATGTGTGACGTTTGATGAAAATATTTTTAAATAGAATAGAAATGATTATTCAAAGTAGATTTGTATTTTTTATAATTATTCTGTATAGCATAGTGTAGCTTGGTAATTGCAGTGGCCCCCAAAACGTATTTTGACACTTAAATGCATGAATTACATTGCATAGATAACAAAATGTCCAAATAAGTTGCATTCAGAACAAATGATACTATTTTCAAAAATTAACTTAGCTACTTTTGCAGTTGCTTCATATAGTTATTTTTAGTGAAAGTTCATACAAGGGTCCTAGCAGAGTAACTACAGCTTTACTTCATTATATTATTTATCAAAATGTTCTGTTTACCTCCTGAGACCCCTGCATGACTGCTGTGTGCATTTTCCATTTCCCTTTTTGATTTGTAACTAGTAGGACCTAATAAACGAGCAAAAAAAAAAAAAAAAAAAAAAAATTCTAATATTCTAGAGCAAATAGTTTTCCTAAAAATTTATGTCCACATATGTGGACAGCGGGACTAAGTTGTGAAATTTTAAGTAATGCCAAGCTATAGAAAGTCCGATGTTTTTCATCAAATAGTTTATTATGTGTCCAGTACTGTTGGTTATTCATGTTTTTGAGATGTTATAGACATGATTTTCTATAAAGCTGAATTAATAATTATTATTAAAAGTAATGGCCAGCATCATCCATTCACTGCTAACCATGTTAAAATAAAATTATACATTATAAAATTCTGAATCTGTGTACTTATTATCTTTGTCCCATGTCTGCCAAACATGTTGAGTGGTCCAAAAATCATCTGCAGCCTGAAACTGAACTTTTGGTCAGATATTAGGAGTGCACTTAGCTGCATAGAAAGCTATAGGATGCACCCTTGCTCCCTATTTAGTGAATGACTTAACCTCCAGTGTGCTTTCTGTCTGCACTGGTCTCAGAACAGTTCAAAATGCTCCTTATTTTCATCCTAACTCCATATAAAGCCTCTGAAAGCAACATTTTTCAGCTTTTGCATGAATACATTTATTCTCAATGTGAAAATGTATAGTAAATATTTAGGAATGCATTTACTAATGTTAATGAATAGAACCATATTGTACAGTGATGATAAAATAAAACAGTACCTAAAATCAAAATAACTAACATGTTTTTTCAACTTTTGAGGGAACGCGGTCCTAATTTCAACATGTGGACATCATGTTTATCAGCACACTGATCCGCAAAATTGATTTTTTAAAGCCGCAGATCAAACGAAACTAGAGATGCTACTCTTTAAAACCAAACAAATTTTTAAACATGCCCTTTCAGTGTCTGATTGGCACCTATATCTGTCTATTTCTCACAGAATCGGCAGCCTATGATGAATCAGATGACTGGAGTGTCAAGCATGAACCTACCTCTACGACCCAACGTTCCGAATCAGGTACACCAGACCACACCCTCCCTTCCTCCATGCTCCCTTCTGCACAAATGTTGACCTCAGCTTGTCTGAATCACACGTGAAACAATCTTTGTCTCCCAGGGGACAATCAATGCTCAGATGCTGGCCCAGCGGCAGAGAGAGATGCTGAGCAATCACTTACGCCAACGTCAGCTGGACCAGCAGCGACAGCAGCAGCAGCAACAACAGCAGCAGCAGCAGCAGCGTAGCATGGTCATGCGAGCCCAGGGCCTCAACCTGCCGCCCAACATGGCCGCAGCCGCTGCCGGCATGAACAACCCGCGGATCCCCCAGGCCAACCCCCAGCAGTTCCCCTATCCGCCCAACTACGGTACAGGACTGGCCTCTCCGCCCCCCTCCACCAGCCCCTTCTCCCCCGGTTCCCCCAACCTTCCCGCCCCCCAGCTCCTCTCCCACAGCACCATGCATGGCTCTCAAATGAGTCTAGCTAACCAGGTGATGCTGGGCAGTCTGAGCGGACAGTTTGGGGCTGTTATGAGCCCACAAATGCAGCACAGTGCCTTTCAGTTCCCCAGCTCAGGTACTGCCTGCCCTTTCTCTCTGTCTGTGTGTCATGTGCTTACACACACTCACGCACTTGCAGTCGGCAACACTACAGGCTTAACTTGAGTGATTTGACCATGCAGTGAAAAATTAAAAATGTCCAGGGTCAGTTAATATGGTTTAATTAGTAATGCAGTAGTTTAGGTATAGGTCAGCTGTGTTATGCATACTTAATCTCGTAAAAGTACTAGATGAGCAACTTTGTAGTTGTATCTAATCATAAAAATCATGGCAATTGGATTAAACAATTAATGGGGTAATTCTCAGAAAACTGTCAAGAAATATCTAGGGTCATATTTCACCCCTAAAATAAAAGAAGAATAAGAAAACTATCGAAAGAAATATAAGAAATACAATTTTGCATTAACAAAATCAAGCCTGTATTTAAGAAATGTTGTTTATTTGCATTGTGATATTCCTAGTTCTTTGTAGCCTAATATAATGAAAAATATTACTATATAATATATTAAAGTATAATTGTAAGTATATAACATATTATTTGTTTTATGGAATGTTATTTTAATAATTGAAAAAAAAATCTTGATTTTATATGATTTGCATTACTGTATTACAATAATAAGTGAGATTTTTTTTTTACATTAAATGAATAGGAATTTGGGGTGAATAATATTTTTTCACAATTAAGTATTAGGAATTCAATTTGAGGAAATGTGCTTAATTTTCATAATGTTACAGTGCAAAAAATCGTAATTGTACTGAAAGTACTGTAGACTATGTACATTTTATGTGTATATATATATATATATATATATATATACACACACACATATAGAGATATAGATATATATATATATATATATATATATAAGTTTTCTTTTTTTGACAGATATTTCTTCTGAGATGTGTTATTTTCTGGGGGATTTGTGGTTAAATTATCATGCACTGGGATTCATTTTAACAGTATGAGATTCGTTTAGTTTTAGATGTTGCCATTCAGTTCAAGGGCAAACCCTTTCATATCTTGCAATTTTCATATTTACAATATGAACTAAGTTATACGCTTCTGTTTCAGTGATGATTTGGGCTTTTTAATGTCTGCCTGTAGTTGATTAGTCAAGTACTGTGTGGTAATAGATCATTTAGCACTTTATGGAATTCATGTAACATTATATAAATACTCTTAATACTGCAGTGCCCTTGAGAGATAACAAGTAGCAGAAAGGAGCAATAAATGACACTAGAGGGCAGAAGAGTCACTTGAAATTTGTACCATATTAAATTAAGTCCATGTAATGACTATAGATCTATAGATTCTCACTTAACTACTGATGATGTCAGAGCCATTATTTAATCAAATCATACAATCTGTTAAATTCTTAATAATTGTGCCCGTGTCTATGCCTGTGCTGTGTGTCATATATCAGTGTCTGTCTTGCCTAGACTAATTGGCTGATGGTGATCAGTGGAAGCGGAGCAGTTGATTTTTAAACCAATTATGCGGTGACCCAGACCCCACCCCCAACCACGCCCACTCCCCACCCACCCCTCCTTCTCTGGCTGTCCAAGCCACTAACACTAACCTGCATGTGTAACTCTGCCCTACTGCCTGCTTATAACACCTCTAAACTCTCTATTGTCCCACTGTACATCAGTCCCTCCTGATTCCTCACTTTTAATTATGGAAATGAAACACTTCACAGAATGATTTCTGCTTTTTCTAAAATTATGATCAGCTAATTAGTTTGGAAATGTAATGATTTTCATTAATTGTGTTGAGACGAGTGTGTATCTGTGAATGTGTTCTTATAGATAATTATATTTATTATTAGGGCTGTCAGAATTAACGTTAATGCATACGATCAATTGGAAAAATGTTTAACGGTGTAAAAAAAATTTTAATGGATTTTTTCTATTTTAAACGTTTCATGCTGCTATCTGCAAAATCTCTTTAAAACCTGCCCTCCAAACACATATCAGCAAACCCCATGTCAGCGAACCCGAATGTGCAAAATGATTGACGGGTAGAGAACGTTTCAGATAAGAATTTTGCAGATTTGCGTCGTATTAAGTGTGTGCATTACCTTTGCATTTTGAGAAATATAGAATCGGTATTTTAGTACGAGTTAGATGAGTAAACAGTTCAAATATGCCACTTTCTGGTGTTTTTTTTATTTGCACGTATAGGGCAAATATACAACAGTTTCCCAAATAGACTTCAAATAGATTTTTTTTTTTTTTTTTTTAACAAAATATTTTAGTATGTTATATTTTGTATTTATAAAAAATATGCAATAAAAATAAGGAAAGTATTTTTATCAATTGACAGCCCTAACTTTTAATCATCACCATTTTAACTATCAGTGTTTATGGATTAAAATAATGAATAAATCTCACAAGGGTGGTAAATGTGAGTGTTGTCTGACTGAGAGTGTGTGTTTATGTATGATGTGGAATAAGTGCTGTACAAGTAATAACGTGTTCATACGTGTTACAGTATTCTGTGATAATTGTATGTTTCAAGCCAAATTTAGCCCACTCATGTCTGCATGTGTGTGTACATGTGCACATCTGTGTGTCAGGTATGAGTCAGCAGTCGGATGGTGGGTTCGGTGGTGCCGCCACCCCTCAGAGCCCCCTGATGTCTCCCAGGATGGGCCACGCCCAGAGTCCCATGATGCAACAGGCGCAGGGCAACACCTCTTTCCAGTCCTCCCCTGATATGAACGGCTGGACACAGGGAAACATGAATGCCAACAGGTGCAGATTTATCACTTACGTCACACACAGCATCAGCACCAAGTACCTGTATTACCAGTATTATATACAGTATATGTGTGTGTGTGTGTGTATATATATATATATATATATTGCTTTAACTTGTTCTTGTAATATTGAACTTTAAAGGTAAAGAGTAGATTGTATTCAAAGACAAAATAACTCACACCTTTCAGAGTCATACCTCAAAACTGAACTTTTATTTACAGTAGTATAGACCTATATTTAGGGTAATGTAGACTTGACATACCATTGCTTATACCACCAAGAAGTGTGTCAGTACCTTTTTCTGCTTCCTTCCATAGTATGTTCACTCAGCAGTCGCCACCTCAGTTTGGCCAGCAGGCCAACAACAACTTGTACAACGGTAACGGCATGAACCTCATGGCCCCCAACTCGAGCAACATGGCCCAAATGGGCAACCAGATGAGCATGAACTCTGGACCTGCGGGGGGGATGTCCAACATGGGCCCAGAACAGGTTAGATATCCACCAGTGTTACTATTCAGAAAGACACGGCGCCACGGTCAAAGACATCTGTATGTCACATGTTTACATAGAATATCTATTGAAAAACAGTGCAGATTGACACAAAAATTAGCTCTCTGTGAATGACCCCTTAAAACTGTTGCCTTGTCTTATCAAAGCATTTTACCCATACAGCTGTACTTTCGTTGTCTTAATTTTCATAAAATTCCAAGATTGCGTCCACTTCTCAAAGTGCATGAACATAAGAGTATACTGAGATAATTCTTTGAAATGTGTGAATGTTTATAGCCTTTTAGGAAATCATTTAAGCTCCACCCTTCCAAACACACTCAAGTGAACTAGAAGGTTTAAAAGCTAGTTGAGCTATCTTTAAAGTGAAACTACTTTGCAATGCTTGTCAAACTCTCAAACTTTTCATTGCTAATGAAGCACATTTAAACTCCTCAATGTTCCACCCAGGAATTTAGTCAAAGTTATAGTGTAGATTTATTGGATGCATTTATTTACTTAAACATATAATGTCTAATGGTCAGACCGTAAGTGTCTGAGGTCACCAAATAGCATAGTCAACTCTGCAACTAACTCTTGAATAATTTACTCTAATTAGCCCTGTGTAACTTTGCTGATGAGAGGGATGATGCAAAACTGGACATAACAGACCAGTGATGTAATTAGTCACTGGCAATTAGTGCCCGCTTGAGCTGCATATTTGTAGACCTGATAGACTATGAGTGCTTGTATCAGACACAGGGCTATGAGTCTCTGAGTCACCTTGGGTTTATACCTTCAGACCTTTACTCACACACACGCACACATTCCTACACTACCATAATTCAATCTAACCAAATCTTAATATCTAGTTACTTGGCACATTAAGAAGCATTATCAACATCTTTCTGGTATTGTCACATTATTTAAAGAGGTGTGGCAGGTTATATACAAGTTAAGATGTATCGAAGGCATCTGTGGCATGTTACAATCACCACCGAAAATAATTTCTCCTCGTAGCTCAGTTAGTATCAGCAAAAAAACAATACAAAATGTTGTCATTTATGTACTTCTAATGCAAGTGTATGGGGCAAGTGTACAGTCAATGGTTGCCCCATATACTTCCAATGTAAGTGCTTTTTTTATTTATTTATTTTTATTTTTTGCTTTTTGCTTTGATTTGCTTTATTACAAACAAATATTCCTTCAATACATTTTCCTTTAAAATATTCCTTATTTTTTAAGTGATGCACTCTTTTGCCAGTTACATAGTAAATATTTTTTTTTATGCTTTATACAGCCTGCTGCAGCTTTTAAGCTTCATTAAATAGTATGAATATTTAACCAAGTTGCATTGGTTTGATTGTGTGCACTTCAATTTGTTATAAGTGCATAGGCCCTTAAAATCTTAGTCCGCTGATTTATTCGCAGGCTGTGTATATAGTCACTAGTCTTTTAATAATTTAGCATTTTGCCATTAGTGAAGATGTAATGAATTATTGCTCTCTGTTTCTTTACTGTAATTATCTCTTCATGGCAACACAAAGTTTGGCATTACGACACATTCTTAGTGAAGGTTGGATGAAACTGGGTTATTAGTGCTTTTAAAAAGTGCTTCACCTTTCAAGATTTATTGCAGTGTTTGGTGGGTGTAAGGAGAGGGTGCAAGTGTGTGGGCAGATGTATAATTGAATGTTTCTTCAACTATGGGCACTTTTGGCCCTGTTGACTATTAGAAAATAAACTTCCTTAAAATAGACTTTTGAAACTTTCACTAGTTTATTTGATTTCTCCAATAATTTCCAACATTATACATACATGCATAGCAGGAAACTTCTGTAATTTTTCTGAAACATAATTTTTCCTGAAACAACCTTTCTACCACAATGTCATTCCCACTACATTCCATATTATGTATTGTGTTTGGTTGTATTCTATGGTGGAAATTATGGTGATGAAAATGACATTTTAAACTGTTTTTTGAACACAGAATACTACATACATTTTAATAACATTTTCTTGCATAATTTGATGGGAAATGACATACAACAATGCTCAAAATACTTCACATTTCATGTTTATCTTGATTTCTCTGTTTTCTTCACTCATCAAATGTCTCATATTGGTCGAGATGCAAATGACGCCACAATAGAGGCACAGCTGTAATTTGTGTAAAACAAAATTACACAGATTATTTTAATAAAATTCATTTTTTAAATGGTTTATGGTTATTTTACTCTGTTTAAATTATCATTGGTTTTTAAAATGGTATAATTAAATTCTTATAATGATTTTTCATATTTTAAGGTTTATTTTTATATTGCATGATTATTTTGCTCTATTTAGATTTTCATTGTTCTTCAAATGTAATATTGTACTGGGTAAAACAATAAAAGCTATAAATAAATGGTTTCCAAGACAGATAGTTCACCCAAAAATAAAATTTCTCATCATTTACTCACTCTCATGCTGTCCCAGATGTGTATGACTTTCTTTCATCTGCTAAACAAAAATTAAGATTTTTCGAAGAATATTTCAGCTTTGTAGGTCCTCACAATACAAGTGAATGGTGACCAGAATTTTGATGCTCCAAAAAGCATATAAAAGCAACATAAAAGTAATCCATACGACTTCAGTGTTTAAATCCATATCTTTAGTAGCGATATGATAGGTGTGGGTGAGAAACAGATCAATATTTAAGTCGTTCTTTTTTCTTATAAATATACTTTCATACATCCCTCCTGTGCACATTTATGAGAGGTCTTCTGTTTTTGCCAATTCGCATTCTTAATGCATATCACCCCCTGCTAAGCAGGGAGAAGAAATAATTCAAAGGGAGAGATAATAATAAGAGGAAAATAATAAATCATATTTGCACAACAGCCCAGTAGGTGGAGCGGCAAAAAACAGAAAAACTCTCGTGATCGTGCATAGGAAGGATGTGTGAAAGTGGATTTATAGGGGTAAAAAAGGACTTAAATATTGATCTGTTTCTCACCCACACCTATCATATAACTTCAGAACACATGGATTAAACCACTGGAGTCATATGGATTACTTTTATGCTGCCTTTATGTGCTTCTTGGAGCTTCTGAGTTCTGGTTACCATTCACTTGCATTGAATGGACCTACAGAGCTGAAATATTCTTCTAAAAATCTTCATTTGAGTTTTGCAAAAGAAAGAAAGTCATAAACATCTGGGATGGCATGAGGGTGAGTAAATGATGAGAGAATTTTCATTTTTGGGTAAACTATTCCTTTAATGTAACCTCAGTGTAACAAAAAAAGTTGAGACCTGTTAGTTTTAATAATATTCAACCCCTGGGATATAAAAGTCCTTGTAGAAACACCCAGTTATGTCTTTGGTTTTATGTATTCATTGACTGATTCATTGGTTGATTCATTTTCACTATCAATCTTAGACCAGTTTTTTCTTCTTTCTCTCTCACAGCAGAAGTATTGTTGACCCGGGGCTGACGACGTCCCAATGCAGTAAACAGAGTGTCTAAAGACTTTTCATGAGTGATTTTCAGCTGCAGCGTGATCAAGTAGAGTTTGTGGAGTGATGCTGTGCTATTTAAGCTGCTATCAGAGGCCGGACGGGTCTGTCTCCTGCCCTCTACTGGACATCTGTAGAGGATGCATCAGGGGTACCGGAGCTCAAAGGGATGGACTCTTTCTCTCTCTCACACACACACTCACTGACACAGATCTTCTGGACCTAGAGCTCTCCCCCTCTGTCAAACACACTGCAAGCCCTTACTGTCAGTCTGCTCTGTTGCATTCACCGTAGTGTGACTTAGGTCTCCCCTGAAAAGACTCAGTGACAGTGGCAATGGAATCCTTGTCTCCCATGAATGTATTCCTCCTCCTTTTTCTCTCCCTTTCTCTCTCGATTTCTCCTGGACTTTAGGCTGTTCTTAAAAGATATTCTTTAACCCACCCATCTTCGGTCTAACTCCTTTCCTGACGTTCCAAAATAGGCAAGAAGACTGCGTTTGAAATCCGCGCTCTAAAATTCAGCCTTTTTGCCTTTTTTAAATTTGATTCTCTTTTGTTTCAGAGTACAAATAAAGATAATGTTGAAATGGCTTCTACGTAGATTATGAGAGTTCAGATGACAGTTTGTAAAGTTAGACTTAATTTAGAGGTTTATTGTGTAATAAATTAAGTTTTATTCTAATGTATAGTTTCTTTTTTTAACAGTGTAGATTTCTTTATAAACCATCAACTCATGGCAGTGAGAGTGCGTATTGCCTCTGCATAAGAAATTGTTCAACATACCTATGGGTTTTATTTTACTCGGTCCAGTAGTTTCACAGAAAATGTGATTTTAAACTTGTTTCTGTCTGGTAAGTAAAATGAAATGCTGGTAGATTGTAAATACCAATAATGGGGGGGGAAATTGTATATTTATTTTTTGATTTTCAATTTATTTTCCCCCTCCTCCTCCCCCCAAAGTCCAGTCTTAACTGTTTCAGGGACAAGGGCGGTGTTTCTCAAGCATGTGTATTCACTTGATGGGAAAATGAGCTAGGCAGGGAGCGTGTGCTGTTTCTTATGGTACTGAGGAAGGGGAGCTGGGTTGCAGTGGTCCTTCTTTTCCTGGGTGGGCTTTGGGAGGGTGCTGTGTGTACAGTGTACAGATACTTGCTTGCTTCTAAGCCTTTAGCCAAGAGCCCCACCGGAGGAACCCAACACAGCCATAAACTCAACACTGAATCATGCTTTCTTTGTTGTGTGGAGTGATGTGCTTCGTGCAAGATGCTAGGTTCAACCAGAATTCGGTGTGTGTAAGAAAAGACAACAAGCAATAAATATTACTTGAGATTTGTTTGTTTTTTTCCTCCTCTGTTTTGTAATTTTTGTACAGGATTTTTCAGGAGACACATTTTTTCTCCCCGGTTCAAACTCAGTATTAAAAACAGATACTTTTTTTAATTGTGGTTCATATTTTGAGAAAAACTCAAATTGAAAGATGTCCAAATCTACATGTTCCTCAGTGACGAGTAGGTTTTAGTTGTGGTGTAGCCAAAAATAAAGCAGCATTGATGTTTAACATGGCAGTTCCTACATTCAAACACACTGTACCCTGGTCCTCAAACGGATTCGGCAATCCCGGGATCAACAGTCAGATTGTTTGCTTTGACCCTCAATTCACAAATTTCCAGATTTCATCACTACATACATGTGAACATTACACTCTTAAAACTGTAATGTACGCAAAACAGTCCTTCATGCTTTCTATTCGAGGACAAAGCCAAATTTCCTTGCCTTTTAATTGATTGAGAGACTTACACATGCCACTTTCATTTTGTTCTTGTCCATGTCTGCACACAGGTTGTATCGGAGTTAGATTGTCAGCTTTTGCTTTTACTGAAAATATCGCCATGTCATCTCTGTGTTTAAGCTGGTGTTAAAGTACGTGTTGTTTTTTATTTTTTATTTATTTATTTTTTTCAGTATATAATGTATGTACCAGCAGCAAATTACGTTTGCAATGACCCAGCTCTGTCATTATACGCTGAAGGTGCCGTGGTTGTGTACGAATATACCTGGTGTTTTGGCATAGCTTATGCTTTTCCTTTTCAACACTGTAAATACAGGTTTGATTTCACATCATTTGGGGTGAAGTGTTCACTCTGCCCACCATTCAAAAGTTTCTGGAAGTTTCAGACACACACCTGCCGTTTTAACGTAAGGATCTACATTCTCATGTGGAGTAAAAAAATAAAAATAATTTATTGATCATCCTCAATGCATTTGTCATCAGTCTGACATCTGAGAACGAAACAAATTATATTTGGCACGCATTCCACATGCTGTTTTGATCCGAATTTTGATGCATGTCGGATGCCTTGGACAAGGACTGACATCCAGAAACCATATTGGAGAATAGCCAGTCGCACACTACCCTCTGCAAAGTCCAAAGATTGTCAACATTTTAAACTAAATATAAGCCATGATGTGAAGGTGGTGCAGAGTTTTTTTTAGTGTTTTTATCAGTACTAGTGCAAAAGAGCCATTTGTCCTAAAATAGAGAGAAATTTAATTGTAACAGCTAGGATTGAATTTCCTAAAATGATTTGTCTTTACCTTACTTTTGATTTTTTTTTTTTTTTTCTCTGACACTTTCAATGTCTTTTTGTATAGTCTGCCAATTTCTTAGAGCTAAATGCAAGGACCTTGAAATGCTAAAACTTAGCATATTGCCTTAGATCTGTTTTATTGTCTTGTATATTACAAAAGTTGTCTGTATTATATTTGTATAGTGAATCGTTGACAGGATCCACCCAATTCATTACTGCTCATCTATGCCTCTTGCCGGATACCTACCATATACCTGTCTCTCTCCTCATCTTTTCAATATTGCTCATTTTCCATGTTTTGTCTGTGATCAGTTGTGGGTTTTATTATTTGTACAGTCCTGATTTTACCCACTCGGTTATGTGTGAGAATGAAAATGATGCAATGGGAAATCGAAGCAATATGTAATTTATAAGGACTTTTTGGAGGAAGCTTACAGTGTTGCTCCTGAGATGTATTTTTTCCAGTTGTGGTTCATGAAACAGCCCTGTTCATCCGCATCGATGTGTGTAATCTTAGTGTGAGCCTTTTATGCAAAGTTAGATATACCGAGAGAAATTTAAATACAGTTATGCAAGTTGTCAACTAATATGGCTTTGCTGATGCTATTTGATGTTGAATCAAATTGAATTGTAAATAAAGAATTCTGTTATTGCAACATTTAAAATCATGACTGATTTTTTTTTTTTTTTATTATTATTATTATTTCTTTATTTTTTTATTTTTTTATTTTTTTTTTGAGCCTCCTTACAGATGATCAGGTTTGTAAATCGACTTTTTGTTAAATTTTAGAAAATTTCATTCGAGGTTTCTAAAAGCTGTTTTGGTTTGCAAAGGTCAGAAAAGTGAAACCGACGCTCAAAAAACAAATTTGTGTGACTTAGCTGTAAAGACCAAACCCGCAGTCTGTTGCTGAAGAATAGATTAAAACGTATCATTTAAGAGACTCTGAAAATATATCAATTTAACCCCCCTTTCTGCATATTAACATGGACTAAATTGTTTAGTTTATCCTATTAATATAAAAGTCACACAGCCATGCTATGTGTTAATCCAAGAACACTTTATTATAATAACTAAATACTATTATATGAGCGAATTATATATATTTTTTTTACTTTGGTTAAATATTTGGTTGTCTTGTTTCTCAGTAATAATAAATTAATCTTAAATCCACAACAAAACCAGTTTATTTTATTAGACCCTATTAGAATTATTATTATTAATAATAATAGCTAACATTAATAATATTATTTAATAAAAATATTAGGCTACTATGTTATTCTTGCATTCCTTTTAACTTCGGTTAAACATTTGGTTGTCTTGGTTTTCAGTAATAATACATTTGTCTTAAATCCACAACAAAACTAGTTTATTTTATTAGGCCCTATTAGAATGATTATTATTAATAAAAACAAAAATAATAGCCTAATAATAGCTATAATATTAATATTATAATATATATAATATATATTATTAATAATAATTATTAGGCTAATATGTTATTCTTACATCCCTTGTAACTTCGGTAAAATATTTTGTTGTCTTATTATTTGTCAGTAATAATACATTTGTCTTAAATCCACAACAAAACCAGTTTATTTTATTAGGCCCTATTATTATTATTAATAATAACAATAATAGCTATAACATTAATAACCTTATTATTAATCATAATTATTAGGCTAATATGTTATTCTTACATCCCTTTTAATTTCGGTTAAATATTTGGTTGTCTTATTATTTGTCAGTAATAATACATTTGTCTTAAATCCACAACAAAACCAGTTTATTTTATTAGGCCCTATTAATAATTATAGTAATACAACATTACGTTATAATTGCATTATTATTAATATTATTATATTATTGTTATGAAATGGTATTGTGTTATAATTATAATGTTATTACTGTTATATGATGGTGATTATGATTATTATTTTTAGGTCTATCGTAGATGTTTTAAGCGCAAGACTTGTAGGCTGTTACTAAAGGGGTGACGTTGTTTTTCGTTCCGTGTTTAATTTTACTGCAGGCACAAATCACAACTAGCAGTGAGAATTTTGTTTTCACGATTCACTCAATGTATTTACGAAGAAGCTTGATTTAAGATCTGTATTTTGTAAATGTGCACTCGGTTAATACCCATACTTTATTTTCAGAAACAGCCTCTTAGATTAGCCCTCGTGCCTCTATCGCGTTAATAGTCCGCCTCTAGCAGTTAACACATTAGAGAACTTGTGGTGCATATGAAAGAGCGCTATGAGTGGAGGCTCGGGTGGTGCTAAGAACATGTTAAAGTGCAATTCCCTGAGGATGAACCCCTGACTGGCCAATGACAGCACAGATCCGGGAAAGGCATCCCCTCTCTTATAGCTTTCCTCCACTCAACCATATGTCTTCAGACCTGTCTCAAGCTTCACACAGACAACAGCACATTTCATCGCTCCTGAGTCTCCAAGTCGTTGTGAGCTAAGTCAACGGTTCCCCAAACCGAAGAGGAGGATTTCAGGACTGAAAGACATCACTATATGGTGAGAGCATTGTTTTAATCCAACGAGCAATAGTTGTAACCGTTTTGATGGCAGTATAAACTAATTTGAGGGTAAAAAAAAATTGCGTAAAAATTCTACATTTATGATAACTCTTCGTGCGCAATAGCCAGCTGAGGTCAGAAATATATGGAGCATGACACCTTTAATGCTTTTTAAAAGAGTTGGAAAGGCTTCATTAATGGTGACCTTTCTTGCTGACCCTCTTAAATTGTAGTGTCACGACCCTAATTAGTCTCTGTTAGTGGCTGCCAGTGCGCGCTCTCGTCACAGTTTATTCTAGTGATCTAGAAAATCACAGTTTAGAAAATGAACAATTAGAAAAAGTAGGACTGTGATGAAAACTTTTCGATGAGTCGTAAATTCTGTTTTTATCTGTTAAAGGCAACGTTTAGTCCTTTTTTATTTCTGTTGGTGGAATCCTGGTGCCGAAACATACACTGCAAAACGTGAAAACGTGCAGTTGTTACCTGAAAAAAAAAAAAAAAAAAAAAACCTTTCTACCTTCTGACCTGAACCTTAAAATTGTTTTCATTGCATGCAAGATGAATAGGCCAAGCTAAATGTAGTCCGGTTGATTCAGCAAATCTATAGACTTGATATTTTGATTTGACTTGACACTGAAGTAGGCTACATTTAAGTTACTGGGCAAAAATTATTATTTTATTTTTTTTCATTATTATTATTATTATTATTATTATTATTATTTACAGTGCATTTAAAATTAGCCTAAAATGTATACACTGAAAAAATGTCATCCTAAAAAAGTACTTCGTGTATTTCATATTTAAATTAACTGCATGGTTTGTTAACATCTAAATGAATTCAGTCCAAACTATTATTTAACATCACTGAAATAACCTGAATACATTGCGTTACACCAACTAAACTAATTGTAAGGGTTAGATCATGCAGCAGAAATAGCCTCTTATTGAAATAATTGCAGGGTACCACTTAGGTCATATTAGTGGTACATCTGTGATGCAGATTTTTTACCTAAATAAACACCCATTAGCAATGCATGCCTAATGGTGTTTCATTCATTTCACAGTTGTTTTTGACAAAACTGGACAACAGACTAGACTGAAGAATAAAAACGCCCTCAAGGGTACTGAAATTGTGGTGATGTCGGTGTCTCTCTCCAGTCATCCTGCAGTGAGAGACAAGAGTCTCGCGCTGTACCCTTCTCATCCCGGCGCGCACTACACGGACGTCCTCAAGAGAGCGCACAGCATCTTCCACCCGCTCAAGTCTCTGGGCCGCATGGTGACGGACGCGCAGGCAATCATGCCTTTTCACTTCACCGGGACTCCGTCTTTTTTCAGCCACAACAGCCACCAGACCGCGGTGTTCCACAAACAGATCCTCAATGTGTCCAGCGTGCCATATTTTCAGCACGTGCAGCCCTCACACACCATGTTCTCCAAACATGAGGAGCGGAGCACTGGCTATCTGTCGGAGTTCAGCAGCCCGTCCAGTGTAAAGTCCTCCTCAGCTTTATCTTCTCCGGCTAAGGACAGTTTTATGTACCTGCAGGCCACAGAACCGGCGCCCGAACAGACTCACATCCACAGTTTTACCGAGGAAGACCTCTTCACTGTGCTGTACGGATATTCCAAAAAACAAGGGCAAAATGTTGGACATGCCATCTCTGGAGTGTCATTTCCTCCCAGTACAGGTGTGTATGGCAACAGGCAATTTACTTATGGATAATCTTGTAAAGTAAAATATTATTTCATTTGTAATATTCATTGTATAACTCATATGCAAGGCTTTTATTTTTAAACATTAAATATATATGTTGCATTCATTACGTTTTTCATATTTGGCAGAATTGCGTTTGTAACTCTTAGTTCTTTAAATGTTTATTAGTTGATCGTCATCCCCTCCCGGCTGACACTGAAGCACTTGCGCTCCTAGAAGGTAATTTTATCTCTATCTATCTATCTATCTATCTATCTATCTATCTATCTATCTATCTATCTATCTGTCTATCTATCTATCTGTCTGTCTGTCTGTCTGTCGAGTTTATTAACTGCTGGCAATTTCATGGAGTGTGTTTTGAATTTTTCAGGCTTATCGATTCTCCAAACCAATTGTGGAAGCCTTTCCCATTATGGAGTATTTGCTGATAAAGGCACAATTCCAAAAGGCTCCAGGTTTGGACCGTTTCAGGGAAAACTAGTGAACACAAGTGAGATCAAAACCTACGATGACAACACGCTCATGTGGGAGGTAAATAAAACTTCGGATGTAGATTTTATTTGTATAGCCTATAGAACTTGTGTGCAACATTTAGTGAGATTTAACACAGCTTGTGTCTTATTCTCTGATTTATATGAATTATTTAGATCACAATTCAAATCATTTTGTTCTACATTAAGATCTTTGAGAATGGGCGCTTGAGTCACTTTGTGGATGGAAGAGGCGCTCCAGGGAACTGGATGTGCTTGGTGAAGTGTGCGCGCTTTCCAGAAGAACAGAACCTGATTGCGGTTCAGTGCGAAGGCCAGATATACTACGAGGCCTGTAAAGAGATCCAACCAGGCCAAGAGCTTTTGGTCTGGTACGGAGACTGCTATGTGCAGTTTTTGGGCATTCCTCTCACCCTCAAAGAGTTCATTGACGATAATGAGGCGCTCCCAACTGAAGGCGAGTGCGAAATACAAAAATGTGCCCAAGCATCCACACTTTAACAGTGCTCTTAATATAGTTTTATAGACATATTTATGTGATCTACAATCTATATTTGTTTAAATATATGATTTACAATTAGGCCCATGTGATATTGTCTTTCTGGATCATTTGCAATATGAAATTACGATGTGTTGTGCCAAAATGTAATTGCAAATTCCTTACGCGCTCATCTCTATTTTTGTTTCAGATTCTGGAGAGGGTTTTAAGTGTGATCGCTGTGGAAAAGTGTTCGCTTATAAGTACTACAGAGACAAACACCTGAAATACACGCGCTGTGTGGATCAGGGCGACAGAAAATTCCCCTGCCACCTCTGCAACAGGTCATTCGAGAAGAGAGACCGACTTCGAATTCACATTCTCCATGTGCACGAGAAACACAGACCACATAAGGTAAAGAATGATAGGAATCTTCAGTCTTATTGGAAACAGCAGCGCTATGGTGCTGAAAGAACAGCTCCATTTTAAAATAGCTGCTCAAAACGCATGCCTATAATAGAAAACGAAAAAATATTTAAAAAAAAATAAATCCAGATATTGCTGGACATACTTTTGACATGCATGTGTGTATTTGTATTAGCCTATTTTATATAGTTTAATTGAGAAAACTAATGATTGAGTTTATTAACTGTTAATATGTTGGCAATGTAAAACCATGCTTTTTTTCAAGTCAGTAAAACTCTTCTTCTTTTTCCCTCACTAGTGCTCCGTATGCGGCAAAAGTTTCTCGCAGTCCTCTAGTTTGAACAAACACATGCGCGTGCACTCAGGAGAGCGGCCTTACAAATGTGTTTACTGTAACAAGGTGACTAATGCTCGGTGCCATGAACAGATGCATTGCTGTAAAGTATAGCTTAAGGATTTGACTAATTTCATGGTGTGTTCGGGCGCTCATTAGCCTCTGTCCCAGCGCTGGACTCACTCTGAGAGGACACTTGCATGCTAATTAATGCCAGATGCACCTCCAGTCTATTGTGCATGGGGATTATGCTTTAATTTATGACTCTCAAAGAGACAAAAGTTTGTCTGTCGCTTTGTTTTGTACTCCCGTACTCTTCTGTTCTCCAAGGGTGACTTACACGTGCGATAAGAGCCTTTTTCAATGGTCAAGTCACTCCTGTACTGTTTGCAGACAGTTTTGCCTCTATGATATAACCCATCATTTAGGAAAACTGATCTTTTTTTTTTTTATAGTTCAGAAATAATATATACTCCGATCAGCCACAACATTAAAACCACCTGCATTATATTGTGTAGGTCCCCCTCATGCCACCAAAACAGCGCCAACCCGCATCTCAGAATATTCTGACATGATATTCTTCACACCACAATTGTACAGAGCGGTTATCTGAGTTACCGTAGACTCAAACCAACCCATCTGGCACCAACAATCATGCCACGGTCCAGATCACTGAGATCAAATTTTTTCCCCATTCTGATGGTTGATGTGAACATTAACTGAAGCTCCTGACCCGTATCTGCATGATTTTATGCACTGCACTGCTGCCACACGATTGGTTGATTATATAATCTCATGGATGATTGTTGGTGCTAGACGGGTTGGTTTGAGTATTTCTGTAACTGCTGATCTACTGGGATTTTCATGCACAACAGTCTCTAGAATTTACACCAAATGGTGCCAAAAACAAAAAAACATCCAGTGAGCAGCAGTTCTGTAGACAGAAATGCCTTGTTGATGAGAGAGGTCAACAGAGAATGGCCAGAATGGTTTCGAACTGACAGTGTCTACGGTAACTCAGATAACCACTCTGTACAATTGTGGTGAGAAGAATAACATCTCAGAATATTCTGAGATGCGGGTTGGCGCTATTTTGGCAGCACGAGGGGGACCAACACAATATTAAGCAGGTGGTTTTAATGTTGTGGCTGATCGGTGTGTATATATATATATATATATATATATATATATATATATATATATATATATATATATATATATATATATAGGCAATATATACTGTGTGTATCTATATCTTTTAAGGTTTATTTAAAAATAATAGAGTCAACGGCATAGATCCCCTTTTATATATCAATTAAAGTATAGCCTCTGAATGTGTCATCAAGAGCTTGTGTAATGCCAGAATCACTCTGCAGAATTAAAATGTATTTCTTAATGTTACAGGCTTTCACGGCCTCCAGCATCCTCCGCACGCACATCAGGCAGCACTCCGGTGAGCGGCCGTTCAAGTGTAAACACTGCGGGAAAGCATTCGCCTCTCATGCAGCCCACGACAGCCACGTCCGGCGAACCCACGCCAAAGACAAACCCTTCTCCTGTGATGTGTGTGGAACTACTTTCCAAGAAGCCCAAGAGTTAAAACATCACATGAAGACTCATAAAAGTAAGTACGGAGACATTTTAAGGGGTTTAAGCCTGCATGTCAAGAGAGGTCGGGATAGCTTGAAACTGTACAATCAAATTAACAAACAAACAAAAAAAAAATCTATGATTACATAAATGAGAAAATTTTGAGGGGAAAAAATGTTGAAACTTGAAAACGAAAGAAATCTAGCCATTGAAACTCCACAATGATTGACAGCTGTATGGTGGCTAGTAGCCTAATATTTATTTATGCTATCTTTATTTGTTGAACTAATAGGCATATTTAAAATAGGCTACTCCATATTTATTTTGGGCTATAGTCTAAATGTATGAAATAGCTACGATTCTTTCCCCTCAGAGCGACAGCTTTTGGAAAGCACCGTTCTTTTTCCTGGAGACGAGAACACACTCTTCGCCAGTAGTAAGGATTCTTTACGCTCACAGAAACAGCTAGGAGAGAATTTCTCTTTTCCCGGCATAACCACCATCCCGTACGAGTACAGACCCTGGAACTAATGCCACAAAACTGCATCTAAATGTGACGTCACCGTTTGGCCCCTATATAAATATTGATGCTTTAATGTTTTTTTTTTTTTAATTTGTTTTTTATTTTTTATTTTTTTATGTCATTGTTATTTATTAAAGTGAGTTTGTCTAAAAAAAACAACAACAAAAAAAACAAAACGTTTTTTTTCTTTTTTAGTTAGCTCAAAGCAAAGCCTCATCATGAAATCACGAGCTGCTTGACATAGGCCCTACCATGTATTTATTATTATTATTATTATTATTACCTTCAATATCCACCTATCATTGTTCTTCTTTTGTATTTGCACACAAGCTTTATCGTGAACTGTAACTGCTGTTATATCGTTTGCAAACTGAAAATTAAAATGTTATAAATCAGAAATATCTGTGATTAATATACGCGTATTTTCTTTAGAGACAACCGTTTTTGTTTTCTCTACAACCCAAAAAGTTATTTGTAACTTTTTATAAATATTTTAAATTGTAATTTTTTTTTTTAACATTTTGATGTGTTGTGTGTATTTGCTCATTTTTTGCATCACCTGAAATATGTTATCTACAAGGATTTTTTTTAAGTGCAATACTCTCATTATTTCGTTGATTAGGTGTAAATTCAATTCAAATGCAACGAAATTCGTTTGACTGAGCAGAAATATTTTGCTATTTATTGTTTATTAAAAATAATTTAAATACTTGAAGTCTTACAGTCCTACTGTTAGCCTCTAATACAAGGATAAAAACTTTTAAAATTGACAGACAATAAATTAAAGTTTCCACTTTTTAAAGAAGACATAACAGACAGAGAACAGACAACAGCTCTGTTTTATTCTCTTTCTCTCTCTTGCACAGACAGAAATACCAACCAATTAAAAATGGCAAGGGAGAACTGTAATATAAAACAGTGCACTGATTGTATCATTCTGATACAGAGGAAGTGAATGAACAAACACTAGATCTGACATCTGATCCATGTGTTTGATAATTTTCCACACACACACACACACACACACACACACACACACACACACACACACACACATATATATATATATATATATATATATGGAATATTATTATTATTATTATTATTTATTTATTTATTGCAAATCTTGGAAATAACAAACAAACACTTAAACACTTATGTGCCACACTTATATACAGGGTATAGCCAACACTGTGGTTGATAAAATGCTAAACAAGAAAGATAGATGAAGAGAAATACCAACTTTTTTTGTTTATCAAGAACTTCTAAAGAACTTAAGCAGAGCAAACAGCAGCGCAAAAGAAAGGCAGGGCAGTCCCTCCCAAACTGAGACCTTAGCGTGTGCATTTACAATGTTTTACTAAATGATGGCCAGAGACAGGAGAGGAGGAGTGTGAACATCCCCCAACAGCAAATTAATGACAATGGACTACTGCAATGAGGTGGTCCAGTGTGGAGAGAATGGGCTGCGCTGGAAACAAAGGCGGTCTCACTGACATCTGCTGCCCCCTGATTGTGTCTTCATGGTACCAACTGTTTGTGATGGAGAAGGAAAGAGAGGAAAAGGCTTGTTGACAGATTACCCTCTCCACATTCTCCATGAGTATTCACCTACTCAAAACACACAACAACAACAAAGAGGTCAAAGGGCACCGCTAAATGTTGCACTGTAAAAAATGTTTTGACAGGTAACCAAAAAATTATTCAAGTGGTAACACCTAAATTAGCTAAGTCTAAATATTCAAAATGACTAAATCAACCTGACTTCGAAAGTAAATAAGTTAAAATTTCCTTAATTGCATGTTACCGGTTTTTCAGTGTATCCTTGGCATCATGCTTTTGTTACTGGCTTTATTTTAAGTACTTTTCACTATGGTCTGTCACTTTTTCAAAGAGTTGCTGAGCATTTTCAATTCAGATTCATTATTTGTCTCCACTTTCTTTCCTTTTGTTTTTTTTTTGTTTTGTTTTTTTCGCTCATATTTCCTAATATCACTCTATGCGGATGTCCAGTTAAAAGTAATAGTTCACCTAAAAATGAAAATTCTGTCATCATTTACACACCCTTATGATGTTCCAAAGCCATTTGGCTTGCTTTTTTCAGTGGGGACACAAAATGAGATGTTAAAGGGAAAGTTCACACAAAAATGAAATTTCTCTCATCATTTACTCACCCTCATGCTGTCCCAGATGTGTATGACTTTCTTTCTTCAGCAGAACACAAATTAAGATTTTTAGAAGAATTTTTCAGCTTTGTAGGTCTTCACAATACAAGTGAATGGGCTCCAACATTTTTAAACTCCAAAATCCACATAAAGGGAGCATAAAAGTAATCCATAAGACTCCAGTGGTTAAATCCATGTGTTCAGACACGATATGAAAGGTGTGGGTGAGAAACAGATCAATATTTAAGTCCTTTTTTGTCATAAATTCTCCTCCCTGCCCATTAGGGTGCGATATGCAAGAAGGATGTGAATCACCAAAAACAGGAGGAGAATGAGAAAGTGAAAGTAAAGTGGAAATGGACTGAGCAGGGAGGAGAATTTATAGTAAAAAAGGACTTAAATATTGATCTGTTTCTTACCCACACCAATAAAATCGCTTCAGAATATATGGGTTAATCCACCAGAGTCGTCTGGATTACTTTTATTTTGCCTTTATGTGAATTTTGGAACTTCAAAATTTTGGCACCCATTCACTAACATTGCATGGACCAAAAGAGTTGAGAAATAATTCTAAAAATCTTCGATTGTGTTCAGCAGAATAAAGAAAGTCACACATCTGGGATGGCATGGGGGTGAGTAAATGATGAGAGAATTTTCATTTTTGGGTGAACTATCCCTTTAAGGAAAATGTTGCTTTCAGTCACCATTCAATTTCATTGCATTTTTTTTCTCCATACAGTGAAAGTAAATGGTAATGGTTGCCATTCTGGCTAACATCACCTTTTGTGTTCCACAGAAGAAATAAAATCAAACGACTTTGGTACGACATGAGGATGAGTTCATGATGACAGAATTTTACATTTTTGGGAGAACTTTCCACAAAATGACACTCAGAGATCTTTTAAAGATTGTTTGATCTCATATCCATAGTCTTTGTTATGAGGGATGAGTCTCAATAGTTCCCTGCCATCAGATTCACCCTGGCAGGGGATGCTGCCATGCATTCCTATTATTAATTTCACCCTCACTGGTTACATACAAAACGGTCTGGGTCATAGGTCAAGCTTCAGAAGACAATTCAATTACCCTCTCATACTTCAGCTGAGAGAGATGTGGGCTTTGAAAAACGAAAATCACTATTCTGTCTCCAGCTTTTGATGTTCCCAAGGGCTTCTAGCGGTACATATGTACATCAGAGCTCATGGTGAGTTAACAAAGCTTTGAGGTGCAATAAATTCACCAAGGAGCCCTCAGGGTCAATGAGAAAAACTGTTTTCCTTGTAGACAATGCATCATCTTGTTGTCTAGATGATGATATCACCACTGGCATTTTTATTCACGCGGGGAGCCGTGGATGTTGAATGATGCTGCAATGTGGTTCCTAATTGCACAATTCCATCAGAGCCCATAATCATAATGAGCTGGTAAAAGTTCCGCAAAAGCTTCTGTGGTGTTAAAGCATGAATCAACAATCATGCTGTGTGGGAAACTGATTTTGAGGCTGTTCTCTCTTTCTCATTTCTTCCCTATTTTGCATTCATCTCTCTCCTTCTCTCTCTTTCTCCCTCGCTCTCCTGAATTTTTATACGTTCATTTATAGCCATTGATTTCACACTTAACCTTTGGTGCTTTTAAATGCAGCCCTGTCCACTGTGGACATCCATAATTCAGTTTGATCTCTTTATTAATATGAGGTTAATGATATCCCCCTCTGTGGTATTTGGATGCTTGTGTATGATACAGCTACATTGAGGTCAACCTCTCATAATGGCTGTGCAGTAATTCATTTTAAAGAAGGGATGTCATGCATGCTCCACTAAGATCACTTGAATCAGAAGTTGTAGTTGTAATATAAGTGGACGTATGGTACATACACTTGTATATAACATATACATTGTATATAACAGTGGTTGTACATTCATCACAGGAGATTTATGCCAATAACCACAGTGTCATTTCAACCACGTCTCAAATTCTATATTGTGTTGAACAGAATTCTGTGGTGGAAATGACAGAGATGGAAATCAAATATTTACCGTTTATGAAAAAAAAAAAAAAAAAAAAAGTCCACCTCCTTTGTCTTTCTAAGGCTGATTTCAGCTAACATTTTATGTATCCTAAATACACACAAATAAATAAACAATTTTTTTTAATTGTGTTCTTTGGAAAAATTACTGCTTGATTGGAAATAAAAATAAAAATATTCTGCTCACAAGTGATACCTTGATTTTTCTTTGCTTTCTTCAAATGCCACTTATCTCATATTTCATCTCAAGCATGCTCTTTACTGACAATTTTGTATACTTGTTTACAAAACAAATACACTAACTTTTGAAAACAAACAAATAAATAAATATTAGGGGCAAAAGTTTTGGTGTAGTGGAAATGACGCCATCATGCGATTATCTGATCAGCTTATCGTGTGGCAGCAGTGTAATGCATAAAATCAAGCAGATACGGGTCAGGAGCTTCAGTTAATGTTCACATCAACCATCAGAATGGGAAAAATTGTGATTTCAGTGATCTCACCGTGGCATGATTTTTGGTGTCAGATGGGCTGGTTTGAGTATTTCTGTAACTGCTGATCTCCTGGGATTTTCACGCACAACAGTCTCTAGAGTTTACTCCGAATGGTGCCAAAAACAAAAAAGTTCTGCGGACAGAAATGCCTTGTTGATGAGAGAGGTCAACGGAGAATGGCCAGAATGGTTCGAGCTGACAGAAAGGCTACGGTAACTCAGATAACTGCTCTGTACAATTGTCGTGAGCAGAAAAGCATCTCAGAATGTACAGCATGTCAAACATTCAGGTGGATGGGCTACAACAGCAGAAGTGTTGGGTTCCACATCTGTCAGCCAAGAACAGGAAACTAAGGCTGCAGTGGGCACAGGCTCACCAAAATTGGAAAGTAGACGATTGGAAAAACATCGCCTGGTCTGATGAATCTGGATTTCTGCTGAGGTACACAGATGGTAGGCCCATTGCAGCCTCAGTTTCCTGTTCTTGGATGACAGAAGTAGAACCCGACGTGGTCTTGTAGCCTGTCCGCCTGAAGGTTTGACATGCTGTACATTCTGAGATGCTATTCTGCTCACAACAATTGTACAGAGGGGTTATCTGAGTTACCGTAGCCTTTCTGTCAGCTCGAACCATTCTGGCTATTCTCCGTTGACCTCTGTCATCAACAAGCCGCTTTCATCCGCAGAACTGCCGCTCACTGGTTGTTTTTTTTGGTTTTGGCACCATTCTGAGTAAACTCTAGAGACTGTTGTGCATGAAAATCCCAGGAGATCAGCAGTTACAGAAATATTCAAACCAGCACGTCTGGAACCAAAAATCATGCTATGGTCGAAATCACAGATCATATTTTTCCCCATTCTGATGGTTGATGTGATCATTAACTGAAGCTCCTGACCCGTATCTACATGAATTTATGCATTGAACTGCTGCCACACAATTGGCTGATTGGATAATTGCATGAATAAGTCAGTGTACAGGTGTACCTAATAAAGTGGTCACTGAGTGTATATACCATAGACTTCTATTGTTTTTAGCTATAATAACTATTGACTGACAGAATGATTGTGAATAACCCTAACACACATTGTAACTCTAACAGAAAACATTTTGCATTTTTCAGAATTATATATATATATATATATATATATATATATATATATATATATATATATATACAGTATAATATATTAATCATTTTGCCAAATGAGGACATTGCAAAATTCCCCAAAAGGAGATTTTTGTCAAATTTTTGTCATTTGGTTACAATTTTGTCCCTAAACTAAAGCTAAATATGCACGTGCACACACACACACACACACACACACACTTGTTCCTTATGTTTGGCCCACACTGTCTCTCTTTAAGTGGTTACCTGTCAGTTCCTATTTCAACTCTACCTCCAGTTGCCACCAACAGTTGAGCTAAACCGCAATCTGATCAATTAGCCCTATTGATCCTCTAATAGCAGTCAACACACATCACTATACCTGTCTAAAACTAGCCCAGGGCTCTTTGCTGAGTGAAACCATAAACTCTGCATTAAAGTGAACTCTCATCTCTCTGCCACCTATATAAACTTTCCAAAATAAAAAATACAGTAAATATACTGTAAATGCATATACTGTAAAAATAAATAAATACACAAATAAATAAAAAATACAACAGTGACCCTGTTTCAGGCTTAAATGGATGCAATTTTGATGCCTGTATATATATATATATATATATTAAGGTTCACCATCGATTATATTATTAAATTATATGAGCTTGATATCCTAATCCTTTGGAACTATTAAAGTCTGATTTTCACTTTGAAATGTATTGTTAACCACTGTTGTAATTACGAAAGGCCACATGATGACTTAAAGTTCATCAAGAGTGGCCCTTCCTGGAGCAATAATTAATACACATGTAGAGACAGTGCTCAGTTTTAACCACACAAACACAAAACCCTATAAGGGTAACACATGTGACACTAAAATAATGCAATATACATGAACTAAACTACATAAAATATAACAATTCCCATAAAATACAATAAAATGTGATGGGTCATGCAGAGACTTCTGGTATTGCCTGATTATTGCTTTTTACAGTCATTTTAACAATAGTTTACCATAAAATTAAATGTTTTCCATAAATATAATATACATTTTATCCTTAATCATACTTTTTTTTTTACAATATTTTACTGTAAATTGTACTGTATTGTCTTAAATATATTATAATTTTTTACCATATATGATAAGGTAACTGACCATTAAACAATTTTTACTGTAGCATTTTTACATTATTTTACCGTTAAAATTACAGACATTTTTTACAGTGTAGTATGCCCTCCTAGGTATGCTTGTTACTGTTTTTTGTGGAATTTTAATAGGCAGATATGTTAAACACTTTAAGAACTGATCCCTTGTCAGGTGCCTGAGTCTCTTGAGCATCTTGGAAGCAGAAGGTACAGGCTGGCTAATGTTGTCATTGTGCTAGGAAGTTCCTCTGGGACAGTAGGTAATCCTCCGCAAAGTCCAGCTAAAGGCTCTGCATGACGGTTACTGGATGAAGGACAGATCAAACACAGAGAAAGCCGCTCCATATTGGTAGAAATAAAGGGGGAATAAGGGAAAAAGTAAGAGCGAGAGAATGAGTGAGAGAGAGATAAAGAGAAAAAGTGGAAAGAGAGAGTATCCAGATGACAGTAGAGATGGGGCAGATGGCTCTGGTTGCTTGGCTGACGGTCAGTCCCGTGGGACAACACACACACAGCTATATAGACAGCTATAACTTGAGAAACAGATAAGAATGCACATGTATACTAACAATAAGTAATAAGCAGTAAAGAGCCTAGTAATTAAGCATTATAACATGATTAGGAGTTAACATCAGCATGACTGTGATTCGGCTGTATATTGTGTGTTTATTGAATGTGTAATTGCTTGTATACAACAGTTCTATAAAGAAACTTACTGGAATATAAATTAACTGACATTTCATTCAAATACAATATGGCCAGCTGTTTTGTTTCTTTGAACTTCACCAGTGTAAATAGTTTGGTTACACACAAACCAATTTGAATTTTACATGCCATACAAATACAAAAAGCGTGAACTGTAAACTGTGAAACGTTCCAGTGCTGTTTTTTTTTTCAAATTCAACACTCTTGGAAGGCCAATTGAATATTATTACTTGATTTTTTATGTAAACACCACATCTTTTCAATACAATAAGCCTAATTTGGTTACTATGTCTTCTGCAACATATGAAATTAAGACATTTAAAAATAGTTCACCATAAATAAGACTTCTTCCAAAAATTCTCTTAGGAATCAAATTAATGTAGTATTTATTGACAGATCTTGTGACCAGCAGACCTGAATCACACATTGTCATTCACATTGAGAGTGTTGAGGCACCTCTCACCATGCATCACGTTAAACAATAGCACGAGAGGAGTCTGTGTATGCGTGAGTGTGTGTGTTTGATGTGCTTTTGTCTGTTTTTCGCAGTTATTCCTCCTGACTCTAACAGAGCAGCAGGAGGGGAGAGAGAGAAAGAGAGCCTGCGAAGGGTTAAGTGATTGAAAGAGAAAGAGAGAGTGAAATAGTTAGGGACAGAGACACATTTAAGGTGCTCCTGGGGTGTTGACACTGTGTAATGGGAGATAACCTTTCAGGTTTTACATGAACCCCCGCCACACATGCCATATCTCTGTAAAGTAAAAAAAAAAACAAAAAAAAAAAATATATATATATATAAGAATATTTTTATTCAATATTGATTAGTTATCAGTTGTAGTTAAATTAGTTAAATAAAAACTGTTAATTAGCTAAATAAATATTTCATTAATTCTATCAAGAGTGCTATTGTTTTGATGTTCTTTATCTTTTTTGACATAAATGAAGGTAACAGGCCTTGATTATTACAGATCATTTAGTAAATTTGTGGTTAAAATCATTGTTGTTTTATCAAGAATCATAAAGTCAAAATCACGTGACAGATAATAAATAAAAAATAGTATTTAAAAAGTAAATTCCTAATGTTCCCTTCATCCTGATGTGTTCAGTGCTGGAGAAACTGTTTACCCAAAGGATTTAAATGATGAAAACAGTATAAGGTGATGCGTATGCATGTCCTGCGTCCCTGCGCTCTCAGTTAGTCCTACACCTCTGTGTTTACTGTTATCCTTCCTAATCCCCTTTGACTCACTTTAACACTAGCACTCATCAGGATACTGTCTGTGCATGTGCTCAGGTATATAATGTTGTCAGGACAACAGTGAGTTCTATTTGTTAGCATCAGTAAATGCATTAGATCTTGTGAACTATCAATGAACAATATGAACAATAACATTATTTATTATTAAAAATGTATTAATCTTGGTCAATGTTAATTAATTAAAACAATTGTTCATTGTTAGTTCATGTTAGCTTATAATGCATTAATGTTAAGGTTTACAACTTTTAATTTAATAACATTAACCAAGATTAATAAATGCTGTAAAATTGTTATTTGTTGTTGGCGGTTCATGCTAACTAGTGTAGTTAACCAATGTTAACCAATAGAACCTTATTGGTAAGCGTATTATGTTTTCATAACAGATCTGTTAATCACACATTATTGTATTAAACACAATCAAATGACTTGGTAACACTTTACAAAAAGGTTCCATACATTAACATTAGTTAATGCATTAATTATCATGAATAAACAAATAACAATATATTTTTAACAGCATTTATTAATCTTTGTAAATGTTAGTTAATAAAAAATACAATTTTTCATTGTTAGTGCATGTTAGTTCATAGTGCATTAACAACTGTTAACAAGTATAATTTTTGATTCAAAAAACGAATTAGTATATGTAGAAATTAACATGAACTATGATTAATAAATGCTGTAAAAGTGTTGTCCATCATTAGTTTATGTTAACTAATGTTGTTAACTAATGTTAACAAATGGAATCTTATTGTGAAGTGTTACTGATGAGTTTTGATATACAACCTAAACATTCAGTTGGAACCACTTATTTCAGTAAATTACATGCTCATATTTATAAGGCTCACATTTGTATTGTAATGACTCATGTAGGCTACACAACACAAATTCCCATTGAAGTCTTATTTTCACCTAACCCCTATCTCATCACACACACACACACACACACACACATACACACACACACACACTCACACACACAAACACACACACACACACACACACACACACACACACACACACACACACACACACACACACACACACACAACATTGATAGACAGCTAGATGGCCGGTCAGCAACCCTGCTGTCAATACCAGCCTTTCACATTTAACAGAGCTAACAGCACAGGATCTCTGAATGTGTAAAGTGCCTAGTCCTAGATAGTTTTCTGCTGGTTAAGAGTTAGTCTCCCATTTTAGCACTCACTGTCTAATCTGACAGGCTTCACACCTAGAGTTTCACAAACCTCAGTGGCAAGTAGACAATAAATCTAAAGCAACCAAATCAGTGTTTCTTGACTGGTGGGTGACGACCCAAAAATATGTTCTGATAGGGTCAATGACAAAAAAACCAACCTGGTCTCATAGTGAAAACGTTACTCTATATACATTTTTGCTAAACTTGTTATAAGTGTCTCCAGGAACAAATCACTGCAGTTTCCAGGTTAAATGAACACTAGAGGTGCTACAACATCTGTGTGTTTTATTCACTTTCACTCAAATCATGACTTTAATGGCTGATTATGACTTTATATATTACTCAGACCCTGCTATTTTATATTATCGACACACTTTTACTGTATGTATCTTTTGAAAAACGATACATTTTAATGCTTGTATTACAGACCCACCTACACATATAAACTTGCGTGGAAACTTACCTGATAGGGTGTTGGACTTAAAGTCAGAGTCCCACAGTTGAAATCCTGCCATGAACTCAAACTGACACATGACACAACAGAGACATAAAAGCGGCATGAAATGAGGTGGTTGCTTCAGAAAGTGTGCTTTTTCATTTAGCTTCAGCAATATTGGTTAGGTTTAGGCATTGATAAGGTAATGATGTCTTTTTTAACTTCTCATATATATTTTAAAACACTAATGGTTAGGTTTAGGCGATGATTTGGTAAAAAAATATAGGTTAGGGAGGTATGTTTTAAAAATATATACATCTAAAATTCACCTTAAAGCCTTGTCTGAATACGACACCATTTTACTCGCTTTTGACGCCCCCAGCTGGACATTTCACTGGAAACTTGCAGCCAAACGTGTTATACAGCATATCAATTTTGAATTGCAAAAATGTTGTCATATTCACGTAAATGTCATGCGATCAGGCTGAAAAAACAACTAAATGCAATGAACTATTATTGCGCACATTTTTATAGTAAAAGGGAGGAAAATGTTTCAGTATCTTTTGTTGTAAATGTCAGAAGCTCTGCACTGCACTCAGATGAAATTTTTCTGCAAATTCATCTGTCATTTGATAGTAAGTCGGCAAATTCTGCAGATGCCAATATAAATGGGTTGAGTGACATGCCCATGATCTTGAAGAAATTTTTGTTTGCTTTTGTATGCTACACAAATTTGGGTCATCACTTAATGGTAAATCTGAGTCCTCAAACAAAACTAGTTGAGAAGCTAAATAAAATTAGAGCCTTTAAAATGTTGCATATATGTGGCTGTGTATGTAAGATGATGACCTTGCCCTTCCCAGGATAGGTTATTAATCTGTTTAATGAGTGGGATGATTGAAAAATCTGTGTCACTGTCTTTCTTTCGCTCTCTCTCTCTCAAAAGCAATGTTCTGCCCTCTCTTTTGTGCATAGGACAATTGGCAGTGACCCCTTCCAGCTCCCAAAGGTACTCAAAGGTCAGAAGGAGTAACTGCAAAGATAAATACACACTCTCAAACACTGGCTGGAGTGGGACGTGGTGGCTGGTCGAAGGCTGTTCAGTGAATGTGGCCTGAGAATATCAGAATGAGAGATACAGTAACAAGGAAAAGAAAAAGGTAAGATGCCTTCAATCAGGAGTCATAGTCATAGTATTGCAGTAATAACCACTGCCTTTGAAACCCTGTTTTTATTGTCAAATTTGGCTTAAAAACACCTTGATTACTTTGATAACTTCATGGAATGTACTCAAATTAATGTTATTATTGTTATTATTATTATTATTATTATTATTTTAGTTTACCATAGAGGCAAAATCTGGTTTGAAACTGCCGAGGAGTCTTCCCAACATAAACATTTACAGAAGCCCAAGTTCTAATGGAATAATGAGGTCCGTTTTATTTCCCCATTAGAGACTAAAGCCACGCATAGCTGCTACATGGGTGGCAAATATGAAATAAGAACATTCTCTCTCTTTGCACAGGAACACACATGCACACACACTCTGTTCTTTGGAGGCAGTGACTGCTTGTAAAGCCACAGATCTCTCCCATGGAGAACAGCCACAGGACATAGTCCCTGAGTATCTCTGAAACATTTATGAAGTCTCATAATCCCCTCTCTGCCTAATATACCCTAACAAGTCTTTACTGCCTCTCTAGCCCTGCTCTAGTGGTCCCGGCATCTAACCCCTTTAACACCCTACTTTCAAGGCTTTTACGTGGTTTCTGCATTTTTAAAACATATAGTATGGTCAAACAGAGATGTGCATCCTAAAATATTTATAGACTATGTTTATGTTGTGTACGATAGATCGATATAGATCGATAGATAGATAGGATGCACTTTATTTTACAGTACGTATACTTTCAATATACTTAGTGTACTTACCAAAAAAAATAATGAGTAATATCAGGTAACTACATGTACAGTGGCATGCAAAAGTTTGGGCACCCCTGGCCAAAATTTCTGTTGCTGTGAATAGTTAAGTGAGTAGAAGATGAATTGATCTCCAAAAGGCATAAAGTTAAAGATGAAACATTCTTTTCAACATTTTAAGCCAGATAAGTGTATTATTTTTGTTTTACACAATTGTAGAGTGGAAAAAAGGAGCAACATGCAAACGTTTGGGCACCCCAAGGGATTTTAGCTCTCAGATAACTTTTACCAAGGTCTCAGACCTTAATTAGCTTGTTAGGGCTATGGCTTGTTCACAATCATTGTTTGGAAAGGCTAGGTGATGCAAATTTCAAAGCTTTACAAATATTCTGACTGCTCAAACCTTGTCCCAACAATCAGCAGCCATGGGCTCCTCTAAGCAGCTGCCTAACGCTCTGAAAATGTAAATAATCGATGCCCACAAAGCAGGAGAAGGCTATAAGAAGATAGCAAAGCGTTTTCAGGTAGCCGTTTCCTCAGTTCGTAATGTAATTAAGAAATGGTAGTTAACAGGAATGGTGGAGTTCAAGTTGAAGTCTGGAAGTCCAAGAAAACTTTCAGAGAGAACTGCTCGTAGGATTGCTAGAAATGCGAATCAAAGCCCCTGTTTAGACTGCAATAGACCTTAAGGAAGATTTAGCAGACTCTGGAGTAGTGGTGCACTGTTTTACTGTGCAGCGACACCTCCACAAATATGACCTTCATGGAAGAGTCATGAGAAGAAAACCTTTCCTGCATCCTCACCACAAAATGCAGCGTCAGAATTTGAACATCTAAACAAGCCTGATGCATTTTGGAAACAAGTCCTGTGGACTGTTGAAGTTAAAATCTAACTTTTTGGCTGCAATGAGCAAAGGTATGTTTGGAGAACAAAGGGTGCAGAATTTCATGAAAAGAACACCTCTCCAACTGTTAAGCACAGGGGTGGATCGATCAGGCTTGTGTTGCAGCTAGCGGCATGGGGGAATATTTCACTGGTAGAAGGAAGAATGTATTTAATTAAATACCAGCAAATTCTGGAAGCAAACATCACACCATCTGTAAAGAAATCTGAAGATGAAAAGAGGATTGCTTCTATTACAGTATAACGATCCTAAACACACCTCAAAATCCACAATGGACTACCTCAAGAGGCGCAAGCTGAAGGTTTTGCCATGGCCCTCACAGTCCCCCGAACTAAACATCGAAAATCTGTGGATAGACCTCAAAAGAGCAGTGTAAGACAGCCCAAGAATCACAGAACTAGAAGCCTTTTGCAAGGAAGAATAGGCGAAAATCCCCCAAACAAGAATTGAAGACTCTTAGCTGGCCATGAAAAGCATTTACAAGCTGTGATACTTGCCAAAGGGAGTGTTAATAAATACTGACCATGCAGGGTGCCCAAACTTTTGCTTCTTTGTTTTTTGAAACTGTAAAAGATGGAAATAAAAAAGTAAAATATTAAAGAAATGTTTCATCTTTAACTTTATGCCTTTTGGAAATCAGGCCATCTTTTGCTCGCTTAGCTATTCACAGCAACAGAAATTTTGTTCAGGGGTGCCCAAACTTTTGCATGCCACTGTACTTAAGGTTAAGGTTATGGTTGGGGTTAGGTTTAAGGTTAGTACCTAGTAATTACTGTAGTTGTTGTAATTATATAGTAAGTAAATGTAGAACAGTATAAAGTGCTACCAATAGATATATAAATGTGAATACATACATAAATAAACAGAGTGACTATTTGCACTAGGGGTTAATAGCACTTGGGGTGGGGTGTCATGATGGTGTGTGTAAGTTTCTTTAGAGCAGACAACCCGGATTTGATTCCGCATTTTGTCCAACTTTTTCCCATCCTGTTTCCACTCTTAATGATTCCTTTAAAACTACTTAGAATACATAAAAATTAATAAAGGTACATTACTATAGTACTATTGTAGTAACAGTAGTGTAGTGTTTTTTGGCAGAAGCCATAGGTTTAATACAATTAACAATGGTGTTACTACAGTAAAATGGTGTTAATATAGTAGCCATGTTTAATTTTATGGTTATATGATTTTTAAAAAATTATCATGGTGATACTAAGATTACTGTAGTAAAACCATGGTTAATTTTTGTAAGGGAAGGTTAGAGTTAGGTTTCGGGGTAGTGGTAGGGGTTGGTGTAGGGTGTCTGTGGGACTCAAAATGAACACAAGTAACACCCTGCAGTGATGCCCCTATACTGTATGTTAGTATTCTTCTAGTGGTGCAAATAGCATTTAACACTATTTGCACTTAGTACAAAAAATATGTTTTTGGTTGCTATTTACACTTAGAGTAAAATAGCCTCTTCCATAAATAAATAATTTAGCCATTTACCAGATGTTGTCATTCAAAGTCACAAAACTGAAATAGCATATTTAACTATAAATATGTGAACATATAAATGCAAAACCAAAAATATAATTTGTTTAACCATATGAATGTAGTGGGCACACACAGTGGGAGGACAATATTCTAATATTTAAAATCTATTTTGTGAGAGTGGGCAAGTGATTGAGAGTGGGAGTGAGAGAGATATCTGTGTGGACTGTGTGTGTGACCTCAGGTTGTCATTGTGCTATAAGGGGTCTGACTGGACATTAGAAAACCTCCATTACTGTTTATATGAGTGTGTGTGTTAAAATTGGGTCTTTGGGGACCTGATCCCAGGAGGCTGTTTTACTGCAGCCCCTGCCCTGTGCCTGTGTTTACATTTTGAGTATGCCATATGCTAAATGGCTAGTATTACTACTCAGATTTCCCTTAGCTGCACTTCCACACTCACAGATAAATGAGGAATTATCAGAGAACAGTCCCAGTTTAAAGCAAAGTGATATTGAGCTGTTAGTGTTATTGATAAAGACCTTTACACCTGACAGTTCTCATGAGCATTCTTTGCTAACTGACATAGTAAAATCTTTTTCTTTTATATATATATATATATATATATATATATGTATTAAATTTTTTTATAAAAACAAAAATAAACAATGAAGTGAACTGCAGCCATGAATTAACTGTTTATTCAGCTGAACGTTTCAAAATAACAAGACAAACTGAGCATGCACTTGACTAAAATTTCTTGAATAAAAATGCTTTATAAACAGATAAATATATGAATACGGATGAAGCACATTAGAAGCCCTTGTTTAATGATTATAAAGGCACACCTGTGACAGCACATTCGATAATAATGTTGCAAGCTGCGTGCTTACAATAAACTATGTTTAAAACCCTATATATATACAGTATATATAGTACATATAGTATAGTTTGAATTTTGTACTTTTATTAATTAGTACAATTTGCTATTACTAATTTGCTGCTATTTAGTAAACTAATTAGTGTTTATTAATAGATGGCCATTTAGCAAAAAAGTAATATCAATACCAAAAACAATTGGGGGCAAAATAAGCCTTAAATAAGATATTTGGAAGCAGAATGCCTGTTTGATGGAATAAGCACTGTTTTCTGGATCAATGCAACTGCAATGGAGAATGCTTTTCATTCACAGTAGTCAAGCTAATGGTTCAGAACATCATCCTAAGGCATCCCATCAGTGCTACACATACACACGCGCACAAACACACACACACACACACACACACACACACATACATACAGGGGGAAGGAGACACAGAGGTCAGTACGGCCGGTCGCGAGGAAGGCTGTGGTGTCCAGTACATACAATCATCATCAGTAGCATGCTGAATACAAGAGCACAGTAAACTCTCACTACGAGTGGCCGCATACAATACAGCATCTGAGCCCAGAAAGCTGTTTTTTACGTAAAAATACACCCCATAATATCCGTCCTGTCCCCTGTGTGGGATAACAAGGTGTTTCCTACATCCATGTTGCCACTTCCTAACACAAAATATCCTGTCATGTTGATATCAGCAGTGTTAGTGATTAATGATGGGAAAAACATATTTAATCCCCTGAAACATGAGTTGTCTTCTCTATTGCTGGCTGTTGTGGTTACATGATGGCTGAAAAATCTCTTGATATCTTCTAGAAGGAGCAGAAGAAAAGTGATGAGGGACATTTGGTCAGGCTGAGCTCTGATCTGCTTTAAAAGACCCTCTCATGGGACAATAGATGTTTCACACAGGGAGGTCATACATGGGGAGATCATTCTGAGCCCACCCACAGACTGACAGCATTCCTCTGTGAGCGCAGTGTGTGTGTGTGTGTGTGTGTTCATGGGTGATTCTTCTTTCCTTTTCCTGTCCCCTAGAAATAATAGAATCTTTGTTGTTTTAGTTTTTTTAAGGACATTTTTTAATAGCTTTAAACATTTTGAATGTGTTTCTTTAATTAATTAAAATAATTAAACAAATTTAAGAGGATTGAAATGTTACATTTGCCAGACTGTCCCTATTTTGGGTTCCTCCTCTATCCTAACTTCCCCACTTTAATAATTTTATACATAAAGTGTTGAAATGGAGGATATTCTGCTTTGCACTTTTTCCTAAGTATTTTCATAAATAATATTATTAAAATAAAAAATAAAAATTATTTGGTCTTTATGTGTACAGTTTAAAAGTCACTGTCCCCAGAACTGCTGTCATAGACACAAAGTATTTGAACATTTTGGTAACACTTTACATTAATGTTCCCATTCTTAAGGGTTTTTAAAGGGGTTCATTAATAACTAATAAGTCATTTACAAATGCATTATAAATAATGTATATGCAGTTATGATAACATGCATAAAAAGGACAACTTTCTTCCAATACTTGCCAAATAGTGAGCATTTTAACTTGTTTTAAATGTGTAATTAATACTCTAATTCATACTTATGTTAATCAAAAACATCAAATACCCTAATTCATGATTTATGTTATCTGTTTAAAACAGATATAATATCAAAATAGGAGATATTATGTCATTTCGCTATAGCTCGCTTTGTGTTTATATAAATTACTGTAATGTTTTTACTCACTTGTGTTGTCACTTTCCTTGTCACCTTGATGTAAAAAAACATTATGCTACTCCAAGTGGTGTCTGAACTTACTAGTCCTAGTTACCTCCTCTGCAAAATCACCTTTCATGCTTATTCACAGCATATGTTATATAATAAAGTTACATTAAACCATACTGAACATTTATTATGTTATATTATATTATACATTTTGGCAACTCCTTAATAAATGTTTAACACTGAATAAGTGTTATTAAGCATTTATAACATGTGAGGTAAACGCTTCACACTGGCAGGAATTGCAAGAAAGGCATTTGTAAGCGAATTATTAGTCATTAATGAACCCTTTATAATCTCCTAACAGAGAGAATGCGAATGTAAACTGTTATCAACTTTTTAATTCTGATACAAACTATTGATTGTTGATTTTATTAGTTGAAAGTAAGTTCGAATCCAGGGTGTGCTCCATTAATGACTAATAATTCGCTTACAAATGCATTACAAATCACTGCAGTTAGAACAACATGCATTAAAAGGGTGACTTTCTTGCAATTCCTGCCAGTGTGAAGCGTTTACCTCACATGTTATAAATGCTTAATAACACTTATTCAGCATTAGTAACATATAGAATTTACCTTAATGAAAAGTGGACACCTGTAAAACATTTATTAAGGAGTTGCCAAAATTTATAATATAATATAACATAATAAATGTTCAGTATGGTTTAATGTAACTTTATTATATAACATATGCTGTGAATAAGCATGAAAGGTGATTTTGCAGAGGAGGTAACTAGGACTAGTAAGTTCAGACACCACTTGGAGTAGCATAATGTTTTTTTTACATCAAGGTGACAAGGAAAGTGACAACACAAGTGAGTAAAAACATTACAGTAATTTATATAAACACAAAGCGAGCTATAGCGAAATGACATAATATCTCCTATTTTGATATTATATCTGTTTTAAACAGATAACATAAATCATGAATTAGGGTATTTGATGTTTTTGATTAACATAAGTTTTTGTCCCTGTAATAAATGCACTGTAAGTTGCTTTGGATAAAAGTGTCTGCCAAATGCATAAATGTGCATTAATTAAGAGTTTTTTTGCATTAAGAGTGTAAGCACTAGAAGAAAAAAAACAGCGTCATTACGCTCACATTGTGAGTCTGATATCAGATCAAAGATCAGATATTCAAACATAATTCTTAGCCACTTTTGAAATATTTTAATTACTAATCATAAAACTCTTAACAACTCCATTGAAATTCCTCCAGATGTATTCCACCAATGAAAAATCAGCCTATCAATACCTCCTCGAATGAGCTGTGCTTAGTTAGCCTAATAATTGTGTTGCTTTGATTACCTTTTCCCAGTGTGTTGTTGAAAGCATTTTTTCTTTTGTTCCAGCAATGTTCAGCACCGGCGATTTATTGATCAGAATAAGCCAGTTAATAAGCTTGAGACTAATTCATCACAGGGCTAGAGACTGGAACAGCAAAGCCTAGCTTAATCAACTCATCAAAGCGCCCTGTGCATGAAGACAGTTATTAAAGGCAGAGCGGAATGTATGTTAGATAGATAGTAACAGGGGTCTAGGCACAACCAAGACTAAGCTAGAGAACTTTAATTCTTTTTGCTGTGTTCTCTGTGTGTAAATCAGTTACAGCTCAATGAACTCTGGCCAAACAAGGTCTTTTAGATGGTTATAACAGAGAAAATGCCAGAATGGTACAGCCTCATTTGTGACATAAATTAAAGTGAGATAAGTATAAAATATTTTTTGCAGAATTACTCCTTTGACTGCAACAGTGCCTTTTCAGATTTGTGGCCTCAACTCTTGTGACCCCCGCATGACTTAACGGTTTGGACTATGAATCTGACCAATATTCAGTGAAGTTATCCAGACGTTGCCTCTGAGAACTGATCGACTGTCTTTCTGCAGTTAGAATATGATACAGTGCTACCTAATGACAGATAGGGCCAGGGAAAATCACCAATAATTACCACCATCATCAACCTTATATTTCACTCTATCCTGCTGAGCAACTATTGAGAGCTGTGTGCACAGAGAGCGATGACCTCATTTGGACAAGAACACAAAGAAGACAGAAATATTTACAGCATGACGCAAAAGTAATAGCTGCCTTCCCAGTACAATAACTTCTCTCCTAAAAGAGTACAAGAGAAGTAAAAAATAAAAACAAATAAAAAAATTATAATGGATTTTGGGCCTGGTTTAGTAGATTATGATGAGGTAAAGTGACATGAAAAAAAGCCATGTAGTGAAAATGTGATAAACCATAATAAAGCACTTAGGTGGTATAAAATGATTGAAAAATAAAATGAAATAAAATTAAATGAATAATAAAAATAATGTGTATGCACAATCATAATTGTGAAAGGGCTGTCCGAAAACCCTCAGGTAAGTGCTTTTTCACACTTACTGACCACTGCTGATGATAATGTCCCCTGTCAGTCTTTCTCACCACTAAAGGCTAAAGCCTCACACCAGCACTAACTAACCCTGACCTGCAACCTCATTTGGCTACTTGTGTCACACCTGGAGAAAGGCATCAAGGGCAAAAACAGGAGCAATTACCTATCAGGCCTTCTTCATTAGGATGTTATTGAGGTGGAGATTGTGAACAGGTACTTAAATGGACAGCACATCATCTAATAGGTCACTGGGGTATATCACCTGTGTGAGAGGATGGCCATCACGGACATTCACATGGAACCCATTGGTCACAGAGGTTTAAAAGCAACAGACAAAGACATCTTAATAAAGTCTCTACTGTCTTTTGGTGGATATGGACTCACCTGGGGAGCTTATTATTGCAGTTAAAGCCATGAATCTGAGACAGATACACTGCAATTATGACACAAGGCTTGATGAGTCCACAAATTACAATGAGGTAAAGTGAAAAGAGGACAAAACTTGAAAGTTTTAGAGAGCAAACTGACCCTGTACTACAGATTCCAGGTTCATAAATTTGGAACATCTGCTCATAGCTGTAAATAATGTGATTTTATCTGTTTCATGGTCAAAAGAACAAGTGGAGAAAGACAGCAATTGAGGTGGGTTTTTTCAATAATTTGTGTATCTTATCGTTAATTTTATTATTTTATTTGGAAAAAAAAAGTGGTCATTTTTTGCATTTGATGTAGAAACATTTGTCATTAGTATTAGTTTACTCAAAGTTTACTTATAATTTAAAGTAGAATTATGCAAATAAATTTATTTATTTTATTTTGTAGCAAAAAATTATCATTAGCATTAGTTTATTTAAATCTGGTGAATAATACCAGGGACACAAAGCAATACCAGTTTGCAAAAGTCAATCCCAAAAATTGACACTTTAAATATGGGGAATAATACCAAGGATTGGAAGAAAGAATTGTACAGCATTTAAGATTGTTTTGCTATAAAGATTTCTCTTAAGAATTTCAAGCAGAATATTTTAAGAGTATATTTAAAACACCCAAACTGCTTAGTGCATAAAACCTCTGAGTAAATATGGAGAGTTACAGAGATTAAAAAAACAAATCCAATCCCTTCTCCCCTGAGACCCCACCAAGGTCCTGAAATCCTGCCATTTTTACCAATCCATGTCATTAGGGCATGAATCATGGATGGATCAGGTTTATTCTGTGACTTTTGATTTTTTACAACTCTCAAACAGGTCTCCTTGGATTAAGTAATACACCATTTTATATTATCTTATGATAGTTAAAAGCAGTTCCATTTGACAAACTCAAGATTGGTCAAGATTAATCTTAATATATGCCATATTAACAAACCCTGTATTAAGTATGTATACAATGAATGTCTGAGGCAACTGAGAGCAGAGTGACTGTTCATGCATAACCAGTAGGACTGATCAGACTGGGACAGAGCTCACTCCTCTCCCAGCTCCTGTCTGATGGCCTGATCACTTGATCAATACCACATAACCTCAGATGGTTTATGTATGTATGCTGCTTAGGTATTAGTAATATAAACACAGAGCAAAAAGAAACTTGTTGATTTGTTTCATTACAGATTAGGAGCAGATGCAGAGACAGCTAATCACTGGGCCATTGGGCTGCCACAGGGAGAGAGCACAATCCCCACATGAGCCTTTTACACACCCAAACCCACACATCAGATCAGATTAATAACTCCCCGGCAGTGCTTACTATGCCTCCTCTCTCTCTGATCACATGTGGATTTCTGCTCTAGAGTTCATTGAATTCTTCCACTATTTGAGAAACAGATCCTACACCACTGTAAATATGGCCTTATACATGATGAGTTATCAATAACACATTGGGTTTAGTTGTCACAGTGAAAAGATGAATGAGTCAATTAGAAACTGTTAATAGTGTGTTGGCTTGAAAAACAAACTGAGCTTCTTTGTGTCTGATCTCATTAAGCAAATTAGATTCTCTCCACCACATAGTATCCAGATAGAATGCTTGCAGTTCCAACTGAATAATGCATACATTACATATTGGCTAACTTCTGTCATACTATATTTATGATGCATATTATATTAAAGAGATAGTTTACCCAAAAATTATTATTCTCTCATCACTTAACCTCATGCCATCCCAGATGTGTATGACTTTCTTTCCACTGCAGAACACAAAATATGATTTTTAGAAGAATATTTCAGCTCTGTCGGTCCATAATTAAGTTAATGGGTGCCAAAATTTTGACACTCCATAAAGCACATAAAGGCATCATAAAAGTAATTCATACTACTCCAGTGTTTTAATCCATATCTTCAGAAGTTATATGATAGGTGTGGGTGAGAAACAGATCAATATTTAAGTCCTTTTTTGCTTGAAATTCTTCTCCCTGCCCATTTGGGGGCAGTATACATGAAAAATGTGAATTGACAAAAAACAGGAATTCTTCTAAAAATCTTCATTTGTGTTTGGCAGAAGAAAGAAAGTCATACACATCTGGGATGGCATGAGGGTGAGTAAATAATGAGAGAATTTTCATTTCTGTGTGAACTGTTCCTTTAATGTCTTAAAGCTGAAGTTTGGAATTTCAGACCGGTTTCCCAAACATTCCCCCGTCTTATATTATTTGAGGAACAGATTGCCAAGGCCACACCATTGGTTGAGCTAATGTTGCTGTGTCAGGCTGGTCCAAATGCTCAAAGAACTCTGCATTTTAGGCTGGGACAAGAGTATTTTTATACCAAAAAAAAATAATTAAAAAAAAATTTAAAAAAATGGCACACTTCACCTTTAAAGAAATAGTTCACCTAAAAATGAAAATTCTGCCCAAAAAAAAAAAAAAGAAAAAGAAAAACATTCCTGTCAAAACTCTTACTCTTAAAATGAAGCTCCATGTAACTTGTGCATCATTTTACAAGTCTTCAGAAGGCATAACATGGGTTTTGGTGAGACACAGTGCGAAGTTTAAGGATGCTTTCACATTAGCAATTTTGGTGCGCACCTGGGTTCGAATGATGTCATAGTTCGGTTCATTTGGATAATGTCGACGCTGTTTTTCAAACTCAGGTGCGCACCCCTGAACCACACCAGAGTCCACTTAAAAAGGTGGTCTGGGGTACGGTTCATGTGAATGCTGGTACGGTTCGCTGCTGATATAAACACATTCGTACCAAACCATGGATGTAAACCTCTATCGATATAATTTTTGTTTTTGTGTAACGGTAGCCAGCTGGTAAATGATAGCTAAGCAGTGTGTAAACCTCTCTCTCCTGGCCTGATGAGATGCACTAGTGACCGAGGTTAGAGGCCATGTTAGCATGTCCGACTCCCATGCTGGGGGACGCTGGTTCGAATCCCACTTGGAGCGGATCGAGTAGGATCAGTGATACTGGTGCCGTGACCCGGATGGGAGTGAGGTTTAGGGGTGTGAGTGTAACGGTAGCCAACTAGTATGTGCTGTGTAGTGTGTGTAAACCTCACTCCCCTGATCTCAAGAGGTGCACTAGCAACTGGTGTTAGAGGCTGTAGCCTTTAGCCTCCTTGTTAGCGCGCCTGCCTCCCATGCCGGAGTCACCGGTTCGAGTCCCATTCGGAGCAGGTCAAACAGGACCGGTAACAGTGGTGCCATGACCCAGATGGGAGTAAGGTTTAGGAGGGTGAGTGTAATGGTAGCCAGCTGGTACGTGATAGCTGTGCAGTGTATAAACCTCTCCTGGCCTTAAGAGACGCACTAGCAACCGAGGCTAGAGGCCATGGCTTTATAGCCTCCTTGTAAACTTGTCTGACTCGCGTGCCGGTGATCGCTGGTCTGAATCCTGCTTGGAGTGGATAGAGTACAACTAGTGACATTTGCAGGCTCCAGATCGCAATTATTATGGTATAATGCATTTCTCACACCTGCTTGTGTCCAAATAAATCACCCCTAAAGAGCAGCTCACATTCTTCACATCTCTTGCAAAGCATCCGTGGGCTCACGGCAGACAAACGCTAATATTCTTCACTTCATTACACATTCAATGCATCCGTAGAAGACAAACATAAGTATCATTCTGAGCATGTAAAGTTTTGGTGCTAAATCCAAAGAATTGAATACTTCAGTAAAACAGTGAAGCTGATGTTTTCTTGAGTTGTGACCTAGTTACAGTGGTAAACTGCTGCTGCTTGTACTCTCGTTGATGACACAATCGGACCGCAGTTCAGACCAAAAATATATGATGTGAACAGAGACAAGTGAGGGCAGAGGGAGGGGGAGGAAACAAACTCGAGTTCGGTCCAAGCAATTGAACCAAGTGTAAAAGCACCCTAATTAATTTTTCAGTGAATATTTTGACATCCATTGCAAGTTCATAACCGCTAATGGAGAAGCTTGTTCACAGATGCATGCAAGTGCTTGTCTTGTTTTTAGCACTAAACAATTAAAGTTCTCGCTGGAACACGCAAGCCACTGAGCGAGCTTCTTTCATAGCACTCTTGAACATGCAAAGATGTCAAGATTTGCAAAATGTTGGGGCCTGGGTAACTCAGTGCGTATTGACGCTGACTACAACCCCTGGAGTCGTGAGTTCGAATCCAGGGCATGCTGAGTGACTCCAGCCAGGTCTCCTAAGCAGCTAAATTGGCCCGGTTGCTAGGGAGGGTAGAGTCACATGGGGTAACCTCCTTGCGGTCACGATTAGGGGTTCTCACTCTCAATGGGGCACGTGGTAAGTTGTGCGTGGATCGCAGAGAGTAGCATGAGCCTCCACATGCTGTGAGTATCCGCGGTGTCATGCAAAGTGAACCACATGATAAAATGCACGGATTGACTGTTTTAGAAGCGGATTGAGGTGAGTAACTGTGCCACCATGAGGACCTACTAAGTAGTGGAAATTGAGCATTCCAAATTGGGAGAAAAGGGGATAAAATAAAAAAATTTAAAAAAAGATTTGTAAAATGTCTTGAACTACTGTTTTTCTGAAAGCTTCATAACAACTTACATTGACTGAATATGCTATGATTCATAAGCTTCAATTTACCACCAAGTAAACAACACATGACACAGAACACATTATATGAAGGTTGGCTGAGGAAATTGACTAATCAGCCAAACTTTTCTTTAAGTTCCTTTGTTTTAGCTTTTTCTTTTTTGGTTGATGGATTTGTCCATTGAGGATACAGTTTTATTTGTCTATCCAACTTTGGTGTGGCCTGTTATTCATTTGTCTGCCAACTGTCCCTATGCATTGATCCTCATACAATCATTGACAGAGAGCTATCAGGACTCAATCAGGACCTGCAGCTGAATGACAGCTCAATTTCTCCAAATCCCATTTGTTAAGAAGCATTTCCACCTAATAATACTTGTGCCACTCACATCATTGGCAAAGTGTGCCCTCCAACACGTGAATTACACCAGCCAGTTGTCACAATAGTTGCAAATGAGTGTGGATGTGCTTTCCGTGCGGCACATGGCGGTTGGTTTTTAGAGTGCCGTATAGAAGTTGAAGCCATTGTGCTCAGATTTCCCCTGTTTCTCCTAACCCTAGCTGGCAGTCTGCTAATTGTGCCCTTTCAGGTCATTGTAGATCAGCACACTTCTAGACCAGAGTGTGAAAAGAAGAATTGGTGGGGGGATGAGTGGGGGACCTGGGTCGGGTAGCTCTGGCCCCTCAAACGAGGGTCGGGCACGTGCGCTCCACAATACAGCCTCCAGATTAAGGGCTGAACAAAGGCTGGGTGAACTTTAATTACACAGCAAACAGCTCTGAGGGTGAATGGAGGGACTGACACTGCTCCATTGGCAGCTGTGCTTCAAGAAGCCACTTACTGTAAGCAGGGGAGGAGAGGAAGTGGAGTGTACACACGCAAATGAGAGCTGCCTGCTCCATATGTCTCTCCCTCCCCCTGCACAAACACACTCAGAGACAGACACAGGCACACATAGACATTTATGCATCCAACATGATGGAGTTTACTCACCCTCACATCGTTTTGAACCAGTACGACTTTTGTATGTGGAACTCAAAATGAGATTTTGATGCATGTGGAATGTCTTTTCAAGAAAATGGCAGTTGATAGTGGCTCACTTAAAAGGTTAAAGGAATATTCTGGGTTCACTACTAGTTAAGCTCAATCGAAAACATTTGTGGCATAATGTTAATTACCACAGGAAATATTTTCAACTCATTCCTTTTTTTTTTTCTTTTTTTTTTTTAAAGAAGCAAAAATTGCAGTTACAGTAAAGCACTTGCAATGGAAGTTAATGGGCCAGTACATTAAAATACACACTGTTTCAAAAGTATAAACACAAGATTAAACATTATACAAGCTAACATGGTTTTAGTGTGATCAAATCTGTTTTACTTTATTTTAGTGTGATAAACACAAAGTTTACCATTGCGTTGCCATGGCAATGAAGTTGTAACGGTGGATATAACTTTATACTGATTAGGTTATTAAGCAATTTCTTCACACTAGAATCATGTTAACATGCAAAATATTAACATCTTGTGGCTATACTTTTGCGACCATGTGTATTTTTGTGTTTAAGAATTAGCCCTACTGTTATTGTAAATGCCTAACTGTAACCGCAATTTTGCTTTTTTCTAAGTAAACAAGGGACGAGTTGAAAATATTTTTATGTGGAAATCAGTATTTTGCCACAAATGCTATATATTGAGCTGAACTTGTGTTGAACCCTGGATATTCCTTTAAAAAGGACCAAAAATACCATAAAAGTAGTCCTTGCGTTATTACATTCCAAGTCATCTGAAGGCATATGATAGGTTTTTGGTGAGAAACAACTCAAAATTTAAGTCAGAATTATGGAGTCCATATTGAAAATGGGATTCAACATCTAATTTAAACCTGGAAATAATCAGCATTTTGAGACATAGAAAACAAAGAAAAGTTATTATTTGATATCGGGCCTTAATGAAGATACAAGAAGGAAAGTTTTTCTGAACCAAAATGTAAAAGGATATAAAATATGTATTTAATACTTATGGAGTTATAGGTTCTCCAACTTTGGAAAAGCAACAAATTTTTCACATTTTTGGATCACATCATCATAATAATTTATGTTTATTTTCATCAGTAAAAAATTACATGTTAAAAACAAAATTTTGAGCCAGTGACCTCTGATTAAGTTGATATGGGATGAGTCTGACCCAAATGCATGGAACTACTGTATAATTGCAACCATAAATGCAAGAGACCATAAATGCATGCACATGGACATGGAAAGCTGTACGTCAACACAAAACATCTTAAATCATTATTAAACAGATAATAGCAGAATCTACACAGAAAACCTGTGCTACTGCAAAATGTGAAGGCGTTCTTAATGGATTTATATTTGATAGCTTGTGAGCACAAACTTGCTTAAATGTGATCAGTGACAGCTTTCTGTAACAGATTGTTAGCCCCAGTTTTAATAGGTGCGACTAATGATGGCCTGATATTTCCTGCTCAGCGCTTATTTGTGGAGGGGTCTTAAGCCAGCACTAGAATCTGCTTAAGATGGTAAAATGGGGGATAAATTTGTAGAGAGGTTAAAGACTAGAGATGAGGCAGCATGTTGGTTAGACTGCACTGAAGCACACTAGGGGAGCTATTGAAATGCATCAAGACAGGCTGAAGCTAATTCACAGTAGAGTCCAATTTACAGTACAGGTGGGGCAATTAAAGAGATGGAACCCATAAGCGGAAACACAGTGGTTTTAGGGCTCACAATAAGTCAGTAGGGGGCAAATAAAACTGTGGACACATGGCAGTGTCATTTGTGTAGATTGGCAATGCTGGTTTCTCTACAGCTTCCAACATTATAAACTAAATGAGCAGCCATTTACTGAAGTGACTTTAGGAGAAGATCAGGGGTGAACGCAAATGCAAAGGCTGTTAAGAGAATTTTAGCACGTGGAAAGCTTAAAATGAATTGAATTTAATTTAATATCTGCTTAGATGTTGTACACTCAAATACTTTCTCCACTTTGGAAATATCATTTTATAAGCTCATATTCAGATTTTGTACTATACATTTGTAAACGTTACTCTTCTTATTTAATTATGAGGTTAATAACATTGACTAGGCTTGTGCAGAATTGCTTGAGTTAAAATTTGCCTAAACATGCCTCAGAGACCCAAGCATTGACTTTGATCGTGTATTTTCTTTTGCCTCCTTGTTTTTAGAAAAGTCTTGATATATTTCATATTTTGTTTTAAGGGGGATGTTGTGTGACTTCGGGAAACAATGGCAGTCTATGGGAAAATCTTGATTTTAAAGGGGTCATGACATACTCTTTTTTTTTTTTTTTTTTTTTATCATTTTATTATCTTCCCTGCAGATACACTTATAATGTCAGTAAAGTTTGTTTGCACCAAAACAGTCATAATTTAATAATATATGATCTTTTTCCACCCTGCCTCTGGCTCTCTGTCTGAAAAGCTCAGTTTAATGCTACCTGACCCTTTAAGACTTCAGTGTAAATGCCCACTGTTCTGATTGGTTAACTTCGTGCAGCCCCTCATATACAGCCATATTTGAAACTCAATCGGAAGAAAATTAACTTTATAATTTATAAAACTACATTTCAGGGTTAACACAATGTACAGCCAACACATTTCATCTGAATGTATCAAAATGTTCGCTAAAGCACAGCAACTATCAAACAGTCATAACATTTGAAACATTTGTGAATTAAACTGTGTACTCATGGGTCTTGTAATGTTTAACTGCTGCATCTTTCAGTTCCTTTGCAAAGCTTGAATAATATTATGACTGGTTCACAAGCAATCCACATTGATATGAGTCAAAAACATACAATCCATGTAATACAGTCCATGTTGATGTTGGGTGCTTCAACCGGCTTCAACAGGTCAAAGCAGAGACGCTGGTCTTCACCAGAGCGACGTCTCACATCTTTCGTGTTTGTTTACACACAGAACAGCATGTGTTTCTCCCAGACAGCGGCGGCAGCTGAATGAGACGCATTTTTAAAAGTTGCGCTTGTACCGCTCTTAAAACGCGGCGCACATTGCCAGAAATGCATCAAAACAATCAAAGATGTCCATATAGTGCATGTTTACAAAAGAGTAACAATTAAATATAGCACAGACACCTTCAAAACAGCAAGAAGCAGCACAGCTGAATGAAACATAATGGGGGTCTCCTATATAGAGTTTGAACTTGATATCGCAGTCATTATGCAGATGTATTTGGTCCTTGTGATGTCACAAGCTCCACAAATTCCAAACTGGCCGTTTCTAAAAGATTTAATTAAATGCTATTTTTCTATTAAGGAGGAAGTTTTCAGTTCTGAAACTTACAGTATGTTTTTATAGTACAGTGACCTCTTATATGTCAAAAGATCAAGGAAAAATGTATTCCTCATGTCATGAACCCTTTAAAACATATTTTGCTTTGAGGTGAATATAGTGTGACTTTAGCAAGCTGTGACATTCAATATGCAATTTTTTCTACCACCAAACCTGTTGTTGTGATGCAGTTCATAATGTCAGCTACTGTGAAGTTTTTTTTCTTCATTTTAATATAACCATATATTGTGTGTATATATATATATATATATATATATATATATATATATATATATATATATATATGTGTGTGTGTGTGTGTGTGTGTATGTATGTATCCTCAGAGACCTGGTGTAGCAGAATTGCAACATTTGTTTGCAAATATACTATATATATATATATATATATACAGGTGCATCTCAATAAATTAGAATGTCGTGGAAAAGTTCATTTATTTCAGTAATTCAACTCAAATTGTGAAACTCGTGTATTAAATAAATTCAATGCACACAGACTGAAGTAGTTTAAGTGTTTGGTTCTTTTAATTATGATGATTTTGGCTCACATTTAACAAAAACCCACCAATTCACTATCTCAACAAATTAGAATATGGTGACATGCCAATCAGCTAATCAACTCAAAACACCTGCAAAGGTTTCCTGAGCCTTCAAAATGGTCTCTCAGTTTGGTTCACTAGGCTACACAATCATGGGGAAGACTGCTGATCTGACAGTTGTCCAGAAGACAATCATTGACACCCTTCACAAGGAGGGTAAGCCACAAACATTCATTGCCAAAGAAGCTGGCTGTTCACAGAGTGCTATATCCAAGCATGTTAACAGAAAGTTGAGTGGAAGGAAAAAGTGTGGGAGAAAAAGATGCACAACCAACCGAGAGAACCGCAGCCTTATGATTGTCAAGCAAAATCGATTCAAGAATTTGGGTGAACATCACAAGGAATGGACTGAGGCTGGGGTCAAGGCATCAAGAGCCACCACACACAGACATGTCAAGGAATTTGGCTACAGTTGTCGTATTCCTCTTGTTAAGCCACTCCTGAACCAAAGACAACATCAGAGGCATCTTACCTGGGCTAAGGAAAAGAAGAACTGGACTGTTGCCCAGTGTTCAAAAGTCCTCTTTTCAGATGAGAGCAAGTTTTGTATTTCATTTGGAAACCAAGGTCCTAGAGTCTGGAGGAAGGGTGGAGAAGCTCATAGCCCAAGTTGCTTGAAGTCCAGTGTTAAGTTTCCACAGTCTGTGATGATCTAGGGTGCAATGTCATCTGCTGGTGTTGGTCCATTGTGTTTTTTGAAAACCAAAGTCACTGCACCCGTTTACCAAGACATTTTGGAGCACTTCATGCTTCCTTCTGCTGACCAGCTTTTTAAAGATGCTGATTTCATTTTCCAGCAGGATTTGGCACCTGCCCACACTGCCAAAAGCACCAAAAGTTGGTTAAATGACCATGGTGTTGGTGTGCTTGACTGGCCAGCAAACTCACCAGACCTGAACCCCATAGAGAATCTATGGGGTATTGTCAAGAGGAAAATGAGAAACAAGAGACCAAAAAATGCAGATGAGCTGAAGGCCACTGTCAAAGAAACCTGGGCTTCCATACCACCTCAGCAGTGCCACAAACTGATCACCTCCATGCCACGCCGAATTGAGGCAGTAATTAAAGCAAAAGGAGCCCCTACCAAGTATTGAGTACATATACAGTAAATGAACATACTTTCCAGAAGGCCAACAATTCACTAAAAATGTTTTTTTTATTGGTCTTATGATGTATTCTAATTTTTTGAGATAGTGAATTGGTGGGTTTTTGTTAAATGTGAGCCAAAATCATCACAATTATAAGAACCAAAGACTTAAACTACTTCAGTCTGTGTGCATTGAATTTATTTAATACACGAGTTTCACAATTTGAGTTGAATTACTGAAATAAATGAACTTTTCCACGACATTCTAATTTATTGAGATGCACCTGTATATATATATATATATATATATATATATATATATATATATATATATATATAAACAATATTTATGTAATATATACAAATATATATGTATATTTACAAATGTTGCAATTCTCCTACACCAGGTCTCTGAGGGAATTTGAGGGAAAAGTTGAATTGGAAAATTGACATTGATAATTTGAGAATTTCTTAGCGTTTGATATGCTGCTGCTTGCAAAACCTGATGATCCATTTTCTCCCAACATGATTTTAGAGTCTTACTAAGATCGTCTTGTGTGATTCTGCAAGCAAGGAAATCTGACCTTTTGTACAAAGGAGTTAACATGGTCAGTGTCATAAGTAATCTTATTTGATTAGCAGCCTAAAACTAGTGCAGAATCGTAAATATGTCTTATTTGTTATATGTGATTGTTCCTTTTCAGTGTGGTCTCAAGCTTTTGGACCCCACTGTTTGTATTAATGATTCATTAAAAGATGAATTAATGGCTTTTAATGGAAACAGTCATCACTGTTTTGTTATTTCCTGATAAAGTGACAAGGGAAGTCCCTCATTCATTTTCATTAACTCAACTGTGGGCCTGACGATCAGATCAACCCACTCCCTCTATTACATTATCCAAAGTTCCTCAGGAGATGGACTTAAAGCCTGGCCTTCCCCACCTGATTTTGATCAACATGGCCTGAAGGCTTCATTGAAATAACTATTCTTTTTACACTTGCTAGTTTAAGCTCCTCTGGAGCAATTATGCATTCATGTGCAGGTAATTGGCATCCACGAATATGAAATGTTTGGTGGGCCCTTAAACAATGTTAGGATCTTTGCTTGGCGCCCTTGCTAGACAATGCCTGGAGGTGTTACCCCATTTACATCTATTAAGAGTGCTGGGAAGAGGTTGAAAAAGCCCAGTGTTTACAGTAAACTTTAGGGGAAAAATGCTGAGTGCTGCTGAACAGCTCTTCACCCACTTATTAGCATCTACTACCCCACCAACCCCCCAACCATCCATCAATAACTGGAGTCTTAATTAAACAAACAGATGCAGGCATGCCAATCATATACCGAGACAGGATTGTAACAGTGTATACAGTGTTCTGATGGGCATTTATTCCCCTGATATTACTGTAAGTTCTGGAAGAGAAATCATGTGAAATCAATGCAGGCATTAGAAAGCATCCTGTTAATCCACATCATACTGTAAATACCACATCACTTGTCTTGTCTGTTAAAAAAAAAAAAAAATATATATATATATATATATATATATATATATATATATATATATATATATATATATATACACACACACAATTTTAAACAGAAATAATATGTATAATTTAAATACATTTTAATATATACTATAATGTATGTTGTTTCTACACATTTATATATATAGTAATTTGGTAAATTAGTAAGCAAAACAAATTTTATATATATATATATTTTTTAAAACACAAAAAAATTACTTTAATTGGGAAAAATTAAATGTAATCGGTTTATCATTAAACTGCTTGAAAGGGGCAAAATAACTCTCCATTCTTTATCGTTTATAAAGGAAAGTGGTTAAAATTACCAGAATTATGCATGAATTTCAGCTTTAAATCAAAAGCCTCTTGTCGAAAAGAGAGGGCTTATTCCCACATCTCGGCAGGATTTGGTTTGCCTGCATGGTGTCTATGTCAAAAACAGTTGTATGTTATCTGTGTAACAGAAGCAGCCCTAGTAATCCTTTATGTGGCAGGATGCATAACTGTTAAAACTCCCCTGATAGCCAGTGTGGAGGTGCTCAGCACTCCATTGTCATTGAGCAACAGCTCATGTGGTGTTACCATTGGATTCTTTGTAATGTGGCCCTGGCTTTTTGCATGAGCATGACGCCAATCTGCTTGGATTGCTGCGCTTGGTAAGGGGCCTATAGGCTTTCAATGAGGTCTGTATTTCACTCACTTTCTACTGTTATACTCCCTGCCTATATCTTTGTACTCAGTGTTAGTGTGTCAGTGGGAGCTAAAGGTGAAATGTTATTTTATTTAGAGTCAGTCTAGTTGTGTTTAACACAGAAAATTATATTAACCAAGAAATTGGCAAGACTAATTTAAGTGGGAGCCCTTTCTTAAAGCATCACAGGACATCCAATCAGTGGACAGAGAAAGACACTCTCAGAATGATTCTAGCCATTTAGTGATGTGAGATAGTATAATGGACAAACTTTTTATAGCTTTTCCCTCTAATCAATGAGAATGCAAACAAACATCCATCTAGCAGCTACCATTGAGACAGATAACAATAATTACATTTTTACTTTGTCTGTTTGCAGAAAAGGGGGGATTGTACTTACAGCAACCACACATACAGACATTTAACATTACCTCTGCAGTTGAGGCTAAGATGAGAGTGAGAGAGTGTATGTTCGGGAAAGGCTTTGTCAAAAGCATGTATGATTTCCTTTAATAGTAATAGAGGGCCAGACACAGATTCATTAGTGATTCCTGTAAGGTCCATCCTGTCGGGAGGGTTAACAGGAAGCGTGTCGACCCTTAGGTACAGCGGTGGCTGCTCAAGGCCACACAGAGAGCTTAAGCTCACGCTCAGACACATCTGTCTCTATCTGTTCTCACTCAGCATCTCTCTCTTTACTTCCTTAAGACATTTCTCATCTCGTATCATCACCAATACCTATTATTCCTCTCTTAATGTACAGTGGGGTTCAAAAGTTGGAGTTTACACTGAAAATCTGGGATTCAAAATCTGATTTTAACCTGGAAATTAACAGGAAGTTTTAGGATTTTGAAAAATGTAAAACATAGAAATGTTATGACGTGAAGTGAATAAGAAATTAAGCAAATTTTTGACATTGACCATATTTACTCCTTTGTACAAAAGTTTAGATTTCCTTGCTTCCACTGAAGCACACAAGACACTCTTTGGAACAATTTTAAAAGCCAGCTCAAGTGCATGCCATTTCTGACGAAAAGAGGCACACACCAAATACATTCTGAAAATCATGTTAAATTTTCAATGCAACATTTTACTCAAATTGTAATGCTGATAATACATTTTCCATGAAAAATGTATTCAAATAGAAAAATCCGAAAGAGGCATTTTCACAAGTGGACTCTTGTGGCTTTTTTTTTTTTTTTTAACCCCACTGTATTTGTACACCTCACTTCAACTTATTCTCTTCTGTTTTGTACTTGATTAGTTGTTCTTTTAAACCAGTACCACCCAAGGATGGATTATGACTTGGGCTACTGGGGCCCAAGCTGAGAGACCCGCAGTGGCCTGAAACCCTGAAAAAGAAGGCAGTGCAAATCTAAAATTTATATAGAGGAAAAGTGCTTGACTGTGTGCCAATGCTGTCAAAATACAAAATAGACAAAAAAAACAAAAAAAAAAAAAAAGTTAATATACAGTGCATCTGGAAAGTATTCACAGCGCTTCACTTTTTCCACATTTTGTTATGTTACAGCCTTATTCCAAAATTGATTAAATGCATTATTTTCCTCAATTCTAAAAACAATACCCTATAATGACAACATGAAAGTTTGAAATCTTTGCAAATTTATTAAAAATAAAAAACAAATCACATGTACATAAGTATTCACAGCCTTTGCTCAATACTTTGTTGAAGCACCTTTGGCACCAATTACAGCCTCAAGTCTATTTGAGTATGATGCTACAAGCTTGGCACACCTATTTTTGGGCAGTTTCTCCCATTCTTCTTTGCAGGACCCCTCAAGCTCCATCAGGTTGGATGGGGAGCATCGGTGCACAGCCATTTTCAGATCTCTCCAGAGATGTTCAAATCGGGTTAAAGTCTGGGCTCTGGCTGGGCCACTCAAGGACATTCACAGAGTTGTCCCGTAGCCACTCCTTTGTTATCTTGGCTGTGTGCTTAAGGTCGTTGTCCTGTTGGAAGATGAACCTTCGCCCCAGTCTGAGGTCCAGAGCGCTCTGGAGCAGGTTTTCATCAAGGATGTCTCTGTACATTGCTGCATTCATCTTTCCCTCGATCCTGACTAGTCTCCCAGTTCCTGCCGCTGAAAAACATCCCCACAGCATGATGCTGCCACCACCATGCTTCACTGTAGGGATGGTACTGGCCAGGTGATGAGCGTTGCCTGGTTTCCTCCAGACATGACGCTTGCCATTCAGGCCAAAGAGTTCAATCTTTGTTTCTCATGGTCTGAGAGTCCTTCAGGTGCCTTTTGGCAAACTGCAGGTGGGCTGTCATGTGCCTTTTACTGAGGAGTGGCTTCCGTCTGGCCACTCTACCATACAGGCCTGATTGGTGGAGTGCTGCAGAGATGGTTGTTCTTCTGGAAGGTTCTCTTCTCTCCACAGAGAAATGCTGGAGCTCTGTCTGAGTGACCATCGGGTTCTTGGTCACCTCCCTGACTAAGGCCCTTCTCCCCCGATCGCTCTGTTTGGCCGGGCAGCCAGCTCTAGGAAGAGTCCTGGTGGTTCCAAACTTCTTCCATTTACGGATGATGGAGGCCACTGTGCTCATTGGGACCTTCAATGCTGCAGACATTTTTCTGTACCCTTCCCCAGATCTGTGTCTTGATGCAATCCTGTCTCGGAGGTCTACAGACAATTCCTTGGACTTCATGGCTTGTGCTCTGACATGCACTGTTAACTGTGGGACCTTATATAGACAGGTGTGTGCCTTTCCAAATCATGTCCAATCAACTGAATTTACCACAGGTGGACTCCAATCAAGTTGTAGAAACATCTCAAGGATGATCAGTGGAAACAGGATGCACCTGAGCTCAATTTTGAGTGTCATGGCAAAGGCTGTGAATACTTATGTGCATGTGATTTTTTTCGTTTTTTATTTTTAATAAATTTGCAAAGATTTCAAACAAACTTCTTTCACGTTGTCATTATGGTGAATTGTTTGTAGAATTTTGAGGAAAATAATGAATTGAATCCATTTTGGAATAAGGCTGTAACATAACAAAATGTGGAAAAAGTGAAGCGCTGTGAATACTTTCCAGATGCACTGAATATATATATATATTTTTATAAAATGTTTGTCCCAGGCACCTCCTCAGCATTAATTGTAACTTGTAAATATATATTTAGCAGTTTTGATGGTTTATATAAGTCTACACTGATGTCACTATTGCTATGTATTAAATATGTGATGTGTTCATCTATTGTAATGTCGATCAAGGTGGTGTCTTGGTGGTGGTACCTTTAAAGGGATAATTCACTCAAAAATGAAAATTCTCTCATCATTTACTCACCTGACTTTCTTTCTTCTGCAAAACACAAATGAAGATTTTTAGAAGAATATTTCAGCTCTGTAGGTCCATACAATGCAAGTGAATGGTGACCAGAACTCAGAAGGTCCAAAAAGCACATAGAGGCAACATTATAGTAACCCATAAGAGTCCAGTGGTTTAATCCATGTCTTCAGAAGCAATATGATAGGTGTGGGTGTGAAACAGATCAAAATTTAAGTCCTTTTTTATTAAAAATCTACACTTTCACATTCAGCCATCTATTGGTCAAAGGTGCAGATTTATAGTAAAAAAGGACTTAATTATTGATCTGTTTCTCACCCACCAAGATATGGATTTAACCTCTGGAGTCAAATGCATTACGTTTATGCTGCCTTTATGTGCTTTTTAGACCTTCTGAGTTCTGGTCACCATTCACTTGCATTATATGGACCTACAGAGCTGAGATATTCTTCTATAAATCATAATTCGTGTTTTGCAGAAGATAGTAAGTCAAACATATCTGGGATGTCATGAGGGTGAGTAAATGATGAGAGAATTTTCATTTTTGGGTGAACTATCTCTTTAAGTTCGTTTCTAAACTCTCTCAAAGAACGCATTTTAATTTATTTGCTGCTAAACATGCACATACAGTATATACTGCACACATTGTTCAGTTTCTGGTCCTCAGCTTGTCATACTCACTGCTCCTCACTTTTCACTCGCCGAGAGACACAGACGCTGATTTGATGTGATTTAATATGGAATCACGCGCCATCTCTTGGCGAAATTCAAAACTGCGGGGAGTTCAGAAAATTGTGAAAGTAACAAACGTAAACTGGAGATTAACGGTTTGGTCCAACTCATTTTAACCTGCTAATGTTAATTTGATTATGTGGATATGTAATACCTCTTGTTCTTGTGGCATTGAATCAATAAAGCATTAAAAAAAAAAAAAAAAAGAGATAAATAAAAAAAAAAAAAAAAAAAAAAAAAAAAAAAAAACTCATTTTAACCTCTGACACACAACGCTTATAAAGATGTTGTGATAGGGTGGAAATAATACACTTTAGTATTCTAAAGTGATTTATAAATAATCGCACTCTTACAACTGACTCGCGGTTTTGAGGATTTTTTTCAATTTCATCTTTTAGGATTGTATCTAGTATTGTGTCACAACTCGCGTCGTATCATTTTAAATGGAAACATAAATAAGCTTAAAAATTAAATATAACATGCAGAATAAAATTATTAACAAGATCGAAACTTATTAAAAATATACGTCGTGAGATTCATTTCTAAATTATTCATCATCATTACCCCTGTAATAAAAACTTAAGTACATTTAATGGTAACATTTCCCCGATGTGTTCTTTTCGTTTGGAAGAGAAGGAAACTGTTTCCCATATTCCCCACTTGTTTTATTTTTGTCCTTACTCTAAAAAATGTTTGGTCTCATATTTCATTTTCTTTATTTCTTACATTTTACCAGATTGGTTATATATATAAATTTGTGCTCAAAAGTTTGCATACCCTGGCAGAAATTGTGAAATTTGGGCATTCATTTCGAAAATATGACTGATCATGCAAAAAAACAACAACTGTCTTTTATTTAAGGATAGTGATCATATGAAGCCATTTATTATCACATAGTTGTTTGGCTCCTTTTTAAATCATAATAACAGAAATCACCCAAATGGCCCTGATCAAAAGTTTACACACCCTTGAATGTTTGGCCTTGTTACAGACACACAAGGTGACACACACAGGTTTAAATGGCAATTAAAGGTTAATTTCCCACACCTGTGGCTTTTTAAATTGCAATTAGTGTCTGTGTATAAATAGTCAATGAGTTTGTTAACTCTCACGTGGATGCACTGAGCAGGCTAGATACTGAGCCATGAGGAGCAGAAAAGAACTGTCAAAAGACCTGCGTAACAAGGTAATGGAACTTTATAAAGATGGAAAAGGATATAAAAAGATATCCAAAGCCATGAAAATGCCAGTCAGTACTGTTCAATCACTTATTAAGAAGTGGAAAATTCGGGGATCTCTTGATACCAAGTCATGGTCAGGTAGACCAAGAAAGATTTCAGCCACAACTGTCAGAAGAATTGTTCAAGATACAAAGAAAAACCCACAGGTAACCTCAGGAGAAATACAGGCTGCTCTGGAAAAAGACGGTGTGGTTGTTTCAAGAAGCACAATACGATGATACTTGAACAAAAATGAGCTGCATGGTCGAGTTGCCAGAAAGAAGCCTTTACTGCACCAATGCCACAAAAAAGCCTGGTTACAATATGCCTGACAACACCTTGACACGCCTCACAGCTTCTGGCACACTGTAATTTGGAGTGACGAGACCAAATAGAGCTTTATGGTCACAACCATAAGCGCTATGTTTGCAGAGGGGTCAACAAGGCCTATAGTGAAAAGAATACCATCCCCACTGTGAAGCATGGTGGTGGCTCACTTATGTTTTTAGGGTGTGTGAGCTCTAAAGGCACAGGGAATCTTGTGAAAATTGATGGCAAGATGAATGCAGCATGTTATCAGAAAATACTGGCAGACAATTTGCATTCTTCTTCATGAAAGCTGCGCATGGGACGCTCTTGGACTTTCCAGCACGACAATGACCCTAAGCACAAGGCCAAGTTGACCTTCCAGTGGTTACAGCAGAAAAAGGTTAAGGTTCTGGAGTGGCAACCAAAGACTCTGCATGACCTGGAGGCATTTTGCCAAGACGAATGGGCAGCTCTACCACCTGCAAGAATTTGAGGCATCATAGACAACTATTACAAAAGACTGCACACTGTCATTGATGCTAAAGGGGGCAATACACAGTATTAAGAACTAAGGGTATGCAGACCTTTGAACAGGGGTCATTTCATTTTTTTCTTTGTTGTCATGTTTTGTTTTATGATTGTGCCATTCTGTTATAACCTACAGTTGAAAATGAATCCCATAAGAGCCCCCACAGAGCCCCCCACTGAACATTGTGTCAGTCTGAGATTACATAAAGAGACAGAAGCAATTGACACAGCCGATATAGATAGAAGAACTGTGGCAAATTCTACAAGAAGCTTGGAACATCCTATTTGCAAACAACCAAGAAACACTGTGTCCAGGTGACCTAGGAGAATTGGTTCTGTTTTGAAGGCAAAGGTGGTCACACCAAATATTGATGTCATTTTTTTAAATTATTATTATTATTATTTTTTTAATGTTTACTGGACTTTGTATGACGTTGATTGATAAATGAATACTTTTTATGGTATTATTTTTGAAGACATCCTCACTATGCAACATTTTTCACATGTGCCTAAAACTTTTGCACAGTACTGTAGATATATATATATATATATATATATATATATATGAATCATTTTCCTGACTATGAAATGGATAATAAGGAATTAGATGATATGATACATTTTATTGTATGATGGGTAAATACCATATTCATAAAGCAAGGAATCATAAATTCAAACCCAGTCCATTTGTATTTTATATTTTTGCAATGGACAGATTTTATCTTCCTTTCTAAAAATGTCCTCTAACAAGAAAGCTAAAAGAATGTTTATATTCTGTTACATGTTTTCAAAGAAGCAAAAAATGTTTAAAGGAACACGTTCAGTCACTCAAGAAATCAAAAGCAGGTTTTTACGTGTTTGTGCTTGTTGTCAAACTATGTGACTGAAAGAAGAATGAGAACAATAAAGAGTAGAGCGGTGAGGAAGATTCGGACCAAATTGTGGAGTCACTTCGGTTTATGTCCCTACGTGCTATCCATAGACGTGGTAAAAAAAAAAGATGTGTCATTATTTGAATGTAGACATATATAATTAAAACGAGTGAGATCCCTTATTGTGTCACTTGATGGCATCTGTAGGTCCATACAATGCAAGTGAATGGTGACCAGAACTCAGAAGGTCAGAAAGAAAATGACGTGAGCATCCATAAGACTCCAGCGGTTTAATCCATATCTTCAGAAGAGATAATGATATGTGTGGGTGAGGAACAGATCAATATGAAGTCCTTTTTTACTATAAACTTCCACCTTTGACCAGCCCCAACCAGTAGGTGGCTAAACATGAAAGTCACATCCATACCAGAATGTTAAAGTGAAAGTGAAGATCATTAAAAGGGACTTAAATATTGATCTGTTTCTCACCCACACCTATCATATCGCTTCAGAAGATATGGATTAAACCACCGGAGTTTTATGGATTAATTTTATTCTGCCTTTATGGAACTTCTGAGTTCTGGTCACCATTCACTTGCATTGTTTGGACCTACAGGGCTGAGATATTTATTTGTGTTCAGCAGAAGTCAGTCAGTCATACACATCTGGGATGTCATGAGGGTGAGTAAATGATGAGAGAATTTTCGTTGTTGGGTGAACTATTCCTTTAATAATCTCTTCAGATTTCAGATATTAGTACTATACAGAAGTCTGCACTTACAGTAAAGTGTTCAGTAAATAAGCATTTATTGATGTTTCAGATGGTCATTTCTTAATACTACTGACAAATATTTCTTAAAAGGAAAAACTATGAGGAGTCCATGATGGGCCGTCTGAACATGACACATGAGCAGAGGATCAGGAAGAGAGGCTTGGTGGGAATGACATCACAGCTGGGTAACATCACACGATTCAGTGACATCACTGCTCTGACATGTGGAGAAGCACAGGTGAGCTGGACAGGTGTCATGGGAAGATTTGTTACAGTTATTATAATAAATACATTGCAATTACATGAAGGTATGTAACATTCATGTAATTCATGTATATCCTTCATGTGAATAATCTATGACCCACAGGATGTGAGCTGCAACATGCCTGATAACCTATGATCCTTCATTTTAGGAAACATTATTTGAATGTATTTTCTCTCTTTTGGCAGGACATTGATAATCCAAAACCCAAGAAAAAGAAAGTGATGAAGAAAATGAAATCAAAAAAGAGAAGTTAGTTGTTTTGTATATTAAGTGTGCTAACCAAAATACCTGCTAGTTCTGCATAATTTTTTTTTTCTTTTCAGTTTTCAGGAAACACAAGTAAAACCGCTGATGCTAAGAAATCTGCAATGAATTTCAATGTTTTTGTAGTGGTTTTTCAGAATTATAAATAAATCTGCAGTTCGTATAATTTATTGGAGGTTTTTCCGTGAATGGGTGACAAACTTTTGAAGCTCCAAAATCCACATAAGGTCAACATAAAAGTACGCCAGGTGACTGTTTAAATCCATATCTTCAGAAGCGATTAGTGTTGGTGAGAAACCGATCAATATTTAAGTCCTTTTTTCCTATAAATTCTCCCTGCTCAATCTCCACTTTCCTTTCACATTCTTTGTGCAAATCGCCCCCTGCTGGCCAGGGAGGAGAATTCATGATAAAAAAATTACTTAATGTTTCTCACCCATGGCTATCATATGTCTGAACACATGGATTTAACCACTGGAGTTGCATGGATTACTTTTATGCTACCTTTGTGGATTCTGGCGTTTAAAAATTTTGGCACCCATTCACTTGCATTGTGAGGACCTACAGAGCTAAAATATTCTTCAAAAAAAATCTTAATTTGTGCTCGGCGTAAGTCACACACATCTGGGATGGCATGAGGGTGAGTGAATTAAGAGAAAATTAAAATGTTTGGGTTAACCATCTCTTTAATTAAATTAAATATTTGAAAGGGTTGATGTCTTTTAATTCTAACGAATTTTAAAAACACACTTATGGGGGCTTGGGTAGCTCAGCGATTAAAGAATCCAGGGCATGCTGAGTGACTCCAGCCAGGTCTCCTATGCAACCAAATTGGCCCAGTTGCTAGGGAGGGTAGAGTCACATGAGGTAACCCCCTCGTGGTCGCTATAATGTGGTTCTCGCTCTCGGTGGGGCACGTGGAGAGTTGTGCGTGGATGAACAACTGTGTAAGATGTGCGGATTGACGGTCTCAGACGTGGAGGCAACTGAGATTCGTCCTCCGCCACCCGGATTGAGGCAAGTTACTACGCTACAAGGACTTAGCGCACACTGGGAATTCCAAATTGAGGAGAAGAAAAAAACCCTCCACTGAAAATAGAGCAGGAGTTTTGGATGACAGTATAAAAAAAACAGTAATGTTCACGTTTGGAGGCAACATATAAAATGTCTCAACCACACCCCACAGTACAAAAGACTAGCAGATTGACAGCTTGCTTTTATTGCTGCTTGCATACTACACACAAATATGAACATGGTTTTTAACATTTATTTACGTAACAGAAGGATAATGAAAACAAATGTAATACTAGATTATGTGCACTGAACACCAATTTAAACACACATGGGTCATATACAACCCACACATACTTTGATCCACATATGCATTTTAAGGTTAATTTAAATATAGCCACCAGTTGTGTTACATTATAGCCCCTATGAGTTAATTAGGCTAAAAGTCTTAAACATTACACCCAACAGAAGACAAGACACTTCAGGTACTTTTTACACAATGTCTTTTATTTTTTTTCTAATTACAGACTCATGGGTTAAAAATAAAATAAAAAAGGAAACCATCTTTTCTCTTTTCTTCCATACCCACTCCCCCCATCTGAAAAAGGGAAAACGATAAACATAAACAAGAATACCTCTCCACAAAAATCCCCCTCCCTCCCCCTAAAATAAAAGCTCTGAATCCCTCCATATGTAACCAATACCTTTAGCCCACGCATTAGTGCTCCATCGTGCCCTAACTGCACTGTGCACTGAGAAAGACAAGGCCCTAGAAGAACCCTCCCCTTCAACCTGCCTTTCTCACTCGCTCGCAATTTAAGCGGCCATTGCTCTATCATGGCTCTGCCTTTCACAATATAAATTTGTGTGGTGGATGTGTGGCGTGTATGCGCTGTGTATGTGTATGTCTGTGTTAACATGGGCCTGGTGCATCTCAGTATATTCATGTTGTTGAAGCTCAGCGCTTGTTATTGTAATAAATGCCTCCCGCATTGTGCCGGTGGTCGCCCTGTCCCCCACCCCCCCACACAGAGAGGATGGGGTGAGTGTGCATAGCGGGAGCAGAAAGAGAGAGAGATGCTGCCGAGACAGTGGGGGGCGCTGCGGCCACGGGAGGAGGGGTAGTCAGCCTCCACTGGTCTTGAAACCTGAAACGACAAGAAGTGGTCTAATATACAAAGAGAGAGCGAGAGGGGGGGTGGGGTGAGGGAGAAGCACAGGGACACAGGAAGGAGAAACAAATGATTGGGAATGGCTTACGACAGCATGAGACCAAAAAAAGAAAGAAAAGTTTTTGTAAAATAGGGAAAAAATAAAATAAAAAAAAAACAGCTTTTAGGCCATGCCATTGTACAGTCGTTGTATGATGTGAAAATGATTCAAGAACAATAGAACTTAAAAACAATGCCGAACTGTTGGAATAACACAGGTGGAGTAGGAGGTAATCCAAGAGAGGGATGAACAGGAAAGAAATCAGTGCTGGAGGGGGAAAAAGGGATTCTAGAGAGCACAGACAAATAATAGAATATGATTCTCAAATAGCACAACTTAGTGAAAACAATAACATTGCTATTGCAATTTTACATATTCACGGTACAATAAAAAAAAAAAAAAAAAAAAAAAAGTTAACATTTTTTTCTTTTGCCTTTGTGTGCAAACACGAGGGGGGTGGGGGTTGGGGGCTGTTCGGTGAGAGAAATCACAGCCAGACAAAAGGACACACATCTGCAGCCTGAGATTACATCATCTTCTTAAATTTCAACAAATGCCAACAAATCTCCCCGACTGCCATATTGTACCTTACCAGGGTGATCGCAATATCTCCTCACACGCACGCGCACACACAATCGCACACTGCGGCCAGTCAGTCTGTCTTTCCGGGAGATGCTCTGTTTTTCTTTTCATTTTTTCTCTTTTTTTTTTTTTTTTGTCTTTTTCTTCTTTTTTTCCTTCCTTTTTTGAGAGGGGTCTTTTTTCTTTTTTTTTTTTTTTTTAAATGGGGACATGGGGTGATAGTAAAGGGGGTTCATGGGGGTAGGGAGGTATTAGTAAGGGGAGTACCACGATGTTGATCGCCCTCGGCCCCTGGAAAAGAGAGAGAAAAAGAGGGTGAGTTTTTTTGTTTTTTTTTTGGTTGATTTAAGACGACGGACACCAATTTTTTGGGTAAGATGTTTCTGTGTTTGTGGGTGAGTATATAATATGCATTTCTTTAAAAAGTATTTAACGGGTTTAACGACAGGGTTAAGGATTACGCATAAAATTTGCACTCATGTTTCAGGTATACAGAAAATAGAAAATGCAATATATAGATTCAAATAGTGATTGATGCAACCATATTTAAAAATACAGTAAGTGCAAATTGTGATAAAGGGAAGCTGAGGAAGATTATCCAACAGCAAAATGTGTGTGCAGTAGTTCTATTCAAGCTTTAGATATGAGCTAGTGTCCAGTGTAGGGGACAGTGAAAGCAGTCTCTCCCTCTTTCTCTCTCTCTGTAAGGGCGGTTCCTGTGGTCTCTGTAAGGGAGAGATACTGGGGACACGAACCCTCATACACATGCACACACAGTTACAGTCGATGACACATACCTCTGCTGTCTCCACACATGGAGTGAGCCACAGAGCACACACATACAGTTGAAGTCAGAAGTTTACATACACCTTAGCCAAATACATTTAAACTCAGTTTTTCACAACTCCTGACATTTAATCATAGAAAACAATCCCTGCCTTAGGTCAGTTAGGATCACTACTTTATTTTAAGAATGAGAAATGTCACAATAATAGAAGAGAGAATGATTTATTTCAGCTTTTATTACTTTCATCACATTCCCAGTGGGTCAGTAGTTTACATACACTTTGTTAGTATTTGGTTGCATTGCCTTAAATAGTTTAACTTGAGTCAAACTTTTGGGTAGCCTTCCACAAGCTTCTCACAATAAGTTGCTGGAAGTTTGGCCCATTCCTCTAGACAGAACTGGTGTAACTGATTCAGGTTTGAAGGCCTCCTTGCTCGCACATGTTTTTTCAGTTCTGCCCACAAATTTTCTATAAGATTGAGGTCAGGGCTTTGTGATGGCCACTCCAATACCTTGACTTTGTTGTCCATAAGCCATTTTGCCACAACTTTGGATGTCCTAAATGACTTGCCAAAACTACAGTTTGCTAATATGAAATCTGTGGAGTGGTTAAAACTTCAACCTAAGTGTATGTAAACTTCTGTCTTTTTTTCTCCCCAATTTGGAATGCCCAATTCCCAATGCACTCTAAGACCTCATGGTGGCATAGTGACTTGCTTCAATCCAGGTGGCAGAGGACGAATCTCAGTTGCCTCTGCGTCTGAGACCGTCAATCCGCGCAATTTATCACATGGCTTGTTGAGCGCGTTACCGCGGAGACGTAGCGTGTGTGGAGGCTTCACGCTATTCTCCGCGACATCCACGCACAACTCACCACATGCCCCACCGAGAGCGAAAACCATATTATAGAGACCATGAGGAGGTTACCCCATGTGACTCTACCCTCACTAGCAACCGGGCTGGAATCACTCCAGTGGTGGTAGTCAGCGTCTTTACTCGCTGAGCTACCCAGGCCCCCGACTTTGTTGTCTTTAAGCCATTTTGCCACAACTTGAGGTATGCTTGGGGTCATTGTCCATTTGGAAGACCCATTTGCGACCGAGCTTTAACTTCCTCACTGATGTCTTGAGACATTGTTTCAATATATCAACATTTTTCTTCCTCACGATGACATCTATTTTGTGAAGTGCACCAGTCCCTCCTGCAGCAAAGCACCCCCACGAACATGCTTCATGCTTGGGATGGTGTTCATCAGCTTGCAAGCCTCACCCTTTTTCCTCCAAACATAAAGATGGTCATTATGGCCAAACAGTTCAATTTGTTTTTCATCAGAGCAGAGGACATTTCTCCAAAAAGAAAGATCTTTGTCCCCATGTGCACTTGCAAACTGTAGTCTGGCTTTTTTATGGCGGTTTTGGAGCAGTGACTTCTTCCTTGTCGAGCAGCCTTTCAGGTTATGTCGATATAGGACTCATTTTACTGTGGATTTAGATACTTGTCTACCAGTTTCCTCCAGCATTTTCACAAGGTCCTTTGCTGTTGTTCTGGGATTGATTTGCACTTTTCGCACCAAACTATGTTCATCTCTAGGAGACAGAATGCGTTCCTGAGCGGTATGATGGCTGCATGGTCCCATGGTGTTTATACTTGCGTACTACTGTTTGTACAGATAAACGTGGTACCTTCAGGCATTTGGAAATAGCTCCCAAGGATGAACCAGACTTGTGGAGGTCCAAAAATGTTTTTTTTTTTTCTGAGGTCTTGGCTGATTTCTTTTGATTTTCCCATGATGTCAAGAAACAAGGCACTGAGTTTGAGGGTAGGCCTTAAAATACAGCCACAGGTACACCCCCAATTGACTCCAATTGCCTAAAATAAGCTAATTGCCTAAAGGCTTGACATCATTTTCTGGAATTATCCAAGCTGCTTGAAGGCACAGTTAACTTGGTGAATGTAATCTTCTGCCCCCCAGAACGGTGATATAATCAATTAAAAAGTGAAACATTATGTCTGTAAACAATTGTTGAAAAACTTACTCGTGTCATGTTCTAAACGACTTGTCAAAACTATAGTTTGCTAATATGAAATCTGTGGAGTGGTTAAATGAGTTTTTATGACTTCAACCTAAGTATATGTAAACTTCTGACTGCAACTGTATATACATCAATAAAAGCAGGGACATCCATTCGGCAGCCAGAGTCACTCCAACACTACACGTCATTCACACAAACCCCCCCCCCAAGAACAGCCTGTGCACTCGTTGGCACAGAACCTCTTGCATGTTATTGGTTAGATACAAATATTTTCAATATCAGGCTGCAGGAATGAACCCTCCATTCTGGAAGTGAACACATTATTCATGCAAGGGGGTGAAAATGAACCAAAATGGTCTTTTCTGTACCAAACACACACTTGCCTTTTACGTGTTATTTAGAGCGGAGCTTGATATCAGACCAAATCAGATACATATTCAACAGTTACCTTATTTTACAATAGATCTTCTTTTTGATCCTACTGCATAATGCTGGCTAATTATAATGATCTAAAGACAGTGATCTAACAAAAAGCAATCTGAAATACACTACCGGTCAAAAGTTTTTAAACACTTATTCTTTATTATAATTTTTCACATTTTAAAATAATAGTAGTATTTATCAAAACTATGGAATAACATAAATGGAACTAAGGGAATTATGTTGTGACTAAACAAAATCCAAAATAAATCAAAACTGTGTTATATTTTAGCATCTTCAAAGTAGTCACCTTTTGCCTAGAATTTGCAGAAATGTACTCTTGACATTTTCACAACCAACTTCTTGAGGTATTACCCTGGGATGCTTTTTAAACAGTATTGAAGGAGTTCCCATCTATGTTGGGCACTTATTGGCTGCTTTTCTTTATTATTTGGTCCAAGTCATCAATTTCAAAAACTCTTAATTAAGTTTTAGTTTTATAATGAAATAAATTAATATGGTGGCACAATTATATTTTTGTCTACAAAACTAATTTCAAACATTTAAGCATATGCCTTCAGATCAAAAGATTTTTAAGATCATGAGAAACATTTCAGTCAAGTGTTTCAAAACTTTTGACCAGTAGTATATATTTCAAATGAGGATATCTAAAACCAATTTGAAAGCCATAAGGCCAAAGTATACTTTGGGTGTGCGTGTCACGGATCGCTTAGTGCACAATGAGGGTGATGCAAATTGCGTCATCAGCACAGCCGCGTGGCTTGACCGCGCCACCCAGATTTTCTTGAATTGCGCACACAGCTGAGGACCGCGTGCATCATCTGCACATGCGCTGGCCATTGATTGTAATAAAAGTTCAATGCAGTTGTAGTGTGCATGTGTCGAACGCGTTCCTATTTGTTTGCAGTCAGAAAAGTAAACTCACAAAGGCAACGCGGTCAACCAGGTGCGAGGCGATAAGGAACATGCAAAAACAAAGTATACCTAGTCCTTTAAGTTTCGTCTCCATATCACTAACCAAAGCTCCACTCGAGAGAAGGGAAAAAAAAAAAAAAGCCAATGTGTGGCAGTGTACGTTCAAGAGTTTCCCCAAACAAACTGATGTACATGATTCTGATCCATAGAATGCCTTTACCCTCCCAGATCCCGTCATGAGGTTCTTGTGATCTCTCAAAGGCCAGGAAACATAGGACTTTTTTTTACATTTCTGGGTTTGGAACACAGAAGCAAACTAGGCTGTAGAGTGGTAAATTTCTATAAAAAGTACATGGGATATCTAAGTAAATATTTGAGTTACCATTTGCTCCAAAATTTGAGACCCCTTTGCAGCAGTATTAAAAATTTCTTTGTTTTTGTTCAATTTAGGGACTGTTACGAGTTCAATTCAAGTTAAGCTCAATCAACAGCATTTGTGGCATAATGTTGATTACCACAAAAATAACTGACTTGCTTATTACGGGTGTACTGATCCACTGATCTGGATGTAAACCATCGATGCAATGTGTAAACATTGATGTCCCTTATACCAGCCATGTCCGTACACATTTCCGAAGCGCGAGTCCTCCTGAGGGTTGTGGGGATGACACAGCACGTTTCCGAAAGATTATTGGATATTACGGCTTCTTTAAATTTTCTTAAAGATCAGCAGATCAGGATAAACTTAAGGTTTGACATAATTTATGATATTTCACAGATCACAGTCATTGTTTTAGCATCTGCTTTAGGACTCATTCACCCCACAGCTGCTATTGGTGGATTTGAACTTTTCCACAAAGGAAATCGCACAAACTATGATCGCAAATAACAGTTTAAATTTTTTTTTTTCTAAAGTGCAGTCGCTGTGATGGATATGAGGCCAAATTTGATTTTATGATTTAACAAGACAAGAGCGTAGGAGTACTGTTTGTGAAAGGATATGTGAATGAATAACTAGTTCAATCAAAACCAGCCGTTTGAATATTGAATATGATGATTTTGTCAAACATTATTTACTGTATTGGAGCAATTATTAAAGCAATAAGACACTTATTGCATGTCTCAGGGTAGTTTTAATTCTTTTATAAGAGCTTTCTCAGGCTTTGGAAGTGTGGTAAATGTGTGAGGATGTGTATTCAACAACCGGTTATACTCTATGTCCGACATAATCATACAGGCATTTGGAATCAAGGTAAAACTTTTGTCGATAGTTCAGAAAGAACCTACATATACAGCATTTCATCTATGCTCTCCTGTCGGAAACAAGTTGCGAGTAAATATTTAGGACTGAAAGACTTGCGTGACCGTTGTAGATTTGACAAACTGCCACTGTAGTGTTTACCTCATTCCACAATAAGCTGTCATCAAAAGATTAATGATGAAATGTGTGATTTTTTCTTCTGCAAAGTACCCTTTTTTTGTGGATGTTTCAATATAGATACAGAATTTACACTTTTCAGAGAACTCAAAATAATCTTCAATTAGCAAGATAAAAAACTAAGTGTAAAACAGGCACATAATATTGTTTTATATCAAAATAGCACAGCTATACTTTGTTATATTAATGTTATACTGTACATTAATTTTATGAACTGGTCCATTCACTTCCATTTTAAGTGCCTTACTGTAACACTGTCACAAATGCTGTTGATTGAGCTTAACTTGTATTGAACTCTGAACATTCCTTTAATGTCAGGATAAAGAACACAAAGAATGTTATTAACGTAACATTTAAAATACATAAAAAGTTTGCTAGTTTTATGCTGCTAATACGACAGAAACACGTCTCCAAATCTGTGAAAAGGGTCCATCATCAAACTGGTGATGCTCAAATATTTGGCTGCCTTCTAATTTATTTGTACAACCTAAACTCCAAAATGCTAGCCAGCTGATACTGTCAATTATTAAACAATACTTGAACTTATCTTCACATATTTTAAAGCAGGTTACGGACTTCCAAACCTCTGACGAGTGCAAAGGGTCATTCCATGCTCAGAATCTTACACTGCATGAAAGGGAACTGGACCGGGATGATGGCAATGAATGTGCATGTGCCCGTTAAATTTCTTAATTCATCCTCTGTATTCTTTGTAACACGACAACACACAGGAGTTTGTACAGAGAGTGCGGACTACAAAGAGAGTTGTGCAGTTACCCCCCACAAACCCAGAGGCATATAACAGGAGCATCCATTCAAGAGGCAGGCTTTAATGATTTAAACTAAAGCACAACAAAATGCTTAAAAAATAAATAAATAAATAATAATAAAAATAAAAAAAAGTACAATGAGAAACAATAGAAATTCATACATTAGCCTCTGGTTTTTAAAATGTTTCCAAATTGAAAAGACACTGACATAATTAACATTGCTCACGTGCCACTACTTAACACATCAAGTAATAACATGCCATTCTAAAACACAAAAAGCCCACCACACACTAGCTATTGGTGGAGAGGAGAGTGATGTAGCCAATTCAGGGATGGAGATTATTAGGGGGCCATGATAGATAAGGGCCAATTGGGGAATTTGGCCAGGACACCTGGGTTACACCCCTACTCTTTACAAGAAGTGCCATGGGAGTTTTAATGACCACAGAAAGTTAGGAGCTCAGTTTAATGTCTAATCCAAAAGTCGGTGCTTTTTTTACAGTATAGTGTTCCCGTAACTATACTGGGGCATTAGGACCCACACAGACCGCAGGGTGAGCACCCCCTGCTGGCCTCCCAAATAACTCTTACAGCAGCAACCTTAGTTTTCCCCAGGAAGTCTCAAATCCAGGTACTCACCAGGCTCAACCCTGCTTAGATTCAGTGGGCAACCAGGCGAGAGCTGCAGGGTGATATGGTTACTGGCTGTAATCACTGTCAATACTCAAATGAACACACATCTCTCAATTCACAATTTGAAAAATACTATCCATCTAGCCTCCATATCACTACTACGGTTCAAATTTTCAGAGTTTGCAGATTATTAAATATGAATTTGTCCCCATCCTGTTTGAATGTTTCTACTTTTCCTTGAGCAAAACTGAGTCTCTAGGTCAAAATGGGTATAAGTAAAAATGGTTAACTGTTGGCTAGGTTAACATACACTCTCTTTGAATATAGTCAGTTAAAATCTGCCCGCTGCACACACACTTTCACAGTGGCACTCTCTGTCAGGATGAAGCCTGTGTGTCAGTCACGGTCAGTGTTTTTGTTGCCATGGTGCTCACCTGAAGGCCCGTCCTCTGCCTCTGGGTGGTGTGTAGCCACTGTAGTAGCGTGCCCGGGATGAGAAGTTTCCTCCCCGTGAGCGGAATCGGGCCCGGGGGAAACCGCGGTCTGTGGTGCTAATGCCAGGACGATTTGTTCTCTTGGCACCAACCTGTAAAAACAGTTAAAGACTTGAGAAATATAAAAAAAAAATGTACCTCCAAACTTGTACTCAATTTTTTTTTTTTATAGACTCATAAATAATAATAATAATAATAATAATAAAAAAAGGTCCTGAAATTTGTCAGCAAGTGAATAGTAAAGTCAAAACTTGGGAAAAGGAAACCAAATATTCTAATATAACCATTTTGGCTTAAAAGTTTAGCAATTAGCAAAAAATAAAAAAAACATTTTTAAAAAAGTTAACACTTCACCTTTTATATGCACTCTAGATTTCATCTCACCTTAATCTGTCTTCCTCTGAATAAGGACTCGTCCAATGCCATGGCTGTCCTGACAGACTCCTTGTCCGCAAACTCGATATATGCAAACCTTAAATGTAAACAGGCAAAACAGTCACACAAGGGCAGTCAAGGTCAACCAAAAACAACACAAAAGCTTACACTGACAATTATTTATAGTCAATTTAAACTGACAAGAGAGACTGAAAACAGTTAGGCAAATATATAAAGTGATGCATGCATCACAAACTAACCCATAAGTAAGCTCAAGTTGTAAAGGATTTTTGTAAATAACAAACATGTAAACAGAACACTTTTCACAGTATCTGTGATTAAGGCATTACATCAAACATTACACCATGCAATGGAAATGTCAGCAAATTAATGGGAAGCAGCTTGAAAATACAGTGCACCAAAAAAGCAAAGAGTTAGAGAACAATCTCACATCTCTATGACATATACTCCAGTGTTAATAGCCTTTAAGTCCACATATAGGAGTGTAAAAACTTTCTACCTCAAAAAAACAAAAAACAAAAAAAAAACAAAACAAAAAAAAAAAAAACAAGCCATATTCATTACTGCCATGGCTAGTAAAGTGCCTACAGACATTGAACCCAAGAGTTGAGGCAAAAAGATTGGAATATTAAAGTATCTATGTTCTAAGTTCTACAGTCTTAGGGCTGAAAAAGTGTTCAAGTTTTTGAATAATTCATGATTTTATACGAAGCCATGTTTTACTACACACAAATTTACTAAATTATGCTTCATCACCAGTACCACTGCCAATACTCCCCAATCAAATTCCAGAATAGTGTGTTCATTATTTTAATGGCCACAGTTCAATCTGTGGCTTCTCTGCATGGTGAAATGTTTTAGTCCAAAGCATTAATCCTTCTCTAAATCTAATATGTTTGTCCTGTCATTGAGATGCCATAGAACTGAAGGTAGGAGTTATGACCACGGGTTATTAACCGAAAATTCTCCATATTTTTCCCTAACACTGATGGATAATTTCAAATTCTGTCCGTCATTTTGATAGATTAAAAAATAATAATAATGTTACCTAGTGTATCAGTTTTGACTTAACATTCTCTCTCACACACAACTGCTTTTAATAGTAATAAACGGCACACACACTCACTGTGCTTGTGCCATTTATTGCCATTAAAATGTGTATTAACAGGTGCCATCACCATTAACACCTGGTAATATGAGTCTCTTTTGACCAATTGCGTTCAGATTTCGAGGAGAGGGTCTCTGAATTAATGACTGCATGTATCAGTCATTACGTTAGTTTGTTACTGCACGATTAGTGTGTTACTTTATAAAAATAAAGCGCAAAAAATAATAAAAAGCATGAAAAAAGAGGTGCATGTTTTCTGCCAATTACTTGCATATTATCACAAACAGAAATACGTTACGTTAAATACGTTAACAGCAGAAATAAGTTATTTTAGAAGAGTCCCTGTACAAGAGCTTCAGAGATGTGTATGCTTCTCATCTGTGACACTTTGTGATATCAGAAACACTGAAAAAGTTCTGTGAAATTGTGCATGTACGTATGCACATTTTCAAATGTTCCAATCAGATGTTTCTTTCTTTAATAGCTGCAAGTAGTTGGTAAATCTTGTTTTAGCATGGTTGACTGACAGGTAGAACTTTCACCCAAGATGTCACAACACTTGAATTTGGGGAGTCAAAAAAATACATAATTTAAGCCTATCCACTGTCATGTATATGCCATAATGGATGCTACGCCCCTGACTGTAGTACTTACTAAAACACGTATGACTTATAAAAACAGACCCGGTCTGTCTACATTAACTCGGATTAAATCTGTGTTTTGGTTTCATAACGCGCTCTGTCCACACTGCCGTTTTCATAAGTTGCTCATCCACACTGAAATGTAGGAAAACTCTTAAAATCCCCTTACTGTGCACGTGAAAAATTGTCCTCGTTTTCAAAAGGTTTAGTTTTCGCTGACAAAAACGCTGTCTCAGTGTGGACGGAAGACCAAAATGTTGAGAAAAAGATGCGTTTTCAAACGAAAACGTATTAGTGTGGACATGGCCTCAGCCCTTCAGAGCGACGGATAACGATTTTTTCTAGTGCAACCTTTGGTTATGATGGACAAATTGAAGAGAATGTATTAGTTACCCCTTGGGGTGTCCTGTAAACTTGTCACACAAGATGGTGACTCGGTTTACGGAGCCACAGCCATGGAAGTGCGCCTCCAGCTCTTCTGCTGTCGCACCATAATCCACCTGCAAGAGAGAGAGAAAGAATCTAAAAATCTAATGCCAAGGTATTATTACCATACCTAACATCTCAATAATTATGCAGAGGTTGATATAAAAAGTACAAAACTATCTGAATATAGGTTGTGACAGACTAATAAATGCTGGGTGAACAATTAACCATACATTTCCAACGTAAATAGACCTCCCATCAGCTTCCATCTTCTCTTCGATGGACATGATGACAGGGCCGGCTGCAAAGAGAAAACAAACCATCCGCCAATGTATGACTTCATGTGCAAGTTTGCAATTTAAACACTTTGGGTGCTTCTCATTTCTGAAATTGTGCATCCTCGTTTCTTTTCCTCGCTTCCTAACTCCACCCCTCTTAGGAAACGAGGAAAGTATGGAAGGAAAGGAAACGAGGACAGAGGAATCTAAGCAAGACGGATTTGTAAAATGAAATGACCTTGCTCAATCTTGTCATGTCAGAGTGCGCTTTTGTGCAGCTGCAATACCTCGGAGTACTTGCCATTATGTTATTGAAACTTTATTAATATATTCATAATAAATCCAAATAACTGAAGATGCACTGTAGAAGTATGTGACAAATATGGTTTATTTAAACCACTAAGGTGAAACATGACTTAAAACGGTTGTGCGTGATGTGAAGGAGAATTCATGCATGCGTCAGGTGCTTCGACCAAAAGGTCTTCCGCATAGAATGCTCGTGTTTCCTCGCTCAAGCGTCCTCGATAAGCTTCCTCCGTCCTCAATCCTCGCCTCCTCTTGGTCCGATAAGAGAATTGATACGTCCTTAATGATGGCGGACTTTGATTTCCGGATCACAGGCTTGAGGATAGAGGAGCGAGGAAACGGGGATGCGCAATTTAGGAAATTAAAAGCACCCTTTATCGGTGAGGTTATTGTATAGCTTCATAGCTAAAATCTAGGTTTCGTTCTGTTCTTAGACAAAATATCTCAATTGACCTCAAACAAACCAGTGCTCATTATACTTTTTCCTCTAATGTAGTCCTATTTATCAGCACAGTCTTTTATGCAGTGCTCTCTTTCAGTACTCATTTGTGCACAATTTTTCCTTAAGACTTGCTCGTTCACCCTCCCTCATTCGTCCAGTCTCACTCACCAGGTGGAGGACTGAGGTTCATCTGTTTCTCCACTTCGTTCTGTAGCTCCTTCAGTTTCTCTGCCTCCTCCTCCATCTCTCTCACACGGGCTTTGATTGCCTCCAGCTCCTGAAAAGACAAAATAATATCCATATATAATCCACATCCTTCTATCAAAACATTAAACATTAGGCAATCAAAGCCTGTATTGCAGATATTATTAATAGTTACTTTGCATTACTTGATCCTTCAGATTAAAACAAAATGCATCAAAATCATTCAGAAAAACTTGGATCTGGAGCAAACCCGTGTGCTTGCTACCGTTTTAAGCATGTGAGATTTATTGCCAAAAATGCATAAACTTTCATTATTTTCAGCAGTGATCATGGACACAGCATGCACATGCATTCTCACACATGTGATTATGCACTTGAGCGCGTTCAAACCGCCTTTTATTATCATTTAAAGCACACTGTCCAGTCAGAAAGATACCCTTGCAGCACAGCCACCCCCTAAGCATGATGCCATCCGTGCACGCATCAATGTGAGTGAGCGAGCAAACACACTTTTGGCATGTTCACGCACACGCGCGCGCACAGTTTCGGCAGTACTGCATTGCAGGGCAGTGAGAGACACTCTCGACCTTCCTAAAGTAACAGCACGCATGTGATTCCATTTACGCAGTTAAATCAAGCAAGTCTAAACAACACCTTTGTTACCAATAAGGATACATGATCATCTGCATACAAAGTGACTCGAGTGATTAAATAATGCTCATAAACAGAGCACAATATCTTAAAGAAAGAACGAGGCATGTAGAAGTGCATAAGCACGTAAATGCATGCCAGTCTCTTGATCCAGTAACGTTAACGTGTATGGAAAGAGGAGCACCAGCCCAACCCTAATGCGCCGCACCCTTGGAAACCAATCCACCATCTCCATCCCAAAATGCATCGACGTCCATAAGCAGTGTTTAAACACGAAACACATCGAACACAATGACCATGGCATTTGCAGATGTGTATAAACATCTACGAGGCAACACTACGGTGCATTAACTCGTTACCCTTGTATGCTACCAACGCGATGCAATTCAAAAACGGATCATCTAAGCATATCGCGCCTATTTTTTTTCATACGTGACACACATCGCATAAAGCGATCTTTTTTTCTTTTTTCCATTTAAGAAGCCGACAACAATCAGCGCGCGAGACGCAGTTAACAATACGACTTACTTCTTTACGCCACAAAAGCAGCTGTTGTCAACATCTAATATTTCTGATAAGAAAAGAGGCGTGTTTACCGTGAGCCGTCTACTTCTTTGTGGATGAACCCACACTGCTGCGGCTAATGGCGGCCTGCCCTACCCTCGCCCCAGTCTCTTCATATCCCGTCTCGCATTTTTGCGATGAAGATTTTTTTCCCCGCTAGGTCGACAGATCTGGCGCAGAGGAACCCAAAGCGATGTTGCGCCAACATGGCGGCCAGCAGCACGCATGCCACTCACTAATTCTACTGCACTGCGTGAGCCACAATGGCGGACAAACCGACATGGAAAATCCGGTTTCACGCTCACATGATTATTTGTTTTTTCGGTTTAGAATTTCCATATTTCTTATGAGGTATTAAGATGGAAACATAAGATGAAAGGTAGTGTTTTAAGATGTAGTGTTCTAGACACAAAACTGAAACTAGATGTTAAACAGCGAATACAATGCGTTCTTCACTCACCGGATCTTCAATAGCGGCCTCTCCCTCGTCAAATCCCGGTTCTTCATCGCCGACGCCTGGGTCTTCAAGTTCTGAGTGACCCGGGTCTGAGTCCAGCAGAGACTCCTCTGCCAGTCCGTTACCGAACTCCGCCATCGCCTGATTCCCGGTGGTCCGACGCGCCTCGTGGCTGCACTACAGGCCGCGAGTCTCGCAAAGGGGGGAGCGCGAGAGAGCGTCAGGGGAGGGAATAAAAAACGGCGGAAAACGCCGCTCACTAAAGTTAAAATGGGGAATAAATAGCCCGCCTCGTTTCGTCTGAAGCTCCAACGTGTCCTCTAGCGGAAGAAAAAAAAACTCTTTAACCAAATGTAAATAGATTTCGTTTCGCCAACAGCTTTGGAAGCGACGTACAACTCTATTTACATTAGAAATCTATTTCAGTTCAGCAAATGTATACTCTTCGCGAGGGCTCGTGTGTTCCAGAACAGAAATGGAAGCCGTGGGCGGGGATTCAGAACACTGCAGGCGCACTATCGAGAGGTGATTGGTCAATTCTGTCTATTAGACACACCCTCCTAACGTATCGAGGTCTACTATTGGTGCTCGATCTGGACATTTCCCTGAGCTCACCACTAAGACTTTTTCAACAGCGACGGTGATTGGATGACAACAGCGTCATTCACCACTCATAGACCACAGCATGGATATACTATGAATGCTCCATGGATTCCCGATATGTGAATGTGAAATCACCCGAGGCCACTAAAAACGTGAATATTTTGTCGTATACCTTACTTGACACGAACCTCAATGGGCCTCATTCATGAAAATTTCGTGAACATATGAAAGAATTGGGAGTAATTTCCGCGTAAAATGGAGCTTCCCGAAATTTCCCCAGATTTGTTAGTGAAACGTGTGTATGTTAGTGAATTCCAAAAGTGCGTAAATAGAGCGCGCCTGCACGTTCATTCATCATAATCCACGCTCGTTAAAACGCCATATAAGGAGGGCTTCGGACTAGCTAGTACATGAGAATAGGAAGCTTTGAACATCTACGCGAACGGTTTTTTATTTTATGGAGTGCATTCACATCGTAAAATATTGATTTAGTAAACACTCGCATGTTCTTTCTAAAAAGTAAGCGAGGAACTTACAGTCATTGCATGCGTTTGCTGTCATTCGATGTTCTTTTGTGAATTGAACAGTCCAAGAGGTCAATAAAAGTGGTTTGACATGAAGCTTTAGTGTAAAAAATGTTTAGTTTGGATGTCCACCACCACCATTAACCTTCTTTGGTTAGAAGCGCATAGCCAGCGTCATTGGAGAAACTTGAGTAAATCCAAGAATGTGGTGATCAATCAAACGCAAACTGCACCTTTCCATGAACCTTTCACAACATGCCAAGTTCTTCTGCTGGAAAAACAATTAGCAGAGTTGGGGAAAAAATATATACTTAAAAAAAAATTCCAAGCAGAAAAGAAACGATTCTAAATATTTTTTAAAGGTTATTTCACTCATTTAATTGAGTTATTATTTTTTCATTACTTGTTTAATTTCACTTTATCAAAATGTGGTCATGGCAGTTTGTCTGAAAGAACACAACACGTCCGGATGTCTTACGCACGATTTACACAAGGTCGGGAGCAGGTGTAAATTTAGTTGGAACCGAATAACTTTTTGAAAATACGAAAACTTTAATGAATCCGAAAATTTACCTCAGACCGACAACAATTTGTTCTGCTCGTGTTCCATGAATGAGGCTCGTTGTCCCTTAAGAGCATTTCAGTATTTACGAATGCCTACGCAAAACATGAATGAAGCATTTAAGCACTAGCGGTGACACAAGATGCTGGATATGTTGAGCATATTGTGCCCATTTCTCCATAAATTGACATATTCCATTTAGTGCTCTAAATTCACAACTCCAATAACAAATATTAATCCGGATATCTATACATAGTTCACACGATTCAGTCCAAAACATTTGAGCATTGTAAGGAACGGAAACATACATGAACTTCAGTTTATTTGTTTTCTCCATAATAATAATAATAATAATAATAATAATAATAATAATAATAAAAAATAAAAAAAGGAGAACCAACACAAAATGAAGGTACAAGTGAGGGGGGAAACAAGCTTAATCAAGTCTAATTTTAATAAGACTGCCATCATTATCGTCAATATTCATATCAATAACATCTCTAAGTTTGATATGCCTTTAAAAATCGTTATGAATTAATAATAAAACAGTGATGAGTATTGAAACAATTGTAAGTAGTACAGTTATAACAAGCAATAATCAAGTGTCAATGAAAAAAGTGAAAAGATAATATAAAAAGCATTTCTCCATATTCTACCTGTATACTCTGAACAGTGCTACAGCTTGTGATCCCATGTCCTATAGCACTGCACTACAACCCAGTCCATATTCATTCAATATGAGCTACAACCTGACACTAATTTGAACAAAAACAATTGGTATTTAGTGGGATATACTGAAAGAAAAAAATACGTTTATATGAATTTCAAGTGTTCCAAGTCGAGTTGTCTAAAATTCTCTACCTGTAGCTCATGCTTAAACCCTGGACTAGTTCAAAGTGTCAAGATATGGGAGCTCCTTTGTTGTTTGCATTATTCCAATCAAGATTGATTTTTGGTTTCTTTAATGAGACAAAGCAAGAGAAAGAATAACTTTGGAATATCATTTTCTTAATATAGTTCATACATTTTTTTTTTTTTTTTTTAAGTTTTGCATTTTGTTATAAGTATTAATAGTATCAATAATAATATACAAAATAAAATAAAAAAGGAAAATCATCTTTAGTATTTCATGTCCTTCAAATCGCACCTCCTGATGCCCTGATGAATAGCTTCCAGGCCCACTAAATGGCACTCTCTTCTCTCCAGGTGGGTTTTACTTTTATCTACTCAGTATGAGCACTTGGTTTGCAACAACACAAACTGCTTAATGAAGGAACAAGAAAATGACATCTCTCTCCCATATTTCTAAAATGCTTTTGCTTTTACCATAAATAAAGGACTTTTGTGTTTATTTCATATTGACAAGCTGGGGATGTTCCCTACAAATTTAAATGAAACAAAATGGTTTTGCTCAGAGGTTATAAGGTATAGAATTTTCGCTGTTCCACAAATCCATATAAAACTGTGTAAGTACAGATTTGACTTTGGCCTTGTGCACAGCAGCTAGATCTGATTCATTTTTTGCCCTTGTTTAACTATGTGCGATGCAAATTCTTTAAAATAACATTAAAAGCTGATTAATACTTCATTACAGTTTGAAATTACAGTATTTCACCACACAACAAAATTGTTTATTTTGTGGGACACGAAAATCTATAAAACATGTCTGAGATTTTAAAAGGGTCAAAGTGCTAAGTGATGACCATCTGACATCTTTTAACTTTCAACTAGAGCTCTGCTTATGAATATAGGATTGTCATGATGGCTGTTTAAAATAGCTATTATATTGTTCACAACTTTTTTTAATGTGTCAGGATTCAGAACACTCTCCCAAATTCTAGACTACACATATTCTTTGCCTTATTTGTCATCCCTAATAATTAATTACCATCAACTGTTAGTATAGATATTTCTTTCAACTGAACCAGTTGTAAACAAAATCTTTTTACAGAATAAATTTCTGTGAATCAAGTCGATCGAAGATAAATCAGTTTAGAAACAACTTATCTATATAGACTTTAAAATAGGCTAATAAAGACCACCCTGGTTCAAGCAAAAGCAGTACCAAAACATAACTGACAACCCAGAGCACTTTGGTTGAGTTTTTGGGTGCTTCATTACCATAAATTCTCCCAATCAAATAGTGTTTTGGGTGAATGTGAGTAGATTATTACTCAACATAAACCGAGATGAAGTTGTGAAAGATGGACCATAATCACATAAGCATTAGCATGTCCATGATTACTATTTCAGTAGATTATTTATAGTAAATGGTGCTGTGGCAATAGGTCATTAAAAGGAGCCCTGTAAGCAAAGACTCTACTGTATATAATAATGTCTCGCTGATATCCAAGGAGAGCAAGCGAAGATGGCCAGAGTCATCTGGGCCCACTCCGATCTTAGAGCCTCGAAACAAATTTAGCTTAAAATACCAGCACCCATCTTATGTCTATTGAAAGCCAACAAGTCTAGTGGGTCCACAAACTGCACCAGCTTTAATTCTTTCTTTAGCTGGAGCTGCTAGCTGGTGATGGAGAAGAAGACTGGCTAGCAACACCCGAAGATCCAGTACCAGATCCATTGCTCATCACCAATGCAGGCTGACCGAAGTTAGTGGTTCTCAGAGTGGCAAGATGCCGAGATGAGAAGACATGGTCACGTGCTGCAGCCCTGGATTCAAATTCAACCCCACAGGCCTGACACTTGCCTCTTAGAGTCTCACGGACTGTTGACTGACTGATGGTATAAGATGGAGTAGGCTCCACAACTGTCAGTTGTACAGGTTTGGGTAGAATGGGACGGTTGGCTCGGAGGGCATTGTATTGTAGGTAGCTACCCGAGCTGACATCTACCTTCCGAGAGGGGTCTCTGGGATTAGAAGACTGTGTAAAATGTAACCACAAAAAGAATGTATAATTAATTTTCTTTCAAAAAATTTTGTATTAGTAAAACCAGAGGATAGTTTTCTGCAGAGAATATGGACACTAATATAAGTATTGAAAACTTTAGTTACTTTAGGACAAAACTAACTTACTGTCTTACCTTCTCTTGTTGTAGTCTCCAGCGTTTCTCCTTGGCACGTGTATTCTGGAACCAGATTTGTACAACCTTTAGTGGAAGCCCAAGCTGTGTCCCCACCGCATCACACTCTAGTGCATTAGGATGAGCACATGTCTCGTAGCAAGACTGCAGTATAGACAGCTGAAGACCATTCAGGTGAGTTCGAGGTCGCCTTGGAGTGGAGTTCTGCTGCATGTAACTTGTTTCTTTTTGGCTTTGACCACAGGATGCAGTAACCGTCACAGGGGATGGTTTGATGGGGGTAGTGGTAGGTGCAGGTCGCAGGGAGCTTAGGCCTAACTGTTCTCTTGATAGAGTGTTTATCTTAAATTGACCTTTTTGAGACCAGTATTTCAGCCCATTGTGTTTCTGAGATGCCAAGGCAGAAGATTTGTTTATTGGCGTTGTGGAAAATTTTGGCACCATGTGATTGGTAGTCCCAGATTTAACTCCTTTGCAATCAACATCCTCTTCATCTGTATGGTCTGACTCAGCCTTTACCTCCTCTAACTTCCTTTTCTGAGCAGATCGAGATGTAGGAGTCCCACTGACTAAAAGAGGAATGGCAATTGGAGTGGCCACTGCCTTAGGGGCTATTTTAACCATTGTAATGGGACTTGCTTCTGCTTTGGTCTTGGGTGCTAATAATGGACTGGTGGACACAACAGTAAAGGAGGGCTTCTCATTTGGTCTGCTTGGACCTTGAGTGGGAATTTTTAGAGGTTCCTTGACATCCTTAACCATCTTTGGAGGAACATTTCCAGTCTGGGGTTTTGAAGAGGTCCAGCCAGTAGTGGAACTTGGGTTAGATTTAGGTGGTGTTGAGAATATGGGCTTAGACAGTGGCCACGTGAACTTAATGAGAGGTTTCCCAACAGCTGCTAAAGTGCCATCACTGATGAAACGAACCTCTCCCTTCCTCTCCCTAGCCCTCATATTCTGGAACCATATTTGTACCACTTTCTTTGGAAGGTTAACCCACTCAGATATTTGTTCAAATTCATGTTTTCCTGGATTTGGATCTTTGAAATAGCAACCATAGAGAATATCCAGCTGGTCAGCATGAATTATGGTTCTGGAACGTCTCATGTCCCTGAACCGTCGTACTTTTGGCCTCTTATGTTCTTGCTCTTTTTCCCGCTCCTTCACTTTTTCCATGAGTGATGTGTTAACTTTTTCTGCTGCCCTCATGTACACAGTGCTAGTCAAATTATTGCGATTCGTTATAGTACTTTTATTAGAAGATGGAATTGAAATAGCAGAATCTGGCTTGACCTGAACAACAATAAGCCCTCCATCTCCAGGAACACCAACAGTTGCTGGTCTCAGTCCCAGACCATCAAGCAAAGTAGTTTTCTGTATGGAGGGCTTGTTGGCTGAAGAGACAGATGCTGATGATGATGCTATTGTAGAGCTGTGGTTTTTACCTATGCTTAGATCCAAAGCAGACTCACAATCATTACCATTAGATAAGGGGTGTGTAAGAGAAGTGGCAGAAACTGCTTGAGGGTTGGAAAAGGATGTCACTTTACTATGATTTCCTTCAGCAACCCCAACCCCAATGACAGATGAAGGAAGTGAGAGAACATAGGGACTATATAACTGGGTGGAAAGTGGAGCCAATGAGAGGGAGAGGGGCAAGGATTGCAAGATGCCAGTTGGAACACCCTGATCAACTGCAACTGAAAGAGGAGTAGGAGGGTCTGCTTGTGCCTCCAACTGAAGATCGACATCTACATCTTGTTTCTCTCGCTTGATCTCCACCTCTTCCTTGTCAATCACACTCTTTCTCTTTTTCCTCTTTGTGCTCTGTTCATTATCATATTCATCCTCTGCATCCGAGAGGAAGACTGTGGTAGAGCGAAGAACCTTTCCACCACCACTTGACATTTCACCTGTTGTTGTCTCTACCTGTGAAGGCTGTTTGATCGGGCTGCCTGAGTCTTCCCTCACAGAGCTGCTCTGACTCTCTTCATCAGTCACAATAACCGAGGTGTAGAACTCTTCATTTTCAGAATCAGATGTCAAAAGCAGTTCTCGTGGGCTTCCCTTACCAATACTTTCCCTCTGTATTTCTGCAGTACTGGATAAGTCAAGTGCATGACTGCCTGAAGCTGATGGACTGTCTTCATCTTCACCCTCGTCTATCATTAAATCACCTTCTTCATCCTCCAAACTTCTATCTATCTCATCATGGATGCTGTCTAATCGGTCCCTATTTTTGGCATTCTGGGCATCTAAGAACCATTTGCGTACCTCTTCCCCACTTAGCCCCACCTCCCTGCCGAGGGCTTCACAGTCTTCCCGCTGAGGACTAGATCCTTCAGTCTCATCTCGTGACTCTAGAAAGGCCCATAAAACTTGAGTCTGAAACTCAGTGAGCATAGGACATCCCGAAGACAAGAGTGGATGAGTTTTAGCACACTTATGGGCTGAAGATCTTAAGGCAAGATTAGTGTTACGAAAGGTGCAGTTAACAGGACCGTAGCTGTTACCAGTACATGTATGGCTGAGACCAGAGTCTGCTTTGGAGCTTGCATTGCCCTCCTTACCTGTTCTCTCAAATTCCATTTCACTTTCTTCTTGCTTATTTTCATCGCACATTGTGCCATCAACCATTTTCAATTGGCTGAGCTCTAGTTTGTTCTCTCCCTTGTTACACATCTCTTTCTTTACATCAATTTCCCAGTCCTCATCAGATTTCTGTGACGTCTGCCAATCAGAGGGCTCAACATTTATCTCACTTTTTGTCTCTCCACCCTTTTCAACAGTCTTGTTTGTCTCTTCCAAATTAATCTGATTGGTGTTGGGAAGGCCAAATGCAGACCAATGACTTTGTAAGCCACTAAGTCTTTGGGCCAAGACAGCCTGTTGTGCAGCACTGAGACCAAGGACTGGCACTGCTTGTTGCAAAAGCTGGTTTGGAGACTCTGAATTTTGGCCCTGAATTTGAGTTTGGAGCCCATTCAACACCAGAGGCATGAGCATCTGAGGCTGGGGTATAAGCTGCGGGGTAGCTGCCCCTGGTGTTGCGGATGCCCCAGTTGTAAAGAGAGAAGGATGGATGGAGTGTGGGAGAGAATTTGGGCTGGAAGTCAGGAGAGTAAGAATAGCAGACATTGCTTGTGCAGAGGCCACTGGAGAAGAAAGTAATGAGGGAGCTAGCTGAGGCTGCATCTGCTCTCCATCTTTGGTCATTACTGCTGTTGTTGTCAGGTTTGCTTGGGTGACACAATTGCCGGTGGAGGCGTTAACTAACTGCGTAGTGTTTCCAACAGTGGTTGCAGCCAAATTCTGAAGCATGGTTCCAGTTCCTGTATTTGCAGCGGAACTAGTAGTAGCATTTCCAGCACTCCTGCTGCGACTCTGGTGCAACACAGATTTTAAGTGACTTTCCAGGGTTATGGCATGATTGTACGAGACACGGCAGACAGCACACTGGTATGGTTTGTTGGAGATATAAGGTCGAGAGAGGAAGGGTGTCGAATCATTTTCTTTCCCTGTCCCTGTTCTCATCCTCTGAATATGGGTGGTTGAATTATAATGAACGCTCAGAGCCGTTCTGGTGAGGAAAGACTCCAAACATGCATTACACTTGAATGGACGATTATCACCTTCAGAGGTGTTTTTATCGGTGGACCTGCCATTGCTTACAGAAGCCTCTGATGTTTTTACAGATTGCTCAACATTGTCCTGATCATCACTATCCTCATTTCTCACTACCATCTCTTCATCCAAATCTTTTTCCTGAGAAGGACCATCTTTGTCACCTGCATCTGTAGATTCACTCTCATTTTTGGAGACCATTAAGGGGGATTGTGTGTTTTCTAAATGTTTCCGCTGAGCTGTGTCATCTGATAAATATACAAATAAAAATCAATATTAGTAAACATTTTTATAAACAAAAAATTCTGATATTTGTTAAAGGAACAGTTCACCCAAAAATTAAAATTTCTGTAATCTTTAACTCACCTTCATGTTTTTTACAAAGCCATATGACTATTTCTTCCATGGAACACAAAAGAGATGTTAGGCAGAACGACAGCTTCAGTCATGTTTAATTTTCATTGTATGGAAAAAGATGCATTAAAAGTGAAAAGTGACTGAGGCGGTTAAGGGGGTAAAGAGTCCCTAAAATTTTGCCTAAAATCTCCCTTTGTGTTCCACAGAAGAAAGTCATGAGAACTATTATAATACTGATTATAAATTTAAAAACACTTTGTCCTGTTTTAAAAGAAATCAGTGTATTTACATTTATGCATTTGGCAGACACTTTTATCTAAAGGGACTTACAGTGTATTCAAGGTATACATTAACAGTTTGTGTGTTCCCTGGGAAGGGAATCAGTAGAATGTAATAAAACAGTTCAGGAGCGTCTTTTTAACCATCACTTCCATGAGTCACTAATAAAATGTAATACTTGTGTGGGCCCACAGTACTTCCCTCAGAAGGCTACAAAACACAGGTGTTTCATTGCAATGGAAACTACTGAAGCGAGGTGGTCACCAATACAGCCAATTGTGTGTCCAGTGGTGCATAACCTAAGCCTGGTTTCAATAACACTGGAACCCAGGATCTCAGTGCTTGGTTATAGTGTTGGACCAATGTGGCACTAATACAAACACTTCTGAGAATAATAGTCATCATGAATGATTTAAACTCACCTGCATCATTTTGGACTTTGGATGCTTCATCTTCAGCAATTGAAGGGTGCTTGGGAGCAGCCTTATGAAAACAAGCAACCAATTATTTTGTTTACAAACAAAAAGAAACTTGTGTAAAAACAAACTTTTTTTCCTATGTTTTTATTTTTATTATTTTTGTATTTGTAACATTTTCTTGTCACTTTTCTGTATATTGATGCTTTGGCAAAATAGCATGCAAAACTATCATGCTTATAAAGTGCTTAGAAATTTAAATTCTGTAGGCTCTTGCTTTCACAGACAACTCTCCAATCAACAAAGTTCTCCACTTTCTAAATATCTATAGAGACTGTGCCATCAAAACTTGCATAAAATGACTATTTCTTGGGGTGGGAGAAAAACAATCGATTCGCAGATGCATCCCGACTCATTCTCCAAAGATTCTATATTGATTCTCAAAAATTCAGAATTGATTCTGAGTTCAGTTTAAACCCCAACAGCGCAGTGGCGCATATGTGCATGCCAGAGACAAAGTGAGATGGTAGAAACATGTGCATATACTAAAGCCAAGTGCACACTACAGAACTGATCAGAGACTGTGGGTGCTTCACATTTTTGAAATTGTGCATCCTCATTTCCTTTCCTTGCTTCCTTTCCTCATTTCCTTGCTCCACCATCTTAGGAAATGAGGAAAGGATGGAAGGAAAGAAAACGAGGAAGGAGGAATCAAAGCAAGATGTATTTGTAAAATGTAAAATGCTTCGACCAAAAAGTCTTCCACATCAGATCCTCCTATGTTTCCTCGCTCAAGCGTCCTCGGTCCTTGATCCTCACCTCCTCAAGGTGCATTTAGCGAATTGATACATCCTTCATGATGGCAAACTTTGATCAGTTTCTGGGTCACGGGCTTGAGGACGGAGAAGCAAGGAAACGAGGAAGCACAATTTAGGAAAAGAGAAGCAACCTTAGTGTATCAACCACATGACCATTCGTCCCCAACATGTCAACAAAACCCATGAAAGATGAGCTCATGGTTGTAATTGCACTCGTATGCACAGAACGGGAAAAAACAGCTGAAAATAAAGATAGGACTGCGGCTCGAGAGATGTGGGTGATGTTTTCATTTTCTAATTATTTTTTTTCTCCTTTCCAATTACTTTGCTCTTGCTCTATATTTAATTTGATATTGCTCATTGCTGGTCTCACATCAGAACAGTGCACATACAAGATGCTTAATAGTTTTCTTAAGCAGCAACCCCGGTATTTGTTTTACTTCACTATGTGGTGAGGAAAGGAGAAGCTGACATCTGCACTCTTACAGAAGCAGACATCTTATGGAGCCATCATGGATGGGCAATCTCTAGTTGTGGATATAGTTAAAATAAAAATGAATAGGCTTTGGATGGATTAATTCTAACTAATAATTTAATACTACTAAATATAAAATGATGAACAATGCTTTAAATACACAAATTATTTTAACATAATCAGTTGAAGTATTTGTTTTTACAGTACTAAGAATTTTTAGTATTGAGTGTGGATTTTGTAGTTACTGCTATTTTGTCAAATTCTATTTGATAAAATTCCACTTATTACAACAAAACGTATGCATCTATAATTATATATTATCATATGAACAACCAGTCAGTAACTGCACTGCTTGATTTAATAGAGACACAGCAGGTCATCATTAAATAAACAGTAACAGTTCCAGAGACAGTTTAGACTGTGTTTTGTAGCCTATGTGCTTCAGGCTTGTGAGACTATACCAGTTCTTATTTAATTTCGAGTTGGACATTCATAACTTGCACATCAGTATAAGATAACTTGTGTACTGGAAGCGCTGCATGTTTCGTGTTGTAGATTTTAAAGAACCGGCTCATTAGAATGGTTCTTTCGGGATAGGACTATACCGGAAGCGTGTATGTTTCGCGCTGTAGAAAAAGCCGGCTCGAGACTTGTTCGATTGGGAATTAAATATAATGGTAGAACTGTGTGTTTTTACGCTGTAGAGTCAGTACAGAGTATTTGAGGACGGTGTTCCAGCCACATCGGCGGAAATTTGCACACTGGAGAACCGTTAACGGAACCAAAAGTCACGATGATCGTACGATTCTGGTATTTTTTAAAGAATGGAATCGGTTCCCAAACCTATGTATTTGTGGTAGTAAATATTATTTTTGCACACGTCTGAATCCCAGCGTGTTAATTTGGCGGTCATGTCTCCTAATTAATAATATGGATTTAAGTAAAACTTCGGAGAGTGAGAAGCTTTTTACACAACACAATTCACATAGCGAAATTTATAATTATTTTGGGTTTTGGCTGATGAGACCGGGAAAACCACTCTGCTGTGAATGCCTACAGAGATTTCAAGCCAAAAGGGGAAACACCAGCAACCTTATTAAACACCTTCGGACACATCCCACTGCCTCTGCAGAATACACATGCGTTAGTGCCACTTCATTTAACCTAAATGCTTTATCTTAACATTTACAGATTTACTGTTTCACTGAAAAATCAAACATTGCACTTGTTTAATTTTTTTCCAATTACAAATGCATGGTGGATTTAACTTTGCTAAGTTCGCACCTACAATTAGAGCGTCCCTGAGCTGTGCGATCAAACCGTTGTGTGTGTAATCTGCATTCGCGCTGCTGTTTACCAGGAGACCGGGGCTGTTATAATAATGAAACAGCTGCTCAAAATAGTCCTTTTAACATTACAATATCTTTATGTTACCAACATTCAAATAATCACAGAAATAATGGAATAAAAGTTTAAAGACGTTGCCGTTTGAACTGAACAATTTGGTTTTTTTTTTTTTTTACATCAAACTAAATGTATTAGGTAACAAGTTAGTCCATTTGAGCCTTCTCCCTGTTCCTCCATCAGTTATTTTCACCACTTCCGGAGCAACAAGTGGAATTTCTAAGAACCACCTTTGCAATGACAAACTGTGTTAAGAATTAACATTATCGTGTGGTATCATGACACTACTTGGTATCGTGATACTTTAGCTGGTATAGTATCGTAAGATATGATTATGGTATTGTGACAACCCTAGTGCCTAAAGATTCCCACCCCTAAATATTACTATACATATTTTTTCAAATCATGCAATCTATCTTTGTAAATATACTCACAATATCCAGTAATTTATCAAGGCAAGCAGGGAGGACACTGTGTTTCTCTGACAGGTGAAGAGAGAGCTTCACACGGTCTGGTTGACTTTCTTGACATAGAGGACACAGCCACATCAACCCCCTGTTGCTGCCACCTCCCAGCGCTTCTCCTGGCTCCTCCTGAAAACAAATAGGCACTACTAAATGGAGTAACATTGTGTCCGATCTACATAAAACAAATATTTTTACTACTGTATATTACTCTTTCAGTTTCAAAATTTACAAAAGGCTTCGACATATAGTTTTAGATTATATTATGTAGTATACATTCTTACTTCAAGTAGCCTCATGCTACATGTTGTGTATTCTAATTAGGGCTGAAATGATTAGTCGATGTTATAGACAATGTCGACAATAAAAAATTGTCGACAAAAATGTTCGTTGTCGAATAGTCGTTTGGTCTCATTTATTGTAACATGAGATCACATTAAACTCTAATGTTGATGCGCGAAAGCAGCACTGCAGTTCTCGCCTGACTGAGGAGAAAAAGAATTACACAGCTCACAGATGCACTCTAAACTTTCCAAACAGAGGGAATTATAATGCAAAAATACAAAATAAGCAAACACAGAAGCATTGTCGTTGTGGAATATGTGGAGCTGGAGCAAAACTTGCGTGTCGAGCATCTTTAAAGGAAACACCCCGGCGTTACAGCTTTAATGCAGTTATATTTAATGCGTTATAGCTTTAATAAAGTTCAAATAATGCGGAAACAGATCATGTAAATAACTACAAACTCAGAAACTGCCATTTCTCTGTGCGGTTAGCGCCTCTTTTATGAGTTGCGCGATGTGTCCTGATATAAGGGGGAGAGATTGAAACTGCACCCGACTGATGCACACTTTGGTGTGGGAATGCCCATCCCTCAAGCGTGAGCACTTAATGCAGCTAGATTATAACGTGATGGCTCGTGACTTATTGAATCATAATGTATGTGTCACTGTGTGTTTCTTATCATAAAGAAAATTGGCAATACACAGCTTTATTAATAAGAGAGAGTTTGTTATTTGTGAGTTAAATATGGATTGAAGTGAACAAAAAGATGAGAGAGGGTAGTCTTCGCCCATTATACACTGCAACAAAATAAGTTTCGATTTGATTGATTTTTGTTTTGACTTGTTTTCCAATATAAATATCTAAAACTCCTTTAAAAACAATGTACATTTTCTTAAGTAGCTATACTGCAGAAGGAAAAATTGTTATGAGAATGTTAGATAAAAAAAAAATGTACTTTTTTTTTTTTTTAAATATCTAAAAATCCTTTAAAAAAAGTTGCATTCACCTGAGAAGCAGCATATAAGATGTTTAGACTTGCTTTTAACGAACAGATCTTGAATACAAGTATATTTTGTCTTTACTGCACTCACAGAAGTATAACCAATAGAAAAAATACACTTATATACAAAATACACTTAGATTTATTATATATTATCTTAAAGCAAGCCTAAATATCTTATATGTTGCTTATATAAGTAAATGTATCTTGTTTTAAGGATTTTTAGACAATTTTAAATGGAAAACAAGACAAAAATACTTCATAACAATTGGATTTTTGCAGTGAATTTCTTTACTGAATTCAACTAAATCGTTTTTTCCCCCCTTTAATTCAGTGAATGTCATTTAGAGGTATTTTTAAAAGATGATTTTGTCCTCTTTATTGTTAGTAAGCATGTTTAATACAGTCTTTTAAGTAGGGGCACAAGCTGAATAATTGGTTAAGAGCTAATGATTAATCGTTGCAATAATCGCCGAATAGTCAAATAATCGTTAGATTAATCGATTGCCAAAATAATGGTTAGTTGCAGCCCTAATTCTAATCAGTGATTAATTCTGGTGAATTGGTGATCTGAAGGAAATGTTGAAAGGTATATGAAACCAGTGCATCACTTAAGTTAACAAAACTGTAAAAAATAAAATAAAAATTATATAATATATATATATATATATATATATATTAAACTGAGGTTGCATATCAAATATAAATGACAGACTTTGTAGACAGTATCTATTTTCAATAACATTCTAACATTCCACATAACATAATAATATAATCTTATCAGCTTAATCACCCAATAAATATTCAAAATAACAAAAAATAAACATGCATTATAAGTAACGCAAGACCCTATTCATTTATTTGAGTATGTCCTCAATAAGGTCTATCTGCCATTGTGGTGCTTGTAGTTATTTATATAGGCCACACAATCTGTGCTACCACCATAATATAATATAACCATATTACTGCAAGACTCAGACCAAATCTGATTCACTGATGCAGCTCTGTTCTTTCAGCCACACCACAACAAATCTGGACTACTGCTACCTTGTGGCCTGTTTACAATTTATTACCTTGAATGGACCTCATATTACTTGAGGTATCCTATGTTAATCAAATCTGATTACACCCAGAAGAACACAACAGAACATTTTGGCAGGGGGAATTAAGCATTCTCCACTTATCAACTGAGCAAAAACTAGGCAATTTAATGTCAAAGGAGACTTAAATATTGACCTTGACTGGCCTCAAATATGCTGATGATTGTGCAATATTGGTGTGCTTTTTGTCAACATGTTGTTGCCCCTTGTGAATAGGTGACATAGGCTGTAAATAACAGATAATGGGCGCAAATCCCCAGAGGATGCTCATGGCAGTGATGTCTCTTTAAAACAATAACCCAAATAAATATCAGATTCGTCGACGGCAGCTAATTAACATTTTAATTCCAACCACGCGACTGCATAATGCTTATGCATGCATAGTAGTCGAAATGATGTCGTTTTTAGTATGCCACTGTCAAATAATTCACACACATCAAATGCCAACAGTGCTACAATGCCACGCCAATTAGCTTCCCTGCTAGACTGCAAACATGCACTGAATCCCCAACACAAGCGCTATTAACTTCTGAAAGTCAAAGACAGACGAACCCACGCGCCGCAAGACACTGCTGTTCGACTGCGAGCGAATGCAAGCTCATATGACCGTCATAACTCTTGATTATTTCGTTAATTAACAACAGCCTAATAAGAACCGTGTGATGTTAAATCAATTGGAAACTGGGAGAGCTTTAGCCTGCCTCGCTAACACACATACACACTCACTCTAGTATAATCATGACAAACACCCCATTAAAGTGCATCGCGCCGCAGTCTGGTGCCCTAATTACCCCCGTTTCCCTACTTTGATCGCTGCTAAGAGAGTTATTTTAGTGACCTCTTCCTTGAACGCTGACGTTAAAACAAAATAACAATTTTTCCCCCTGATAAACATTCGCGGCAGTTCACATGGCTAGCCCAGCTAACAGCACTCAGCAAATTGGTCAACTAATTACATATCGCGTATCAAGCCGCAAATCGACCACAAACTTATCAAATACACAAAATGACAGCTGCGACGGCTGTATTGTAGGTTAAAACGGTCGCACCGTTCTAGATGCTGCAGTTAAGTCCGTTTTAACGCACTAATTGAATTGTGTAAATAGGCTTTTAGCTCTCCGATGCAGAACCTCGAGCTTGATTAGTTTCTCGCCCCCCTGATTGTGGCCTGTTGGTCGGCCATTGAGAGATTCTCCGCCCGCCGTCCGCTCTACAGCGGAAATTGAGGCCTTCTTCTACTAAGCTATTTAATTAATGAATTTCGATTGCTTCAACATAGATGTGTTAAAAAAACAAACAAACAAACAAGCCATCCACGGTCGGTACTCATCTGACCAGATACCTTGCATTTCTTGGTCTAAGTTCGTGATTCAGTATAAAATGTAGTTATTGAGCATCACAAGTGTGTTTTAACAAGTATGCAGGGCAGTAATTAACGACAGAAGAAACGCGTAGCTGCTTCAAAAGAGCGACATGCATCACAACGAGCTGTGAAAGGGGGTGGTGGGGCCAAAGCGAGAGACCGAGGCAGAAAAGTTTGGAATTTAACATTCGAAATGCAACTAAATATTCACATTAAAATGCTATGCATCAAATGATCTATCGTGCTCGGGACGCGATGAGGTCCGCATCGCCCCCTCGATCGCAACTTCGTGGTTAATTCGGCGTCAACATCGTTTTAATTAACACTAAAGCAATTAGCTAATGCTTTACCTGCATGGTTGGAACTCCGGCGCACACTTCCTCTCGCTCTTTAAAACTGAAAAGTTTTCTCACTCACCCTCCCTCTCTCTCTCTCTCTCTCTCTCTCTCTCACCCACCCACTCTCGTCCTCTCTCTCTCCTGTTCACTCTGGCATTGCTCTCCTGTAGTAAACACACGACAGCTCCCCCAAAAGTTAACTGCTCACTCTCTCCAAAAATGCCCTTCCTCGTGGTAAAGGTACATTAAATGATCAAACGCAACTGAAAGCATGCTGGAACAATGTTACAGTGTTTGCCATCATTTAAATATTTGCAACTTTGTTTATACTATTTGCATGTACGAGGCCAAATATTAAACACAAACCAAATGAGAGAACATAAGTGAAATCTTAAAAATAGATACTTCACATGTAAGTAATATGTTATAAATATTATATTATCATATAAGAATAATGTGTTAATATTAACGACAAATTGAATATAAATATAAATCAAAATATAAATCACAAATTGTAAAAACTATTTAATAATATATGAAGGTATTTTTTTTATATTGATATATTTTATAATGGCTTTGATATGTTATTGTTAGTATTTTGCTAGTTATAGTACATAAACTTGCATTTTAAAAGCCTATTAGTAAAAAAATATATATATATATATATATATATATATTTTTTAAATAAATACAAAATACGCCAATGGTCATAATGCAATATCTGCTCTTATGTAACAATGTAATAAAACGTTCTTACAGCGGCACTAATGTCCACGTGTGCTACTCGAATTAATTGCTCACAAATGTAGAAAAAGTCGTACGTTTACTGAAACAATATACTAGAAACGCTAGAATCGTTACGTGACCTATATATTTAACCACTTAAATATATAAACAAATACATACTTATATTGACTTTGTTGCGTATGCAAGGCGCTTAATGACGCGCAGAATTCAGGGTGCCCGTTTATATGCCTGAGCGGAAACAGCCACGCAGGACCCCGTGAGTAGCGTCTGTCCTGATTACACTGATTGATAGGTAAGTTTACCTTGCTGCTGATTTATTATTATTTTGCTTGTTTGGTATTGTATATTACTGCCCGACCGATTTAACCGCATTAGTAGTTACAATATAATTACAATTGAACGATCACATTAGTAATATTTTATGAGGTTCAGTGCACTATTTAATTTTGGCTGTCTCGAAACTTTGTGAGCTCCCTGTCTAGATAGCATTTAGTTAATCTAATGATTTGGCACTTTGAAATAGGCTATTTGAGGACTGTTTATTCAGAGCAGTTTGTCGTTGGTTATGAATAAGGATTTTAAACGGTCTCTAATGTTATTGTTTTTATCATTACGTCTTGTAGGACAAAATGACTGTAGAGGTGGAGAGAAAATTCGTATGCGATGCAGAAATTATGGGGAAACTAAAGGATATTGGAGGTGTGATCTAACTTTAATTTTTTTAACTTTAATTTGTACATGTATGTATAATGAATGACCTAATTTCAACGTAAAATCGTTAAAGCAATTTTGCTTTTATTGTTTCTTAATTTTGCATCAGGCAGTTTCTCTGATTATTTAATAAAACATTTAACGCATCTTGAATATATTTAATTCATTGTTATTAGTTCATGCTTTCTGTGAAATATTACTAAATTTAAAAACTATAAATATAGTTTCACAAATTCAGTTAAAGTATTTGCAAAATATATAAACGTTTAAATAAAATTTGATATAATAAATTAAATATTATTTAGTATATTAATACTTATTTCAATAGATTACTGATCTAAAGAAATGTTAAATAGGATTAGAAAATCTATAAAAAAACTTACATATAAATGTGAAAATTGTCTTGGAATATAATTAGTGAATAATATATTAATAATAAACTATTTTATAAATCACAAATTGCATAATATACAAGGTATTAATTTTTGATATTTGTATGTTATTGTTAGTATTTTGCTAGTTATTGTAAATGACAAGCAGAATAAAATTGCACATGTAAAATTGCATTAAAGCCTATCAGTAAAAAATACACCAATGTTTATAATGCAATATCTGCTCTTATGTAAGAATGTAATACGTTCTTACAGCGGCACTAATGTCCACGTGTGCTACTCAAATTAATTGCACAGAAATGTAGAAAAAGTCATATGTTTACTGAAACACTACATAGTTCATCAACCAGTTTGTCTGATTATTTCATACAACATTTAACGCATATTGAAATGTATTTAAATAATTGTTCCTAGGACCCCTCAAATTAACAGTGATGTATATTACAAAATTTAAATACCATAAATATTGTAACATTCAGTTGAAGTATTTGCAAAATATATCAACATTAAAATAAATGAATGTATATATAATAAATTCTATATTATTTACTACATTAATATACTGTATATTATATAATTTGAATAGATTAGTGATTAAAGAAATGTTGAACAGTATGAGAAAATCAATTTACAAACTTACATTTAAGCTTGAAAATTATCTTTAAATATACTTTACTAATTATTCCTTGGATCCCTGAAACTGCAGGCAACAGTATTAACTGCCTTTGTTTATTTTATTTTACTTACATTTATTTTATGTGTACATGTTTTAATATTTTATATTTCTTGAATTTTCTTATATCTACCCAGCTAAATGCATTGGTCAGCACCAGTTCCAAGACCAATACTTTGACTCTCCAGATTTTATCCTCACTCTAAAAGATTTCTGGCTGCGGTGCCGAGAGGGATTGTGGGAGTTGAAATGCCCTGCAGTTATAGGGGCTAAACCGGAGGATGAAACTGACACCTTGTGCACACGATACAGAGAGATAACCAGTTTTCCTCTGATTCAGTCAGAAGTCAGGAGACTTATCAGGGAACACACTGCTGAAGGGAGTGAATCAAATTCCTCACAAAGGGAACAAATCGACAAGGTCACAGAAAATGAAGACACTGAGAGCTGTTCAGCAGATGATACAAAGTGGCTTACTGACCTGAATTTAGTCTGTTTTGCAGCATACAAGACAGACCGCTGTTCTTACATACTAGAGAGAGAGGAGGGTGCAGTGCGGGTGGATCTGGACCAGGCCGATTTCGGATATTGTGTGGGAGAAATTGAGGTTCTGGTGCCTGAAGGTGATGACATGAATGCAGCTTTGCAGAGAATTACAAGAATCACTGCAGAATTGGGTGAGCTGATGTGTGTGGTCATATGCACATATAAGGATTGATTAATGTCTTAAATCGAAGCTTTTTTGTTTTTTTTGTTTTTTAAAAAGTCTTAATTTGTATGTATGATTACTCTCCATCCTGTCCCTGACCCTCTGTCTGAAATGCTCGGTGTTAGGTTCTGTTCTCCTTTAATACTTCAGTGTATTTTATGTCCACTGTTAGGATTGGCTAACATCATGCAACCACTCAAATAGAGCACAACAGTCTGGTTCTTGAAGTAAAAATCCCATTAAAGAGGTAGTTCACCCAAAAATGAAAATTCTCTCATGATTTACTCACCCTCCACGCATCCCAGATGTGTATGACTTTCTTTCTTCTGCAAAACACAAATTAAGATTTTTAAAATAATATTTCTGCTCTGTAGGTCCTAACAATGCAAGTGAATGGGTGCCAAAATTTTGAAGCTTCAAAATCCACATAAAGGGAGCATTTTTGTTTCCCAAAAGCTGCCTTCAGCCTCCTCTGTCTATCTCTCAAGTTTGAATGAGATCTCTGTTTCAAACAAATTAGGCTGGGCATTGAATTGCATCTGTTCTCCGACTACAAACTTGTTCTCTGGTTTGTGTGCAGCTGTGTTGTGTTCTGTTGTTTCTATCGCTGTGCTGGACCTGTCTTTAGATAAACAAAATTAGTTTTCGCTTGAACGCCCCATGTCGCGAGTGGGGGGCTGTGTGAACTGCAGCTCTCGTGCAGTCTCATGAATGTGCAGAGGAGAATAACGGTCGGTCAACAGTTTCACTAAATAATACATTAGATTTCTGTTTGTTTCTCACCAAATCTTATCATATGTTTTCATACCAATCATGAGTCTCATGGAATAATTTATTAGACATCTGAAATATACTTTTGCATTCCTTGAAGCTTGAAGAAGGGGTCAACATAAACTGCCATTGTATGACATCACTGAGCACAACATTTTTTCACAATTTCTCCCTTTGTGTTAAGAAAAAGAAAGAAAGACATATGGGGTTATAACAACACAGGGGTGAGTAAACAATGACTGAATTTTTTGGGGGTTGAACTAACCCTTTAATGAACGCCCGATTCACACACTTCTACACATTTATTTTAGTGTGAGTAGTGCAAGTAGGATGGTCACACTGAAAATGCAACAAAAAGAAGTGTACTACATGTAAAACTAATGTAATTAATGGTGAATGTGGCAACTAGCAAAACTTTTGTGGAGATACTGTAGTACCATACAGATATGATTTGAATGTATTGCCATCACCCCACACTATGTGAATATGTACATTATTTGAGATAAGTGCTGAACCGAGTTTGGCTAACATGTTAAAGTTAGTGGCAACAAATTATGTGCGTTTGAAACGTCAATTCCATCAGCTGAAAAACAGTGAATGCTTTTGTTCAGTAAAAAACTGTTAGTGTTCCATTTGGGAAAATGCTACACTTTGGAAATTCATACACTAGATGGTCGAGTGCATAGTGTGTAGTATAAGTGCACACAGTGTTTAGGCTTCATTTGGGACACAGATCTAGACTTCAGTCTCTTTACACTCCAGTACAGCAGGTAGCAGCTATTCAGTTGGTTCGCAACCCACCGGTAAACGCTGAAGAGAAGTTGATTTTTTACTTACTAGAGCCCTACTACCAAGGGGAGCCTACAAGGTTAGCAAAGCATTACATAATACATAGATAATCTATGAGCAGTACACTGGCAAGTTGACCAGAGGCCTTTTTTTGTTTTGTTTTGAGTGGGTATCTATTGAGGAGATCCTTCAGTGTGCTGAATAAACTGCTTTTGTCAGGAAACAGCTAATCATTTAATGAATTGAGCACCTGTCTGCTAATCTTCACTATGTTTTACATTAAACAATCCTTTTGGAGTGAACTGTGTGTGGAGTTTACAGTGATAAAATTGCTGTTCATAAGAGAAGACACTGACAATTTTGCTACAGGTAGGTGTCAGTTTCAGAGGTGGCCGTTAACCTCTCTTTTATGGTAAAAACATGGAGGTTGTTTAAAATACATAGAAGATCTCTGGCTCTACATACTCACAGCCATGTTTGAAATTCATGAACATGAACCAGCTCCAAAACAAAAGCTATATTTCAGGGTTTACACACAGGGCTGTAACCACCATAGACACTGAGGGGGACATGTCCCCCCAATATTCATAATAGTGGTCTACTGATATGGGGTTTTTCCATGGTTGATTACATTTTTACCTTTGGTACCCCCCAATCCTGAATATGTGGTTACATCCTTGCTTACACAATGCATATGCAACGCAAAGTCAGCAAGACACATTGGATTCAAGTGTTTTACTCAAGCACGGCAATCTACACTAAAATGAGCCAGGCTAATCCATGCAAAAAATGAGCCGAACACACACGCAGAAATTAACAAAACACCTGTAATCCAGCAGTGGAAAGGAGCAACGACACACATTATTTTTTAAACTTGTTATTTTAAAGTTAAAACGTGAAGAGTTTATACTGTAGCTCCATTTCGCTTTCTTTGCAAATAATTTCACATCCGTTCATGTATATATTTGTTAAGCAGGAGTGGATTTCACATGATACACTTTGCGATAGAGTCCTAAAGAAACATTTGAAGTTACTTGTTTAATTACTGGCTGTACTGTCGGGTCCAGTATAGTTGGAACTGCTCCTTTCAAATAAATTTTTTTTTGCAAAGCCTGCAGCGTGATGTGAGTGATTCACAAATGCATTAATGGTAAAATGCCTTGAACAAACAAGCATTCCCACTTTGAGGCGATAAGGCACATAGTTAAAAGTGAAGTTCAGCCACTCCTTCCTAACATTAGGATCCTTTGGAAGGCGATGAAGAGATGCAGTTCTTCTACAACCAGGAACACTACAATGTCTGGAGACTTTACTTGACATCTTATCGCGTTATCAAACTACAGTAACAATAATACCACTCAGTGTTGTAGTACCTCAGCTGTGCGTTCTCTCTTTATCCATTCATCGTGACGATTAGTGTGTTGTGGAGGTGGAGACAATCCAGTGAACGTCACTATGTGGCCGATTTCAAAACGATTTTCAGAGTGGCAACAAAAAATTCACTTTTTGGACTGGAGAGGGAGTTTTGAGCTCTGATACTTATAGTACAATGACCTCTTATATGTCAAAGGATCAAGGAAAATTTTATTCATTGTGACCACCGCTATAATACAGGTGCATCTCAATAAATTAGAATGTCGTGGAAAAGTTCATTTATTTCAGTAATTCAACTCAAATTGTGAAACTTGTGTATTAAATAAATTCAATGCACACAGACTGAAGTAGTTTAAGTCTTTGGTTCTTTTAATTGTGATGATTTTGGCTCACATTTAACAAAAACCCACCAATTCACTATCTCAAAAAATTAGAATACATCATAAGACCAATAAAAAAAACATTTTTAGTGAATTGTTGGCCTTCTGGAAAGTATGTTCATTTACTGTATATGTACTCAATACTTGGTAGGGGCTCCTTTTGCTTTAATTACTGCCTCAATTTGGCGTGGCATGGAGGTGATCAGTTTGTGGCACTGCTGAGGTGGTATGGAAGCCCAGGTTTCTTTGACAGTGGCCTTCAGCTCATCTGCATTTTTTGGTCTCTTGATTCTCATTTTCCTCTTGACAATACCCCATAGATTCTCTATGGGGTTCAGGTCTGGTGAGTTTGCTGGCCAGTCAAGCACACCAACACCATGGTCATTTAACCAACTTTTGGTGCTTTTGGCAGTGTGGGCAGGTGCCAAATCCTGCTGGAAAATGAAATCAGCATCTTTAAAAAGCTGGTCAGCAGAAGGAAGCATGAAGTGCTCCAAAATTTCTTGGTAAATGGGTGCAGTGACTTTGGTTTTCAAAAACCACAATGGACCAACACCAGCAGATGACATTGCACCCCAAATCATCACAGACTGTGGAAACTTAACACTGAACTTCAAGCAACTTGGGCTATGAGTTTCTCTACCCTTCCTCCAGACTCTAGGACCTTGGTTTCCAAATGAAATACAAAACTTGCTCTCATCTGAAAAGAGGACTTTGGACCACTGGGCAACAGTCCAGTTCTTCTTCTCCTTAGCCCAGGTAAGATGCCTCTGACGTTGTCTGTGGTTCAGGAGTGGCTTAACAAGAGGAATACGACAACTGTAGTCAAATTCCTTGACACTTCTGTGTGTGGTGGCTCTTAATGCCTTGACCCCAGCCTCAGTCCATTCCTTGTGAAGTTCACCCAAATTCTTGAATCGATTTTGCTTGACAATCCTCATAAGGCTGCGGTTCTCTCGGTTGGTTGTGCATCTTTTTCTTCCACACTTTTTCCTTCCACTCAACTTTCTGTTAACATGCTTGGATACAGCACTCTGTGAACAGCCAGCTTCTTTGGCAATGAATGTTTGTGGCTTACCCTCCTTGTGAAGGGTGTCAATGATTGTCTTCTGGACATCTGTCAGATCAGTAGTCTTCCCCATGATTGTGTAGCCTAGTGAACCAAACTGAGAGACCATTTTGAAGGCTCAGAAAAACTTTGCAGGTGTTTTGAGTTGATTAGCTGATTGGCATGTCACCATATTCTAATTATTTGAGATAGTGAATTGGTGGGTTTTTGTTAAATGTGAGCCAAAATCATCACAATTAAAAGAACCAAAGACTTAAACTACTTCAGTCTGTGTGCATTTAATTTATTTAATACACGAGTTTCACAATTTGAGTTGAATTACTGAAATAAATGAACTTTTCCACGACATTCTAATTTATTGAGATGCACCTGTACAGCTCTGGAAAAAATAAGAGACCACTGCAAAATTATCAGTTTCTCTGTATTTACTATTTATAGGTATGTGTTTGAGTAAAATGACAATTTTTGTTTTATTCTACACAGTACTGACAACATTCCTCCCAAATTCCAAATAAAAATATTGTCATTTAGAGCATTTATTTGCAGAAAATGACAACTGGTCAAATATAAAAAAAGATGCAGTGTTTTCAGACCAGAATAATGCAAAGAAAACAAGCTCATGTTCATTTTTAAACAACACAATACTAATGTTTAACTTAGGAAGAGTTCAGAAATCAGTATTTGGTGGAATAGCCCTGATTTTTAATCACAGCTTTCATGCGTCTTGGCATGCTCTCTACCAGTCTTTCACATTGCTGTTGGGTGACTTTATGCCACTTCTGGTGCAAAAATTCAAGCATCTCTTCTTTGTTTGATAACTTGTGGCCATCCATCTTCCTCTTGATCACATTCCAGAGGTTTTAAATGGGGTTCAGGTCTGGAGATTGGGCTGGCCATGACAGAGTCTTGATCTGGTGGTCCTCCATCCACACCTTGACTGACATGGCTGTGTGGATAGAGAATTGTGCTGCTGGAAAAAAACAATCCTCAGAGTTGGGGAACATTGTCAGAGCAGAAGGAAGCAAGTTTTCTTCCAGGATGACCTTGTACATGGCTTGATTCATGCGTCCTTCACAAAGAAGAATCTGCCCGATTCCAGCCGTGCTGAAGCACCCCCAGATCATCACCGATCCTCACCAAATTTCACAGTGGGTGCAAGACACTGTGGCTTGAAGGCCTCTCCAGGTCTCTGTCTAACCATTAGACAACCAGGTGGAGGACCAGTGATGATCTGGGGGTGCTTCAGCGTATATATATAATGCATATTTAGAATGAATGTTAAACTTGTAAGTTCTCCACTCCTTGTGAAACAATTTGACATTTTATACAGTATGTTGTATAACCTATTAGAAGTAAATATATAAAATTGTTGCATTAACCTTTTATTTATAATGAATTTCCACTTTCTTTCTCCTCAGGTCTGAATAGTGAGAAGAGTGTTGAAGGGAAAATGCATGTCTACCTTCAAAGATATCAACCAGACCACTACGTAAAACTCCTTAGTGCACATATTTTATGAGAAATAATCTCTTGCATAATTGGTAGTCAATGATTGTGATTAACTTATTACAAATAATGAGTGCATATTTTGTAAAGAAATAACATCCTGCTTGAATGTCATTTGTATTTAGGAAAAGACTATAGCATGTTTGGGCCACACAAATTCAGCTCAATTGGACAGAAAAACTTCATCATAGATGTACATTAAATGTAAATATCCAAATAAAACTGTAAACATCTGTGATGTGTTATTTTTTATTTATTTATTTGAGAAAATATGTTTTAATAATTTATAATCTGTATTGGTACTTTAGAATATGGCACTTTAGTGGTCTATCTGCTGGATCCAGAGTCAAGCAAAAGTGAATGCACAGATTGAAAATGTTTGTTTCATGAACAAAACCCTGCATTCTTTTTAAGTACTAAATATTGCAGATATCTGATCATAATTAAAAAATAATAATAATAATTTAAACTATTTTCTGTTGTAACCAAAATGTTTTGGGTTTGTCTGTCCTCATGCTGTCATGTGCATTGCTTTCTCACTAGAGGGCGCTGTTAGCTCTGTTATAAGTAGTTTTCTCAGCTGCCATCAGTTGGCGCAGAGTTCAATGTATGTTGTTGAAGAGAATCAGAATGATCCTTATTCATTGATTTATGACATGCCAGTTTGATCAGTAATCGCACTTACACGTCATTAATAAATATTTGAGACCCCACAGGAAGTGCCAATCCTTACACAGCTTTTGCGTTTAGTTTCATGTTCTTGTGGAGTACTGTAAAACAGGCTATGGTGCAATCATGCTATTCTGTTATGGACAGTACCAATATAACATAGTTCTCTTAAGACATTTACATTTACCTTAACATAAAAAAACAGGCAAACTATATTTCATAACAAAAAGTACTGCAAATTCTATCAAAGCTCATGTGTCCAAAAATATCTTAATATAATATATAATATAAATAAGGAATTGATTGTTATTGTTTATATATATATATATATATATATATAGGGTCAGGAGGGTTACTTTTGAAATGTATTCCACTACAGATTATAGAATACATGCTGTAAAATGTAATTTGTAACGTATTCCGTTAGATTACTCAAGGTCAGTAACGTATTCTAAATACTTTGGATTACTTCTTCAGCACTGGTAGATTTTTTCACTTGTTTTGACTATAAAAACTCTGTCAGTACAGTAAGACAAAATACACATGTTAAAAATACATTCTCTGAAAAACCTAAATATCTTATGCAGTGTTGTTTCTAAAACAAGATAAATAAAACTGATCTTGTTTTAAGGATTTTTAGATATTTTTACAGGAAAACAATATAAAAATTATTATCAAGAATATTATTTTTTGCCCTAATATCAAAGGTCTTACTAGAAAAAAGAAATTATGATCCAACGTGAATTTTCTTGATAAAAAAATATGATCGTGCCTGGTAACGTGCATGTAAAATGGCTAGAAATAGCATTTTAGCTTAGCATAAAGCTGACAATTTACACAAGGTTTATTTCTATTTCTTCTGCTCCAAACTTACTTCAAACGTACTTCTCTGTCTGCTCGTATGAATGTAACACATCATAAGAAAGTGTTTCACCGCTGTTTAAATGCACTTTGGATCGCATCATTTATATGTATAAATGTTTTCCATCTGAAAGGACTAAATATTAAATTAAACAAATGACAATAAAATGCAAAGTAATCTCTTCAGTAATCAAAATACTTTTTGAATGTAACTGTATTCTAATTACCAATTATTTAAATTGTAACTGTAGTGGAATACAGTTACTTATATTTTGTATTTTAAATATGTAATCCCGTTACATGTATTCTGTTACTCCCCATATATATATATATATATATATATATATATATGAAATTTACATGCAGTATTTTAATAGAACAAAAAGGCCACTCAGTATCAGGAATACAAAAGTTTTATGTCACATTTTTAACCAATTGTTTTGACCAATTTTAATCAATAATACATTTTTAAAGCGCACAATTGCACTACAAATACACAACAATTAATCTAAATGCACTATAAACATTTTAAAATTTAAATAAAACAATTAAAAATATATAAACAGTGCCTAGTCAATGTAAAATACAAACGGAGAAGGTCACTGAGGTGACAAGCTCATGTGCAAAGCTGAAATTAAAGAGAGCATGTATGGTAGAGGGATGCAGGAGGTGTTTATTTCAGCCAGAGTCTTTAGGCTGAGTGCCGAGAGAAGGCTTTTATGAGGGATATATTAGGAGAGATGAAATATGAGGCACTGACGCTGATACTCACTTTTAAGTGAAAGTATCCTTTGCTTTCTTTTCCTTTTTTGCAAAGTCTTTACATTCAGACCTTGATTATTATATACTGTTATTCTTCAGAAAATGACTAGGCACTTACTCAAACCAGCTCCAGCATGGTTTTTTTATTTATTTTTTATTTTTATTTTTTTTGGAACAAAGGAAAGCCATTGTGCAGAGTATGACAGGGTAATTAAAGTGCTGTTATTTGTAAACGAAACTTCAGATGGGAACAGGGTAACAGAGTGAGAAAGACAGAGGTGTACTTTTCACATCAGAACTAATGAATGCCTTCTAATCTTTGCAATAAACGCTTTAGATTAGCTAACAATCCTACAGCACGCATCCATTCACATTCAAGTTCTCACAGTCTCTCTCTCTCTCTCTCTCTCTCTCTCTCTCACACACACACACACACACACACACACACACAATATAAAGAAAAGTAACTACAGAGAACAATGAATAACAGTAAATTAAACGGACACTTTCAGTATTTAGTGAGAGGTCACCCTTTCTCCCTCAGGTCATGACAGGAGAACACATACTCTGCTGCTAAATCTACTGTATACATTCAGCTTTTTCTCCAAGAACATATGAAAGTTTTCCGCATTACTCACTCTGCTGAATTCAGTCAGTATCTGTCCTGTGACTTTAAAATATGTGTGTCTGGTGGTCTCATATTTACTGCACTCAATGAGGAAGTGTAGTTCATCCTCTATGACACCTTGAGTGCAGTGTGAACACAGTCTGTCCTCTCTGGGTCTCTAGTTCTGTCTGTGCCGACCCGTCTCTACAGCCAGACTGTGCTCACTCACACGATACTTCGTCAGAAGCTTCCTGTGACGGTAGTCTTTAATTTTGGACCGATATTATGCCAATTCATATTCTGTCTTAATTTTTTGGAAATAGGATAATTAGTTTATTTCTTTGAGCTTGCTTTGCCAATGATGAATGTGTTCTTCTTGAGTCGTGTTTTGTATTTGTTTTAATTTTGCCTGCCTGAATTGAATTGATGAATTTAGCTGGTGTTTGTCTACTAAATACATTAAAGGGTCACTCTCTGGGTGTGCTGCTCTGTGTATAAACACTGTGATGGTGATTTTCTGGGGAAGATTCTGATAGCTGGAACCAGAATTTACTGGCTTTCTTTTGAATGTCAGTCAAGAGAGGGAATCTGCCTAGTTCTGCCCGACAGCCCAGGATAGAAACACTTCTGTGAACTCTCAGGATTTGTTTACAAAATTCAAGGTGAAAGATTTCTACTGGACTTTTGTCCCAGGTCTCATAATTCAGTTTATATTTGGGGCCCCAGATTCCACTGCCATACAGAAGGATGGGTTTGATGATGCTGTCAAAGATTTTCAGCCACAAATTAATAGGGAGGTTAAATTTAAATAGTGATTTTCTTACGCTATAATATACCCGCCGAGCCTTTTCTGTTAAGTCTTTTACTGCTAGTTCAAATTTCCAGAGGTCAAAATTGTCAGGCCTAGATAAGTAAAACAATAATATGACTAAGATTTGTTCCCCTGAGTGTAAACATATAGTTTTTGTCCTCAAGACGATTTTTCTTTTGAAAAATTATCACTTTTGACGTGTCCATGTTTATTGGCAATGCCCAACTACTGCAGTCATTTTCAAAATTTGAGAGCCTTTAACATAATCCCCCTTCAGTAGGTGACAAAAGCAGCAGGTCATCTGCGTACAGAAGACATTTGATTTCTCTGTCCTCTAGATTGAGTCCAGGGCTAGAAGAGAATTGAAGCAATGTGGCCAATTCATTTATATAAATATTAAATAAAGTTGGACTAAGGCTGCAGCCTTAGACGAACTTCCTTATTTTTGGCTGATATATTCATTTCTTCTGTTATTTCGTTTAATACAGCATTTGTTGTCTTTGTACATGTCTTTTATTAAATCATAAACCTTTCCTCCTATTCCACTCTGAATCAGTTTTAGGAATAGCCCAAACTGAATTAAATCCCTTTTTAAAATCAATGAAACAACCAAATATCTTCCCCTACTTTGTTTGGTGGACACGTTTGTATACACGTGTGTTCAGTGTGTAGATATGATCAGTTGTTCTCTGTTTTGGCATGAATCCAATTTGACAATTATGTAAAATCTTGTGTTCTTGGCAAGGGTGTAGCAGATGTGGGGGACACGTCCCCCAAACTCTTAAAAAAGGTGATTTTTGTCCCCCGCACTTTTCCAGGCTAAACCCATACTAAGTCCAAATGGTGGATATGTATACAGTATTTTTAGAATTTTGTTACTTTGGGCTGATTGAGCGACCATCCAGTCAATCACAGGTGAGTTTCATGAGCCGAAACAACCCTTACGTAATAGGCCGTCAGTCAGACAGTCTAATCAATGCGGCTCCGTTCATTTCTACAATGTTGCTTTCAACAATGCTCATTAATCCATGTTTTTTATCGGCATTGATGTTGGTCGAAATGAATAATCTAGAGATGGGGAACACACAAATGAGTTATTTATCAGTATATTGTTCTTGGTTGACAGCATTATGTGAGAAAAAAAAAGCAAAGGACAATCCTTCTTTTAAGCACACATTGTAATGTAGAGAAGATCTCCTCATTATAATACGGTGACTCATGTGAGGGGATGTAGATGGCCCACAGGTAAGTATCCTCATTTGTACAAATTAGTTCCTTTTTCATTTTAATCCAAATATGTGTTCTCCCTTTTTTAACAGGCTGAATGTTATGGAAAAGATGTTCTTTAAACCAAACAATAAAGCTTTGGCGATGTCCACTCTCCTGGTGCTGAGGTCATTTGTCCCAGTGTGCAGTATGATGTGTGATCCCAAAACATCCTCTCTCAGCAGCTTTAAAGCAGAGTGAGAGGTGGGACACCAGAGTTTCCTCACAGTTCTCCTGGGGAACAGTCGTCTGTGGTCCAGGTGGTTGCCTGCTTTTGCAGGAGCTAAAGACTCCCCATAAAAAACGTTGTTTTTCTTAATTGGGGCAAATAGATTTGTTATAAAGAATGTTCAAAGTGGGCTTACATTGACTGATTCAATCACAATGGAGATTCATTTGTTTATAGAATACTTCAGATGTTATGAAATGCCAAATGTGATAGAAATGATCAGGAAATGGTTAATCCTTTACAGGAGATTTTGAACAAGCATGATCTTAATTTGTTTCTCAAAAAAGCATGTTGCTGTTTCAAAAGTATTTGCATTAGTTGACAAATTTTGAAGTATAACTATTGCCCCAATATCTACACTATATCACTGTAAACCCACACTTGGGGTAATAGCTCCCCTCGCCACCTTTTAAAAAAATATATAATTTTAATCAAAACAACCTTCTGTTATTATTTATTTTCACACAAATAATGTTGCTCCATCAAAATTCAATAAAAAGAAATGTATTAATTAATTCTTGATACATTTTGTCCCTGAAAAAAAAGCTAATTTTCCTTAAGGTGTGCCTTTGGCCCCGTTGTATCCTACTATGCAAAAAGACTACATAAATGTCATATTAATTCTGTAATATTTGCATGAGGTTTGGGATCTCTTTGGTTAGGCCCTGAATAATTTAAGGTCAATAGGTCTTATATACACAAGGACATGAAGAGAATTGTAGGCATGCTTTGATTTTTTTTGTCTCTAAAAAGGAGAGCAACTTGTCATATTTGATTTATCATTGCAATCCGGTGAGCCTGAAGCCAGACTGAGCTCCTGTAACATTTCTGTCACTTCTCATTTCATATGTGTGCATATCTAAAGGGAACAAAGACCCATGTTCTTGAGTGCTCAAGTCTTTTATACTTATGGATCAACATTTAAACCAAAGGTTAAGCCAAATCTAATTTTTCATAAGCTATGATTTATAGTAACCAATCTCTTATATATAGCCCTTGATTTTATTATTATATATTTAGCTAATAGTGTGTATTATCATTGAAATCCACTAAATAAATGCACAGATAATGCAATTAATGGAAAAAAATTGTTTTCCCTTTGTCAACACGTCCCTGTTTAAATTACAGTGGATTATTCCAAATTCCATGCATTATATATAGAGAGCAAACGATATTCAACAATCATTATGAATAAACATGTACATGTTAGGGTATGAAATCCATCCACCAGAATTTGTTTGGCCCATTCTGAATTTATAAACAATGGAGACTCTGAATCTGGGATGTTGTTCATTGTAACAAAACAATCTAGATAGACGCATTCTACATTCTGACAGTTGTTTATGTGGGAAAGCAGAAACCAGGTTTGTTTAGACTACCAGTATATGAGTCATTTACCAAGTCCGCTGCACTCAGACTTTGTTTTTATAATCATAGTGCTTACAATTAAGGGCAAATTGTGAATCACTACATACGTGAACTTGCATTCTTTGTAGGATGATCAAATGTAAATGATCAAAGCTAAACTGTTATTAAAAAGATCTGGAACTACAGTATATGTATATTAGAGTATACATGTATATTAGCAGCACATTATTAAAACAGTTATTCAGAGCGATGCATTGATGCTGATGATATAATCTAAACATGGAAAGATAATTTTGCCTGTACTAATGTCTTAGCAGCTCTAGTTTTAAGAAAACACATAACCAGCCATATCCCTTCACTGCTTACTAGTCTTAATACAATCTCAGCAACACGTTATTTTTGCTTTTTAAAAGGTGCAGAGCTTTGGCCTCTGAAGACGTTTAAGATTACAAATGTGAAACTGATTCTGTAGCATGGTGGTCACACTATGCATGTCTACATTTAGTCATGCAAATAAGAAACGCTGAATGCATTTTAAACATCTAGAGTATTCATAGCAACATGTACTGTACTGTAACCTGCATTTAGTACAGAATGAACCAATAAAATGAAAAACCGTGTGGTGCTACAGGGGGCTGTGGAGGTAAACATAGCTTGAATACGTAAACGTGCACTCACATGAGAACTTTCGTTGTGTAGTGTTAAAAAACAACGTACGTTTTTGTGTGAAAGTGTGCCACTGTGAAAAGCTTCTCTCATAGTGCTCATGAATGTGCAATGGACATCAAGATTTTCACTGACAAATTACATTTCAGGATATTTTTCATGAACAATGTATTGTATGCCTTCAGAAGATACTTTTGGGTCTTTTTTTAATCAACTGCCATTGTATTGGAAAGATCAATTAATTACAACACAAGACTGATTCTGAGTCTGCAAGATGAAAATTTTCCAGTCTGATAAACAGTTAGCGAGGAACAAACCTAGAAACAGTTGAAAAAAAATATATATAGTTCTAACAGCATGATAGGTAGCAAAAAGAGGAAAAACATACATAAATAGTGTAGCGGGATAAAGAGACCAGACTTACAAGGCATAACAATTTTTATTATACAGATAAATAACTTTTCAAATTACAGAAACACGTGGGGCTATATGGGCTCATAATATCTAATGTAACAGAATGGTTCAAAGAAGAATTCCTGCATCTTGTTGATTCTCAACATTAAAAAATGATGTTGAATCAAATATAGGTTTAATGTCATGTACGATACATGGCTTGAAAGAGTTATACTACTTTTGACAAAATACAGTTGTGCACTTCTATAGAAAAATATCATAGAATTCATTATTGTAATGGCTGTGCTCTGTAAAAATGCTTATAAATAGAATAAACCTTTAATAGTATATAAATCTTTTTTTTTGTTTTGTTTGTGCAACATTTGTTTTTAGAAAAATAATTCCTTACTCTGCCCTGTTATCATAAGAGCTTAAAACTCTCATTTAGAAAATATATAAAAGGGCCCATACACATTGCACTGCAAAATGTTTTGATCAATGCCCAATATTCATAAAATATAGGGAAATGCATTAACAAACCCTTGAATCAGAGTTTTTGAGTCTCTTTCTACGAAAACACAATGCCTGAACAATATGCCTGACGCTGCCAAATGTCCACTGTTGCAAAGAATTTAAATAAAACATTAGTAAGAGTAAGTTTTATGCCCCTGAATATTTTCCCTCAGAACAGTTGTTTTGAATTTAATATTAACAGGCATTAGTGCATTTTAAAGACCCCATGCAACAAAAATTAAAAGTAGTTTTCCAAGCCCCTTTACACTCACCAAACACTATAAACAATATCTATATTTCTATATATAATAAATAAATCTTTAATAAACCTTCTGAAGAGGGAAAATGCACATATGATCAGAATAACAAATAAAGTAAAATGATCAGGATATAACAAAACAAATCAAAACAAAACAAAACACACTTACAATATAGTGGCACATTTAAAGTCAATTCCCAATGATTCCATCAGTCAGAATTTGCATCCTACAGTTTTAAGACAAAGACTTCATCTCTTCATCGTCGTTTTCCTTTTACTTATTTCTTTTGAGGTAAACAGTAGTACTGTTAAAGACTTTTAAAGGCAACATCCTACTTCCTCTAGCACCACCCCAACTGTGGCACTACCTGAATGCCTTCGGACTTTTGATATCCCAAGAATTCAAGGTTACAAACATGCAAGCAAGCTCTCAAATTTTTTGATTAAGTTCCACATCAAAACATCTGCTGTCACATGTCATACCTGACATTTAAAGCACAAGAACTCTTCCACAACATAGCATGCATAATGGCATATGCGTAATTTACATTAACATGACAAACAATTCCCAGAATTCAATAAATAACACACTTTATAAGACTTTTTGATTTTGGTTCTGCCATAATCTGGTTGGGCTTGCTCATTGAAATGTGGGGAATCACATACCCCATACCTGTCAACACCTCTCCCCCTACATTATTCATGTCTGTCTTGCTAAAATGTTTAATTCAATTTCCATTTGAATTCTGCTTATGTTTTTCCTTGTCTTGAATACTGAGAGGTTCAACTGCATTCTTTGGGCAAGTTGTCATATGTAGTGAATATATTGTCATTTTTGCAATTTATTAACACAACTTCTGTTAGAATATTAAATTAAATAATTTTATAAAATAATTAATATTATTCTATTTTTGATAACTATTTATGTTTCAATAATTATTTTTACCTTGAAAATTTGTCTGTTGTGACAACTTACCCCATATAATGTGACAACTGGGGACTGAATATCAGAAAAAATGTGAAAGAACTGCGAAGCTCCTGATTGGTGAAAAATTTTACTCTCTACTCACAAATTGTTTTATCATATTGCACATTATCAATAAATAATATATTTTTTTCATTTTTGAAAACTATACCTTGATAGCAAAACTCACAAAAAAGTGGGACTCGCGACAGGTATATCTAGGTTTAATTCAAACACAATTGTGATTGAGTTTAACAAACATAAATGAAAGAAAGAACAGTACACGAAAAAAACAAAACAAAACAAAAAAACGTGATGAGTACAGTACAGGGAGCATCAACTCAAGAGCTTCTGAGAAGAATGCAGGAGATGCTAGAAGAAACTGTGGTGGGTTAGTACAGGGTGTAAGACGGATTAGTGACACTGGTGGGCGCGTTTGGTTTCCTCTGGCCAAGAGCGCCTGCCCACTGCGACAAAGTCCCATGAACGCATTCCTCTGGCACTGTATGTGCATCTCCCAGTTACACGTCAGATGGTAAATGAGTAAGGCAGCTGTTCTTGCCCATCAAGTAAAACTGCATCATCAAACATTTCCAGTAAAGTCTCTGCCAGAAGCCAGAGGCCTATGGAGTGGCTGCACATATCAGATATTAAGGCTTTCCATTAGCAGATATGAGTGACTTTACAGAGCATTCTCTTCTCCTGTTTTCCATTTTTAACTGTAATTTCCCCCCCAAAATATTTTCCTCTTTTCAACTTTTGCCAGAGCAGAGTGACATTTGACAAAGTCATTTGCAAGGATTACGCTCTGTGTTTCAAACTCACATATGTTGATTCTTTAGCTCCCTCTGCCATGCTGGACACTGCCTGGTGCCGTCTGGGTTTCATAAAGGTCATTGACACATCTGTGTGGGTTGCCAACCAACATCACTAAAGGATGAAATGTAATACAGGGTTACATCTTGAGGTATAGAATACATACATGAAACAAATTTGGACACATTAAGTTCAATTATGAAGATCACCATGCTAAAAAATAGCTTCAACCAGCTTAAGGTGATTTGGTCTAGGTGGTTTATCAGGTCTCTCATACTGACCAAGCTGGTGTTTACATGTTTGGCCAGCTGGTCTCCAAAGCTGATCTCCATTCAAATTTAATTTAATTTCAGGAACTGAACTGGAATTAAAGGAATATTCCAGGTTCAATACAAGTTAAGCTCAATCGACAGCATTTGTGGCATAATTTTGATTACCACAAAAACTAATTTTGACTAACTTTTCTTTAAAAAAAAGCAAAAATCTGTGTTACAGTGAGGCACTTACAGTGGAAGTGAAAGGAGGTCTATTTTTGAAAGTTAAAATACTCACTGTTTCAAAAGTATAGCCACAAGACATAAAGGATATGCATGTAAACATGATTTTAGTGTCATAAAATTGCTTACTAACCTTTTCTGTGTAAAGTTATGGACAATTTTACAACTCCGTTGCCATAACAATGTCATATCAGCAAACCCGAAAACCCGAAAATGACTGTAATAATGACAATTTAAACAACTTTACAGCTCAAATAATACATGAGTTGTAACAGAAGAATTTTTATTCAATTATAAGCTTTACATTTCTGCCTTTAATCCCTCCAAAAACTGGCCACATTCACTTCCATTGTAAGTGCCTCACTATAACCTCGATTTTTACCTTTTTTAAAGAAAAGGAGTGACGAGTCGAAATACATTTTTGTGGTAATCAACATTACGCCACAAATGAGCTAAACTTGTATTGAACCCAGAATATTCCTTTAAGTTTGCATTCCTAATTCAATTCTGAATGGTACACAACCCTGGCCTGATCAGCTGACAAGTGCCCAAACCTCCTCTAAAACCAGCAAAACAGACCATCCAGCTAAACAACATAGGCTGGTCTACACTGTTTATCAACAGGGCAATTCCAGAACACTAACGGGGGAATTCACTAAGAATAAATTGTGCACGGTAAAAGAGCTGGTTATTTGCACGTGCTGTCTGTGGTGGTTTAGCATCCAATTCACTAAAGAAATTCTGCATATTAGGCAAGGGCGCAAACAGCATCACTGACTACTCTTTAAAATGCAGAAAGTGCACGTGACCACACTACGCATCTGGATGCATGCTAAGTTATAATGCTCTTCTCCATCATTTGATCATTATTTGATGAATTACTGCTGATATGATCGATAAAAAATCTATACACTGTCTTTTTTAAATAAAATTAATTTCATCACCTACTTTCATCTGGCTGTAATAGCGCGATGTAAATTGCGCCAAGTCACTTTTTTTTAATGAAGTACAATCTATAATAAGCCTAACTGACATAGAAAGGAGGTATGTTTTTGTGGAAAGGAATGACAATGACTTAATTTAAATCCTCAAGACGCAGCGCAATTTCAGTGTGGATTACGCCTGCTTAAACTACACTGCGGGTGGTTAGTGAATTTTTGCGCTGAAATACCAGACGCAAAAGTGGCTCAAACGTTTAGTGAATTGACCCCTAAGAGATGTTTAGGATAATAAAAAAAAGTCCAAATTGTATTATATTATATTTATAGAGTATGTATTTATATAGTTTTGCTACGTTTATGACTCTCATCCCCCCTAGAACGGCGACTTTCGAAAACGCTCTGTAGAAAACTGACATTGCAAAACTGAAAACTGTATTAGTGTGTTCATGGCCTAAGTTTGTGTGAAGTAATCCCAAACTATCCTTTAACAAAGGACAGAAAGAAAACTTCTCGGTTACTGTCATAACCTCCGTTTCCTGATGGAGGGAACAAGACGTTGTGTTGATGTAGTGACACTAGGGGTCGATCTTGAGAGCCCGAGACACCTTCAGATCTTTGAGAAAAGGCCAATGAGAATTGGCAAGTAGAATTTGCATGCCACTCCCCCCGACACACGGGTATAAAAGGGAGGCTGGAATGCGGATTCATTCAGGTTTTTGCACTGAGGAGCCGAGACAAGGTCCCGGCCATTACAGTGGTGTAGTTCAGCCTGTGGCAAGAGGGACACAACATCTCATTCCCTCCATCAGGGAACGGAGGTTATAACAGTAACCAAGACGTTCCCCTTCTGGGGTCCCTATACGAAATGCCACAATGGCTGAACTGTGTTACGTGAACTGCCGATGCAGGTGTAGGCAAGCTACTGTGAGCGTAGGAACAGATGCACTCGGACTGCACGTAGCCTCCCCAGACTCCCCAAAATGTAATGTAATTCCCAGCAACCCTGAGGGGGGGAAGGAGACGTATCTAGTATGGGAGCAGGCCACGGCAGCCTTTTCTCTCTAAGTTTTTCTCTCCACAGAAAATTAGATTCGGCCGGGGCCTTTAAATGCTTATAAAATGCGCCGGGGAAGGCGTTCTTTTCCGTTCCTATTCTTTCAGGGGGAAAGATCCCGCGGAGGCCACACCCTGCCCTGAAGGGGAGGGTAAAAAAGTGGCGAATACATCGTATGGGCCTAAGGCCGCACATGGAAGAGGTGTGGCGGTTGGTCCTGCCCTTCGTAGGGGAGGAGCTCTACAAATGCAGCAACCGGGGCAGAGAGGGCTCTGCCAAGGGAGACGCGGGTCTACCGAAAAAGGGAGACCGTACCACGGAAGATACATCACAGGAGGTTACCGGGGTAACTGAGACCTGTGGAGCACTTACCCCAGTACAGGGCACGTTAGCACGTGTACTGGGTCCGACTATGAATTCCTCCGCTGAATTCGTAAGCCAGAGTGCTAGGAGGAAGGACATCCAGGTTTCACAGGTCATGAACACGCATGGGAAAGAAGAGCGCACGGCTTCATCTCGTGGAGGGGAAAGGTGCTATACACAAGCGGTACACCCGGCCAGCTGCCCCACGTAACGAAACTTACCTGTTCGTACCTGAAAGAACACGGGACGAAACCGGCTCAACCTGGAGATTGTAAAATCTCGCGAAGGTATTGGGTGTTGCCCAGCCCGCTGCTCTACAGATGTCTGCTAGAGAGGTGCCATTGGCCAGTGCTCACGAGGGTGCCATTGGCTCATGGAGTGTGCTCGAACCCGCAAGGGGGTGGGCACGGACTGGGTCTGGTAGGCCAAAGCGATGGCATCCACGATCCAGTGGGCAAGCCTCTGTTTGGAGACAGTGTTCCCTTTCCGCTGTCCGCCGAAGCAGACAAAGAGCTCCTCAGAGTGTCTAAAGCTCTGCGTGTGATCCAAGTAGATGTGCAAAGCACGCACCGGACACAGCAACGATAAGGCTGGGGGCAGCGCTTGCAGGCTCACCACCTGATCTCTAAAAGGGGTCATGGGAACCTTGGGCACATAGCCCGGTCGGGGTCTCAGGATCACGTGAGAGACTTCCGGACCAAACTCTAGGCACTCATCGCTGAACGCTTGCAGGTCCCCAAAAACTCTTGATGGAAGTGAGCGCGGTCAGGAGGGCGGTCTTCAATGAGACTGCCTTTAACTCGACTGACTTTAGGGGCTCGAACGGGGCTCTCCGTAGGCCTAAAAGGACCACGGAGAGGTCCCATGAGGGAAAGAGGCGCAGCCTAGGAGGGTTCAACCTCCTGGCGCCTCTCAGGAACCTGATGATCAGGTCGTGCTTACCGAGAAACTTACCTTCATCAGCATTGACCTGACTGCGCACCTCTGGGGGTCTTCGCTACGGGAAGAACACCACTTAGCGAAGATACGCCACTTCAGGGAATACAGCTGCATTGTAGAAGGAGCTCTGGCCTGAGTGATCGTGTTAACCACTGCGGGTGGTGGACCAGTTAGGTCTTCCGCGTCCTGTCCGGGGACCAGACATGGAGATTCCAGAGGTCTGGGCATGGGTGCCAGAGGGTTCCCCATCCCTGAGAAAGAAGGTCCTTCCTCAGGGGAATTTGCCAGGGAGGTGCTGTCGCGAGGGGTGTGAGGTCCGAGAACCAGGTCTGGGTGGGCCAATACGGAGCCACGAGAATGACCTGCTCCTCGTCCTCCCTGACCTTGCACAGAACCTGTGCAAGTAGGCTCACTGGGGGGAACGTGTATTTGTGCAGCCCCCGGGGCCAGCTGTGTGCCAGCACGTCTGTACCGAGGGGAGCTCCCGTCATGGCATACCAGAACGGGCAGTGGGAGGATTCCCGGGAGGCGAACAGGTCTACCTGTGCCTTGCTGAATCGACTCCAAATCAGCTGGACCACCTGGGGGTGGAGTCTCCACTCTCCCCTGAGCGTCACATGCCACGACAGAGCATCAGCTGTGGTGTTGAGGTTGCCAGGGATATGAGTGGCCCGCAGCGATCTGAGTCGCCGCTGACTCCAGAGGAGGAGGTGACGGGCGAGTTGCGACATGTGACGAGAGCGTTAATTATATAAGCCACTGTCGTTGTGTTGTCTGTCTGGACCAACACATGCTTGCCCTGGATCAACGGCAATAGCCTCCGCAGGGCGAGCTGTACTGCCAGCAACTCGAGGCAGTTGATGTGCCAACGCAGGCGAGGTCCTGTCCAGGAGCCAGTGGCTGCATGCCCGTTGCACACGGCGCCCTAGTCTGTCTTGGAGGCGTCCGTCGTAACCATGACGCGCCTGGACACCTGCAGGAACGCAAGGTCTGTCCAAGGGCTGAAAAGGTGGCGGCAGGCGGGCGTGAGAGCCACGCGATGTGTGCCGTGGCGCCATGCTTACCTCGGGACTCGGGTCTGGAGCTAGTGCTGTAGTGGTCTCATATGCATCAACCCCGCTGAGGATGCCATATGCCCCAGGAGCCTCTGAAAGTACTTCAGTGGGACCGATATTTCCCACATGGATAAGTTCAGGCAGTTCAGCACCGACTGCGCGTGCTCACATGTGAGGCACGCTATCATTGACAACAAGTCTAACAGAACAGATGCTCTGAACCAGGGAGAGCTTGCTCTTATCCCAGTTGACCCGAAGCCCTAAATGGCTGAGGTGTGTGAGCACCAGGTCCCTGTGTGCACACAGTAACTCTCGAGAGTGTGCTATAATCAGCCAGTCGTCGAGGTAATTGAGTATGTGAACGCCCACTTCCCTTAATGGGGCAAGGGCTGCCTCTGCGACCTTCGTGAAGACGCAAGGGGACAGGGACAAGCCGAAGGGGAGGACCTTGTACTGATATGCCCGACCGTCGAATGCGAACCGTAGGAAGGGTCTGTGTCGAGGTAAAATCGAGACGTGAAAGTACGCGTCCTTCAGGTCTACCGCCGTGAACCAATCTTGATGCCGGATGCACGTCAAAATGTACTTTTGCGTCAGCATCTTGAACGGGAGTCTGTGCAAGGCCCGGTTCAGAACTCGCAGGTCCAAGATTGGCCGCAACCCGCCGCCCTTCTTGGGAACAATGAAGTAAGGGCTGTAAAACCCCTGTCTCACCTCGGCTGGAGGGACAGGCTCTATCGCGCCCTTCTGTAGGAGGACCGCGATCTCCACCCGCAGGACGGTGGTGCTCTCGTCCTTCACTGATGTGAAGAGAACGCCGTGGAACTGGGGCGGGCACCTGGCGAATTGAATCACATAGCCGAGTCGGATGGTTCTGGCCAGCCAGCGCGACAGATTGGAAAGTGATAGCCGGGCAAGGGGCACTAACGGAAGGATCGCATCCGACGTTCCTGGGGGTGGGGCCTCGAGGCGGGGGGGAGCAGGGAGTGCTGAGTCGGGGAGCGGTGCTCTGACCCGAGGCAGCCGCGCTGAGGGAACCCTTGAAGCACTTACCTTGCTCCGCGCGCCCAGCGTAAGGCGGACCGGCGACTGAGGAGGAGGGCCTCTCGGGCCATCCTCGAGATTCGTCACCACCGGCCGGCCGGAGGTGTGGTTTGTGTGATGCAGCAGGGCACGTGAAGGCGGGGGGCCACATTCGTGAGGCCCAGGCTGCAGGCGCTCGGTGTCCAGTAGCCGTGGGTCGGCGACCGTGAGCACTGGCGGTGTGACCCGAGGAGAGAGGAAACTGCTCTTTTTTTGACAATGTGGGCACCGCAGCCCATACGGGGTGCGGCGAACAGAAAAGAAAAAGGGAACAAAAGATTTTCCTCCTGGCTCTCCATCGGGGGATGGAGTGGCCTGGGCGCGTTAAGGATGGGTGCGTTAAGGAACCGCACCTTGTCCGCTTCCCTCATCCCAACCAGATTCAGCCACAGGTGGCGCTCCTGGACCACAAGCGTGGACATTGTCTCCCCGAGTGCGCACGGAGGGCGAGATTGGTTGCCGAGCGCAGCTCTTGTAGCACACCGGGATCAGAACTACCCTCGTGTAGCTCTTTCAAAGCCTTGGCCTGATGGACCTGTAAGAGGGCCATGGCGTGCAGGGCAGAGGCGGCCTGACCGGCAGTGCTGTAGGCTTTAGTCGCCAGAGACAACGTCGTCCTACAGGCTCAGGAAGGGAGTGCCGGTCGATTCCGCCAGATGGTGGCACTCAGCGGGCACAGATGTGCCGCGATCACCTTATCCACCTGGGGTATCGCGGCATAACCCTCGGCCGCCCCACCGTTGAGGGTAGTGAGAGCGGAAGAACTGAAAGACCGGGTTCGGGCAGCGAAAGGTGCCCTCCACGATCGCGTCAGCTCGTCGTGCACTTCTGGGAAGAAGGGGACTGGAGGGGGGCATGGCCGCGAGCGGCGCGCTGAACCCAGAAACCAGTCGTCAAGCTGCGAGTGCTCAGGGGCGGGTGGAGGGTTTCACTCAAGCCCAACACTCGCGGCGGCCTGGGCAAGCATGGCGGTCAGCTCCGCGTTGGCCTCAGACTGGGTGTCCGACATCACCAAGGTGCTCTCTGATGCAGCGATTGACATCTTATTCGGCTCATGATCTCCGAAAGAGACATTAGGCTGGCACTGAAGTGAGCTGCCTGTCTCATCCCAGAACTGGACGGGCACAAACGAGCGTACCGGGGAATGGGCGGTCTGTGGGGGTTTACCCGGCGGAACCGTACCCACTGATGCCCCCGAATCACCTTCAGAGTCAACCAGGGCGGCCTCGTACCCATAGGTAGAAGGACCAGCGGTGGGGACAGCTGAAGTGGCTTTCCCTCGAAAGAAGGAAAGCCGCGACCACAACGTTGCCATGGTCATGTTCTTGCAATGAGAACATGAACCATCCACGAACGCTTCCTTAATGTGATTTTGGCCCAGGCACATGAGGCAGTGATCGTGACTATCAGAGGCGGAGAGGTAACGACCGCATCCAGGAACTGCACAGAGAAGGAAGGGCATCTTTAAAAAGACGCGTCTTTAAAAAGACGTTCAATGTCACTGTGCCTGCTCTAATAGAGGAAATATACTCTTTAGAGGAAATAAACTCTTTTAAAGTGCTGTCGAAGCGCCAAGGGGCGTAATATGCAGTGGAGTGCAGAGTGGAGAGAAAGCCGCTGGAATGCGCTGTATATCCAACAGCGCACGCTTCTGAAGAGGTGAATGGATCAGTAATAGTATTCAGCTCGCTGAAATACAACCGCTCGGCTCTGAAGAAAATATCTGAATGAATCCGCATTCCAGCCTCCCTTTTATACCCGTATGTCGGGGGGAGTGGCACGCAAATTCTACTCGCCAATTCTCATTGGCTTTTTCTCAAAGATCTGAAGGTGTCTCGGGCTCACAAGATCGACCCCTAGTGTCACTACATCGACATAACATCGAGTGAGTGACAGAAGGGGAAATAAACACACACACATACACACACACAGACACACACACAGACACACACACACAAACACACACACACACACACACACAAACCTACCTGAGTTGGTACTCTTTCATGTCAGGAAATGGACAAAAATTATCGCCAATCCAATATTCAAAAGCATCACCATGGCAACCAAAATTGAGTTAGGACACTGATTAAAAAAGACACAAGGTGCAACAATTAAAACAACAATCCATAACACTTTCATCTGTAAAAGTCTGTTTAAAACAAATAATAAAACTTATGCAACCACTTACATTTTCTTCCTCCACTTTTTCAATGGCAATCTCTAAGCTGGCTTTCTTGGTTTCTGCTAAACTCTTTGGTTTAATAGACTCTTGTTTCCTGATCTTGGGCTCTGGTTTGGGAGTGGGTGTCCTGACCATTTTAGGTGGTGGAGGCATTCTAGCCAGGCTAGATTGTGTCATCTCAGGCTCTTCGTCCTCTGGTTCCTCTGGTGGTTGGATCTTTGCCACCGGTTTCACATAATAACTGTGATAAGCAGTATGTAGCTGTCCGTTACCTGTGCTCGCAGGTTTAAGCAGGGGCTCAGGTGCTTTGGGGGGCTTTGGAGGGGGCACTTCCTGCAGTTTAATGGCTGGTACAGGAGGAGAGGTGGTTACTTTGGTGATCTCAGCCACAATTGAAGCTCTCTCTTCTTTGCTTATCTTGCGTGTTACACTAGTACCGTCCTTGTTTATCTTTCGAGCTATACTGCTGTTGTCTTTGCTTATCTTCCGGGTGACACTGGGGTTGGTGGGCTGGCTCTTCTGAGGGGATTGAGGGGGTGATGGGGTTGGGATCTGGTCAGGGGAGTGAGTGGGAGTGGTGCCACGGCGATAAAAAGGACTGCCAGAAGGCTTCTTCTCCTCCTCCTTCGGTGCTTCCTCTTTGATCTCCTCCACCGGCTCACTGAACTTTTGTTTGATATAGTCGAGTCCTGTAAGGAAAGGTATTGGGGAAAGTTAGGGAAAATTTCATCTTGCTGTCAATCAAAAGCACCACTACAAAAACAACATGTCGTTGCTTTATTCTGCACATATTCTAAACCTTGTCCAATTAGAGCTCATTTATATATATATATATATATATATATATATATATATATATATATATATAAATTAACGTCTTTTCAATAAATATGTTCTTAATATTAAATACATCCCCAAAATATTTCAAAAATTTCAAAAATACATCTGGCCATCCAAAATCAAATAACAGCCTAAATTTCTCTCTCTCCTGCATGCACACACACACTCCATGGGCACGTTTGGACTAAACATCACCTTTTGCTGCCCGAATGATTTTTATTTTTTTAACATTGGTTTTTAAACTAGCGCTTTCTTTCAGGATCAAAGCACATGCTTATGTTCTACTAAAAGGAGAGGAGCATAATTTTTTCAGGCAGCAGGAGGTGGTGTAATTGAAAAAAATTTACTATGACAAATCCTTTTGTCTTTAGTTTCATGAAAGAAATTACTGTACAAAATTAACCGATTATTAACCGTTTACCAGTAATAACGTTTTCACTCCGGCACAGTTTCGTTCCTGTTTTCGGTTCCGTTCTGTAAAAATTTTTTTGGGGTTTTCTTTTCGTTTCTTGAACCATTTTTAGTCCTTGCTTTGCATTATACTGTAAACCTTATTCACAGTAGCACCATGTTTGATTTTTGATGGGAATGAAAATGAGGTTGTGATGGATGGACTTACAGTCTCTTCAGTGACATGCACTGCTGTTGTAAGCTCCTAGATCACATCTCATTTTCCACAAATTATGTTTTCCTGAGTTGTTTTGTCTAATCAAATTTCTTGGAAAGATGTTTTTTTTCAATGTTTTGTCAGCGGAATGATCCAAAACACTTTTAACAACAGTACAACCCGTTGAAGAGACTGTATGTCTATCCCTCACAGCCTCACAGTCATTCCCATCAAAAATTAAAGATGGCGCTGCTGTGAATAAGGTCCTTCCTAGAAATCAAACGGCTACAACTAGCTTAAGCCCAAACTATTTAACTGCAGTATGGAATTCTTAATTCACATGACATCTGTGGCATTCATGATGGCCAGCTTCAAAGAGCAAGAGGGCATTCTTAATGTTTAAAGGGCTTAAAGTACAGTATCTTCAGAACATAATTTATCACAATAACTTGAAAAGAGAACACGCTTCATACAGGGATCCATTCTTTTTCATTCTGTCTCCTGTCGCAATTATTATTTGATCATCTGTTTATCAGCATACCAACATGAGGAAATCTATGTGTAATCATATGATGTCTCATGTTACAAGTCTTTGTGTATAGTGTGTTTTCTCTAACCATTGGCAATAACTGTTAATCTTCTAGGTGCGGAGCAACTTAAAATGAATTTAATGATATTCTAAGATTGCTTTTATGTCTTTTTAATCCTCAAGCAAGACTCTGAAAGTGGAAGACAGCTACCCTAGTGAGGGATGCCACCATACTGAAACATTAGGGTAAACATAATAATAAATAACATGCAAATAAACTAAATTTTCCACTGCTGTTAAACAACAAAATCTTCTTCCTATTAAATCATGCATTCCAATTAAATCAATAACACTGCAAAGAAATATTTTTCTTAGTCATTATTTTTATCTTGCTTTCCAGTAAACACATCCATACAGCCCAAAAACAAGATAAATTTATATGAGAAAAATTGTGTAAGATAATAAAACGTGTTTGTTCAAGAATATATCTTAAATCACTGCAAGCATGTAATGTATCTCAAGCACTGGCTTTTCTTTAAAAAAGCAAAATTCTGGGTTACAGTGAGGCACTTATTATGGAAGTGAATGGGGCCAAACTGTAAATGTTAAAATACTAATTGTTCCACAAATATAGCCACAAGACGTAAACAATATGCATTTTAACATTATTTTAGTTAAAATAAAATCGCTTACCTTTTCTGTGTAAAGTTGTCCAATTTTACAACTACATTGCCTTGACTACATAATTTGTACAACCTAAAACCCTATTATTTAGATAATTCAAATAAAACCCTAAAATGACCGTAAAAACAAAGATTTAGACAACTCAAATAATACATGAGTTTTAACAGAAGAATTAATGTAATTAATGTGTGTTTTTTTATTTTTATTTTTTATAAAAGTATAAGTCTCATTTTTCTGCCTTTAAACCCTCCAAAAAATTGGTCCCACTCACTTCCATTGTGCCTCACTGTAACCTTGTAACCTTTTTGCTTTTTTTAAAGAAAAGGAGGGATGAGTCAAAATAATTTTGTTGTGGTAATCAACACAAATATTGCTTTAAGGGTTCGATATACTGTAATCATGAACCCCTGCCCTTCCCTTCAATGTTTTTTTTTAAGAATAATATGTTTCATTGTTTTGGGGGTTTCTTGATAATCCTGGGCATATTCTGGCACCATAAGGCATATAAAGGCAGATGGGGGGCATGGCAGACTGTCTGTTCAAATCCTTTGGAGCATTACACCCTCATAACCTTCAATATTAAATGGAGTTTTATAAACTAGGTTTGGGAGGAGCAAGGTCATTTAATCCGACCAATCACATCACCAGAGTAAGCTTATATAAACAGCTGCTTACCTCTACATGGCGTCAAGTCTTCCGGCATTCGGCCCCGCCCATTGCCCACGAACAGACCCATGCAAGCAACTTGGACCATCGGATGCAACTTCGCTGTAAAGCATTCACCTTCAGCAAAAAAGCTCTTCCATTCACACAATCTCATCATTCAACAGAAGCTACCACAGCAGCTCATTTGTTTTAGCAGTACTGACTGCCACCAAGGTAAGTGTTACATTTTTGCTCTTTCTTTCTATGCTCCATTCACCAAAGCAGTTTATAGTGTGAAGTTGCTTCTGCAAACTGGCTGCTTCGGCACCGTATACATGTGAAACAGCCCAGCACTCACTCTGACCATCACACAGCACACCGCAGTTTTACACAGACTCTGTCAGAGCAGACATGAGCCAATTCGGCTCCGCAAGAGACGGATCACGGGCCGCGTCCCAACCCATTCATAATCATTCCACAAACTCGCCTCCTCTCCGCATTCGAGCTCGCTTCGCCGTGCAGCCTCGACAACACGAATCAAGCGCTGCTACAAACCTCCACTCAGCTCTACACTATAACATGTTTTTCCCTCCTCCCGTCAGGACAAACGCTTCATGCAGGTAAATCAATCTATCACTTTATTTTACAGACAGTCTTCTCTACATTTGCCCGAATCTTTGGATCACAAATTTATTTACAAGCTTGACCATACAACTTAATTGCTGCATGATTTTAAAAGCGTGCCACATCTGCCATAATTTTACGCTCCACCCAAGCTTAAAGTAACAGGTTTTAATCAATGCCTAATGACTCTGCTTGGCCCCTTGCTTTATACTCCAATTTTTCAGTATCTGTAGAATTATTACAAGTCATCAATATAAACAAGTTGTTTTATTCACCACACTATGCAAACAGTGCTCTTATAGTATTTATTAAATCCAACTCTCAGGCACAAACTCCCACGATTTCATACATCCTTGTCAAATGAGACGAGTCACCCCATGTCATTTATACAGAGTCATGAAATGACTCGCATTACATTGGGAAACAAATCTACAAAGCTCCAAACTATACGCTTAAGTTAATAAACATCAGACCATGCTATTCATCTGGACACTCCAGATCCAGGTGCCTTCTAATTTCATGACAAACCAACTTTAAATGATGTCGTTCATATGCTCATGCAAACATGTTTCCTGACATCGTTTTTCATGTTCCTGACATTTAATCTTGCAAACAATTAGGTTCAGGCATCCGCAGATGCTATGTTTTCCACATTACCATGTTTTCTATTAGCTCAACATAGCCCTAAGCAGCACAAATGTGCTGCCCAGGTGCCGCAACTGTGGCATCTTTCGGGCCGTACAACTAAACCTCCCACTACACCGTGAACAGTGCAACCCGCTGTCCAAGCGCCACAACTGTAGCGTCTTTCCGGCCATGCAACAAACCCCAACTACACTGCAAACAGCGCACGTGCTTTCCAAGTACCGCAACTGGTCATGTGCCACAACCGCAGCACGTCTTTTAGACCATGTGTCTCAGCCTCCATTGCTCTGTAACCCATATTATGCCACTCATACCAATCACCCACCTAGCAACTGACAACAATCTGGCTGTTGCAGGTCTTACCTAAACAGCTCACCATAAGCCTGCATCTTTGCACCAATCAATTTAATTCGAACATAGCCTAACATATGCCCTCACGTTGAGTGAATTTTTTGCTTATTTGCAGTGTAAACATATAACACGAAAGCAAGGGCTCTTCCTGTTAAACACTGTGCTCGAGGATTCATCCCATTCATCCTACCATCGTATGCCATGCAGGTCACGCTTGCGGATCCAACCGCTCGTAGCTTCAATTGAGCTCAGTAAATTCAGTATAAACATTCTCACACAAATCATATGTTCTCCCATTGAACGCCATGTGATCCCGCACCTGAGGACTCAGCCTGTTCATATCACAAATGCCATTTCCTGACATACGTTCCAGATGCCTTAGTTTTTCCACGCAACCTATTCTCTCTGCTAACATCCATCCCTCTACCCCTTCCTATCCATGGGCCACTACAGTGGATTCCCACGTGAGGTTGCCTCTGCTGGTGAACCCCACTCCAGTCCCATTTCCCTCTTCACTTTATCCCCCTCCCTTCTACCATTTTAATCTCTCCTACTTCGTCCCAAATCCCTCCTCAGCTAACCATAATTAAAGCAGAAAACATTCCAGGCTCAAAAATCCAAATTGCTGACTCTTTCTCGTTTTCCTCCAGAGATCCAGAGTCTTGGCCCTAAAAGAAAACCTGACACCAACCCCAGTTCCTCCCCGTCCAGAACTGAAATTCCTAGAAATCACCATCCCAGACTCCTCCACGCCCCCCAGGACTCCATTCTTCAAGCCATTTCCCCCCGAACCCTACAAACATATCGGACAGCTTGGAAATGCTTCAAAGATTTCCACCTAAAGTACAGCCTGCCATTTCTGGATTTTTCTCTCCTCTCTGTATCCTCCTTTACCTCACAACTCAACAAAACCAAAAACCTTCACCCCGGTACTATTAAAGAGTACCTAAGCATCCATTTCTTCCACAAATTAATTTTTGGAAAAAATAAGCCATCCCCAGATCTCACTCCTTGTCAAGGGCATTCACAGTCCCAAACCACCGGAACTGATACTAGGCTACTCATCATCGACCTGCTCATCTAATGTCCAAATACCCTCCACCAAGGCTACATATCTCCAAACACCTCAAAAACACTAGACGCAATGTCCATCCCTGCCTTCTTCGGCTTCCTTCGATGTTCAGAATGCACTACCATGGAAAAATTTGACCCAAGAATCCATCCCACCATTTCGGACCACCACATCATAGACCATGAGACAATCAGATACCTTATCAAACAGAGTAAAACAGATCAGACCAAAAGAAGGCATCAAGTTTTCATTTTCAACCTGCCCACTCCCATCCAGCCCTTTCAATTACTAGCACTTTACCTCCACTACAGAGGTTCACAATCCAAAAACCCTCTTTACGCACTCTTTGTAGACAACAAAAACCAAGCAGTTTCCCGATTCTCAATCCAAAAACATCTAAAATCTGTTCTGTTTAAATCCGGCATCTCATAAAAACGATATTCAAGCCATTCCTTCCCCATCAGTGCCACAACCACTGCAGCCCAAAAAGGCCTGCCCGAGCATCAAATTTTGTTTACTAGGCCGTTGGTCATCCGACGCTTACCTTAGCTACATTCGTACCAACCATCTTCACAACAAAAACGCTCAACAAGCCCTCATTAGCTAACCACAATTTATTCACGATCATGGGGTTCACCCGTTTGAATATGTGCAAGCTAACTCATGCTAATTTGTATCATGGGCTCCCCCTTCGAAGCACAGCGAGGACTCCCTAATTTCGGATGCAGTGAGGGCACCCACATTGCGTCTGGAGGGGTGCAAGTCGCCTCTTTTCAGGATCCTGCCAGACCGTGGGTGTGACCCCCATGGTAGGGCGTTGCAGACACCTCCAAAACAATCATGCCAAGAGCTCTCCCCGTTCGATCTGCTGTAAGTGATTCCCTGTCCGAACGCAGCGTGAGCCATTCTCATGCATTTGTATCATGGGCTCCCTCGTTCGTGGCTTGGGATGACACCCCCCCCCCCCCCATCGAGGGCCTTTCCCATTCTGCCAAGTCAAAGCAGAATGGGAAGTCTTCTTTGGCACATCTGCCCACCTCACACAAGATAAGCAAGCGACCCCCCCCCCCCCCCCCCCCGCAACTAATTTTTATATTCTTTTGGGGGGCACCAGAGACTTCTCAATATATTTCATCTCATCTCAAACACAAGGATCCGTAGACAACAGCTTGCTGTCTCATGGTATTCGAGCTCAGGTCAAGCCTCGAGCATCGAGCCCTTCGCCCAGGACAGCAAGCGACACATGTTTATACTATCATCTAAACAGGATTACATTAACTTGCGAACTACTTAAATGGAGTTTTATAAACTAGGTTCGGGAGGAGCAAAGTCATTTAATCCGACCAATCACATCACCAGAGTAAGCGTATATAAACAGTTGCTTAAATCTACATGGCATCCCTCCATCTCCCCTTTCTCCTCCTATCTATACTAATAACTAATCTAAATCTGGGGGGGGGGGTATTCATGCTCAGGTCAAGCCTCGAGCCATGAGCAGTTTGCCCAGGACAGCAAGCCACACACGTTTAAACTATCCTCTAAGCAGGATTACATTAACTTGCGAACTACTGAAGAGGTATTTATTTGATTGTCAAGAGGATGGAAAAACCTCATCTTCTGAAGTTGTGACAGAGTTATGTAATTATATCCGGTCCTCTTGTGGATTAGATTATGGAACCTGTGCAATGCATTTATGAAAAAAACATACTGGGCCCTACTTGTTACCTTAAAAGAAGACTTTATAACAACATGATGAGGCATCAAAATGTATAATAAGAACTGTCATGTTGTCATGTGAAATTCAACTCCAAAAAAAAGTGTCGCAATAGAATCACATGGGTTCAAAATCGGCACAAGCCATTTAAACAAGATCTAGAGGCCTCTCTTATGACATGAGAAGGATTATGAAATCTTTTCATCCGCATTTAAGAGACACAACTCAATTACTCCTGACATGAGGGTGGCTGACACTAAAGCTCTACCATTGTTTGTACATGTAACAGATTGCATTCAGATAAACTACGGTTATTAATGTAATACTTTATTCATTAAAACCACACAATGAGGACTTTAAGACAAAACAGCATAATTTTTGTTTATGCATAATTTTCTGTAAAGCTGCTTTAAAACCATGTGTGTCATAGGGCTGGGACGATTCATCGACGTAATCGACGTAATCGATTACAGAAATACGTCGATTTGCATAACATGCGTCGGCGCGTCGCAATGGAGTAATTAAAATGGTAGCGCCCGGTTTAAGCATGGATTCCCCCAAAGAACAAGCTGCAGCTAAAAAAAACTCACCCACAGTCATCTAAAGCTTGGGATTATTTTAGCCAGAGACCCAACAATGTTATGCTGTGTAAGCTATGCAAATTGGAAATGGCTTATCACAGCAGTACAACCGCCATGAACGAACACTTGAAGCAAAAGCATCCCAGAGCACTTTGTCAAGACGGCAGCAAGGCAGCACCGTAAGTCCTGTTTACTTTTTGTCCCCACCCAAGCATGACATATTAGTATTACAACATGTGTTTCTGTTAGTAGTAGTCACTTAAAATGGATTTTCTAAATGTTTCCTCATCGCCCCCATGTTAAAAGTAATTTCTGCACTGCTGCTAACGTTGGGTGACCATACGTCCTCTTTTTCCCGGACATGTCCTCTTTTTCGGACCTTAAAAAAGCATCCGGCCGGGATTTCTAAATTTGCGAAAATGTCAGGGATTTGGCTTTAGTTGCATTATGATGTGCATCTGGTCTAATGCTTCATTGTGTGTGCATGCATATTTGCATTGCTTTAACCCGTCTTTGTAAGTCTCGCCTTCACGCACACCAACTGGTCAATTATAAGAGGCTTGCAGCAACTATTGGCCAAATTCTCCACGAACGTGCGAAGCGCTGTTGTGTTCGGCATCAAACAGTTGCTTGACAGTAGCAGCAAATGCCAGCTGAGTGGAAACAATGCCCTAACGAAAGTGCAAATTTACAAAAGATTTGCGCAAAATTCCCATGCTTTCGTCCAGGTCGAGATCCGTGGGAAGCAGAATGTATGACATGTAAAGCTGGCACTTATGTGTCAGTTGCTAATAAAGGTGCAAGTGATTTAGAAGCACACATTAGCTCTGCGAAGCATAAAGGGTCAGCAAAAGGTGAAAGTTCATCAGGTAAATTAACGGACTACTTTTTGCGACCAGGTAAAATTGTTATCACATTGCTTCATTTTCCATGGCCATTCAAAATAATACTAATAGTTAATGAAGGTACACTTATGACATTAAATATTTTATTTTAGTACATGAACATTCAAAAGAATGTTGGAAATGTTTATTTATTTATATATATTTATGTGTCTTTTTCACTGTATTAAAGTTTGCATTCATAGTAACACTGTTTTGAACCCTGTTCGTCGGACGTACCGGCAGGTGGGGCCTTGCGGCGGGGCGGAGCTCGAGGTGCCACACCATGTTGTGGCCGTGCTGAGTCTAGGGACATCGAAGCACTTACCTGGCTCCTTGTGACCACCCCCGGAACAGCCTGGGACGGGGAAGGAAGAGGCCTGTCCTCGTAACCCGTGGAGACTGCCACATCGGGGGCGGCTGTGTGCCACAGCTGGGAGCTCAGGGGCGGAAAGGCCACCACTGGAGCGCTGATCCTGCAAGAAAAAACACGTGGACGGTAGTCGTGGTGACGACCGTACACACCGGGTATGTGACCCAGGCAGGAAAGAAGCCGCTCTTTTGCTGAACTGTTGGGTACCACAACCACTTGGGCATGCGGCGAAATCAAACAAAAAGGTAACAAAAGATTTTCATCCGGCCCTCCACCGGGGGATGGAGTGGTCTTTTTACCAGCTCCAAGTGAGTGGGTTCTCTCGTCCCTGGGTTGCCCGTCTCAGGGCGCTTTGAGGACCTCCGTGGGTTCTTAGGCGCCGGCTGTGAGACGGGTGGCGTCTGCTTCCTGCGGTGGGCTCCACGCCGGGGCCGGGCCGAAGGGGCGGGCTGCGGTGGAGCCGGTGCAGTCACCGCAGTGGGACGCCCTTGGTGACGAGCAGATGGGGTGCGGGATCTTGAGCCGCGCCGGGGCAGGATGTGCTGGATTGCCACCGTCTGCTGCTTCACCGCCGAGAAATGCTGGGCAAAGTCCTCGACGGTGTCGCCGAATAGGCCAGCCTGGGAAATGGGGGCAGCAAGGAACCGTATCTTGTCGGCCTCGCCCATCTCGACCAGGTTGAGCCAAAGATGGCGCTCCTGGACCACTAGTGTGGCCATCGTCCGCCGGAGAGACCGCGCCGTGACCTCTGTCGCTCAGAGAGCGAGGTTGGTCGCCGATCGCAGTTCCTGCATCAAATCTGGGGCAGAACTACCCTTGTGCAGTTCTTTCAATGCCTTGGCTTGGTGGGCCTGCAGGAGAGCCATGGCGTGCAGGGCAGAGGTGGCTTGTCAAGCAGTGCTGTAGGCTTTAGCCGTCAGGGACGACGTGAGCCTACAGGGCTTGGACGGGAGCTTAGGGCGTCTGCGCCAGGTGGCGGCGCTCTGCGGGCATAGGTGCACCGTGAGCGCCTTATCCACCGGGGGAATCGCCGTATAGCCCCTGGCCGCCCCGCCATCGAGGATAGTGAGAGCGGAGGAACTGCGGAATAAGGGCCGGGCAGTAAAAGGTGCCTCCCACATTTCGTCAGCTCCTCGTGCACTTCCGGGAAGAATGGCACTGGAGCGGGGCGTGGCTGCTTTGAGCGGCGCTGCGAGCCCAGGAACCAATCATCAAGCCGCAAGGGTTCAGGGGAGAGCGGAGGGTTCCACTCTAACCCGACAATCGCGGCCGCCCGGGAAAGCATGTCCGTCATCTCGGCATCGGCCTGTGACTGGGCAAGCTGCTGAGGCTTCTGCGTCCAACTGGACAAGCCCGCTCTCCAATGCTGCGCTCGAGAGCACATCATTTTCACGGGCTCCGAACAAGAAGCCAGACTCACCGTGAGACGAGCCGGCGGACTCATCCGGAAGCCCGATTGGGGCAGACGAGCGTGCTGGGGAATGGGAGGTCCGCGGGGGGATACCTGGTGGAGACGATCCCATTGGAGTCCCCAAATCGCCCCCAGTGCTGGCCGCGCTGGCCTCATACCCGTAGGTAGAAGGACCGAGGCGGGGAGCCGCTGGGGTGGCTTGCTTTTGTGACCGCAATGTTGCCATGGTCATGTTCTCGCAATGAGAACATGAACCATCCACAAACGCTGCCTCCATGTGGGTCGTGCCCAGACACGAAAGACAGCGATCATGACCATCCGAAGTTGAGAGATAATGACCGCAACCAGGAATAACACACAATCTGAAAGGCATCTTTAAAAAGACGCATCTTTAAAAAGACGTTCCGTGTGTGCCGCTCTTTTAGAGAAATATATAATCTTTTAGAGGAGAAAAAAGCTCTTTCAGAAAATATACTCTCTTGTTTTCTGCCAAAGCGCCCAGGGGCGTTCTCTACAGTGCACCAGTGCAGAGGAGGGAGAAGCCGCTGAAATGTGCCGTCAGATCCAGCAGAGATGAATGAACAGTAGAATTCAGCTCGATGAGCATGACCGTTCGGCTCCAAAGAGAAAATCTGAATGAGTGGTTGCACACCAGCTCCTTTTATACCTGTATGTCCGGGGGAGTGGCATGCAAATACCACTCGCCAATTTTCATTGGCCTTTTATCAAAGACCAGAGGTGTCTCGGGCTCCCAAGAGTGACCCCTAGTGTCACTACATCGACACAACGTCGAGTGAGTGACAGATAGGGAACTAAGACTTCTATTAAGTATGAATAAAAACTTTAGTACATGCTTTTTTTTTTTTTTTTAATGTATTTATTTTTTCAATTTTCGTAGCCCCAATGCATTTCCAAAGCATACATACTTATTCAAGCACAAAGGCTTATGGGAATTTTACCATCATAACCTACAATGCAGTGCTATACTGTTATTTTACTGTGTACAGGATTTTATTTTATTTTTTTCATAAAAAATATACTGTTCAATCCTGGCAACATTTTACATTTAATATGTACATTGCAGGTGTACACATACAGGTTGATTTATACTTTTTTAATTTGACTTCTCATTAGACAGACAAGTGAAGGCTGATGTGAGATGATAAAGAACAGAGTAGTTGGTCAGAAACATCATAAACTGGATGCTGCACACTGGTTGTGGTTGAGGAGAGTCCCATGTTCACTGTGTAAAGCACTTTGAGTGTAGTGTCAGAAAAGCGCTATATAAATGTAACGTCCATTCATTCATTCATACCCTGTAATGGCTAGTAGGCATTGTACATGTGTGCTACTGTATGTCTTATTGTATAAGGCTTCCAAAGCATCAGCTTCTAACGCAGCTTCGAAGTTACCTTCTTGAAAAGGAAGGTCTCGGTTACTTGTAACCTTGGTTCCCTGAAAGGAGAGAACGAGACACTGTGTAGGGGCAAGTTGTCACATGTGTTTTAAATGTTATAAACTTCTATAATTTATTAATTACAATATTTTCTATCCAAAACAATAATTTTATATTTCTGTACTTTACCTTTTAATTATTATTATTATTATTATTATTATTATTATTACTATTTGCTGTTTTGTGTTTTAGAATTTTTTTACTCTTGTTTTACTCACCCATATAGTGTGATGGGGCATGCTGTTACAAGATGTGAACTTGTGTTCAATAAAGAGTATATATTTTTTTTGTGGGCAATGATTTTGAATGTTCAAAAGCTTTTTGGTGATGAAGACTTTAAGGTACATGGCTATATAGAAACTGACTTTCAATAATAAACCTATCCTGAGAAACATTCACTGGAGTAAAAAGTGTGACGACTAGTCCCATTCTCCCCTATAAGAGAGGCAGAGAGAGATTGTTGGGGGGATGGGGGTCATGGGGTCAGGGTAGGACCTGATCTCTGTGCACCTTGCATTGAGGAGATGAGCAGTGACAGAGTGATTTAAAGGGAGGTGGGCAGAGGAGGTGCAGTCAAGGGTTCAAAAGTCTGACTGAAGGAATGGACAGCTGCGGTGAGAGCCCTGTCATTCCAGCTCCTGACCATTTCAACTATCCCTATGTTAGCTCCCAGTAAAGGACACACTCGCTCCAAATATAGCGCAATTAATGTCACTCTTTAAACCTTGTTGCGTGGGTGATTTCAGATGGGGCCTTATGCCATTGACAGTGCAGCATTCTTTCATGATGTGTTACAAAGGCATACTGTACTTTACCTCTGCTCTAATCTGCCATAAGCCAGAAATGTCAATTACGAGTGTGAGTGTTTACTATACTATGCTAATGAGAGAACAAGGCAAAGCTAGGGATAAGGCAGATAAGGCCAGATCATATCAGAAAGCCACTTTGTTTTCATATTAAATTTGAGTTCTAATGAGTCGAGTTCCAAGCCGTCCAGCTGTTATAGGGTACACACACCTGTGAACGCACATCAATTTAGTTCTATATCAAAGGGATAGTTCACCCAAAAATGAAAATTCTCTCATCATTTACTCACCCTCATGCCATCGCAGATGTGTATGACTTTGGGGTTTCTGAAGGTTGAAGCATCCAGGATACACACACCAAACTACCATTTTGAACAATACACTTATACAAATACAAATTTAAAGCAAAGACAATTAAACTTTTGTACAGCGCTCCTCCTGTAAACAATGACGCGCTTCCTGCCTCCTCCTCCACGCGTGACCTTACCAACGAGCTTACTTCATCCCTCTCATGAGCACACATCACAGAGATGTATGGAAGCAAACATTTGTAGTTAAAAAGTATATAAGTATTGTTTTGTTTCTAAAAATAATCAATCGTTTGGGTTCAGAAGAACTTTATCTGTCAACTGGAGTTGTGTGGATTATTTTGATGCATCCTAAATATGCATTTTGGACCGTCAAATGGAGTATATTCACTTGCATTGTTTAGAGGAGGAGGCCTGAAATGAAATCCTAAAAGTCATAAATTCTGTTTTGATGAAGAAAGAAACTAAGATACATCTTGGATGGCCTGAGGGTGAGTAAATTAACAGCAAATTTTCATTTTTGGGTCAACTATTCCTTTAAATATTGATCTGTTTCTCACCTACACCGATCAGATCACTTCAGAAGACGTGGATTTAACCAATGGACTCTTATGGATTACTTCAATGTTGCCTTTATGTGCTTTTTGGACCTTCTGAGTTCTGGCCACCAATCCCTTGCATTGTGAGGACCAACAGAGCTGAGATATTCTTCTAAAAATCTTCATTTGTGTTTTGAAGAAGAAAGAAAGTCATACACATCTGGGATGGCATGAAGGTGAGTAAATGATGACAGAATTTTCACTTTTGGGTGAACTATCCCTAGCATGTTTCATCGCTGCTTAGCAACTGTAAACAGCCTACTGTTTGGCTAATGAACAATATTTATTTGGCAAAATAACTGTTTATTCTGATTATTAATCTGATCAATAAATCCTATTTATTGTATTTTTACACTTACACATTGCTGTTGCCATAGTTTTATCAAAGCAATACACCACTCAAGGCTGTGTGTTACAGTAATTTTACCACGGTTAAAGGGTTTTTTCATGTTGCTCATCCTTATAAATACCCCTTATCCATTGTAAAATCACTGCAATGCACAGCATTTTCAACATGATCACACTGGAAATCAGCATGCTGCTTCCAAGTGTTCAAGTACCCTGAAAGTGACCCCATTTTTGCATCAGTTCAATCTTGTTCATGTTTCTCTGTGGCGCTACTGATTATGTGTTGTGCAAACAATCTCTGAGGCATGGGTTCTGGTCCTTTGGAAACCAGGAAACAATCATGTTCACTCTGAGACACAAATCTACAGTATATGACATCACAGCACTATTTGACCTCATCCAGAGCATTTGTTAAAGGTAAAATCCATCACGATTAGAACAAGTGCAAGTGCCACTCCAGAAACGATCTCTGATGTTAAAAAATGTTAAAAAGTTTATTGTTCCAGTTATAGATCTGCAGAAGGCTATGCACCAGGCCCCTTGTGAGTTTGACCTTTCTCCCTTGACCTCCCTCTGTTCACAAGCTGAAATTTAAGGGAGTGCCTCTTTTGACAGTGTTTGATGTTGCACTAAAATTTTTCTTTAACTGGTTGCAGTGTTGGTTCAAGATACTGTATATAGTAGGCTTTGTGTGAGTGTCTATTTGGAAAGATTAAGAAAATGGGCTAAATGATAAAGGGGTTATTGTTTACATTAAACAACGTTTGTCAAATATAAAAGCTACAAATTAGCATGGCTATACATATCACTAAGGAAATATGGTACAGTTTCAAATATTTTCAAATGACTCATCAAAATCTATCACCAAATGATCAATCCGTTAAAAATGACGAGACATTTTTCATCAATGTCAAAACTTAAGGAAACATACTGCATATTACAGTTGTAAAAGGAACCTAGCCTATAAATCAACACATTTACACAGGAATGCCAACAGACTTTGTAGATATGTGAGTGTCTGGCTAGTTTGCATTTGTAGTAGGTGGGGCATTTATTGGAATCATCTTAAATAACCACATGGTTCTGACCTCAACAAGTGTGTTAGTCATTAAATACAGTGGCAACTATTATAGGTTCATTAACAAATTACAGTATATTCTTGGATTAATCTTAACCTGGATAAAATTTTAAGATGTGCTACTATCAAACTAAAAAGGCAAATTAACCTGTCTATTTAAATTAATCTAGTTTGATACATCATGTCATGGGTATCTGCAGTTCAGTGAATCAACAAAAAATGGTTCCTTGCCATTTACATATTAATGTGTTTTTTTATTCTACACAGGATACTCGATAGATTTTAGTGCTCCTGTTGCACTTACAGAGTGCTTTCTATGGGCTATACAATAAGAATGGTATTCAATAGATGCAATCTTACATTACAAATTCTTACAAAACCAGTTTTACTTCTGAACAGGCCGGAATACGGCAGTGTGTTTAAACAGTCGGGCATTCGATTTCACAAACAATGGATTATAGTTTATTATAATCATAGAGGGGGTAGATTAAGTCACTAAGACAGCAAAAATAGCAAAAAATAGAGTAAGCCTTAGCTCTGTGATATCTCCCTAATGGTGCTTGAATAGCTCTCACAGGTAACTATATTAAAGTCACATGGGGGATCACCGAATACCCCCTGGCCGCTCCACCATCAAGGGTAGTGAGAGTGGGGGAGCTGAAAGACTGGGACCAGGCAGTAAAAGGTGCCTCCCACGATCTTGTCAGCTCCTCATGCACTTCCGCAAAGAAAGGAACTGGGGCCCAGGAGCCCAGGAACCAATTGTCGAGCCGCGAGGGTTCAGGGGAGAGTGGAGGGTTCCACTCTAGCCCGACGCTCGTGGCTGCCCGGGAAAGTATGTCCATCATTTCCGCGTCGGCCTGGGACTGGGCGACCATTCCCGAAGGAGGAAGCCCATTCGAAGCCTCTAGAATGAAAATATACTCTTTTTTTAGAATATACTCTCTTGTTGTTCTGCCGAAGCACCCAGGGGCGTTCTCTGCACTCCACAGGTGCAGAGGGTGCAGAAGCCGCTGAAATGCGCCGTAAATTCCAGCAGATGAGGTGAATGAACTCGCTGATGAATTCAGCTTCAATGAATAGAACCACTTGGTTCTGTAGAGAAAATCTGAGTGAGTGGTTGCATACCAGCTCCTTTTATACCCGTATGTCCAGGGGAGTGGCATGCAAATTCCACTCGCCAATTCCCATTGGCCTTTTTTCAAAAAAGAAGAGGTGTTTGGGGTTCCCAAGAGTGACCCCTAGTGTCACAACATCAACACAACGTCGAGTGAGTGACAGATAGGGAACATGCGTTTGATACTTCGTTCAACTCTACGCAAGGTTGTGGTATTTAAGTCCTGCATAAGTCACCAGAGAGAAAGAAGTCTGTCATTTCACTGGAAGATCGAGTTATTATATTTTGATTAAAGATTACAATGTAAAAATAAATATAAAGCATATGCATGGATGAATCATTCACAATAAGATTAATAACATGCATTTAGAAAATGAATTTTCATTTCATGCTGACTTTAATTTGCACAGTCACATCCAGTCCAACATAAGCCTCTCTCTTCTCTAGAAGGTGATTTCCAGTTATAGATCTGCAGAAGGCTATGTACTAGGCCCCTTGTGAGTTTGACCTTTCTTCCATGACCTCCCTCTGTTCACTTGGCAGAAGTTTGTTGGTGGTTTGGGTGGAGCTTGATTCTGAAAACTGAGAGGTGTTTCTGGGACCCTTTCCATAAGAGGTGAGATGCACAATAGAGCTGTAACTTCAAATGCCCACTTCTTATCTGAATCCACTTACTGATTACAATGTGCTGTACGCACGCCACACTTCACAAGTCTTACATTCTTTATCCAGAGAACATTCTCTGTTTGATACGGACACCAGCACTTGAACATTCCTTGGCTGCTGTCTGAATTATTCCCAAAGGAGACTGTAGTAGTCTCTCAGGAGTTGTTAATGAGTATGCGGCTGTGAAAGGCTACAGTTGCTATCAATAAGGGATTAGAAGATACAAAAAATTCTGGCCTATACTGTTAATCCGATTATAATTTTTATGGCAAATAACCAAAAATCTACAGTATTTTGTATAAAATACAAAATAAACCACGATAAAATGTGAAATTAAAATGAAATCAAAATAAATTAAAAAAATTAAACAAACATTTTAATGTACATTATGAAATATGAATAGCTTAATTTAGAGAATAAAAGTCCTTATTATGATAAAGGTCATTTGGTGCACCAGCATAGCCATGCTGTTCAGTGCATTTTGCTTTTGAATGCTGGTCCCCAGCATGGGATGGAGGTGTACTGGTGTCTCACGCAGGCCTCTTAACTACCTTAACCAGCAACTCATCATTGGTCAGCTGAGTTTTGCTGGTGACCAGCCTTGCTGCTAGTTTCAGCAGGAAAATCTTAGTTTGAGTGAGTGTGTTTTTGCTTTTCAGAAATTATCTTTGTTGATTTATGTAACTGTACCTGGTTGATGGAAGCTGGGAGATAATTCACGGGCCACAGCTCTGGCAATGTCCGATTCCTGACAGGCTGCAAGTGCGGCCTGGTCTGCAGCTTCACTCTTAGTTCTAGCATGGGCTGTCCTGCACACACATACAATTACAAGTAATAACATGAGTCACCGTTTTCTCAGTATTCAACCGTAGCATCCAATTACACAAATCACATAAACAGGAAGTGGTTTGTAAAAGTCAAGTGTAATTCTTAAAAAAATGAAGTAAATAAAGTAATAAAATACAGTAATTGTGTAATGCAGCATATAAGCCTATATTTTTCAAGTAAATACACACTAGGGGCAGAAATTTACCAAAGTTCACAGCAAAAATTCTACCAAAATTAAAAAATGTGGGGGCCAAAATAAAGCATATGTCAAATGTTTTTTTTCAGAGATGATAAAAATGAAAAATAATAAATAAAAAATTAGTCTAAAACACACGAGTCAAGTTCCTTTGGTTTACTTTATTTTTTTAAACATAAAAAATGTCAAGAGTCAAAGTTATTAAAATTCTTTGCAGCTTAAATACACATGAGTGTACTTAATCACTTATTAAAAAAAAAAAAGTTTTCAACTTTAAACTTCAACCATTTTAACCGATTAATCTGAACTGAAAGAAATGTTTGTATTTTACATACATTTAAAAAAATAATAATTATATGGTTTGAAAAAAGCCCTCATTAGAAGCTCTTTTCGTTTTCTTGCATGTATACACTACCGTTCAAAAGTTTAGGGTCACTTAATCGTTCTTTCTTTATTTAAATTTTCTTCACATTTTAGAATAATAGTAAAGTCATCACAACTATGGAATAATAGAAATGGAAATATGGGAATTATGTTGCGACTAAAAAAATCCAAAATAAATCAAAACTGTGTTATATTTTAGCAATGGCGGACTGGCCCTTGGGAGAACCGGGACTTTTCCCGGTGGGCCGGCCGCGAAATGGGGCCGCCGCATTATGCAGAGCGTGCCACAAAACGGCTGGTCAACAACTTCTGGGCCAGTTTCTATAAAATCCCGGGCCGAATTTTCTTCCCAGTCCACCCCTGTATTTTAGCATCTTCAAAGTGGCCACAATTTGCCTAGATTTTGCAGAAATGTACTCTTGGCATTTTCTCAACCAACTTCTTGAGGTATCACCCTGGGATGCTTTTTAAACAGTATTGAAGGAGTTCCCATCTATGTTGGGCACTTAGTGGCTGCTTTTCTTAATTATTCGGTCCAAGTCATCCATTTCAAAAACTTCTTTTTTTTTAAATAAAAAGTTAGTTTTGTAATTAAATAAATTAATATGTTGGTACAATTATATTTTTGTCTACAAAACTAATTTCAAACTTTTAAGCATACGCCTTCAGATCAAAAGGTTTTTAAGATCATGAGAAACATTTCAGGCAAGTGACCCCAAACTTTTGAACGGTAGTGTATGTGTATATTTGAGTTGTTTGCCAAATGCTCGTATTTGTGATTTGGTCACTGAAACGAGGATGCATAAACTCTTGTATTGATGTGGTCTGCCTTAAGCTGTGTACAGGGAGGGAGACAGACGGGGACAGTATGTATGTGCACATGTGTGCGTGTGTGCCTCTGCATGTGTGTTTGTGTGTGCATGGTGGAGGATTCCTTTGCCTGTAAAGCGCTATAGGGGTGTGCTGACCCCCCCCCCCCATGTTTGTCAAATCCAAATCCTGCTTTTACAAATGGATGGGAACAAAGCGTTTAATCCTGTCAGAGGGTACAGACCACAGCAACACTCGCCTCTCAGTGTACAGACGACAAGCATGGGGAAAAAAATACTGCTGAGTAGGGCTGGGTGATAGGAAGATGTAATTGGATATTGACAATGTCTTACAAAGATTCCGATGCCGATTGCGAACAGACATGATCGACAATATTGGGAAATGGCAAAACCATGAATCTGGGAAGTCTCCAAATATACTAAACAGTGGCCCGGGTGTGAAACTAGCCACCCGCAAAACGCGACCAGTCATCTCACCCCGGTTACTTGTGGAGACCACCTCTCACCGTCTCAACTCACAGATGTTGCCAAGTTGCAGAAAGAGTTTGCTGATGTGTTCTCACCTCTACCTGGTCGTACAAACCTCATACAGCACCATATCAAGACTACACCTGGGGTAGTGGTATGTACTCATCCCTACCGACTTCCCAACCACAAGAAAAAAGTGGTACGGGAAGAGGTGGATGCAATGCTTGAAATGGGAGTAATAGAAGATTCCAACAGTGACTGGTCCAGCACGGTAGTGCTGGTTCCTAAGAGTGACGGGTCGGTCCAGTTCTGCATGGATTATCGAATGGAAGACACGGTGTCTAAATTTTATGCACACCCAATGCCTTGTATTCATGAACTGCTCGATCGATTAGGCATAGCTTGTTTTTATTTGACACTGGATTTGACAAAGGGCTATTGGCAAATCCCCTTAACCCCAATATCCTGTGAGAAAACGGCCTTCTCCACATGCTTCCATTTGGTTTGTTTGGGGGCCCCGGCTATGTTCCAGCAGCTCATGGACCGAATCTTCAGACCGCACAGTGCTTATGCCACTGCCAATCTAGACAATATAATTATTTACAGTAATGATTGGCAGCGGCACCTGCAACATCTGCGGGCTGTCCTGAGATCGTTGAGGCGAATGGGGCTCACGGCAAACCCTAAGAGATGCACAATTGGGCGGGTGGAGGTACGGTATCTAGGCTTCAACTTGGGTCACGGGCAGGTGTGGCCCGAAATTGATAAAACCGCAGCGACTGCAGCCTCCCTGAGACCTAAGACCAAAAAGGAGGTAAGACAGTTCCTGAGGCTGGCTATTATCGTAGGTTTGTACCTAACTAGGTAACTGTTCCTAATAGTGGACGGAACAGTGTCAAAAGGCGTTTCAAATCAAATCAAAACAAATCAAATCATTTTTATTGTCACACAACCATATACACAAGTGCAATAGTGTGTGAAATTCGTGGGTGCAGTTCCGAGCAACATAGCAGTCGTGACAGTGATAAGACATATACCAATTTACAATAAACATCAGATTAACACAACACAATTAAAGTCTAAAATACACATAATTACACACAACACAATATACAAATAATAACATACACTGTACAGTATACAATACACACAATATAGAATACACATTATACAATAAAAAAGTATATATAGTATATATAGAATGTACAGTAGGTTGTATTGTACTGTATTGACATTCAGGCTGTCGGCTGATAGTAAGTTGTTAAGAGAGAATCTAATATAATAATAATATAATTTATGACAGTCCGGTGTGAGATATAAGAGTAAGAGTAATAAAGTGCAGTGCTGATGTATTTTGATCGTGGGAGATCAAGAGTTCAAAAGTCTGATTGCTTGGGGGAAGAAGCTATCATGAAGTCGGCTGGTGCGGGTCCTGATGGTAGCAGTGAGAACAGCCCATGACTCGGGTGGCTGGAGTCTCTGATGATCCTCTGAGCTTTTTTCATACACCGCCTGGTATATATGTCCTGGAGTGAGGGAAGCTCACCTCCGATGATGTGTCTGGTAGTTCGCACCACCCTTTGCAGGGCTTTGCGGTTGTGGGCGGTGCTATTGCCGTACCAGGCGGAGATGCAGCCAGTCAGGATGCTCTCTACAGTGCAGGTGTAGAACCGTGTGAGGATGTGGCAGTTCATTCCAAACTTCCTCAGCTGTCTCAGGAAGAAGAGGTGCTGATGAGCCTTCTTCACAATGGCCTCAGTGTGGACAGACCATGTGAGTTCCTCAGTGATGTGGACACCCAGGAACTTGAAGCTGCTGACTCTCTCCACTAGTGCTCCATTGATGGTGATGGGGCTGTGTTCCCTGCCTTTTCTTCTGAAGTCCACCACAAGTTCCTTTGTCTTACTGAGGTTGAGGGAGAAGTTGTGCTCCTGACACCAGTGTGTCAGAGTGTGCACCTCCTCTCTGTAGGCTGTTTCATCATTGTCAGTGATCAGACCTACCACCATCGTATCGTCAGCAAACTTAATGATGGCATTGGAGCTGTGTGTTGCCACACAGTCATGTGTGTACAGGGAATACAGGAGTGGGCTGAGAACACAGCCCTGCGGGGCTCCAGTGTTGAGGGTCAGTGATGAGGAGATGTTGCTGCCTATTCTAACCACCTGGTGTCTGCTTGACAGGAAGTCCAGGATCCAGCTGCACAGTGAGCTGTTTAAGCCCAGAGCCCGGAGTTTCTCATCAAGCTTGGAGGGCACTATGGTGTTGAATGCTGAGCTGTAGTCTACAAACAGCATTCTCACATAAGTCTTCTTTTTTTCCAGGTGGGAGAGAGCAGTGTGTATTGTAGATGCAATGGCATCATCAGTGGAGTGGTTGTTGCGGTAAGCAAACTGCAATGGGTCCAGTGAGAGAGGCAGCACAGAGCAGATGTAATCTCTGTTTAGTCTCTCAAAGCATTTGCTGATGATGGGGGTCAGAGCAACAGGACGCCAGTCATTTAAGCAAGTGATTTTGGATTGCTTTGGTACAGGCACAATGGTGGATGTTTTAAAGCATGTGGGGACTACACACAAGGAGAGGGAAAGGTTGAAAATGTCCGTAAAAACACCAGCCAGTTGGTGCGCATGCTCTGATGACACGGCCCGGAATGCCGTCTGGACCCGCGGCTTTGCGGATATTCACCCGTCGGAAGGATCGGGTTATATCCGCTACAGAGACGGAAAGTGAACTAACCTCTGTAGCTTCGGCCACGAGAGCGCTCTCCACGAGGGCGGTGTTATTTCCCTCAAAACGAGCATAAAAAGAATTTAGCTCATCTGGGAGAGAAGCAGCGGTGTTCACTGCAGAGTTTTTATTCCCTTTAAAGTCCGTGATGATATTAATTCCCTGCCACATGCTTCTAGAGTTGGTGGTGTTAAACTGTCCTTCAGTCTTGTTCCTGTACTGGCGTTTGGCTGCTCTGATAGTTTTGCGGAGTGCATAACTGGCTTGTTTATGCTCCTCTGCATTCCCGGAATTAAAAGCGGAGGTCCGCACATTAAGTGCCGCGCGATCGCTATTAATCCATGAATTCTGGTTTAGATAGATCCGTATTGTTTTGGTCGGAACGACGTCCTCTACGCACTTTCTGATGAAACACGTTACGCTATCAGCGTAAAGCTCGATGTTGTCATCAGAGGCGGACCGGAACATCTCCCAGTCCGCGTGATCAAAACAGTCTTGTAGTGTAGAGTCTGATTGGTCTGACCAGCACTGGATCGTTCTGAGGGTGGGTGCTTCCTGTTTCTGCCTGTAAGTGGGCAGAAGCAGAATGGAAGAGTGGTCCGATTTGCCAAATGGTGGGCAGGGGAGGGATTTGTAGCCATCCCGGAAGGCAGAGTAGCAATGGTCCAAAACCCGGTCCCCTCGTGTGTTGAAACTGATGTGTTGGTGGTATTTTGGTGCAACTGATTTGAAGTCCCCGGTCACAATGAACGCGGCCTCAGGATGCGCGGTTTTCTGTTTGCTTATAATCCCGTACAGTTCCTTGAGTGCCCGGTTTGTGGCGGGATGTACACAGCAGTGATAATGACTATTGTGAATTCCCTCGGTAGCCAGAATGGTCGACACAGAAGCATGAGAAATTCCAGATCAGGAGAGCAGAAAGACTTGATAGAATGTACGTTCCTCTGATCACACCAGGATTTGTTGATCATAAAACATACACCACCATCTCTGCTTTTACCTGAGAGGTCTTTCGCTCTATCCGCTTGGTGCACAGAGAACCCCGCGGGTTCAATGGCTGAGTCTGGAATCTCCGCAGACATCCAAGTTTCTGTAAGGCAGATAATGCAGCAGTCCCTCATCTCTCGTTGGAAAGAAATCCGCGTTTTCAGCTCGCAGAGCTGGTTATCCAGAGACTGAACATTTGCCAGTAGAATACATTGAGGGTCAGCATTGAGGAATTTGAAGTCCGGTTTACGGTGTGTAATTGCTGAACCAATGTCCAAAAGTGTTTGTCTGTCATAGACAATAAGGCAGATGACATCCAAGACAAAAAACATAAGAATTGTAAACAAAACAAACAAAACACTACCATGTTGTGTCGGAGCTCGCAACGCAGCAGCCATACTTGGCGCCATCTTGAGTTTACATGATGAGTTTATGCAGGTGAAAGCTGTAATTAGTCAGAAGCTCTCTTTGAGAGAGACTAAGTACAGCACTGTTGAGAAGGAATGTTTGGCCATTAAGTGGGCAGTCCTCACTCTCCGATACTACCTGCTTGGCGGGCCTTCACCCTCCAGTGCTTCTCGCTCCAGTGGCTCCACCGCATGAAGGATACCAACGCACGGATCACCCATTGGTATCTGGTGTTACAGCCTTTTAAGTCCCGGGGCACAGATGGCTGTTGCAGATTTCCTCTCTAGAAGGGGGGGGGGCGTGCGAGGGCGTGGTTGAGCATCCAGGGAGAGGGGAAGTGGTAAGGATTCATCCCTGGGTGATAATTAAGTCTAACAGCTGTTTCTTGTTGCAGTAATTCGGGACGAGCCCACGCCAGAGCTCCTGGAGAGGGAGAGATACAATGCAAACCCCGAGACTGTGCTGTTTATGTTGGACATTGAGAGTGCACTGAAAAGCAAGTTTGAGTTTACAAAAATAAATTACCTGTTGAAATTGGAATATTGCCTGTCTCCCGCTTCCTCATTTGGGGGTGAACAAGAGCCTTGTCACACACACATTTGGCAGCATTATTTAGGCTTATTTATTTTGATTATTATTGTCTTTACATTTATAATTGTCTTTAGTTCTTAATTTGTAGGCTATTAGTAATTTTCCATCTGTGTTGACGGATGATTGCGTGATGGCAAATGGGGCCTTGGAGACGGTAAATGTTTGGATTTGAAGAGGTGGTTAAATAAGATATTTTTTTGCTTAAAGTACAATTTGAATTGATTGTTTATGTTTTTCGTGTTTCAATAAATGAATACAATTTTTAAAGCAAAAAACAGTAAAACAAATTCACCGACCCTCGGCAGGGGGGTTGATGATGTAATCGGATATCGCGATATTTTTTAAGGCAATTGTCGCAAAAATATTTTTTACATATTGCCCAGCCCTACTGCTGAGATCTGCTAAGACAACACTATCTATTTCTTGAAAATAAATCCTTTCCATTACTAGATAAGGATACCACTGCTGTAATGATACATTCAAAGATATCCAGAGAAAAGATGTATTGCTCAAAGGGGCATTTAGGGGCAGTGGTGGCTCAGCGGTTAAGGCTTTGGGTTACTGATCAGAAGGTTGGGGGTCCAAGATGCCACTGTTGGGCCCTTGAGCAAGGCCCTTGACCCTATCTGCTCCAGGGGTGCCATATCATGGCTGACCCTGCACTCTGACCCCAGCTTAACTGGGATATGTGAAAAAAAGAATTTCACTGTATATGTGCAAATGTGTGATAATAAAATGTTAATTATAATTAATTACAAAGGATGCTCATTCACACACCGTAAAATGTCACTGTACTGTAAGGAGCTATTTCTACCTGACCCAACCCCTTAAATGTATTTTGTTGGTGTTATGTATTCAGGTTGATATAGTGATATTAAATATGTTTTAATATATTTAACATTAATTTGAAGTAAACCAGGTAGTTTAGACGTTACCACATGAAGCACATTTTTAGGTTAATATTTTTTTAGACTGTGAAAAAAAACAAACAAAAACAAAATCAGGTAAAAATGTGCATTGCTTCAAGCGGTAATTAAAGTCAAAACAAATTATTTAATTAGGTTACACCCAAAAAAATGTTATAGGTTAGATGACGTAGAAATAGATCCTTTAGGTAACAATTGCAGGTTACCACTTTTTTTTTTTTTTTTTTTTTTTTTTTGTGTAGCAGAGGAAATTTATTGTGCTCAGTAATGCTTCATTTAAATATCTTTGTCTCAGCTGTTTTTCCTAAAATTAGGAGAAATAAAAATAGACGCAAATGAGGCAATTATTGAAATTATGTGTTTAGAGTACAATGAAATGCACAACTCATAAATTTGTCTGGAAATGTATAAAGACTGAAAGCTCTGACTTTTGATTGCAGTCTTTGATATCTTGGCAAATCAGAGCACAGTTTGAAATGTTTTTGAAATCTTGTGAGATTACTGGTATATTTTTGTCAGGAAAATCAGATTTTTTAAAATAAAAATTAGAGAAGGAAGAGACTCAAGTAAAAGTCTCTATATGCTCTCCCTTTAATCTATTTTAGATTAGATCTAATTTGTATCTTTATTTAATCTAAATGAATCATTGCTATGTGGGAAGAACAATTAAGAAATTAAGATCACATTTATGATTTTATTCTCCTATGTGTACATTTTAACCAAGTTCTTACTGAACACAATTATCACCAGAAACCATCATGAAGTTATCTTAACACCACATCACAAAAAAAAATCAACAGTCTGTGGTGTTTTGGGATCATGACGGGCTTTGTCTCTGGGTGGCTTTAATGAAGTACGCATCGTGCTGAGACACAAGCTTATGGATGGAAATCAAGAGGTGACCTGCTTCTCAAATCCCTTCAAAACCCCCAACATGCTGCAAAACACACACTGTTTTCATCTTCTCACAGAACTGCCAGATTGTGTCTGTGCAGTGTAAGCATTAGGCATCGGCTGGGGATTTTTACTGTTGTTCCAGGGCTATTACGATAACTATTACGCAATCCGGCATCAAAATCACAAAAATAAATGCTCTAAAATGCCGGGGATTATTTTAATTCAGTGCTTCTGGTAGAAACTGCCTCCAAATATGAGAAAAGTCCAAAGAGGTGCAAAGCAGAATAGGGTCTAATAGGACTCTTCCAGCTTGCATAGCACTTTCCATAGAAACACGACTTTAGTGCCTTAAATAGTACCAATCAGCTCTATCCAGTGATCAAGATGGATTGAGATGTTTATGACTTCTTTAGACCCTTCTTGGACAAAGTGGAGGTCTGTTTTAATTATTAACCATGATCTCAATATATTTAAAATGCAAGAGGCCAGATGTTTTGGGATAGTCTGGCTGCCTGGTCAAAAAATAGCATATCATGGGGACAAAGAGGTGCATTCTGCCGATCCTCATATTCTGACACACATGCATCTCTATTACTGATGGTTACATAATAACGATCATTGTGGTGTACTCATGTAGACAGTGTGAAGGAAGTGATGAAGTGTGAGGAGGTTGCAAATAGCTCTATCTGGGGGTTATGAAAGCTGTGGGGTTATGGAGGCAAATCAACAGGATGTTTAATCATATGGCCTTCATTTTAAAACTCAATAAGCAAACCCACACTGACCCTCCAACACTGATAAAGTGTGATGATGTTCTTGAACAGTGATTCCCAACTGGGCATATCCTCACCCCAGGGGATGCGTAAGCAGGTTGCAGGGTGTGACGAGGAGGTGGGCATGGCGGGCTGTGAGGCTGCAAGGCCGGCGCTGAATCAGCTGATCAGCGGGAGAGTGAGATAAAGAGAAGCCAGAGAAGCCAGTTCGGGAGAGAGAGAGATGCAAGCGGCTATGTTGTGTGTGTGTCCTTATGTTTTATGTAGGTTTAAGTTTATGTTTACCATTAAAATGTATGTTGACATCCTTATACAGTTACATTATAAGGATGGGCAAGGAGGCGGCGGGAACCGGCTGAAGAGTCAACATAAAGTTTATGTTGGCACTGATCAGCTAATTCAGCGCCGGCCATGCAGCCTCACAGCCCAGCCACGCCCTCCTCCTTGTCACACAGAGGTTACGTGCAAAGAATTGGATTTTGCTTTGTTGAACCTTTAAAACAAAATGTATAGCTTAAAATAAAATTAATAGGGATGACAGATGGGTAAAAATATAGATTTTCTGATTAATCGCGATCTTCATTTGAACGATCCCGATATAGATTCTTAAAATCCCAAGATCGATCTTTTACTCTATGCAAAGTTCAGTGCAGAGATCCTTTCACTGTGTGCTGAGAGTAAAGGTTAGGTTTGACTCGTTCAGAGTAATGTGCGTCCAAAGATGAGATCCACACAATCCATTTGTCATTGAATAATATCCCTTTCTGTTCTTTAGAGTCGGTTGATCAAAAACAACAACAAAAAAAGAAACATTTAATTCTAATCACACATAGCACAGATGCAGTAAAGTAATGTGACTCCACTCTCGTAATGTGTGCTCAACCAGAACATTTTCTGTGAGATGCTTGCTGAACTGCCACCATTCTTAAAGAGACTTTTTAGCACTTGTTCTACATATTAATGTAAATACTTGAAAATAGTACAAATCATGCATGTAAATGATAAACATGTAACAAAATATATACAGTATATGTAATAGAAGTAGACCAATACATCGATTATACTGATTAATCAATGCTGATAGTTGCTTTTTGGAACTATCGTTGTCGACAAAAATCTATGGCGATTGTTGCCGATAGTTTTTTTTCATCATTTTGCCATTTCAGAATAAGAGTCCCCGGTGTGTTTCAGGCTTTTATATACTTAAAAGTTCAACGTTATGCACCAAAAAAAAAAATAAAAAATGGGGGGATTTTGGTTAAACAATAAACTACATCTGGGATTTTATTCATTTAGGACTCTTTGTCTGTGCCGTCATAGCGAGGAAAATGTAAGATTGTTTTTACATTCTATAAATCAGTTTTAAAAACTATCGGCTGATTAATCATTATCGACCTTTCCCATCACCTTAGTTATCGGTATAATCAAAATACACTATCAGTCGACCTTTAATATGTAATATATGCAATTTCAAGACATATTTATTGACGGAATACCTGGAATTTGTACAATTTTAAATAACAACAATGTGACCAAAATTATGAAAATCTAATGATAAAATAACATTTGAGAAATATGAATAACAACTGCAATAAATAAAATGTGGGTAGACAAATATATACTTTGAACAATCAAATATACACTCTCTCTCTTCAAAATGCATCAGTATCTGTGTGTACCTACTGCAAGACCCCTGGGTATTTAAAACCATGGTATGCATCTCTACACCCCTCTAATTTTACGGTGCACTTGAATTTCACCCCCTGCATGCGACCTGCTTTCAGGACATGGGACAAACAAGCTTCTACCCGCCCCAGGGATTGGCTGGTCCTCCTCAGGCCACTGGCCCATTTTGAGAAAAGCTGAGTGTGAGGAGGAGGAGGGTGTGGCCGGGCCGTGAGGCTGCACGGCCGGCGCAGAATCATCTGATCAGCTGGAGAGCAAGATAAAAGGGAGCCAGAGACGCCAGTTCGAGAGAGAGAGAGAGAGAGAGAGAGAGAGAGAGATGCATGTGGCCGCGTTGTGTGTCCTTATGTTTTATGTTGGTTTAAGTTTATGTTTACCCTGGCGGACGGAACCGCTCCTCCCCTTCTTCGGTGGACAGCAGCAGTTCCTCCGGCTCTCAGCGGCCAGCAGTGACCCCTCCGTCCCCAGGCAGTCGGCAGCGGTGAGGACTCCACAAAAGCGCATCCCTCCTCCCTCCCGGGTTTCAGCACCACTGTAACAGTATAAGGATGGGCAAGGAGGAGGCGGGAACCGGCTGAACAGTCAACATAAAGTTTAATGGTAAACATAAACCAACATAAAACATAAGGACACACAATGCGGCCGTGTGCGTCTCTCTCTCTCTTGAACTGGCGTCTCCGGCTCCCATTTATCTCGCTCTCCCGCTGATCAGCTGATTCAGTGTTGACCGTGCAGCTTCACGGCCCAGCCACACCCTCCTCCTCGTCACACTGACATATATTACTGACCTGAGACCAGTTTTGTGATTTTGCATATAATGGTTATGATGGGGATATTGGTACCAAAGACTGCCTCCAGATCACTGCAAAAGGTCCACTTTCACCCGGAGCTATTTGCGGAATCTCTGCTACATTTGCTGACACCGTTTTGCTGTGAGCTGATGTTGGCAATTGGAATGTGGCCACCTCTCTCTCTTTCTTTCTATGCAAACCTCTCCTTCCTACATTTTATTAGAGATATTTGCATTTGATTCACTGAGCAAAAAACTGCCCCCCAAAGATGCTATAACAGAAAACTAGGTCCTGTAACTGCTAACCATCACATTTTTGCCATCATTAGTTTATGTTAAATAGTTCATAAAACATCATAAAGGCTGCATGCATAATACTTATAAAAGTATATTTAACAATATGAAATACTAAATAGGAAAAAGCTGTTTAAGAGAGTTTTAGATGGAGTATAGCATGCAGAACATTTCAACTAACCGCATGCATTATGTATTAACCATATACTGCAGACCACTTAGTAAAATACACTTCAAATAAGCTGTCAGATGGTTAAATATAGTGTTAGCATACCTAAAATTGCATACAATTAGCACAGTGTTTCATTTACATACAGTACTGTGCAAAAGGCTTAGGTACATAAGATGTTTCACAAAAAGATTTGTCTTAAGATGGTTATTTATATCTTCAGCTTTAATGTGTCAATAGGAAATATAAATGCTAGACTCCCAAATATTCCTTTTGCAAATATAATAGAATAGAAGAACAGGGAGCTCTGCAACAGATGGCATGGCTCCCACAAAGCCCCCCACTGAACATTGAGTCAGTCTGGGATTACATGAAGAGACAGAAGCAGTTGAGACAGCCTAAATAGACAGAAGGACTGAGGTGAATTCTCCAAGAAGCTTGGAACATCCCAACAGCCAAGAAAAACTGTGTACCTAGGAGAATTGGTGCTGTTTTGAAGGCAAAGGTGGTCACACTAAATATTGATTTAGCTTTAATTTATGTTTACTGGACTTTGTATGACATTAATTGATCAATGAAAACTATTTATGGCATTATTTCTGAAGAAATCATCACTATGCAACATTTTTTCACAAGTGCCTAAAACTTTTGCACAGTACTGTATATGCATCAGATATTGCATATATGTAAATGTGGCCTTGTGCTACTTGCATACATTGTGCTGGGTACCCAACAGAATGTGGAATTACATGGACATAATTAATGGCTTGCTAAAATAAAACAACAAAACATTAATTTATCCCAGTTTTGTTGATTTGTAAATAAGTTGAAAGTATAAGGGACACAATAATCTACATAAACATGGTGACAGGAATTCAGTCGGCCATTGTAAATATGAACGTGTTGATATAGTGGCATTTTGTTTACATATTCGACTGCATTGCTCAAAGGAGACCGATGGCACTAAATCGGCCTTACTGTTTAGGACTCTAGGTCAGCCAGCAAAATGTCAGTATATTAAATCTGGAAAAAGAGCTTCAGCACCACAAAACATGCTTTTTCTTGTTTAAAACGAGAACAGCGCTCCTGAATGAATCTGTGCTTTGAACATGAACAAAGCAAATGTGCAGAGAAAAGAAACATAGAAAAACCTTACAACACAAGAAGACACGCTCTGACACAACATCACTTCATGGATTCACTCCAAAATGACATAGAGCAACTGAATGCTATTTTGCAATGAAATATGGATTCAGTAGATGGATGGATGGATGGATGGATGGAAAACAAAGATAGGTGCTAAGTAGAGTGAACTGTCGAAATCAATTTTTATTAAATGGAATATACCATGGACATTCGGCCTGGATTAGCTCTGAAATCTCTTTTTGACACTTTAAGTGGAAGTCATTGCTGATTTCAAGCACTCTTGATATCACCTGCCCACAGTCCTCCTAGATAACTTGAGTGTATGCAAGCATGAATGTATGCTTGTGACTTTGCTGTGGTTTTATTTATAGCAAACCTTGACTGGAATTCCATACTATTCTTATTATTCTAGCGGTATATAGAATAAAATCCATATGACCTTCTTTCTTCCAAGGAACACAAAAGGAGATGTTAGGCAGAATGTTAGTTTATTTTCATTGCATCTTTTTGCCATGCAATAAAAGTGAATTTAGTGTTATTTTGTGTTCCACAGAAGACAGTCAGTCATATGGGTTTAGAACAACATGAAGGTGAGTAAAGGATGATAGAATTTTGATTTTTGGGTGAACTACACCTTTAAGACTAAGAATTTAGCATTGATCATTAAATAAACACCTGTTTATTTTAATGTTCACCAATTATCTTTTCATGTTTACCTTATCATGTTTTCAAATGCTTTGTTTTAGCAAAGGTGTGCATCCTTTGGACCCTTTCAATGAAATCTGCATCCTTTCATGGTTATCTTGTGATCAGCGTGGAGTAATCACATTGCTCTTGCTATCTCATTTTCACTCTTTATTAAATAAAATATTTAAATGAACAGGAAGTAGGAGCGAACCATCTGCCAGGGCGAGCAGTACACTTCTATTGCGGAAAAGCAGTGCATGCTGGCATGATGACTGGATGTGGTTGCCATGCCAACGCTACAGCACTCTGGTAGGTGCTTCTACACATCATCTGGCCCTGTGTTAACAAATAGCATTTACAAATCAAGCGGAATAAAGACAGCTATAGCAAACATGATCACATATACTCATTTAACACGTACCCACACACACACACACACACAAACGCAAATACACATCTTCCAGAAGAGTAGGATACTGCGTGTTGTACGTTCAAGTGAAAGCTTTGTAAGCCTAAACATACGCTCACATCGGTTGAGGAACTTGAAGTCTCTTGCACAACATTCACAGAAACCTGTTAGAAGACAGGTCACATCGCCTGGCAACAGAATACATCAAGCTCCAGCTGCAATTTTAATTAGGGCAGAACCGTTTCCTGCCCCTCGAAACCCTGCTTTCTTTCCTTCCATTCAGAAGCATGCAGTTGATACAGACAGGTGAAGTGGGCCCGTTTTCCAGCCACTGACTTAATTCATGAGCAAACAAATCCATATGGCCCAAACACACAATTCGTACTCTAGCATACATCTTATATTACAATCTAGGTTAAAAGGAATCATTAAAAAGTTCACTTGTTAATCTAATTATGTTGCTGTTCACTTGTGCAATATCAAAGCAAGGTTTTCGTATTCCATATGGCACTGTACTGATTCATATATTCATATTGGGTCATATAGGGCTATACAAGCTTTAAGCTCTCAGATAAGCACATAGGATTTTAACCCTACTGAATGATCTAATGTTCTTAGAATAAAGGTGATGGCATTAAACAAAGGCCAGAGATATTCGTAAAGCACTAGGAAGTGAATACAGATCATTGGGATTAGTTTTAGCACATTTTAGGACTAGTTTACACAAAAATGAAACTTTTGTCAACATTTACTCTTCCTCATGTCTTTGGAGATCTTTCCTTTTCAGGAGGAACAAAAAAGAGCAATGTTGAAGAATGTACTCTCTTTTCCTTATATTGAATGTGAATGGGGACTTTAGCTGTCAAGCTCCAAAATGATAAAAAAGCACCATTAAAATAGCATAAAAGTAGTCCAAATGACTTATGCAATATATTTCAAGTCTTCTGAAGATATACGACAGTTTTGTATTAGAAACAGACCGAAATTTAGAACATCTTCCTTTCAGCTGTAGCTCTCAAATCAAACCTGAATTTCAGTCTGTTGTTCACACAATGCTACTGTATGGCATGTGAAGATTTAGAATAAAGTGCAAAAGTTGCATTAAACTGTTTTATGATCTGTTATGGTACACACACACACATACAAAAAAATCTGTGATTCGAAAATACAAAATTATCAGACTAATTTAAATGTTTTTCAAGTGTGTAGCAGATATAAAAAATTGGATGGCATTTAATTTTAAGTTAAATGCTGATAATAATGTTGTTAGAATTGGTTATGATAGCACTTAGTTAGGTTATCCCAAATATTCAGCAGGTAGTGAAAAATTTGGGCGTCTATTTTGATACAAATTAAAATTTTAAAATCAAGTCAGTTAAGGAACATTTACAAGGTTAGGCATGTCTTGAGTTTTTGGTATACAGTGAAGCTTATACATGCTTTTAATGTGTCTCGCCTTGATTACTGTAATGCCTCATTTTCAACTTTAAATCAACACACTTTAGCACGGCTACAATCAGTGTAAAATGCTGCAGCTAGACTTTTGACACTAATTAGGTATTCAAATCATATTACTCTAGTTTTAGCTAGTGGTCGACCGATATATCGCCAAGGCTGATAAACTGGCCAATATTCGGAATTGTTTAATTATCGGCATCAGCTGATAAATTTTCCCATTTGGCCGATTTGTTTCTTGAGGGCACTGAGAATCGCCTGTTGCATGTGAAGCGACTGAGACATGTAAACGACCAGTCACGGCTCGTTTTGTTGTTACGTGTCATCGTGTTACTACAATAATAGACTAGTGTGCAACACAGTCTCATTTAAATGACCCACATATCAGAGCCACAGCAGATGTGTTTGAGCTCATAATGTTAAAGTGCCCGCCCGTTTCATTCTACCTCTCTCTCCTCAACAGTTCCCTGTAACTTTTAACTGTCTTGTCTAATGATAAAAAGGCAAATATCAAAAAAATAATATCATATACCATCAGCAAATATATGCATATCTTGTTTAAACAGATGTAATAAACCAACCTCACACAACCTCAGCAGATCCAGCATCCTGTGGAGCGCTCATAAATCTTCCTCTGAAGCACATATTCTAACAGACTCTCCTCAACAGTTCCCTGTAACTTTTCTAATGATAAAAGGCAAATATCAATACAAATTCTATTATATACCGTCTGCAATTATGCAGATATCTCGTTTAAACAGATGTCATTCATGAACCTCACAAAAATCCAGCGTTTTCTTCCCGTCGAGCGCTCATCTAATATCTTCCTCTGAAGCGCATATTCCATCTGCAAGAATCAAAAACTTCAAGCTCAGAATCAAAAGTTCCTCTGATTCATGATGGTCAGTCTGTGGCAATCCAAGCAGGAGATCTAGGCCGTTTAAACTGTCAGAAGATTGCAGCTCGTGTTGGATACACATGAGCGCGTGACTCAAAGTAAAAGTGCTTCACATGTGCTATGAGTCAATGTCTTATTCACTATGCACTGTATGGCAATTGGTTTGATTCGGTATTTTTTGAGAAAATATGATTGCTAACGTGGACATGCCACCATGGTTGCTGGACTATTGTGTGTACTGTTATTTCCTTCTTCCTAATATATTAACAACTTCTTCATGTGCAAATAAATTACAAAAATTTGATGAATAAACAGAAATCAGAAGAACCTACCATTTAAAATAAAAAAAATTTTTAGATTCTTTTTTACAAAGTTAAAGTTTATTGAGAAATTGAGTAAATATAGTGCTAAATAAGAGTTTATTCCTTTTTTTTTTTTTTTTTAGCAATTTTATGTTCAATTGTATGATATATCAGCATTGTTTCGGCCTATTGGCCACCCTGCTCGATATCGGCATCGGCCATTAAAAAACCCATATCGGTCGATCACTAGTTTTAGCTACTTTGCATTGGTTACCAATACATTTTAGGGTTGATTTTAAGATTTTATTGATTGCATATAAGGCATTACCTGGTCTGGCACAAGAATATTTAGCAGAACATTTAAGACCTAACGAAACATCTTAGATCTTCTTGTCGTGAACTGTTGGCTGTTCCAAGATCCAGATACAAAACTAAAGGTGATAGAGCCTTTATAGTGAAGGCCCACGATTATGGAACAGCCTGCCCAGGGATATTAGATTTGCTGAATCTGTGTCTGTATTTAAGTCTCGTTTAAAAACTCATTTGTATAGACTTGCTTTTATTACTATATGAATGTGTTGTGTTTTACAAAGTGTGTCTTGATTTTATGTTTTGTGAAGCACTGTCACGTTTATGTGTTTTGGTTCATGTTTTTCATGTCTTTTATTTTCAAGTTTATTTTCCTGTTCATGTCATGTGATTTCCTGTTCCCTCATGTGATCTTGTCATGTGTTTCCCCTGTTCATTTGTCTTGTTTTCATTGGTTCTTTGTTTGATTACTTTGTTATTAGTCTTGTCTTTTCATTGGTTTAAGTTCATTTAGTCTTGTTATCTTGTTTATTAATTTAGTCTTGTGATTGATTGTCTAGTTTACTTGTAACCCATGTCCTTGTATTTAAGCCCTCATGTTTGCCATTGTCTGGTATGAGGTATTGTGAATGTAAATTTGTTGTTTTGGCCAAGCCAAGCCAAGCCAAGCCAGGCCAGGCCAGGGTGTAGGTTAGGGTTAGGGTTAGGGGGTTAGGGTTAGGGTTAGGATGGGGTTAGGGTGTAGGGTTAAGGTTAGGGTTAGTTAGGGTTAGGGTTAGGGTTAGGTTAGGGTTAAGCCAAGCCAAGCCAAGCCAAGCCAAGCCAGGCCAAGCCAAGCCAAGCCAAGCCAAGCCAAGCCAGGCCAGGCCAAGCCAAGCCAAGCCAAGCCAGGCCAAGCCAGGTCTAGTTTCATGTCAATTAGTTTATGTTCACGTTTATAGTTAGGGTTTTTTTGGGATTCCACATTTGTAAATAAAACTGCACTTGGGTTCATCACGTCATCGTCTCTTCGTCTGCCTGTTGACAACATTGTTACAAGCACTTTGTGCTTAATTGATAATAGGTGCTATAAAAAAATGTCAGAAAGGTTTGTAATGACAGACATGTGCTGTTCCTGATTTTTACTCTTCACTGAGATCTATCTGTTATTAATGTCATGTTGTTTCAAAAGGGAGGGTGAGGTTGGGGAGGTCGCATGTCAAAGCTGGCAGATGCCAAACTAATCTTTGCTTTAAACGCGATTGATATTATGCAAATTGCAATAATTTGTCTTATTTAAAACAGAGCTGACATTCTAATCACCCAGCAATGGACCCTACTAACTAATTACAGCTGTGGCAACATTAAGAGTGAAACTAAAATGTTATCGTGCGTGCTTTCCGTTTTCACCACAGTTTTAATTTACATGTCCTAATTCCAGGAGGCATTAATTAAAAATATGAATGCTGCGTCTATCAGTCTTTTTATGTGATGCTCATATTAAGCTCTGGTCAGGGGACTGTCGGAGAGTTCGGCATCAGCATGTTTAATTTTAGTGGTCGGGCTGTGCTGGAGGGTACAGTGGCTCTCACATGGGCCTGCGTTGAGCTGGATGTGGACAGGCTCCTCACTCATAACCTGTCAACATTAAGTAAACAGATGAGCAGGATTGGGCAACTCAGGTGACAAACGGTTTGTCGAAACAATCATTTTGTTCTTTCCTGCAGGTAGAAATCGCCAAGAGATTTTACACACACACTGTAAAAAACTGTGTAGCAGAGCAATCTTGATTCTGAGCCTTCTCTGAAACCACAGCCTAAATTTCATGGTCTAATATTTTAGAACAACATGTCTGATTAGATATTTAAAAATTAATCTCCAAAAGTTATTTTACCTTTCCTGGCCAATTGACTCATTGTGTGTGTGTGTGTGTGTGTGTGTGTGTGTGTGTGTGTGTTTATCTGTGAGCTTGTATGCGAGTATAGAACAAAGGCAGATGAGGTCATTGTTGCAATTGACGATAAACATATGTGAACTCTATTGGCACGAAAGACAGATGACAGCCAGGCAGTGATGGGCTACTGTATCAACTGCTGCTGGCTTATGTATTTCTGTCCAGAGCTGATAAGTTGACTCCATCCTTGCCTTATTTAGTCAGTTGGAGTTCTGTGCTGCTGACACACCAGTGCATAAGAGAGAGAGAGACAGAGAGAGGGGGAGAGAGACAGTGCACAGGTCTGTATGTTGATTGAGCATTTAAACACTACTCTACTGCCACCTGTTTTTGGTGACTGACTAATATCAAGGGGAGCTGAGTGTGATGGGAGAAGAGGGTGTGAGAAAGGTGGGCAGAAGAAGTGAAGGGCTCTTCTACCTCTCTCAGTCTATCATTCATAATCACTAGCATAGCCAGGGGAGCAGCAGGCATCTTCTGAAAGCATACAATCGGTTTTGGTGAGAAACTACCCGACGTTCTCCATGCGAGAACTTGCATGGTTAAACGCTAAAAACAACTCATGAATGTGCAACGGACGTCAAGAATTTCACTGATATATGACTTAAATTTCAGGTTTAAATCCAACCTATAGTCTCATAGAATGAACTTTACTATAACTACATTTTTGCAAACTGACTTTTACGTGCCGAATTCTACATTTCGTCGCAGTTTCCTGGTGAAATTAACACATTGTTGAGGCACTACAACAATTAACTGTCATACAAAGCATGACTAAAACGGCTGATAATGACTTTATAAACACTTATTTCTTTGCACTATTACTCACACACAGCTATGTTATGATAAAAACACTTTTACTGTAGAGCATCATCTGAAAAACTATACATTTTAACGCTTGTATTACAGACTCATCAACATTTACACACTTATTCCAGTGTGATTAGCTTCCATGGTAGCTCACCTGATAGACTGGAATTTGGACTCTGAAGTACATGGTTTGAGACCAGTCAAACACACAATCTGACACGTGAGACGAGATTGTCATAGAAGCGACACGAAATGATGTGGTTGCTTCAGAAAATGTGCTTTTCATTTCTCATTTTGTTTTTGGTCACTATCGGTTAGGTTTAGACATGAGTAAGGATGTCTGTTTTGTGTTTCTTCACATTTGATTTTAGATCACTATTGGTTAGGTTTAGGTTAAAGTATGTTTTACTCAATAAAACCTAATATTGGCCTTATGACACCATTTCACTTACTTTTGGCGCCCCCTGCTGGGAATTTTACTTGGAAACTGCAGCCAGATGTGTAATAAGGCACGGAATTTCGTTTTGCAAAAATGTAGCCTCAGTCACGTAATGTTCATGAGACCAGGTTGTTTAAATCATGTCATCATTATGATAAACCTATTTATGATACTTTGGGAACCTTTTTTAAGCTTTAAAATGAGGCACTATACACTGCCATTGTATTGCGATATTAATTAAAACATACTGTATCCTTATGTGTTGTGTAAAACATTTAGGCCTAGGTAAACTATCCCTTTAAAGCTTCTCCCGATATTGTGTACAACCAGTCAAAATGTAAACACCGTTTTCTTTTCTAAAATACTGTCTTACCCTGATGTGAACCTGTAATATTATGTAATTGCCCTGACACAAAATTTATCATGTTTCCTTTCACAGTTAACCCAAGCACACAGCTTAACCTTTCACACTAACCCCTTGAAAAGCAGAATCTGTTGACCACAGCAAGGGCAGTGTCCCTGAAGGGGAAGGGGGGTCCACAGGGATTATATTTACGAGCCTTTGAGGGGGACATGGTCCAGGCAGGAGTAAGGGATAGTGTGGACTTTATACTCATAAGTGTATTACTGTATCAATTTACTAAAGCCATGCTACCCAGCCAAGAGTGTAGCCTGCAAACAAGCTCTTGCTCAGCTGTAATGCAAGTAATACATAGTAAAATGGCTTTACTTTAATTTCATAGCACTGGTAATGACCCTGTAGCATGAGTCCTGTAACCCTGACCCACTGCTCAGTGAGTGAGAGGTGTAACCACAGAAGACAGGCCACTCCTGAGGGACAAATGCCAGATACTCAGTTCAGGGCACCATGCACACAAACATGCTATGCTATGTTCTGAGTGCATGTTGCATTCCTTTATGTATAATAACTTACACCGTTTTTAAATACACAGCTACACTAAATAGAGTGAAACTGGAAACAGCCTGCAAGTGCCACTTAAATCAACAAGCCTCAGTTAGCCTACAGTGTATGACCCCTTTGAACATATTGCATCATGTTATGCATTTATTGACTGATTGATCACTAGCATGTGGCCAGGACATCAAGGTCATGATACAATGGTACAACACAAATATATACATGCACGCACAGATATACAGAAAACACAAACATACATTCCCTTTTCTGTGGCCTTCAAATCAATTACTCAGGGCTGAAAGTACACATTTCCACTGCTTTTAATCAATGTTCATTACACTCATCTAAACTGCTACTCTTACAGTAGAACTAGTTTAGTGGAGTAGGGTTAAAGCTTGGCATAGCTGACAGTCTTACACAAAGGTTACAGGTGCAGTCCCAAGTAGGGGTGACCCAGAAAAAGAGGATATATGTGATTATATTCCTGCTCTATTCACTGGGGAACTCGCCTTGTAATTACTCACGTAAACCACTTTGGATTAAAAGTAAACGCTTAATAACGATCATCTAATTTATGTGTTGGCTTTGGACCAATAGTAGAAGGTAAAACCAGCAACACTTGTGTATTAAGTATTTGAAATATTTTTAAACCAACAAAGTTACAATATTAAAATATTATATTAGGAATCTTACAGGTAGGTTCAAATACAAGTTAAGCTCAATCGACAGCATTTGTGGCATAATACTGACTACCACAAAAATTAAATTCAACCTGTCCCTCCTTTTCTTTGAAAAAGCTAAATTCTGGCTTATAGTGAGGCACTTACAATGGAAGTGAATGGGGGCAATCTGAAAACATTAAAATACTCACTGTTTCAAAGGTATGGCCACAAGACGCAAACAATATGCATGTTAATATAATTTTAGTGTGATAAAATCACTTACTAACCTTTTCTAAGTAATATCCAATTTTACAACTTTGTGGCCATGACGACATAAAGCTGTAAACCCTTAAACCTCAAATGTAATGCAAAAACGATGATTTAAACAACTTAACAGCTGAAATAATACACAAGTTTTAACAGAAGAATTAATGTAAGTGCTTTTATAAAATTATAAGCTTCACATTTCTGCCTTTAAACCCTCCAAATATTAGCCCCATTTACTGCCATTGTAAATGTATATTAATTTTTTCAAAAAGTGGGGAAAATAATATATATATATATTTTTTTTGTGGTATGCCACAAATGCTGTTGATTGAGCTTAACTCGTATTTAACCCTGAATTTTTTTCTTTAAAATACTATAAACGTGTGTGTACGTTTGTGTGTCAAAATTCCAGACTTGGATAATCCCTTGACTCACTAATGGAATATGGCTGCATGTAACCTCTAATGCATGCTGGTTACATGTATGTATAGTACCTAGCTAGCCTATATGTACAGTATGTGTGCATGTGAATGTGAGCATACAAATTTTATTTCTTTGCATGCTTGTTCCATTTAACTTTTGTAATAGTTAAAATGTTTTACCAACCTGAGCTTGAAGTCTATAAGGTCTATTGAAGACTGAAGAAGATTTAGGAAGTTTGACAAAGTTTTTGTATGTTATTAAAAAATGGCACATAAAGTTGTGCATAAAGTTGTCGGTCAAAGGAAAATGGGCACGTGTGTCCCAAAGACTTGTTTAGAATGCTATGCATTTGTGAACCTTGAATAAATGGTTTACCCAGCCAGTCTGTCCAGTGCAGTTCTTGGCAAGAGAACAAACATCATAATAGTGTACTTGAGATGCATGACCCCATGACTGCTCCTTGTGCATCTGAGCTATGGACAAATAATAGACACCAATCCTTTAAAAGGTTGCTTGCACAACTTGAAAACTCAACAACAGGCTTCCTGACAAACCATTTGATAAGACGAATCAAAGAATAGCTGTTAAATACACTGATATGTGAACATTGTTGGTGTCTGAAGCTAAGTCTAAAAATAGTAATATGACATATGGTTAATGAATGATATGTAAATAGTTTCCCCAATGCAGCCATACGTCTGAACCATGCAGACATCCCAGCTTAACAGTACATGCAGTAACAATCTTGTGAATGTTACAGAAGCCTTGATCACTGAAGCATGAAAGCCATCATGATTGCAAATGATATTTTACTAATTCCTGATAGCTCTACAGTTGTGTTGTTCATGCATTTCTGTTACAATGTTCAGCCAAAACCTAAAGTAAAGGGTTAGTTCACTCAAAAATTAAAATTCTGTCATCATTCACTCACCCTAATGTTGTTTCAAACCCATATGATTTTCTTTCTTCTGTGGAACTCAAAAGGAGAAGTTTAGCAGACTGTCCAAGCTGCTCTCTTCCATACAATGAAAGTGAATGGGGACCATGTGCTGCCAGGCTCCAAAATGTACTATTAAGCACCATAAAAGTAGTGCATACAACTCGTATGCTATATTTCAATATATTTCTTCTGAAGTCATTTGATAGCTTTGTGTGAGGAACAGACAGACATTTAAGTCGTTATTTAATAAAAATCTTGCTTGACAGCCATGGTAATTCTCTTTTCGTGTGTAAAAGAGCAGCTTGGACATTCTGCTATAAATTTCTCTTTTTGTGTTCCACATAAGGAGAGTCATATGGGTTTGGAATGACATGAGGGTGAGTAAATCACAGAATTTTAATTTTTGGGTGAACAATTCCTTTAATAGACACCAAACACTGTCCTACTAGGACTTTTAACCATTGAATTTTGCAGCAAAGGAGGTGCCCTACCTTGAAACTGCTATTTCCACTTTAGTTCTGGCGACAGCTGCTGCCCTTCGAGCCCCCTCCACAGCCCTGTCCACCTTCTCTTTAGTTTTGTGGTTTTTAAGTGGAATAAGCTGCTTCCTTATCCCACGCACCAATACGTTATTCTTATACTTTCCCTCCTCTTTGGTTCCATCTGGAAATATTGTGCATCCGTATCCATGCCTCTTGTTATTCATCCATTCACCTTCATACTTCAACCCGTTGGATCGCTCACTGACCCCAAACCCATTGCGTTTGTCATTCTTCCACTCGCCCATGTAGGACTCAGTGGTGGTGGCGTCCACATGGTCCTCCATAAGTATGCATTCATCAGGCGCCTCTCCATCTCCATAGCTGATTGTGGAGTTGGCATCGCTGGAGCTGATGCGGCTCATGGTGGCGTCGCTTCGCGCCGAACTCCGCTTGCTTGAGATTGATGTTTTGGAGTCTGATTTACGTAGCTGTCGGAGGCTGCCAAAAATTGACCCGCGGCGGAACAGGCCCTTTTTCTTGCCGGTGACGACTTCGGTGTCACTCTGAAAATTCAAGACAAAGCCACCACGGCTACCAACTGGTGTGTCCGGTACGGCATCCTGCAGTATGGTGCCATTGCTCTGCACACTTCTTAGGGAGGTCAGGGAGGTGCGGAGCGGAGATCGAATAATTGTGGCTATTCCATAAGGCACACTCTGGCGCACACCATAGCCGTGTCTCATGCCCCCCATCCACTGGCCTTGATAAGTGCCTTATGAAGCAGAAAAGAAAATATTAAACTCATGTGCTATGTCACTATACATTAGGCTAAGTTAAAGAACAGCACACAGTGAAGGTGTTTCATACTCTGAAGTTGGCCTAAAAGAAATAATTCATCCAAATATTTAAATTTTGCCACCATTTACTTATATTGTTCCAAACCTGGATGACATTCGTTCTCACCAAAGTAGATGTTAGGTAGAATATTATGGACACATCCAGACTTATCTATTTTCATTTGAAAATGTATGTATTTTGCACACACTGGAATGCCGTTTTCCTCCACCGAAAACAGACACTTTTGAAAATGTTCCCCATAATTGCATACTTTGGAAAAATTATGGCATTAGTGCAACTTAAAATGATTAGTGTGGATGTCCCCTCAGTCACCATTCACTTTAATTGAATGAAAAACTAAGCAGTGTCAACATTCTTTAAAATTTCTCCTGCTTTATTCCATGGAAAGTAAGGGTCTGTTCCAAAACCTAGTGAGCATCCTCCGGAGACAGCATTTTAAAGCATCATAGGCGTGCTCCCAACAAGAAGGCTGTTCCAAAAGGTACTGTAGGTATCTTAATTATGCTGCCTCTTAAGATATCTTGTTTTGGCCAGATTCTAAGGCAGCATCAGACGTATCCTTCCCCAGGTAGGCGATCCCAGAATGCACCATGATGAGCTCGCCGGAAAAATAAATCCAAGATGGCGGACGAAGCGAGATAAATTTTTATTATAAATATACTTATAATCCTTTCACTACAGAAAAGTATCAATAAACAACAGTTTAATATGACACAAAACCGACTATTTTCCCCAAAATGTGTGTGTGCTGTGCGTATTTATGCTCATTTATGCTCATAGGCTGCCGCCTATGCATTTCCAAATCACTCTCTTATGAGGCATCATTTCAGTAAGGATGCTACCATAGAAGATAGCTGCCTATGTAGGCAGGAGACAGCGAGGTAGCTCATTAAGTTTTGGAACAGACCCAATGTCTTATGGATTTGGAACAATATGAAGGTGAGTAAATGATGACAGTATTTTCATTTTTGGGTGAACTTTGCCTTTAATAATAATCTTGCATTAATATAATGAATAATAAAACAGGATTTGTCAATTCATAATTAATTACTGAATAATTATAACACCATAGGTATGGAGCTATAATTAATTGCAATGATAAATTACACAATATTGTCCAATGCCAGTGCAAATATGTAAATAGTTCCTTCAGATGACCACTTAGTCATGGCTAACTCTGGTTTTGAAGTGTGTAAGGTTGATATCAGTTTTCGTCCACCTAATCATCTCTAATGGGTGTCAGATTCTTTAGGCAGATGCTAACATCTTCAATCACAAGAAGTCTTGAGAGTCAGACTGCAATTGATTGTAAATTTGGACTGTATTTGAGATGCAAATGTTATTGCAGGGTAAAAAAAAAGGTTTTGTCAGCTAACCTTAAAATGTACTTCATGTGGTAACATCTAACTGAACTAGTTTTATTCAAATCAAAGAAATGTATGAATAAGCTATTACTGAATAAGCATGAATATCTGTTCATGTTTTCGTTTATGCCATTAGTAGTACTACTTGTATACCCCACAAAAAAGGTTAAAAAAAATACATATTTAACTGGTTGGAACAGCATACATTATGAAAATTGTATTTCAATTGTCAAAAGTTGGAACTTGTTTATGCCAAATACTATGCATAAAGACTACGTCAAACATCGTAAAGACATTTCCACTACACACTTGATCAGTGATGCGTGGCAAATCTGTCTAAAGATTACAGAGCTCATCAGTTTCACCCTAATCTGAGCTCAATCTCCAACCAGCCTCAGAGACAACCAACGCACATCTCTCAATCAGCGAGGACCTTTAGGAAACTAATGTGGCTCCATGTCATTATACAATATTTTAAGTAAATGTTGGCTGTCACTTTGCAATAGAATGCCATGCACAAATTATATTGTAGTTCAAGTTAATTAGACAATCTTGCTTCCATTAAAACAATAGTTCACCCAAAAATTCACCCTCATGCCATCACAGATGTGTATGACTCTCTTTCTTCCACAGAACATAAATAATTTTTTTTTAAGGAATATCTCAGCTCTGTAGGTCCTCACAATGCATGTGAATGGTGACCAAAATTTTGAAGCTCCAAGAAGCACATAACGGCAGTATAAAAGTAATCCATACCACTCCAGTGGTTTAATCCATGTCTTGAGAAGCGATTTAAGTGGTTTGGGGTGAGAAACAGACCAAAATATAACTCCTTTTTCACTACAAACCTTGACATCAGGAGTCTCCTTGGTGATCATGATTTGAAGCTTGATTAAAATCAAGTGTAGTCAAGCTTAAAAAATGATCATGCCTAGAGACTGCAATGGCAAAATGTACAGTGAAAAAGGAGTTAAATTTTGGTCTGTTCTTACTTAAAATCGATTGGATTGCTTCAGAAGACATGGATTAAACCACTGGAGTCATATGGATTACTTTTATGCTGCCTTTATGTGCTTTTGGAGCTTCAAAGTTTTGGTCACCATTCACCTGCATTGTATGGACCTACAGAGCTGAAATATTCTTCTAAAAATCTTCATTTCTGTTCAGCAGAAGAAAGAAAGTCACACATCTGGGATGGTATGAGGGAGAGTAAATGATGAGAGGATTTTCATTTTTGGGTGAACTATTCCTTTAAATGGCATGTGCAACCTGATATATGATGTGCATTTATGGCAAAAAACAAACATTTATTTTACACTATTCACAGTTTCTATTTACACACACCGGCAATTGCCTGTGACCTGACAGGTGGTCTCGAAAATAAACACACCAATATTTGCACTTACCACCATCCCCATAGGTCTCGACCCCGTACCCATCCTGTAGTCCATTACTCCACGTCCCATCGTATCTTGCAGGTGTATTGATGCTCTGCCGAACTCCATAGCGACCCTTGAACCCGTGACTCCACTCCCCACGATAGAGCCATTTCCCCTTGGTCTCAACACCCAGCCCGTGTCGTTTACCCTGCGACCAGTAGCCATGGTACGTGTTCCCACTGGGCCAGGTGTAAACCCCAACTATCTCAAAGCCGTGGGACCAGGAGCCGGCGTACTCGCCTTGACCCTTGGGTCCCGTGCAGATGCCTTGTCCGTGGGCTTTCCCGTCCTCCCATCCGCCACAGTAAGTGCCTCCATCGTCGAAGTCGAACCGTCCGCCCGTCATTCAGAATGCGATGCGAATAAAAACAGCCGTAACGTTGCCGCTCGCTTCTTCTTCTTCTTTTCTTTCTCTTTCATTAAATCTTCTTTTTCCAACAATGAAAATAGGACGACTGTGGGAGAATGAATCACAATGGAGATGTTTTGAGAGTATGAATGAGGAGGCAGGCTCAGCTCAGTGCATCATTACCGCCGCTGCGCTTCACCGACTCCCTCCGCTCGCAGGCGCTGCGCAGAGCAGACACAACGAGTCAGCAGCGACAGCGATGACAGACACTGCCAATCCTCACGCGTCATTACCGCGGCCCCGCCCACTTCACCCTTCTGAGCTAATTGAGAAGAAGCAGGTTGCTCGTGAGCCTTTTGAAATATCTACTGCTGGTAGAAATATGGCAAAGTTCAAATGGCAGCGCAATCTGATTCAGAAAGCGCCTCCTGTGTCACGGACAGGTGAATTTCTCTGGCAGGCTGTCGAAAAGGCTGCATTATCTTTGATAAAGGCATTATGTTTGGAAGTATACTTATATGCGGAGATTTATTAGCTCTTTTGATTTTATGGTGTATGGGTGTTTTTTACTTTACAGTTCAGTCAAATCTCACAGTTTCTCCATGACATGGATAGGAGAATTACAGTTGTCATGAAATTGCATGGTTTACTAAAGCAAACCTACAATTTACGTCAAATTATAATAAAGGCCTATGCAATTTTTTACCTATACAGTATACCCATATGTCTCCAAGCCTCTCTTGTGTGAAATAGATTATTTCTATGATTAGTGTGTTTCTATAATATCATAAATGAGAAAAAAGCTGTAGATTTATAGACATAGCCAAATCTCAACCAATAGTGTCCGATTATAAATTTTTAACCAGTTAAAAGAGTTATTTGATGTAATTTGATAGAGAAGGAAATGCTAGAGGGACATCTGTTGGATAAGTCAAAAAGTGCACTTCAGATTTATGCTTCAGCCAAGTGCTTTCTGATTAAATTAATAAACTGATATTTATTAATTTAATTTATTTTATTTAAATTATTTTTTTTTATTTACAATTAAGCCTGATTTGCATCTGATTAAAAACAAGTTTTTACATATCAAAGTGTTTAACAATGACTGTCATTGTGGTTGTGTGTCTAAAGGAATATACAATTCAAGTTAAAATCAATCGACAGCATTTGCGGAATTATGTTGATTACCACAAAAATTAAATTTCTACTCCTCCTTTTCTTTAAAAACAAAAACAAACATCTGGCTTATAGTGAGGCACTTACAATGGAAGTGGATGGGGCCAATCTGTAAACATTAAAACACCCACTTTCAAAAAAAGCCACAAGACAAACATTAAAGTCAAAGCTTTTTTTACTGTCATGTGTACAGAGTACAGAGTACTAAGTACAATGAAATTTGGTGCTTCTCGCAAAACTAAGACAACATGTATGTGCAAAGAAAGCAAGACAATCACGGAGTGACAGACAGAAAATTTGCATAAGCTTACACAATAAAGCAATGTGCATAGAGAATGTGTAGTGCAAATGTGAATAGAGCAGGGCTAGCCAACCCCGCCCCTAGAGAATGTGCAGTGTAATGTATATGTAAGTATGCACATATGCACTCATATATGAATGTGTAATGTAAATATGTACACTACTGGTCAGAATGTTTGAAACACTAACTCATTCTTTATTATAATTTTTTTTTTCACATTTTAGAATAATAGTAAAGTCATCAAAACTATGGAATAACATAAATGGAACTATGGAAATTATGTTGTTAACTGATTTTAGCATCTTCATAGTAGTCACCCTTTGCCTAGAATTTGCAGACATGTACTCTTGACATTTTCTCAACCAACTTCTTGAGGTATCACCCTGGGATGCTTTTTAAACAGTATTGAAGGAGTTCCCATCTATGTTGGGCACTTACTGGCTGCTTTTCTTTATTATTTGGTCCAAGTCATCAATTTCAAAAACTTTTTTTTATTATTACATTTTAGTTTTATAATGAAATAAATTAATATGGTGGCACAATTATATTTTTGTCTACAAAACTCATTTCAAACATTTAAGCATACGCCTTCAGATCAAAAGATTTTTAAGATCATGAGAAACATTTCAGTCAAGTGTTTCAAAACTTTTGACCGGTAGTGTATATATGTATGTAAGTGTGTAATCAATAATTATAAATAGCAGCAGTATGTTGATGTAGCAGCAGTTATAAAAAAAATAAAAATAAAAAAAAACACCAGTTGCAGGCTGAACAGAAATAATAGTGCGAAAAAGTTGATGGTAAGTGTTCTGAGATAAGTGCTAAATTATATTAAGTGTGTATGTGAAGGGGTCTGTGAAGTTATGTATTAGATGTATGATTGAACAGTCTTATGGCAGTGGGGTAGAGGCAGTTCCTTTATCTTGATGTGTGTGTGCTGATGCACCTGATTTGCTTTCCAGAGGAGAGAAAGGAGAAAAATGGTTGTGCAGGGTGACTAAAGTCCTTCATGATGCTTTCAGCTTTCCTGAGACAGCGTTTAGATGTGGATTTCCTGGATTGCGGAGAGATGTGTGCCTATTATTCTTTGAGCTGTTTTCACCACCTTTTGCAGAGCAGTCTTGTCCTGTGACGAGCAGCTGCTGTTCCAGGATGTAATGCCTCTGGTGAGAATGGATTCAACAGTGCACCTAGAAACTGGTCATGACTGCTGTGGACATCCGAGTTTTCCTTAGACGTCTGAGGAAGTGAAGAAGTTTGTGACCATTTTTTACATGCTCAGTCCACTTGAGGGTAGAAGTGAGTGTGACTCCAAGAAATTTAAAACTGTTCACCCTCTCAACAGCATCATCTCCTGTGTAGATGGGTGCATGCACTGTTCCTTGTTTCCGGAAGTCAATAACCAGCTCCTTTGTTTTGCTGATATTGAGAGCAAGGTTGTTACTCTGGCACCACTCTGCCAGGAGCCTCACATACTCCCTGTTGGCTGTCTCATCATTGTTTGTGATCAAGCCTTCTATGCATGTTAACATTAGTGAGATGAAATCTCTTACTAACCTTTTCTGTGTAAAGTTATATCCAATTTTATAAGTTAAACAACTGTTTTAACAAATTAATTAATGTGCTTTTATAAAATTGCGTCTCATTTCTGCTTTTAAACCCTTCATTAAAAATGGCCCCCATTGACTTCCATTAGTGCCTCGGTGTAACCTCGATTTTTGCTTCTTTTTTTTTTCTTTTTTTTTTTTTTTAAGAGAAAGGAAGGACAAGTCGAAATTATGTTTTGTGGTAATCAACATTATGCCACAAATGTTGTCGATTGAGCTTAATTTGTTATGAACCCGGAATATTCCTTTAAGAAGTTGGGTACCACCTCTGGAGGCTGCGCTGTTTCCCACAAACTGGTTGTAACTCAAAACCTTTTGAGCTGCCTATCTAGGCGACGTCGAGTCGTTAGTATTTATGAGCTTCATGGGTGCAACAAAGTGCGCGAGAACGCGCATATGTTCCACAAAATGCTGTTGACTCGGAACGCGACCGCTGCACGCGCCTATGACGCCCCTAATGCTTTCGTAGTCTGCAAGGTTATGAGACACATCCACTAACTGTTAAAATGGCGATGGAAAACATCGGTGAATCACAGGATGAGAAGAAAATCATTATTAAGAAGGATGCAGAGTCAGAATACAGTGGCGAGGTTGTCGAGAGCACAAATAACAAAGAATCCAAACTGATATTGTACCACTGGACGCAGTCATTCAGCTCTCAGAAGGTAAGCGATGTCATATTTCAGCACCACCGGCGTGGACAGCTCAATAGGATCAGGGTGGATGCATGCTGTTGTTTTGACATATGTGATATTCACATAATAAAAATACTTTTTTTCCCCTTTTTTTCATTTATTATTATTATTATTGTTATTTTATTTTTTTATCTGGACCTAAATAAAGGCTGTTAGTATTTACATTGTTGCTTCAATATAACAACTGCTGTTTCTGACTGACTCCCTGTATGTATTATTCATAATGATACATTCGTAATGATGCATGACATTTAAGTTTGTGCTATTTTGTATTAACGTGGTTAAAAGAATAGTTGTGGTTAAAGGAATAGTTCGCCCAAAAATGAAAATTATCTTATCATTTACTCACCCTCATGCCATCCCAGTTGTGTATGACTTTATTTCTTCTGCAGAAGATTTTTAGAAGAATATTTCAACTCTGTAGGTCCTCACAATATAAGTCAACAGAGTCCAAAACTTTGAAGCTCCAAAAAGCACATAAATGCAACATAAAAAGTAATCCCAATGACTCCAGTGGCGTAATCCATGTCTTCAGAAGCGATATGATAAATTTGGGTGAGAAACAGATCAATATTTAAGTCCTTTTTTACTATAAATTCTCATCCCTGCCCAGCAGGTGTGAATCACCAAAAACACAGAAAGAAGAATGTAAGAGTGGAGATTGACAGTAAAAAATTTCTTAAATATTTATCTGTTTCTCACCCACACCTATCATATCACTTCTAAAGACATGGATTTAATCACTGGAGTTGTGTGAATTACTTTTATGCTACCTTTATGTGCTTTTTGGACTTCAATGTTTTGGACCCTGTTAACTTGCATTGTATGGACCTACAGAGCTGAGATATTCTTCTAAAATTCTTCGTATGTGTTCAGAAGAAGACTGAAAGTCATACACATCTGGGATGACGTGAGGGTAAGTAAATGATGAGAGATTTTTCATTTTTGGGTGAACTTTTCCTTTAATACTTTACTATAGATAAAACATAGTAGGCAGAACACCAACAATAGTGTAAATTGTAAAAACAAAATATTGGAGCATAGCCTACTGTTGTTGTTTGGCAGAATATAAGAACACAGGACACTGTGCCATCTTTCTTCAAAATAATGGAAAACAGTTTAAAAAACATGCAACATGCAGAAACAGGCAAACAATGGGAAATTGTGTTTCTGTCATAGGTGAGACTGGCAATAGCAGAGAAAGGCCTTCGGTGTGAAGAATATGATGTGAGTCTGCCTCTGAGTGAACATAATGAACCCTGGTTCATGCGTCTAAACCCCTCTGGAGAGGTTCCTGTACTGGTTCACAATGACAATGTAATCTGTGACCTCACACAGATCATGGACTATTTGGAGTACAACTTCTGTGATGGTAAAAACTTAAGGTTAAGAGTTACTATTGTATCTAGCCACAATATTTCCATCCCAGATTGCATGAATGAAAGCGTGGGGCACCATAGATGCAGAGTAATGAAGGGGATGTAATGATAATTTAATAAATGCATGAATAAACAAATAAACTCCTGCACCCAAACACAGTTAATGAATGCATTTAAAACGCCTCATTGTCATAATATCTGGAATGACAATATGTTGGCTGATATTCCCATGTGTTAAAAACTGTAATTGTTTACTACTGCATGTTTATGTTTTATTATGTTTTGTGTGACCTATTCCTTATTTTTTATAATGTATTTATTTTGAGATGAATGTCATCTTCTTTTCATTTGGCTGTCTTTCTGTTTGAAATATGCTGTTAAGTTCAGCATGCCTGTGCAGAAATTTGGATAACATGAGAGGCAATGGAAGGTGAGTTAATATACAATATTTGCCCTGGAGTGCTACTGATCTCTTATATAAAATCAGTTCCATTGCATAATTTAAGTCACGTAAATTACATATTTTTCCTGTCATACTTTTGAAATGTTTTTCTGCGATGTGTGCCTTTTTCTGAATCAGAGCACACTCCCAAGCTGATCCCAGAGGAGGGGAGCATTTATTATCATAGAGTGCAGCATTATCGGGAGCTGCTGGACTCCCTGCAGATGGATGCCTACACCCATGGGTGCATCCTCCATCCAGAGATCACCATAGACTCCCACATCCCTGCTTACGCCACTACACATATACGTAGTAAGACACAGGGACTGAGTGTAATAACTTCACATCAGAATACCTCTCTGTGACCAAGAGTACACTGATTGTCACTAAACTTGCAATTTTTTAAACAGTCCTAATGCAGTTTGTTAGTGGTTGGCAGAATCAGCTGTTTGATATGACTTTTACCTGTTATAGCACAGATCAAAAACACAGAGTCTGAGCTTAAGAAGCTAGCAGCAGAGAATCCTGAACTTAAAGACGCTTACATTGCAAAACAGAGACGCTTGAAAGTAAGTAAACATTCATGCAATGAGTTTACTTTACTGTATATTGTTCATATGTTTACCCTTTCTGGGCACCTGCTTTGAGCAGCAGAGTACTGGGGATGTTGTGAAAAACCTTGATTTTCTTTTCTTATAGCTGGGGTCCCCAAACTTTTTGCAACCAGGGCCAGGCCACTCTGTTATGCTTTCAAGGGGGGCTGGAGTGAGCCTACTGTATTTTTGAGATTATTCTTCTGCTTTTAATTAATGGATTAATTTTACAAATAAAATCCATTCACAGAACATGATTTTAATATTGGTAACTATATTGTATGTGTACATTTCTTAGCAATTTGCTGTAAGGATGACTTTGTCATTGCATACATGTCAAGACATGTTGGGGTGAAACAAATGATATGCTCCTTAACAGCCTGCACTTGAATGCTACTGGCTCATGCTATAGTCAGTCTTACAGGCATGAAAAGTCACCAAAACAGTGGGCCGGTCAAAACATGTGACAGGCATGGTTCCGCTGGCCTGTCAAAACATTTAGGAGAGCCGTAGTTTGGGGACTCATGTCTTATAGCATGCACATTTAATCTAGATCACAATCTCATTTACCATGCCAAGAAACCCATTGATGAAGTTCATCTAAAGAATCTTATGAATGAAACACATACTTTTTGTCTCTCTCTAGAGTAAGCTGTTTGACCATGATAACATGAAGTATTTGAAGAAACTCCTGGATGAACTAGAGAATGTTCTGGATCAAGTGGAGACAGAGCTGCAGAGGAGGGTTGAGGAGACACCAGGTTTGAGAAGTTTCTGATAGTATTCACAGTTGTTACATGTATAAGAGACACTGAAATTTAACTTAATTTTTGAAAAGCCGGCATGTTTTTCTTACCTTCTTACCTGCTTCCCTAGTGAAAAAAGAATATACTTAAGCACACTTTATTCTTGGGTGCTTCAGTATACTAAAGTGTATATGCTGGCAGACTATAAATTGGTACTTAAAGTCTGCTAAATTGAAACAACTAATTTTTTACTTAAAGCACATTATTTTGCTGAAAGCAGTGCTGTGGTGCAACTAAAGATATGTTAAGTATACTTGGTTGTGCTAAAATGGAGTATACTTTAGTACACTTTAAATATCTACCCTTGTATTTAATACACAGAATTGACTCAATGTGAACTAATAATGTATTTTTGTGACATTACAATTGCAACTCCGTTACACTGTAAGATTTCTGGCCATAAATTAATGTTATACTGATAATATATTGCTGGCCCACACCACAAATTAATTTTGGCTGGCATTAATATACTGTACATACTTAGGACACTTGAATTCATAGTATTATACACTGGGTAGTATTGAGTAGAAAGTTGGGGGACTAAGCATAGTGGGTCTTAAACCACTGTTAATATGATAACAGTATGTTGAAATGCGAATGATCTTAAAAGTTCTCAGAACAGACATGCCGTAATTTAAAATATACAGTATACAGTATATATATTAGGAAAATGTTACTAGTAATTGTTTTGTGCTTAAAAAGCGTTTTTATGATAATCGCTTTTAACACTGTTCAAACAAGTTATAGTTGGAAACAAACACCAAACCAGTGTACTTTCTTAAAGTACACTATATTTGAACTTAATGTATACTTATGCTAATTGCATTTGTAAAAGCTATACTACTTTACCACTTCATTTGTAGTGATCAAAGTTTCTTTGTGTGCATTTCAAGAAAACATAAAATAAGTGTAATTACATGGTATTTTCAATTAGTACATAGATATGTTAATGTATTTGTAGAATACTTATCATGAAATAAATGCATTTTAAATACAATTTGGTATATTACTTTTACACTAGGGTCTACATACCGAATGGGAGCTTAATTCAACCAACAGTTCCATCAGAGTCAGTGATTCACAATAAAATAAAAAATAAACAATAATAAAATCCATCTTATTTTTTTACAAGTGAGTGGCCACATGCCTACAAACTATATTGCCGTTGAAAAACTATTTTTATTCCCTGGCCCCATTTCCTGTGCTCATTGAATCTGTTCCTCCAGGGAGAGCTAAGTTAACAAAACATCTCCATTATTTGACAAAACAAAGGTAAATAAATTCAGACAACTTCATATCCATAAATCCAATTCAAAACATAACCACAATTCATAATTTATATCACTTGTCAAATTGCATTATTCAAAACTGCTTTAACAAAAATGGCCATAATACTTCTCATAACACTCTTTCTCTCACTCTCTAGAAGAGGGCAGTCAGCAGGCTTGGCTCTGTGGAGAGTTCTTCAGCATTGCCGATGTCTCCCTCGCTGTCACCATTCACCGGCTCAAGTTCCTGGGCCTGTCCCGTCGGTACTGGGGAAATGGGATCCGGGTCAACCTGGAGACATATTATGAGCGTGTCCTGAATCGGCCCACCTTCCGCAGAGTGCTCGGACAAGTCAATAACATCCTTATATCCGCTGTGCTACCCACTGCATTCAGGGTGGCAAAGAAAAAAGCACCAACCTTTGTAGGTACCACTTTGTTGATTGGATTGCTAGGGGGCGCCACTTACTTGGCTTTCCATTATTTCAAAAAGAGACTTCTTGTGGCATGAAAACAGCCATTGGGACTCATTCAACATTGCTCTGTCTTGACTTGGTCGTATACATTTATTACATTTGGCTTTTGCATGACAGTTATATTCAGTGAAGATTGTTGCACAATAAGCTATTTTCTGCCACAATATTAAGCAAAGCAGTTTGCAGTCATACTCTATGTTTATTTAAATGTTCTAAATAGCTTTACTTCATGCTGTAGGATCAATCATGGCCAATATGCTCTTTGTGATAGCAGGATTAAAAATGTCAATGCTCCTCTTTCGTTTTCTTTGCTTAGTTAATTATGCTTGACTGGCTGTGTTGATTAGCATGCTGGAAAGAAGTCACAATAACTGAAGAACTGATTACAGTAAAGTCGAATTTCTATCTCCCCATCATTAGTTATGTATAATCTTACATCTTTTCACATTGATGTATTTAGAATGGAAATTGGTGTCTGTTCAGCACTGGTAAATTTCATTAATTCAAAAATGCTTTTCACTAGATAAATCAAAGTATATCCAATAGCAACAGTCCTTTCTCTGTACAGAAATGTCAAATATAATAAAGTGTATTTCTCGGTTATGTCGATGTCTGGTTATGCTTTGTTTGAAATCAGTAGACCTACTGCAAGGAAGTTGCAACTTGTGTGAAGCTAAACAGAGGTGTATTATATTGTCCAACAAAAACTTGTAGGCACATTGTTTTCTGCTGGAAGTACTCTGGACTACATAAATGTCAAATGAAATGCTCGCTTGCCATTTGTTTACAGCTTACACTTGCAGCTTTCAATTAGTTTAAGTCGGTAAGTACCAGATTGTAGTCTATAGTTTTGTTTGTATCACTTGGTCATTGCTTGCATATGACTCAGTTTGGATTGTTTATATGGATATGAAATACTCCTTGTTCTTGTAACACTTGAAACAACATACTGCCAAAATACAATCAAATTACAAGGAAAGACTTACCAAGAAATACTCCCATGACTGACATCCTTTATTAAAATACAAACTGTCAACCTCTGAGCTTTAAATTAAATTAGTTTAATTAATGTAATTCTATAGTCGACCAGCTAAGAAACAATGTAAATATCACACAGTAGAGATATTTTAACTTTTTTGTCAGTTGGCCACCTCGATTCATGTATCAAAACATGTCTGCATCCTGTTTTTGGTCAACAGAAGGTCTCATTGATGTTGTGTAGGACAATAGTCCCCAAGAGGTGGCAGTATTGTCCAGTTACTTTAAAGACTACAACTCTAAAGGGCTTGTTTTAGTGAACTTTGTTTGAGTGCAGAGCTTCAGATCTGATTGTATTTCGTGTGGACTAAGATAAAGTGTAAAAAAAAAAAAAAAAATGTGTCCAACAAAGAATCTTGCAGCTGACTAAACAAACCACATGTTGAAAGTCTGAACGGTTGCATATATCTCATCTGATTGGACTTGACATCTTGCTATTCGGTTGTTTAAAACTCAACAGGTGTTTTTTTAGGAATTGGCTGAAGTTCTCATCATCTTCCAAAATGTAAAAATATGATTTTCCGTTGCAGTCCTTCAAGTAACCAAATAATTGTACTAGTATATTATAAGCGCTATGGATTGTGCACACCTCTTTTGCTGACGTGGTTAGCTTATTTGAACCATTTTCCATTTACAGTGTATATTCTTAGACTAGTTTCATCTCAACAAAAAGAAAGCATTGAAATCCAAATGCACTTCTTTAATGTCACAACAGACTTGAGTTGTTTGGCCATAATTTGTACGAACTATTGAGCTGCTCACACAACAGTTGTAATAGTTTAGCTTTAAAATGACCATAATATTGAGGAACCACTGAACTTATACAGGTCAACTAGGTTGTATTTAAAGGTGCACTCAGTAGTTTTTCCACATTAAAAAAAGCTTCAGCACTAAAGAAATGTATAGTATTTTTGGAAATTGTTTTTAAATCTTACATGAGATGAAGAATCCAGTCACACCAGTGCCATAATAAAAGCTGATTTATTTTACATGGGGTGGGCTGTCCCGTTCACATCACATGAACAGCTGAATAACTTTATCATGGAAAACCCCCTGTTATCAGACAAATTTGCTCACTAAATAAAGTAATCATGAGTGACTGCATATAGCACTTTTCTATAATGGCGTTGGAAAAAAAAGAAAAAAAAAAGAAAAACTAGGGCTTTTGCAGTCCAAGTCAGCGGCGTGCACAGGCCTCAGCAGGGACAGGGGCGAAATGATAAAAAAGGGCACTAATTTTTTATTTATTATTATTATTATTATTTTATTTAAAAAGTAGCATATATACTTTAAAAAAAATCTTTGCTTTTTGTGTATTTAAGCATTTTTCTTGTATTATAAACATAATTTTTTCTATTATTTCCTTTTTGACAAATAATTAGAAGGAGCGTCTCGAAGTGTTGTTGCTGCTTCTTCTGCAGCTCCATGAGAGCCTGGTGTTGGGCCTGGTGAATGCTGGCGAAGGTTCTGAAGTCTACTTCCAGTGGCGAGGACTCCATAGCAGCGTATCCTTCCTCCTTCCTGGGTTTCATCACCGGTGTGACATGGTTCTTAGCTCTCTTGACAAGGAGGAAGTGGGAGTCGGTTAAACAATCCACGTAAGTTTTTATTTCACACACTATTTTACTGCAATGTACACACTAATGGCTTTTCAGCACAGGCGCATGTGTGGCACACACACACACACACACACACACACACACACACCCACACACACACACAGCCAACTTCGTGTGTTGTTCTCTCTCTCTCCTCTCAGTCTGGACTGACCCATTTTATCCCTCTCCGCTCTCACTGCAAAACACAAACAGCTGTTAGAAATAACACCCACAAGTGGGACTCCTTACCGCTCTCATCTCCTGATCTCACTCTCCATCCACAAATCGGCACTCGACCACTCCTCCACCTCCACAGTATGTAAACATATTGAAATTTTGTTACATATTATTTATTATTCATGTTGCCAGCATTGCAGACAGAAAATACTTAGTTTTGCTCCTTCAAAGGGCACTGCTGTGGGAGGTGATGCCACTCGAAATCTTGTTCCAAACAAAAGTGAACAAGCACTTTCATACAGTAATTCTGTGTTCCCTTTAGAGTACCCACTTCAAGGGCTCTGCACCTCGGAGTGAGTAGGGCATAGGGAGGATCACTTGCGATTTGAATCCGCCCCTGATCTGCTGTAGCGCGCGCTGTTAATGGTACCTATGCTTAATTTTCTTTAATATGCCCGTGATTCACATAGAAACCTCATAATAACACATTATTACTGTTATTGTGAGATTATTACGAGATTTAAATTTTGTTTTAACCATTTTAACTTAATTATTAAAATGTCTACTGCCATGTGCACTGTTTATATTCATATTAGACATATTCAACAAACTCATAATCAAAGGGCCCAATTGCTTATTTTGTGGTAAATAATTATGAATGTGATTAAGTTTTAGCTACTTTAATCCCCTGGATGCTTCAGGACCAACTGATGCAGCTTAAATTTGGCTGGGCATGCTTGAAACATCTTCCCTGCTTACCTTTAGGGAGGAGCCCTGCCCTTCCAAAGAGTACAGTGCCTTGAAAGCTCTTTTCATATATAAGTATTAAGATAAAAGTTAACAGGGTAGAAGAGGAGAGGAGTAGAAAGGGATGATTTTGGCCTGGGGTATAAAGTAAATATCGTCCCACACAGCTCAATGTGGAGTGGCAGTGATCCAGGTCTCTAAACTGGGTGGGGTTCATGGAAACTTCCAAGGTGCTCTTTTGCGCCAGTCCATCTTTGCAGCCTGAGCGCCATACAGGAGACAAAGACAAACGCTTAGAGTGGGCAGGAATCCTGTTTCCATGGACACGCATGATATACAGTCCTTGAGTACTTTGCAGGATCTCCAGAAATATTGCTTTGTGTGGCTCTGTCTGTTGTCTGTCATTGGCACATGAATAAATGCTTGATGTTTTTACCAGCCTTCTCCATTGCTATTTTCAGGATATGATGTTACAGCTTTTGTACCTAAACTGTGAACTTTGTCAGTAAGCCAAACCACTTGCACTGACATTCTGCCAAGCAGTTCTGCAAATGGACCAAGACTGAAAGATGATCAGTATCACTTGGGAAACAAAGCTACTCTGCTGTCATTCGACTGACTTTGCCATCACTTGGACTGCAAGCAAGCATCCCTTTTTTGTAATTCTTAGGGGCCGTTATTTAGACCATCTGTGCTACTTTTTTAAAGACCCCAATTGCTTGACGAGTGTAGTTTTCTTTCCTGTGTTGCGATATTGCATGTTGAAACAGGAAGTTTGGGTGGGACATTTTAGATAGCCAATAGACTAGTTACGTCACAGCCACGAACCATGATTTGCTACTCGCTAGTCAGTTGCCGGTGGTATTAAGGGGACAGCCTTATTCTGGAGAGCATTTGATTGGACAAAAAATCTATGTAGTGCAGGTGAGTCATCAATATTTTTGGTACATTTTCCCAGAGGTAAGAGACTGTAAATTTTAAATGTGTATATCTGCTGAAGGTTAATTTTGTCAACTTTTAGGAGTACACTAATATATATAGCTTCTCAGCAAACAGACTGATCTCACAGTGAAATCGGAAACAGTAGGTTGACTTTTCTTTAGCTAAAATCTGTCTTTTCTTACCGAAATGCAAAACACTGCCCCCAGTTGCCAAAGCGGTAAGTGTTGTTGGGTGTATGGGCACGTGTAAGCTCCATTTTGTTGAAATGTCCATGGAGGGGTGCCAAAAGCGAGTTGTTTTCAGCTGAACAGGTTGTAATACAGAGAGGAGGAATGCATATTTTATGAACTGTACACCCCAACCCAAACCCCAAAACCTAACCATCAGTGGAGTAAAAATTTTATGTGAGAGTGAAAAATGCAACCTCAGAATCGCGGTAGTCACTGATTACGCGAACACAATTACTTTCTAGTTTAACAAGAGATTTGAACCTAGTTCTCCAATACTGCTGACGCAACACGCTTCCAGTAGTGTTAGTGAGTCGTCATAATTCAACAGATCCTAGGGTACTGGAACACTTGGAAACGACATGGTGACTTCCTGTGTGTGATTATATCAGCTAACAGAGTGCAACAGTGCCTGACGTGATCAAAAAATCAATGGAAAACATATACAACTATTTATTAAACTATCTAAGTTGTTGATTATAAGTATAAATTCAAATATTTTTTGTAAAATATTCATATATATATACAAATAAGTATTTTGAGAGTGTAGGGAGACATTGATCGATTGCGTCATTTACAGTGCTTAAAGGGAGTGGGCAGTCACTGCTGAGATCTTTTGCCAGGGATCGTTTGCTGAGACTCTCTTGGTGATTGGTGTATTTTCCTCCTCAGTATCATGGATAAAGTAGTTCTTTTTCAGGAATTCCACTATTAAAAATAAAATATGTTTAAATGAAGTTGAAATAATGCTGACTGATGGCTTCATCAGAAGCATACACCATCGATTACCATCCTCTGAGCTAATGGAAGGACTGTATTTAAAGGTTTCCAGGTTATTGTTAATAATCAATTCCCCTATATATATATATAAAAAAAGGGATTTTTACTTCCAGAACCAGACGGTAGCGCTGTATAGACATAGACTAAAAGCCACAAAACTCATACTTTAATTGTTGGTCTAGTAAATGTGTTTTAGAAAGTGTTTCATGTTAAAAGAAGTTAAATTTATGATCACATCTCTAGACTGCAGCAATCTATTCCATTCCGCTGCACTGCGTCAAGCTGTTGTTTAATGGAAGAACACATTTTGTGTGAACAGCCCCTTACTGTGTCATTAATGTCCAAAATGCACTATTGCATAAGACCCACTAACACTCTAGTGGATGACATCAAGCGATTTAGAAGAAAAGAAGAGAAAGAAAATGTTTTTCAGACTGTCACATTTGACATTAGACACAAAGAGAAAGATAATTTCTCTTAAATGTGTTGACTCATCAGAAACAAAAGCCTGTCTTCCAGAAGTGTCTTTCAGGGTCTGTTTATAGTATTTACTGATTGGCCAGCTTGGATACCAGGTTGTTGACACGAGTGTTAGAATGGCCCCCCAGCAAGTTTGAACATCGTAACTTCACGATGAAATCTGCTGCCATCATCCATCTGTACATGTGCACCTCAAATGTTTAAACAAGCACTGCATAAACAAAAGCACAGAGTCCGAGAAGGGAGCCAAGTCACTGCTGCAAGGCCTATGCACTATAAAGCCTACTCGACGGGATTATTTTAGCCAAGCTAAGCATACTAGCTCGTTTTACATCCTTAATTAATTTTCTGAATGTGCAGAAATGAACTTATTGCCTCCACTGCAAAAAATCTTTGCTTGGTTTTGGAAAGCTATCACCTCATAGTTTCAAAATAACATCTCTTTTATTGAAACACACTGCACATAAAGACAGTTCTTGCATTAGAAACCACACAGCAGCATGTTCGGAATGGAGTGCTAGCTTACTACTTACTGAATACTGTGTATACACTGTGTACTGCCTACTACATTTTGAAAATAATAAGTGATATACTGTAGTAGGCATTATTCAAAATATACATACACTGTAAAAAATGTCCGTAATTTTAATGATAAAAGACTGTAAAAATGCTACAGAAAAAAATCGTAAATTGGTTAACGAGTAGTTAGCATAAAATATACGTTAAATTTTTTTTATATATTTAAAAAGACAAGACATGTAGTTTTATGGTAAAATGTTGTACAAAATATTTTTTTTTTAGATGTAAAAATATGATTTCCCCATATAATTAATGGTTAAAATGTATATCATGTTTAAAGGTGCAGTATGTAAGATTCAGAAACCCTTGCTACTAATGACACTTGTGGCTATTTAGTGAACTGCAGCCAGCTGCCTGTTACTCGTGATCTCGCACACACACTCCATAGGGACACAAGCATCGACCAAAAAAAAAAAAAAAGAGACT